>NC_050575.1:430879343-431555990 GCF_011100635.1 Trichosurus vulpecula | reverse complement strand
TTCAGAGCTACTTCTACTCCACTGTCACCCCAGGCTCTGTAAGAGGAACACTCCTCCTCCCCCAAGAAGCACCAACCAGGACTGCAATCCAGATCCTAGCAGGGTACAGCAAGAGAATCTGCCTCTGTGCCCACAAAGTGCTCCTTGCACTCCTGCTCTGATCCACTGCTAGATTCCTCCCACTGTGTGAGCCAGGGACTCGGGGAGCAGCTGATGCTGGAGCTCTGGAAGCAGACTCAGCAGCTTCCTGCTGCTGCCACTGCCACTGTTGCACCATCTCTGCCACCCCCAGAGATGGGGCCAGATCTGCTCTAAACTCAATCCAGATCCTGCAATTTCCTTTCAACTTGCTCTTTGCTGTTTGTGGGTTGAGAAGTCTGGTAACTGCCACAGCTCAATGATTCATGGCCCTAAGGCCTGTTCTGGCTGGCTGACTCCAGGTCTGGTCAGTCCTGGTGCAGCCCACACTGGGCTGTGCTCTGCTCCCTGCACTGTGTGATAGACTCTTCTCAGGAACTATCCAGGTTCTCCTAGGCTGGACACCTGTTTCCCTCTTTTATTTTGCGTGTTCTGCAGCTCTAGAATTTATTCAGAGCCATTTTCATAGGTATTTGGAGGGATTTGGAGGAGAGCTTAAGCAAGTCTCTGCTTTTCAGCTACCATCTTGGCTCTGCCCCTCTAGCATTTGTTTTAAAGAATATGGTTAAAGAACATTCCACTTTCCCAGTTTTTCAGCTATATTTTGTCACCTCGAATTACCTTGTGAATCTAGTTTCCTTATTTCTAAAATGAGATTGGGGGACTAAATAGTCCCTAAGGTCCAGTTCAGATCTAAATCTATGGTCCCATGATTCCTATAGGCCAGGCATGGATTGAGCAGCCTCTTTCAATTTTCCCAAAGATTTTTCCTTTAAAAAAACTTCTGCTACTGAAGTTTGAAATTTGGAATTAGAAATTTCACAGCTATACCTTCTTTATATCAAAGAAAACATTACACCTACAACATTTAGATGTTTAAAAACAAGTCATAGGAACAGCTGTCTTGAGCTTTATACTTCCAGCCAATTGCTTACATATTACATGTAAGAAAAAAAGCCATAAGATTTTTTTCAACATTTTTTCAACAATTTTATAAAGGCTTAATTGTAACCACAACTTTCAGGGTGTTACTAAGAATTACAAAATACACCAAGACTTTCATTTGTACTTGGAAGGCTTTGAGATGCTCTTCCCTATTCCTCATCATTTTTCAAAGCCCTACATGCTTTCTGAAACTCAGCTCCAATCCTGACTCCTCCATACATTTTCTCTGATTAACCCAGCCCATGGAGAGCTCTATCTCAATTTCTATAGCCAAGTTTGTACAATCTGCTTGAGAACTAGCTCTGCAATGCATTTTATATTTCCTCCACCATCATTTTGTATTGCTACCTTAATGATTAAGTTAACGTGTCTGTGATTGCAGGATTGTAGATTCTGCCAAAAGGAAAATCTAAACTTTGCCTCTGAGAGAAAAACTTTATTCCTAGATGAGTTTTTAGAACCTATGGAAGCAGGTGCTCCAGTAGGAATTTGGAACTTGGGATATACTGGAAATATCTCCTTCACCTTGGATGAGAAAAATTGACTGGCTCTCAGTAGAAATTTCTCCATGAATCCTTTTGGCACAAAAATGTTGATCTGTTATATTTCACCAATATGTGAGAAATGGTGGGAGCAGTGTTGTTCCCACAGAGTAGCAAGTATCTCCCTGCTTCCCCCAGCTTTAGAGCAGAGACCAGGCTTCTGATTGGATTAAAGGTTAGAAGCTTGTACACATGCTTAAGGAGCTGTTTGAAGGAGGCATGGTGTGGGCAGTTCAGGGGGTTGCCTCTGGCCAATGAAGATATAATTAAAACCTTCTTGGCCTTCCAACAAGTATTGTTTATTCATGGACAATGTAAATATGTCTCAAACAACTGGGGGCTTGTCCAGGATTTTAAAACATTTTGAGCAAAAAGTGCTGGAGGATGAGAAAGACACGGTCATTAATTTTAAATGGTTCTCATGCTTCCACACTTTTGCTCACAGACTGTTAAGAATCTCAGGACTGGAAGGTGGAGTCAAGATGGCAGCTGGAAAGCAGGGACTCCCTTTAACTCTCCCCCAAATCCCTCCAAACACCTGTAGAAAATGGCTCTGAGCAAATTCTATAACTGTGGAACCCACGAAATAGCAGAGGGAAGCAGGTCTCCAGCCCAGGACAACCTGAATGGTAGGTGGAAAGGGGCTATTGCATGGTGCTGGGAGCGGAGCACAGCCCAGCATGGGCCATGCCAGGACCAACCAGATGGGGAGTAGGACAGAGCAGGCCATAGGGCCATGAATCACTGAGCTGTGGTAGTTACCAGACTTCTCAGCCCTCAAGCACCAAAGACAACAGAGCAGGAAAGAGGTGAGAGAAGTGCACAGTCTGGCTTGCAGCCCCAGGGCAGTGAAGGTGGTGTGGCAGTGGCAGCAGCAGGAAGCTCCTGTGGTGGGAGGAATCAATCAACCGATCAGAGTGGGAGTGCAGGGAGCATTTTGCTGGTGCAGAGCCAGAGTTCTCTTCCTTTGCCTTACTGAGAGCTGGGTTGAAGTCCTGGCTGGTGGTTCTTGAGGGCCAAGATGCACTGGTGTGATGGAGCCTTAGGTGATGGTGGAGTAGAAGTAGCTCTGAAAACAGCAGCACTTCGACCCTAAAGCTTGGGACAAAGTACTCTGTACTCTACAAGCAGGCATACCCTGACAAAAAGCTCAAGGGTCAAGTAGTGGGCTGGGAACATGAACAGGCAGCGGAAATGAACTCAGAGTATAAAATCTTTTTTTGGCGACAAAGAAGATCAAAATATACAGCCAGAAGAAATCAACAAAGTCAAAGAGCCTACATCAAAAGCCTCCAAGAAAAATATGAATTGGTCTCAGGCTGTGGAAGAGCTTAAAAAGGATTTGGAAAAGCAAGTAAGAGAAGTAGAGGAAAAATTGAGAAGAGAAATGAGAAGGATGCGAGAAAATCATGAAAAACAAGTCAATGACTTGATAAAGGAGACCCAAAAAAATACTGAAGAAAATAACACCTTAAAAAATAGACTAACCCAAATGTCAAAAGAGTTCCAAAAATCCAATGAGGAGAAGAATGTCTTGAAAGGCAGAATTAGCCAAATGGAAAAGGAGGTTCAAAAGACCACTGAAGAAAATACCACCTTAAAAATTAGATTGGAGCAAGTGGAAGCCACTGACTTTATGAGAAATCAAGATATTATAAAACAGAACCAAAGGAATGAAAAAAATGGAAGACAATGTGAACTATCTCATTGGAAAAACCACTGACCTGGAGAATAGATCCAGGAAAGATAATTTAAAATTTATTGGACTACCTGAAAACCATGATCACAAAAAAACCTTAGACATCATCTTCCAAGATATTCTCAAGGAAGATTGCCCTGATATTGTAGAACCAGAGTGTAAAATAGTAATTGAAAGAATCTACCAATAGCCTCTTGAAAAAGATCCCCAAAAGAAAACTCCTAGGAATATTGTCACCAAATTCCAGAGTTCCCAGGTCAAGGAGAAAATACTGCAAGCAGCCAGAAGGAAACAATTTGAATATTGTGGAAACACAATCAGGATAACAGAAGGTCTAGCAGCTTCTACATTAAGGGATCAAAGGGCTTGGAATATGATATTCTGGAGGTCAAAGGAACTAGGATTAAAACCAAGAATCACTTACCCAGCAAAACTGAGTATAATGCTCCAAGGAAAAATATGGATTTTCAAATAAAATAGAGGACTTTCAAGCTTCCTCAATGAAAAGACCAGAGCTGAATAGAAAATTTGACTTTCAAACACAAGAATCAAGGAGAAGCATGAAAAGGTAAACAAGAAAAATAATTCATAAGGGACTTACTAAAGATGAACTGTTTTGTTTATGTTTGTACATGGAAAGATGATGTTTGTAATACACGACACCTTTCTCAGTATTAGAGTAGTTGAAGGGAATACACACACACATGCACACACACACACATACATACATACATATATATATATATGTATGTATATATATGTGTGTGTATATATATGAATTGATCTTTTTAAAAAGGGTATGTGTAAGAAATGGGAGGAGTTTTGTTTCCACAGAACTAAAGGTGTACTTCCCCCCCATTACCCACCCCAGCTTTAGCAGAAACCAGGCCTCAAGGTCGGTCAGGTGAGAGGTTAGAGGCTTGTAAGCATGTGCAGGCTTTTTGAGAAGGCAGTCAGTGGAATTAAAGAGGCCAAACAACTTGAACCAGTCCAAGCTTATCTAGGGTCTGGTCTTGGACAAGAATCCAGGCCTACTGATTTGTATAATTTGCACATGTTAAGAGGGAAAGTAGGGGAAGTAAAAGAATGTAGTTTAATCCTAAACTAAGACAAGGAAAATCTAATTAACTTCACTTTTGCTTCTGTATCCTTATTATCCTACCTATATAAACTGTATAACCTAGGAAAACTATGTAAAAAATAAAGATTGCAAACTAACCATAACTCTAGCAGGAGTGGAGGGAATGGTTACCCCTGCTCCTGCAGCTGTATGGGTGTGAGTGTTCCAGTGAGGACTACACCCACTCTCTCGAGGAGCGTAATAAAATGCCTTCCTCTGCCGACTCTGATATTGAGTTCTTTAGGTGAGAATGGGCAAATCACATGGATTTTCCTAAGGTTAAGGAAAGGAAAGCAATGAGCATCAGAAGCTCATCTTGGACTTACTTCCTGTTCCTGCCTTGGGGAGTCTCGTGATGCCCACTGCAGTGTTAAGAGGGTGACCACTCAGGATTTCCGTGGGGAACCCTGTGGTCTGCACAACCTTCTTAAGGGGACATCACTTGTGACTTCCAGCCCTGTCTCAGGAGCCTTGTGATCTTATTGCTGTTCTAAGGGGCTATCACTTGGCTCCTCCTTAGGATCTGACCCCTAGGAGGCCCTGTGATCCCCGCAGATTAAGGAGGGGGTGGCTGCCACTTGGCCTTCCTCTGGGAGTCCTGTGGTCTGCACAGCCTTCTTTAGGGATTATCACAGGGTTCTTCCTCAGGACTTTGACCCTGCCTAGGAAGTCCAGTGATCCCCAAAACCACATTTTCTCACAATTTGGGGAAGTCCAGCGATCCCCCAAAACCACATTTCTCACAGTATGATAAAGCGATAGTTTGAAACTGTTATACTTGGTTACAAACTAGTAACATTACAGCAGATTTTCCTTTTGAAATCTGGGCTATTTACGAAAATGTAGACAGTGGTTTAGGATGATAGTTTCCCTGTGCTGGTGAGAAGATGAATGGCTCCTTGGGTAAGGAGACTTAGAAATGCATTCACCTAACGTGATGGGTAGTTTCAAGTTTTGAATACATAAAAACGTTTAAGGCATTATTACTTTGGTATGGTTTAAATGTTGTTAAGAATCGTACTGTCAGAGAAAAACGATGAATGGGTTAAAAAGCTGTTATTGAATTATTGCTGAAATTATAAACTTCCAAGTTTTGGTCTTTGTTTAAAAAGGAAATTTCAGTTGAAATTGATCTGAATTTAGTTGTTATAATGCTTTGGGAATTTATGAAAAGCAATTCCTCTTATAACCTAGATGTTGTTATACTAAGAATTGTACTTAATTGAGAATTGAGGTTGTTAACTAAAACAGTTTTTTGGAATCATCTAGTCATAAATTCTTATTGCCCCCATGTGAAGTCTTGAATTTTATGAGTCTGGGTGGGACCAGGGACAGAAGATAAGGTAAGACAGGGAAATTTTATAACCCAGGATTCGATGGGGGAGAGACAGGAATTTTTTTGGAAGCAGACTTTGAGATGCCTTCCGGTTAAAAAGTCGGACCTGCTTTGAAACATAATCCTCAAGGGTCTCATCCCTTTGTCCCCTCCCCCCACTCTGCCTCCCATCCTTAGTCTAGATAAGAAGAAAGAGGTTCACTTTTTTCAAGTAGGTAGAAGGGAAGGAGGGGGGAGGGGCAGCAGTTACTGGGATTTAAGTTTTACTGAAAGAGAGAGAACAGCAGAGGTCAGAAACCAGCTCACCTCCCAGCCTGGCTTTTTAAAGTCAGCAGAACTGATTTCTAGTGATTGGGTTTTAGGACAGGATTAGAATTTGAGATGTGGGTCCTGGTAAAGTCTTTTCCGGAGCTCTCTCACAACTTCTGGCAGATTCCTATAAAAAAGTGAATTTGAGCGGATTTGAGAGAGTTAGAAACTGCGAGCAGTCTGAGGGGGGCAAATTCCCCAGCCAGGAGAGTCTGAAAGGCTGAAGGAACGAATCTGTGGGCTAAGAAAGCACTCGGCGTGCAAAGCTGCTTCAGACAGCACCAAAGTGGAAGCGGCTGGCCGGGAAACCCACACGACAGACAGGCTGGGAGGAAGCTGGGCACCCAAAACCAGCGGAGATCCCCAGGCCTCCCAACACAAGATGTCAGTCTGAGGAAGTGACGAGAGGCAGCGCAACGCGGCCACCACCAAGAAACGTCAACTCCTGAGGCTTGCAGCCCAAAGGTATGAAACTCGGATTCTTGAACTTCCCTGAGACATAATGGCCAGGTAAATAGTTCTAATCCCTCCTCTCCCCACCCAGATAATTCCTCAGGGAAAAAAATGCTGGACTAGAGGAGACAGAAGTGGGGCTTCAGTGGCCGAGTAGTGGGAGTACCTGAGTCCCAGAGGGGCAGAGCCAGCAGGGGTCAACACTAGGAGCCCAGACGTACTCTTGCTCCCCCAGGAGAAGTGCCAGACACCCAGCTCCAACAACAAAGAGCTGAGGCCATTGCTGAAGAGCAACAATGCTGGAGAGCAACACCAGGAGAAGAGGAGACCTCAGGCAGCCAGATCCCTCCCTGACACCTCAGGAAACTGAAGGTTATAATTCACAAAGCCAACAACTAGACTCACAATCCCCAGAATAAGAAAGCTGGGACAGAGAACTCTAAGCCCCAAAAGCAGAAATTTATTGTAAAGCCAGGAAAAGGCTAACCAACATGAAGAACACACACACACACAAAAAAAAACAAGGACCATTGATTCTTTTTATGGAGACAGGAATGATCAAAATAACAATGACACTATACCCACATCTGATACCTCAAAAGGTAGTGTGAACTGGTCTCAAGCCCAAAAAGCATTACTGGAAGAGCTAAAGGAGGATTTTAAAAACCAAATTAGGGAGGTAAAAGAAAAAATGGGGAAAAAAATGGAAAAAAATGGGAAAAAAAATCCACAGATGAAATCAAGTCCCTAAAGAATAAGATTGGCAAAATGGCTATGGAGATTCAGAATCCAAATAGAGAAAATGACACCTTGAGAGATAAAATCAACCAATTGGAAAAGGAGACTCAAAAGCAAAATGAAGACAGTAACTCATTAAAAATTAGAGTTGAGCAAGTGGAAGCTAATGACTCTATGAGGCATCAAGAAGTAGTAAAACAAAATGTAAAGAATGAAAAAATAGAAAAAAATGTGAAATATCTGATTGGAAAAACAACTGACCTGGAAAATAGATCCGGGAGAGACAATTTAAGAGTTATTGGTCTATCAGAAATCCATGATGAAAAAAGAGCCTTGACAGTATCTTCGAAGAAATTATCAAAGACAACTGTCCAGAGGTCCTAGAACCAGAGGGCAAAATAGTCATTGAAAGAATTCACCAGTCACCCCCTGAAAGAGATCCCAAACTGAAAACATCAAGAAATATTATAGCCAAATTTCAGAATAACAAAATCAAAAACAATGCAAGCAGCCAAAAAGAAACAATTCAAATATCATGGAACTACAGTCAGGATCACGCAGGATCTTTCAGCTTCCACTTTAAAAAACAGGAGAAACTGGAATATGATATTCCAAAGGGCAAAGGAGCTGGGACTACAACCAAGGATCAACTACCCAGCAAAATTAAGCATAATTTTTCAGGGAAGGAGATAGACATTTCCGAATACAAAACTAAAGAGAGACATAAAAAGGTAAACAGGGGGAAAAAACCCCCACAAACCTGATTAATCAATAATGGCAAATTATTTGCATCTTTATACAGAATTAAATCATCTTATGTATGTTTTATATGCATACATATATATGTCAATCTTGAGAATACTACAGCTATTATGAAAATTGAAAGGAATACTCATAGACTGTGAATGTATGTATAAAATAACTGATATAAGGATAAAAAACATAATTAAAAGATGTAAAGGGAGGGCTTTGAGAGAAGAGGTAAAGAGGTAGTAGAAAAGGGTAAATTACACCAAATGAAAAGGCACAAAAATACATTTTAGTAGGGGAAAGAAGAGAAGGAGAAGAACAGCATTTGATCTTTACTGTCATCTGATCTGGTTCAAGAAGGGAATAACATACCCTGATAAGTATAGAAATCTAACTCGTCCTACAGGAAGTAGGAGGGGAAAGGGGGAAAAAAAGGAGGGAGGTGGTCACAAGGAAGGGGAAAAGTAGCAAGTGGGAAATGGTAAGACAAGGGAGGGGAATAAAGAGGGAGGGTAAACTGAGGAAGGCAGTGGTCAAAAGCAAAACTTTGTTGAGGAGTGGAAGGGGAAAGGGAGAAATAAAAGCATAAACGGGGAAATAGGATGGACAAAAAGACACAGACAGAAATCATAACTGTGAATGTGAAAGGGATGAACTGTTCCATAAAATGGAAGCAGATAGCAGAATGGATTAAAAACCATAATCCTACAATATGCTGTTTACAAGAAACACATTTGAAACAGGGGGATACACACAGAGTAAAGGTAAAAGGCTGGAGTAAAATATATTGCACCTCAGCTAAAGTAAAAAAAAAATCAGGTGTAGCAATCCTAATCTCAGACAAAGCAAAAGTAAAGATAGATTTAATTAAAAAAGATAAGAAAGATACTACATCCTGCTAAAAGACACTATAAACAATGAAGCAATATCATTATTTAACATTTATGCACCGGGTGGTATGGCATGCAAATTCTTAGAGGAGAGGTTAAGGGAGTTACAGGAAGAAATAGACAGCAAAACTATAATATTAGGAGACCTCAACCTCCCCCTTTCTGAACTTGATAAATCTAACCTCAAAATAAATAAGAAAGAAGTTAAGGAGGTGAACAGAATTTTAGAAAAGGCAGATATGAGAGACCTCTGGAGAAAACTGAATGGGGATAAAAAGGAATATACTTTCTTCTCAGCAATACATAGCACATACTCAAAAACTGACCATGTACTAGGGCATAAAATCCTCACAATCCAGTGCAGAAACACAGAAGTAGTCAAAGCATACTTTTCAGATCATGATGCCATAAAAATTATTTGTAACAAAGAACCATGGAAAAATAAGCTAAAAATTAATTAGAAACTAAATAATCTAATTCTAAAGAATGAGTGGGCCAAAGAACAAAGCAGAGAAACAGTTAGTAACTTCATTCAAGAGAATGACAATAATGAGACAACATACCAAAACTTATGGGATGCATCAAAAGCAGTTCATAAGGGAAGTTTTATATCTCTAAATGCTTACATGAATAAAATAGAGGAAAAGGAGATCAATGATTTGGGCATACAACTGAAAAAACTAGAAAAAGAGCAAATTGAAAATCCCCAATTAAATACCAAATTAGAAATACCGAAAATCAAAGGAGAGATTAATAAAATTGAAACCAAGAAAACTATTGAATTAATAAATAAAACAAAGAGCTGGTTTTATGAAAAAACCAATAAAATTGATAAACCTTTGGTCAACTTGATTTAAAAAAAGAAAGAAGAAAATCAAATTAGCAGTATCAAAAATGAAAAGGGTGAGTTCACCTCTAATGAAGAGGAAATCAAAACAATAATTAGGAATTATTTTGCCCAGTTGTATGCCCATAAATTTGACAGCCTTAGAGATATGGATGAATATCTACAAAAACATACATTGCCAAGGTTAACAGGAAAGGAAGTAAAATTTCTAAATAATCTCATCTCAGAAAAAGAAATTGAGCAAGCCATCAATGAACTCCCTAGGAAAAAATCTCCAGGGCCAGATAGTTTTACATGTGAACTCTATCAAACATTTTAAGAACAATTAATTCCTATACTTTGTAGACTATTTGGGAAAATAGGTGAAGAAGGAGTCCTACCAAATTCTTTTTATGACATAGATATGGTACTAATACCCAAACCAGGTAGAGTCAAAACAGAGAAAGAAAATTATACCCAATTTCCCTTATGAATATTGATGCAAAATTTTTAAATAAAATATTAGCAAAAGGATCGCAGCAACTTATCATGAGAATAATACACTATGACCAGGTAGGATTTATTCCAGGAATGCAAGGCTGGTTCAATATTAGGAAAAGGATTAACATAATTGACCATATCAACAACAAAAGTAGCAGAAACCATATGATCATCTCAATAGATGCAGAAACAGCCATTGACAAAATACAACACCCATTCCTATTAAAAACACTGGAAAGCATAGGAATAAATGGAGCCTTCCCTAAAATTATAAATAGCATCTACCTAAAACCATCAACAAGCATTATCTGTAATGGGGATAAACTAGATGCATTCCCAATAAGATCAGGGGTGAAACAAGGATGTCCATTATCACCCCTACTATTCAATTTGGTACTAGAAACATTAGCTGTAGCAATAAAAGAAGAAATTGAAGGAATTAGAATAGGCAAAGAAGAAGCTAAATTATCACTTTTTGCAGATGATATTATGATTTACTTATAGAATCAAGTAAAAAACTGCTTGAAATAATAAACAACTTTAGCAAAGTTCCAGGATATAAAATAAACCCACATAAATCCTCAGCATTACTAACAAATCCCAACAGCAAGAGATAGAAAGAGAAACTCCATTCAGAGTTACTGTAGACAGTATAAAATATTTGGGAGTTTATCTGCCAAGACAAACCCAGGGCCTATATGAACATAACTATGAAACACTTTCCACGCGAATAAAGTGAGATCTAAATAAATGGAAAAATATCAGTTGCTCATGGTTAGGCTGAGCTAATATAATAAAAATGACAATTTTACCTAAATTAATCTGTCTATTCAGCGCCATACTAATTGAGCTACCAAAAAATTATTTTACAGAGCTGGATAAAATAATAACAAAATTCATCTGGAAAAACAAGAGGTCTAGAATATCTAGGGTATTAATGAAAAGAAATGCTAGAGAAGGTGGCCTAGCTATACCAGATATTAAACTGTATTATAAAGCAGCAGTCGTCAAAACTACCTGGTACTGGCTAAGAAACAGAGTTGTGGATCAGTGGAATAGGATAGGTATACAAGATGGAGAAGTCAATGACTATAGCAATCTATTCTTTGATAAACCCAAAGAGGCCAGCTTCTGGGCTAAGAATTCACTATTTCACAAAAGCTGCTGGGAAAATTGGAAAATGGTAGGGCAGAAACTGGGCATAGACCAATATCTTACACCATGTACCAAAATAAAGTCAAAATGCGTTCATGATTTAGGAATAAAGGCTGAAACTATAAGCAAGTTGGGAGAGCAAGAAATAGTTTGCCTATCAGATTTATGGAAAAGAAAAGAATTTATGACCCAACAAGAGATAGGGAGCATTACAAAATGCAAAATGGATAATTTTGATTACGTTAAATTGAAATGTTTTTGTACAATAAAATCCAATGCAACAAAGATTAGGAGGGAAGCAGAAAATAGGGAGAAAATCTTTACAACTAGTGTCACTGAACCAAATATATAGGAATACAAGTCATTCCCCAATTGAGAAATGGTCAAAGGATATGAACAGACAGTTTTCAGAGGAAGAAATTAAAGATATCTCTAGGCATATGAAAAAATGCTCGAAATCACTACTGATTAGAGAAAAACAAATCAAAACAACTCTTAGATACCACATCTCTCCTGTCAGATTGGCTAAAATAACAAAACAGGAAAATGATTAATGCTGGAGAGGATGTGGGAAAATTGGTACATTGTTACATTGCTGGTGGAGTTGTGAACTGATCCAGCCATTTTGGAGAGAAATTTGTATCTGTACCCAGAGGGCTATAAAAATGTTCATACCCTTTGACCCAGCAATACCACTTCTAAGGTTGTATCCCAAAGAGATCACACAAGTGGGAAAAGGACCCATATGTACAAAAATATTTATAGCAGCTCTTTTTGTAGTAGCTAAGAATTGGAAATCAAAGGGATGCCCATCAATTGGGGAATGGCTGAACACGCTGTGGTGTATGAAGGTAATGGAATACTATTGTGGTATAAGAAATGGGGATGATATGGACTTCATAACAACCTGAAAAAACCTACACGACATAATGCTGAGTGAGTGGAGCAGAGCCAGGAGATCATTATACACAATCACAGATATATGTATTCTGTGAGGACTAACCCTGACAGACTTTGCTCTTCTCAGCAACATAATGTGCAAAGACAACTCCAAAGGACTCATGATGGAGAATGCTATCTACATCCAGAGTAAGAACTATGAAGTATGAATGCAGATTGAGGCCCACTTCATGCTTGCCTTTTTCTCCCCCTTTTCTTTCTCTCTTTTGTATTTATTTTTGGGTTATGGTTTTTTTTTTGGTTCTGTTTCTTCTTTCTCATGATTCATTCCATTGGTCATAATACTTCTCCACAACTTGACTAGTGTGTAAATTAATTCAATGCGAAGTTATACGTGGAAGTTATATGGCATTCCATGCCATCTTGGGGAGGGAGGTGGGGAGGGAGGGAAGAAAATCTGGAACTCAAAATTATGTAGAATCATATGTTGCAAACTAAAAATCAAAAAAAAAAATCAAAGAAAGCAGGTTCCTACAAGAAGATAAGAAGAAGAAGATGCTAAGATGCTCTGCTGGAGATGCTGGAAAAAATCCCAAGAACCAGAGGACTTCATTGATGATGTTCCCTGCCAAGACAGCTGTTTGGGAAGAGGCTTTTGAATCTTAAAAGAGACAATTGCTTTATTGTTTTCTTTTGGGTCTCTGTATCTGTATTTATAAAGAGGACTGCACCCTTTGATTTGTCAATGTTTTGATCAGCCTTTACCCCTTCCCATATTTACTTAAAGGGGTGATGGTTACCTACCCAGCAAAACTGAGTATCATGCTCCAAGGCAAAATATGGATTTTCAATAAAATAGAGGACTTTCAAGCTTTCTCAGTGAAAAGACCAGAACTGAATAGAAAATTTGACTTTCAAACACAAGAATCAAGAGAAGCATGAAAAGGCAATCAAGAAAAAGAACAAGAAAAAGAAATTGCAAGGGACTTACTAAAGTTGAACTGTTTTGTTTACATTCCTACATGCAAAGATGATGTGTATGATTCATGAGACATCAGTATTAGGGTAGCTGAAGGGAATATGCATATATATATATGTTTATGTATATATATATATATATAAGTGAATGTGTATGTATGTATATATCTATGTGTGTGTGTGTATATATATATATATATATATATATATATATATACATAGAGAGAGAGAGAGAGAGAGACAGAGAGAGAGAGAGAGAGAGAGCGGATACAGGGTGAGTTGAAGATGAAGGGAAGATATCTAAAAGAAATAAAATCAAATTAAGGGATGAGAGAGGAACATACTGAGAGAGGGAGAGAGGGAGAGATAGAATGGGGTGGATTATCTCGCATAAAGGTGGCAAGAGGAAGCAGTTCTATGGGAGGAGGGGAGAGGGCAGGTGAGGGGGGAATGAGTGAATCTTGCTCTCATCAGATTTGGCCTGAGGAGGGAATACCATACATACCCAATTGGTTATCTTACCCCACAGGAAAGAAGAGGGAAGAAGATTTTAAAAAGGAGGGATGATGGAGGGGAAGGCAGATGGGGGTGGAGGTAATCCAAAACAAACACTTTCAAAAGGGGACAGGGTCAAGGGAGAAAATTCAATAAAGGGGGATGGGTTGGGAAGGAGCAAAATATAGTTAGTCTTTCACAACATGAGTATTGTAGAAGGGTTATACATAATGATACACATGTGGCCTATGTTGAATTGCTTGACTTCTTAGGGAGGGTAGGTGGGAAGGGAAGAGGGAAGAGAATTTGGAACTCAAAGTTTTAAAAACAGATGTTCAAAAACAAAAAAAAGTTTTTGCAGGCAACTAGAAAATAAGATACACAGGCAATGGGGCGTAGAAATTGATCTTGCCCTACAAGAAAGGAAGGGAAAAGGGTATGGGAGGGGAGTGGGGTGACAGAAGGGAGGGCTGAATGGGGAATGGGGCAACCAGAATGTATTCCATCTTGGAGTGGGGGGGAGGGTAGAAATGGGGAGAAAATTTGTAATTCAAACTCTTGTGAAAATCAATGCTGAAAACTAAATATGTTAAATAAATAAATTTAAATTTAAACAAAAGGGGGCGATGGTTAAGGGGAAAAATTCAAATGAGAAAGAGAATAAGAGAGTATTAAAGATGAGAAAAAATGAAATGAAAATTTGAACAAAAGAAGAGCGGGAAATTGTGAGGAATTGTGGGAGCAGTTTTGTTTCCACAGAGTTGAAAGTATCTCCCTCTCTACCCCAACTTTACAGCAGAGACCAGGCTTCTGATCAGGTTAAAGGTTAAAGGCCTGTACACATGCTTAAGGAGCTGTTTGAAGGAGGCATGATGTGGGCAGTTCAGGGGTGTTGCATCTGGCAGGGGATTCCAATTAGGAGCCAATAAAAGGACTGGCATTTGTCTGAGTCCCTTGTACTGTCCTGTACTCTGTTCAGGGGATGGACCCATCTATTCAAGAGGAATAAATAAATTATTATTATTAAAACCTTCTTGGCCTTCCAGTGAGTACCGTTCATTCCTGGACAATGTAAGTATGTTTCTAACAAACAGATCCTCTAAAATTGTGTAGGCCTGTGCAGGTGCAAAATGGAGAATGGGTATACAAAGAGTAAAAAAAAATCTCTTGCCCCCAAGAGACTCACGATGTACTGGGGGAGAAGCCAAGCAAACAAATAACATGTAAATAGGATAAAATTGAGACAATCTGCTGTTAGTATTTGAGGCAATCAGGTATCATACTATCTCCTCGAATTATATCTGCTAAGCAGTGGGGAGGACCAGAGACCTTTAGAAAGAGTGAAAGGTGAAGCCTTGGATTTCTCAATCAGCAAGTTACTGTACCCTTAAAATGGGGTGTGTGGCATTATCTGTTGTAGGACATGTGGCTTTTCAGTCAGAGAATAGAGTCTTTCATAGCAGAGGGCTGAATGCTGTGCAGCTCACTCAGAGATGTAGAAGCAAGAGCATTGGCAGCAAATGATTGGAGCCTGGAAACACAGCATGTGAGGAGGGAGAGGCAGTGATGAGGGGGAGAAAGTAAGGGACAAGGAGAGAGAGTAAAGGGGAGAGAGCGTGAGGGGGAAGAGACGGGGGAGACAGACAGAGAGAGAGGGAGAGACAGAGACAGCAAGAGAGAGAGACAGAGATAGAGACAGAGGGGAGAAAGAGACAGACAGACAAAGACAGACATAGAGATAAAGACAGAGAGAGGAGGGAAAGAGGGGAGAGGAAAGGGGAGGGAGAGAGAGAGAACAAGGTGGGGAGAGAGAGGGAAAAGGGGGGAAGAAAGGGGGGAGACAGAAAGAGGAAGAGAGAGACTGAGAGAGAGAAAGTAGGGTGGGAGAGAGAGACAGACAGAGACAGAAAGAGGGTGGAGGGGGAAGGTGGGGGAGACAGGCAGAGAGAGACAGAGGGAGAGAGAGTGCTACATTCTTCACTTTAGTAAGTTGTTTAATTTCAATTTTTCTAATTTTGTTTTCTTTATGGTTGCTTCCATTGCACAGGTCTCTTCTAAGTACTGGGCACAGTAACTTAGGATAAGCCTTGCAAAATGTCCCTTGTTTTTTGAATTTGCATGAATTTGTATGGGGATGGAGGAGGGGCAAATGAATGAATAAATGAATAAACCAACAGAGACAGAGAGAGTCACACACAGACACACACACAGACACACACACAGACACAGACACACACACACACTGAGAGGTAGATGATAGAATCACAATCACTCAAACCAAATCCTTTGTATTTAGGGGTGATTAGAATCTCTAGATCTACCAGCTGTGATAGGCCTGGGCTCTCCCTGAAAACTGTTCATTTCTACGTGAAACCATCACGCTAAAAAGCATGGGAGCAAGCACACAGATTTATGTCGCTCCATTGGTGATGGGGAAAGAGGGAGAGCACCATCCATTATCCAGAGCCCTGACAAGCATGTCGTCATGAAAGTGATGTACAATACTGATGAACTTCTCTAGGTAACCAAAATTCGACATGATTTTCCATAAGGCCTCATGACTGACGGCATCAAAGGCCTTGGTCAGAGCAGCACACATTGGGTACAGACCTCCATTCTACTCCTGGCATTTCTCCTGGAGTTGTCAGGCAGCAAAATGTTGAAGACTGTGGAAAAGTTCGCTTACCTTGGTAGTGTACTTTCCAGAGATGTACACATTGATAATGAGGTTAACACATACACGTTGCTAGAGATAGCTCAGTGTTTGGGAGGCTCTGATTGAAATTGTGGGAGAGAAGAGGTACTAAACTGACTGCCAAACTGAAGGTCTACAGAGCCGTTGTGCTGTCCTCATTGTTGTATGCCTGTGAAACCTGGATTGTAAACCAGCGCCATGCCAGGAAACTGCATCCCTTCCATTTGAATTGTCTGATAATCATCTGGCTGGATAAGGTACCACACACTGAGATCCTTTCTTGAACTAACCTGCCAAGCATTCAAACTCTGCTTCAGAGAGTGCAACTCCAATGGCCTGGCCACATTGTTCTAATGCCAAATGTACGCTTGCCAAAATGTCTATTTTATGGAGAACTCACACAGGGCAAGTGCTCACATGGTGGTCAGAGGAAGCAATACAGGGACATTCTCAAGGTCTCTCTTAAGACCTTTAGAATTGATTGTGTGCCATGGGAGAGGTGGCACAGGAGAACCCAACATGGTGTGACCTCATCAGGGAAGGTGCTGTGCTTTCTGAGCAAAGCAGAATTGAAGTAGCTCAACAGAAACATGAGATGCACAAATTTAGAGAATCCATCCCAAATGTTCATGTGGACTGTTTGTGCCTAACCTGTGGAAGGGCATTCTGACCTTGTGTCGGGCTAATCAGCCACAGTCAGACACACTGTATCTTGACTCTAACATAGTAATGCCATTTTGGTACTCTTCAAGAACAAAGGACAACAACCATCATTTCTAGCCATACCCAGTGGGGGGCATCTGTATTCCTTTGCTGCTGGGCAAGGTGAGTATGGTGGATTACTTGAGTTCAGGAGTTCAAAACTGAAGGAAGGATAAACATAAGCTTGAGTTGCCACACTAGGAGCATGATTGCCACCAAGCAAAGGGTCACCAGGCTGCCTAAGGAGGACCCAAATGACCCAGGTTAAAGCTTCTTCAAACATCAGCATTGGGATTGGGCCCTCCAAGGACTGCTACACTTCTACCCTAGGTGAGGTAGGGAGACACCCAAACAATAACAAGGATGTTGCTGAATGCAATTCCTGGGGTTCTTCCTACTATACGTAAGAGACCATCTAGAAAATGCCAAATAGATTTGGTTGAAACTCTAGTGTTCATGGCACTACAGGGAGACCCTCAAAAGGACAGTGTTTGAACCTTTCCAGAGAACCTTATGGAACTGGGGATACAGACGTATCTGCCAAATACACCCAATGTTTTGCCGAAGACAAAATACTTAAGGGAGTTGGGGGAGAAGAAAGTGTAATGGGTCTAAATGTAATCACCATCTAGGCCAGGGAAGTCCTTATTATGCTCCCTTGGGGTATTTAAAACACAGGATACTCCCATAGTAACTTTTTAATAGAGAACATCCTTTCTCTGTGATTTCTCCTCAATCCAAAACGATTTTTTCTGTTATGGGCTTTTTGCAAGAAGGAAATAACCAGTTAAAGATGGCAGGAAAGTCAACAGGCTTTAATATGACATCACAGTGTTGTGGACCCTATAAACAAACCCATGGAACACTGAGAGACATGAAAGGGTTGGGGCAGGGGACAGTCATTTTTGGGAGGAAAAATCACATTTGTAATGCCAAGTGGAGAAGTAACCTAGCCACCAGTTCAAGTGATACCCTGATTCATGGGCTTTCTGGAAGCCAAGACTCTCATAAAGTCGTCGAGCTGGGTGATTGGAGTTGCTAGTCTCAAGGACCACTCCATCACATCCCTGATCCTGGGCAAAGTGGAGCAAAGTCTGGACCAAGGTCCTGGCTAACCCTTTGCCTCGATAATTCCTCTTCACAGACAAGTGGAGCAATTCTAGATAGTTCCCTCCTCCTACTGGCCTCAGTGGTGGGTGGGCACCCACGATACCCACTACCTGATGCTTACACTCTGCCACCCAAAAGCCCACATAGGATTTCTGGATATCCAACAGGTCAGTGTTCAAGGAATTTTCTACATACTGTTTCACAAAACGCCTTAAAGTCAGCCACTGGCAAGCCAAAAGGCCAAATAAAGACAGAAGACACAGGATGAGGGAGCCAGAGCCCAAGAAGAGGGCAAAGGGCACCCCCAGGAGCACCAGGAATGTTCTTGGCTTCTTCAGCGAGGTCCAAAATTCAGAAGGTATATTCCCCAGCATTCCCTTAGAGAATAATTCCCGCACAGGCTCCCAGTCATGGTCTTGGTATCTCCTGACATGGTAGGGAGCCATCGATGTTTCTGTCTCCGTCTCCTAGAAGAAATCAGACTGAGCCCTTAGAACTCCCTCCTGCCCCCCTTAACTGCACCACTGATCTCCTAGGAGCTCACTTCATTGCCTTGGAATTGAAATATACCCCTGCCTGAGTGGGGGAAGGGTACCCTCATTCTTCCCTCTGCCTACTCCAGCCCTCGCTAATCCCATCTACAGAGCAGCTGCTTGGGGAAAGAAGGAGAGAAGTCACAACAAAGAATCAGGGTTAGTGACTATTTTGAGACAGTGGTTATTTTGCTCGTTCTCGTCATTTTTTCAGGACAGGAAAATGAAGCAGAGAGGCTCGAGAGAGAACATCCACACCGCAGAGACAACTCCACTTCACGGATGAGGAAACTAAGGCTCAGAGAAGTTAATTGACTTCCCCAGAGTCACAGAGTTTGTGTCAGAGGATAGATTTGAACCCAGGTCTTTCCCCCTCTTTGTCTAGCCTTCTGCTCCTCTAGAGGAACTGACTTCACCAAAGCAAATGGGGACAGAAGAAGAAAGGATTAGGGAAGCCCAGAAATCCCCTTAGACTACCAGAGGATGGGAATGACATGCCTTCCTGCCCAATCCAGATTCTCAACAAGCCCTGGGTTAGTAGAGCAGGGAAGATATGCCCTGTCTCTGGGCTTTCTCCTTCTTTTCTCTCTCCTTCATGCCTCCCTCTCTCTCTCTTTTTGTGTGTGTCTCTTTCCATCCCTCTCTTCTCCTCTTTGTCTCTTTCTGTGTCTCTGTCTCTCTCCCTCCTCCCTTACTCTCTCCCTGCCCTGGCCCTTCTCTTTCTATGTCTCTCTCTCCCTCTCCCTCCCCTGCATCCCCTCTTTCTTCCTCCTGTCTATTTCTCTGTCTTCATGTCTCTGTCTCTCTATTCTCTCTCTCTCTCTCTCTCTCTCTCTCTCTCTCTCTCTCTCTCTCTCTCTCTCTCATTCCCTCTGTCAGTTTCTGTCTCTTTGTCTCTCTGTCTCCATATGTGTATCTGTCTCTTTGTCTGTGTCTGTATCTCTCTCTGTCACTCTGTGTCTTTCTCTGTTACTCGATCTCTGTCTCCCTCCCTCCCTCCGTCCCTCTTCCCTTCCCTCTCCTTTTTTGATTCTCTCTCTCTCTCTTTTTCTCTCCTCTCTCTTTCTCTCTCTCCCTCTCTCCCCTTCTCTCCCTCCCTCTGTGTCTCTGTCTTTCTCTGTGTCTCTCTGTGTCTCTCTCCCCCCTCCTTCTCTCTATCTCTCTTTCTCTCCCTCTGTCTCTGTCTGTCTCCCCCCATCTTCCCTCTCCCCTCCCTCCCTCTCTCCCTCCTCTCCTTCTCTCTGTCTGTCTGTCTCTCTCCACCCCACTTTCTCTCTCCACCCCATCTCTCCCTCTCTCTCTCACTCTCTATCTCCCCCCTTCTTCCCCCTTCCCACCCCTCTCTCCCACCTCTCCTTGTCTCTGTCTCTCACTCTCTCCTCTGTCTCTCTCTCTGTATCTATCTCTATCTCTCTCTGTCTCTCTCTCTGTCCCTCTGTCTGTCTCTGTCTCTCTGTCCCTCTCTGTCTCTGTCTCTTTCTCCCTCTCTCTATCTCTTTCTCCCCCACCCCTGTGTGTGTGTGTGTGTGTGTCCCACCCCACTTTCTTTTTCTGTCTCTCACTCTCTCCGTCTCTCACTGTCTGTTCCCCCTTCCCCCTCCCCCCTCACTCTCTCTTCCCTTAACTCTCTCTCCCTCCCCATTAATGTCTCCCCCTCCTCACTATCTCCCCCTCCTCACCTGTTGCATTTCCAGGCTCCAATAATTTGCTGCCAGGGCTCTTGCTCCTACACTCTGAGTAATCTGCACCTCACTCAGCCCTCTGCTATGAAAGGCTCTACTCTATGACTGAAAAACCACATGTCCTACAAGGCATCATGCCATACACCCCATTTAAAGGGCACAGTAACTTGCTGACCGAGCGATCCAAGGCTTCACTCTCTCTAGAGGTCTCCGGCTCCTCCCCGCTGCTTAGCAGATATAATTCGAGGAGATAGTATATACCTGATTGCCTCAAATATTAAGAGCAGATTGTCTCAATTTTATACTCTTTACATCGTTTGTTTGCAGGGCTTCTCCCCCGTAGAGCAGGGGCCCCTTGAGGGCAAGAGATTCCTTCACCCTTTGTTTGTTTCCCCTCAGTTGAATACAATCTCTCTGAGGACAGTTTTATGTTATCATCCTCAGCACCCAGCATTCGTTTACTTGTTCATTCTAACAACTGTTTCTTCAGTGCGTCCCAAAGATAAGGCATGTGGTGGCACTGCGGACAGAGACAGCGGTGCGGTGCCTTGTACATGAGGAAGGACAACGCCTTCTGTATAGTGGGTGATTGACAAATGTTTGATGGATTGAATGGGCTGCGTTCCTTCTCATCCTCCTCTTAAAAGCCTCAGAGGCTGTTTGAAAAATCCTCTGCAAGTAACAGTCAAACGTGACAACCAGATTGACACAGAACACTGTGCTAGGCACTCTGTACATGTTTCATTTGATCCTCCCAACAGCCCTGAGAGGTAGGTGAGAGGATAGTTCTTATTGTACTGTTGAGGAAACTGAGGCAGACGAACATTAAGTTGCTGTCTCCTCCATCTCTCTGATTGGCTTCTCTGTGCTTCACTGACTTCTTGTCACAACGAAGTTCCTTCCAAGGTCAAAGCCCATGGGGAGATTGTGGGAACTCTGTATACTGCCTGCCGTTAGACAGATAACACCCAGGGGCCACTGGAGGTTTGAAACTCCAGCCTCTAAGATGTTCATTCTTGAACTGGTCAGACAGGAAGTCAGCTTCAGAGGGGTTAATAATAACCTTTCTTCTAGTCTAGTCTTCTCTACCACAGTACTGCTCATAACGGAAGCATCACAAACTTCCACATGATTACCAAATCAGCCTTCTCACAGGGGCCATTGAGAAGGGGGGGGGGCAACTACCCCTATGCCTCGATGAGGTCAATCAAGACAGGCACAACTTGGGCATTCCCTTAAATCCCCTCTAGCCTCAATGGGGGCTGATTGAGGCACACTCAAATTCCCCTTTCCCAAGACTTCACGGAGGCTGCTCAAGGCACGCAGCATTCCAGCTTGTGCATTCAACCATAAAGGTCCCCCAGCTCGCTAACTAATGCCCACCTGTCTTATAGGGCATCAGACAAAGAAGGCATATTGCCATCAATAGCCTCACAAGTTTACATCACCTCATCCCTGTATCTCACTGCACAGTCACAATGGATGTTTACAATTTCAGCACACATATTCATATTATTTATCATAATACCATGCTGCACAATTGTGATGGAGATGTTTTGAGCCATGAGCCTGGGAACTCATATCTAATACCTGGGAAACAGAGATTGTTGTGGCCACAGATCCTGGGAAACTGAACTCTAAGAAATAATGACAAAAATCCACTTTACAGCCACTAAAAATCTGCCTTACTGACACTAAAATTCACCTTACTAACACCTGCCCACTCACTAACTTGCAGACACTCACCACCCCACCAATTCTCAAGGCAATGAGCATGGGGGAAGAGGCTGGGCTCATTTTAGATAAACAAGAAAAAAAGAGAATTAAGAAGAATGAAAGTAGGGCAAGCCCAAAGCAAAGGTCTGACCTGTGATTAAGGGTAAAGTCCAAGTTAAACACACATTCAGGTTTAATATATAAAAAAGAAAATTGGCTTAGCATATCACAGTCACTGCATATTGTTGTTGTTCGTCCTTCATTCTTAAATGGGACCAATGACATCAGCTGGGTCATATCTTGACTTGCAAGTGAATGGGATTTATGTTAGGCAGAGCTGTACAAAGTCATCAACCTCATTCTATCCTCCAGAGTCACCAAAGTCCAGTGGCAAGATGTAAGTTAAGACCACTGAAGGTGGCTCAGCCACTGCATTTTGGAACTAGAATGGACGTCCAGAGCCATCTAGTTCAACTTGTGCCTGATCAAGACTTTCCTTACAACACACCTGACAAGGATATAGACAACCTCAGAGGGAAGACACTGACATTAAGTGAAATCTTTGAAACCTGTGAAGCACTTGGAGCCACCTGTCAAGATTTCTTAGGTCCTGATTCTGTTATGCAACACATTGGCTATTCATTTCATTTTTCTCTCATCTACAAATTTGATAAGCAGAGCACCTGCCCCTTCATCCAAAGCAACTGAACCAAGGTTATAGAGCCTAGGGCCAATGAGAGATTACTGGGGTGCCTCATCATAGACCTTCATCCAAACTGCTTTCAGCCTGCTAACCACTTCTTTTGGGGTCTGCTCAGCCAAGCAGCTGCAAATCCACCTAACTGTTATCATCTAGTGTCTAGACCACATCTCTATACCTCATCCGTAAAGACAGTAAAAGTCAAACACTTCCCTGAGATCTAGGTATATGTCTACAGAATTCCCTGTTCTTATAGTCTAATCACCCTTTTGAAAAAATAAGATCAGTCTTCTATGATGTAAAGCTGATGGAACCCAGCTTGTATCGGTCACTGTTCTCCTTTCTAGACGGTCACAAACGATCCTTTTAAACTTTGCCAACTCATTTAGGTGAGTTGCTCCAATCTATGCTCAGTATTGTTCTCATCACTATTCTTTCTTCTACCTGTTTAATCATCCTGGTCTCTGACACATTCTTAATCCGAGTATATAGACAATGATTTCAGCTTCCAAAGCACCTAGGTTTTCCTGGCCTGGAATACAAACTAAGGAAACAGGCTCCCAGTTTGGAGACCTCAGCCACATCTCACACCCTGGTGTCATTTCTGTTGCTGCCTATACCAGTCCTAGTTAGAGTTAGACATGATGGGCATCATCTTCTTCATCTGAAGCCATCAACCAGTTAATCAATAAAAATCATATATTAAGTAAATCCTTCCACTCTGTACCAGGCACTGTGCTAAGTGCTGGAGATGCAAAGAAAGGTAAAAAGAGTCTGTGCCCATGGAGCTTGCATTTTACTGGAAGAGGCAACAGCTTAATAAGTAGATATATTCAGAATGGATGGGAGGTCATGTCAGAAGAGAAGGAACTTGCAGATGGGGTAGAGGAAGGAAAGATTTGATCTGAATCTTGAAGAAGGACAGGGAAATGAAAAAGCAGAGACAAATAGGGATAGGATTCCACTGCTGAAACTACTTTACCCCATTTTTGTGTGATAACTGACCTAAGTGAGATTTTTAGACTGAATGGGAAACGTCCTCTGAACTGGAGTGATATTGCACTCTTGTACATGTTGGAGTAGGACAAGAACGTGGCCCCAACCAATCTATAAACCATTAAGCTACTTCCAAGCAGGCTGAGTCAAAACATTGGAGTAAGCATGGTTGGTCTAGCAAAGCTGCAAGTCATTTGGACACCTCCCTAATTGATTTACTATTGTGCTTACCACAGCAGCCCTTCCAAACCTTTGAATCCCTCCTCAAACCTCCTCATCCTGCATCTGTCTCAACTGAGAATCTTGCCTCATAACTCACTGTAAAAAATGGAGGCCATTCACTTAGAGCTTTTCCCTGTTCTTCCTTCTTCAACTCATATCATTTAGATGTCTTTGAATACTATCTCCTCCTTCATTCTCATATTAAAGAATAAATGACATTTCCCTTCTCCTTCTCAGAGGCAAATCCTTCTATGTGCACAAATCATCCCTTTCCATCCCATCATCTCCAGCAGATTGCCCCATACATAATTCCTACTCTCTTGCTAATCTCTCCAGGACGGATAGCCCCATTACCGTTGCCTACAAACATGCCTGTGTCTCCCACATCCTTGAAAAATTTCAAGGGAGTAGAGCCCAAAGAGTGGAATAAAGCAAGAATTTGCCTGAACTCTCCAAAATTTACCTCCAGACAGCTATAATTCCTCAAAGTGAATTCTGGAATAACAAAACTAACAAAAAGACAGGTGAGTCTATCAGGCCAAGACAACTTAGAAGGTAAACAGAAAAGGTTGTCTCACTCAGGTGAAAGGAGAGCCCAGACTGTGCAAGCCAAGAGTAAACCAAGCCCCAGAAAGCCTGCAGGAAGTTCCAGGTCCCTGTACAGGTCAGAGGTGGGGCCCCATGGCTCTAGCCTACCAGGCCAGCAATCAAGCCCCAATTCCCCAACACAGGAAGCTTGGGACACTGCCTCCTGCCCCTTAGAAACAGATCCCAACTTTAAAAATCTCAAGATAGACTGGAAAAGTCAGCAAAAAACTAAAATACAAAAACAACCTGACTATAGGATGTTACTATGGTGACAGGGAAGATCAAAATACAAACTCAGAAGAGAACAACCATGTCAAAATGCCTGTATGTGAAACCTCAAGGAAAAATATAAATTGGTCTCAGGCCTAAAAAGAACTCCTGGAAAAGGTCAAAAAGGATTTTAAAAATCAAATACAAGAGAAAGAAGAAAAAGTGGGAAAAGAAATGAGAGAAAAGAAAGAGAATCATGAAAAAAGAATCAACAGATTGGAAAAGGAAGCACAAATAAATGGGAAAAAAAGGATGTACAAAAATTCAGTAAAGAAAACATCTCCTTAAAAAAATAGAATTGGGAGACTCTGGGAGCAAAGATGGAGGAGTAAGCAGTAAGTTGCTCTCACTGTCCTTTATTAACCTTGAAAAACCCAGAAAATACCGCTCCAGCAAAAATTCTGAAACAGTGGAGCCAGCAGAAAGATGGGGTACAGCAGGGTTGTTTTTAGCTCAGGAGGCTAGGGGGATTAACAGGAAAGGTACCTCTTGCTGTGACTGGAGGCAACTAGTACAGGATGGGAGGTGTCCAGGCAAGCCAGCAGCAAGCCCCACCTCAACTTATCAGCAGGGAAGTGGAGCTGGCAAACACCAGCACCAGGAACCCCCATGTACCAATGCACAGCCAGGGGAATTGGCAGACACCAGCACAGAGAGCCACCACTTACAGCACAGATGGGCATCCACCAGGGGCTGAGCCTACCCATGCTCTAGCACAGCCCTCAGGAATTAGGAGACCTCCAGCAGCCAGACAACTCCTTCCCCATACCTCATGCTGCAAGCTTCAGTGTAATCCCAGAAAAATGCAGAAAGACTTCACCTGGTTTCAGCACACAGCAACCAGCTCCAGCTCAGCACCAGGTAAGCTACAGCATTATACAGCTTTCAGCTGCCAGAACCAGAAGCCCCAGCACACAAAGCAAGTAACCAGGCCCTTAGCTCCCAGCACAAGAAAGTGTGGAGCGCCCTGTGCCCCAGAAGCAGAGATCCACTTTAAAAGCCAGGAAAAAGGCAAATACAATGAGCAAAAAGAAACTTAGGAAGGAAAAGAAACATAGATCCTTACTATGGGGACCGGAAAGATCAAAATACAAATTCAGAAGGGGACAGCATTGTCACTATACCCACTCTGAAACCTCAAAAGGAAATGTGAAATGGACTGAAGCCCAAAAGGTCTTTTTGGAAGAGCTCAAGAGGATTTTAAAAGTCAAATTAGAGAGGTAGGAGAAAAATTGAGCGATTATTTTAAAAATACAATTGACAAAATGGAAAAAAAGATCACTGAAGAAAACAACTCCTTAAGAAGTAAAATTGGCCAAATGGAAAAGGAGGTTCAAAAGCTAACTGAAGAAAATAATTCATTTAAGAAAAGTAGAATTGGTGTCAAATGGGAAAGGAGGTACAAAAGCTCTCCAAAGAAAACAATTCCTTAAAAATTAAAATTGGACAAATTGAAGCTAACACCTCCATGGGACATCAAAAGAATGAATAAAATAGAAGAAAATGTAAAATATTTCATTGGAAAAATGACTGGCAGGAAAATGTGTCCAGGAGAGATAATTTAAGAATTATTGGACTACCTGAAAGCTTGGATCAAAAATAAAGCCTAGACATCATCTTTCAAAAAAGTTTCAAGGAAAACCACCCAGATACTATAGAATCAAAGGATAAAATAGAAATTGAAAGAATATAGTGATCATCTCCTGAAAGAGATCCCAAAACAAAACCACCCAGGAAAATCATAGCTAAATTCCAGAGCTCCCAAGGGGTCAAGGATAAAATATTGCAAGCAGCCAGAAAGAAACAAGTCAAATATCATGGAGCCACAGTCAGGATAGCACAAGATTTAGCAGCTTTTACATTAAAGGGTCAAGGGTTAGGTATGTGATGTTTCAGAGGGAAAAGGAACTTGGATTACAACCAAGAATCACCTACCCAGTAAAACTGAAATTAATCCTTTGTTTGGGGGTGGGGAATAGACATTCAATGAAATAGAGGACTTTCAAGTATTCCTGATGAAAAAACCATAGCTGGACAGAAAATTTTATTTTCTAATATAAGACCCAAGAGAAGCATAAAAAGGTAAACAAGAAAGAGCAGACATGAGGGTTTGAAGAACATTAAACTGTTCACATGCGTACATGGGAAGATAATACTAGTAACTCTCAAGATGTTTATCAGTATTAGGGTAGTTAGAAGGTGCATACACAGACAGAGGGTATGAGTATAAGTTGAGTTTGATGGCATAATATAAAAAATTAAGGGGTAAAAGGAGGGTTGCACTGGGAAAAGAGAGAAGGAAAGGTTAAAGTGGGGTAAATTATCACACACAAACAGGTACAAAAAACCTATTACAGTGGAGGGAAAGATGGGGGTGGGATGGGCATGGCTTGAACTTTACTGTCATCAGAATTGTTTCAGAGAGTGAATAACATACCTAGTCAATTGCGTATAGAGATCTATCTTACCCAAGAAAGAAGTAGGAGGGGAGGGCAATAAGAGCAGGGGAAGGGAACCAATGAAAGAGAGGCCACATTGGGAGAAGCAGTGATCAGAAGCAAAACACTGGTGAGAAAGGATGGGGGTGGGAGAGAGACAGAGGGGAAGATAGAGGCAAGAAAGGAGAGAGAGAGAGAGATAGAGGGTGAGAGAGAGAGAGAGAGAGAGAGGTGATAGAATCATAATTATTCAAAACAAATTCCTTTATATTTAGGGATGATTAGAACCTCTTGACCTACCAGCTGTGATAGGCCTGGCCACTCCCTGAAGGCTGTTCGTTTCTAGTCACACTCAATGGGGCACATCTGCATTCCTTTGCTGCTGGGCAAGATGAGTATGGTGGATCATTTGAGTTCAGAAGTTCAGAGCTAAAGGAAGGCTAAACACAAGCTTGGGTTGCCACACTAAGAGCATGATCCCCACCAAGCAAAGAGTCACCAGGCTGCCCAAGGAGGACCCAAATGACCCAGGTTAATGCTTCTTCAAAGATCAGCATTCAGCTTAGGCCCTCCAAGGGACTGCTACACTCCTAGCCTAGGTGATGTAGGGAGACAGTCACCCAAACAATAACAAGGATGGTGTTGAATGGAATTCCTGGGGCTCTTCCTACTATGCTTAAGGGCCATCTAGAAAATGCCAAATAGTTTTGGTTGAAACTCTAGTGTATGTGGAACTAGAGGGAAACCCTCAAAAGGACAGTGTTTGAGCCTTTGTAGAGAACTTTGTGGAACTGAAGATACAGATGTATGTTCCAAATGCACCCAATGTTTTGCTGGGGACAGAAAACACTTAAGGGAAGGGGGGAGAAGAACGTATAATGGGTATAAATGTAAATCGCCATCTAGGCCAGGGAAGTCCTTATTATTCTCCCTTGGAATATTTAAAATACAAGATACTCCCATAATGACATTTAATACAGAACTTCCTTTCTCTGTGATTTCTCTTCAATCCAAAATGACTTTTTTGCTAAGGGCTTTTTGCAAGAAGAAAATAACCAGTTAAAGATGACAGGAAAGTCAACAAGCTTTACTATGACAGCACAGTGCTGTGGACCCTATAAATAAACCCATGAAACACTGAGAGACATTAAAGGATTTGGGCAGGGAACAATCATTTCCGGGAAGAAAAATCACATTGGTAATGCCTAAGAAGAAACCTAGCCACTAGTTCAAGTGATACCCTGATTCATGGCATTTCCAGAAGCCAAGACTCTCATAAAGTCATCGAGCTGGGTGATTGGAGTTGCTAGTCTCAAGGACCACTCCATCATACCCCTGACACCAGGATAAACTGGAGCACAGTCTGGACCAAGTTCCTGGCCATCCCTTTGCTTCAGTAATTAATTCCTCTTCACAGACAAGCAGAGCAATTCTAGATAGTTCCCTCTTCCAATAGATCTCTTTGCTGGATGGGCACTGATGGTGCCCACTACCTGATGCTCACACTCTGCCACCCAAAAACTGGAGCTCTTCCGCTCAGGAAGGTTTTCTGGATAACCAACAGGTCAGCATTCAAACAACTGTCTACTGTATTACACAATGCCTAAAAGTCATCCACTGCCAAGCTAAGAGGCCAGATAAAGACAGAAGATACAGGATGAGGGAGCCAGAGCCCAAGAACAGGACAAAGAGCACCCCCAGGAGGAACAGGAATATTTTTGGCTTCTTCACCAAAGGCCAGAAGTCAGAAGGCATATTCCCAGCATTCCCTTAGAGAATAATTCCCTCACAGGCTCCCAGTCATGGTCTTGGTATCTCCTGATGTGGTAGGGAGCCTTTAATGTTTCTGTCTCTGTCTCCTAGAGACCCCACAGAAAAAATGAGACTGAGCTCTTGGAACTCCTTCCTGCCCCACCTTAGTTGCCTCACTGATCTCCTAGGAGCTCACTTCATGGCCTTGGAATTGAAATATACCCCTGCCTGAGTGGGGAAAGGGTACCCTCATTCTTCCCTCTGCCTGTTCTAGCCCTCCCTCAACCCCTCTGGAGAACAGCTTCTTGGGGAAGGAAGGAGAGAAGCCACATCAAAGAATCAAGGTTAGTGACTATTTTGAGACAGTGGTTATTTTGCTCATTCTCCTCATTTTTTCAGGAAAATGAAGCAGATAGGCTCGAGAGAGACCACTCCACAGAGACAACTCCACTTCACAGATGAGGAAACTGAGGCTCAGAAAGGTTAATTGACTTCCCCTGGGTCAAAGAGCTTGTGTCAGAGGAAAGATCTAAACCCAGGCCTTCCCCACTCTTTGTCTAGCCTTCTGCTCCTCTAGAGGAACTGACTTCACCAAAGTGAAGGGGAGCAGAAGGAGAAAGGACTAGGGAAGCCCAGAAATCCCCTTAGACTACCAGAGGATGGGAATGACATGCCTTCCTGCCCAATCCAGATTCTCAACAAACCCTGGGTTAGTAGAGCAGGGAAGATATGCCCTGTCTCTGGGCTTTCTCCCTTCTTTTCTCTCTTTCATGCCTCTCTCTCTCTCTCTCTCTCTCTCTCTGTCTCTCTCTCTGTCTCTCTCTGTCTCTCTCTGTCTCTCTCTCTCTGTCTCTCTCTCTCTGTCTCTCTCCGTGTGTCTCTTTCCATCCCTTCCTTCTCCTCTTTGTCTCTCTCTGTGTCTCTGTCTCTCTCCCTCCTCCCCTGCCCCTCTTCTCTCTCTCTCTCTCTCTCTCTCTCTCTCTCTCTCTCTCTCTCTCTCTCTCTCTTTCTCTCTCTCTCCCTCTCCCTGCCCTGCATCCCCTCTTTCTTCCTCCTGTCTGTCTCTCTCTGTCTCCGTCTCTCTCTCTCTATCTCTCCATCCCTCTCTCCCACCGTCCCTCCCCTGTCTTTCTCCTTCCCTCCTCTCTCTCTCTCTCTCTCTCTCTCTCTCTCTCTCTCTCTCTCTTTCTCTCCATCCCTCCCTTCTACTCTCTGTCTGTCTCTCTGTCTCTCTCCATCCCTCCCTTCTATTTCTTCTGTTTGTGCATCTCTGTCTGTCTCTCCCTCCTTATCTTCTACTCTCTGTCTATCTCTGTCTGTCTCCATCCCTCCTTTCTATTCTCTGTCTGTCTGTCCCCATCACTCTCTTCTACTCTCTGTGTGTCTCTGTCTGTCTGTCTCTCTCTCCATCCTTCTCTTCTACTCTCTGTCTGTCTTTGTCTGTCCATCTATCTGTCTTTCTCTCTCTCTTCCTCTCCCCACCTCACCTGCTGTATTTCCAGGCTCCATTTGTTCACCCAGGAAATGCTTCATTCTATGATTAAAACATCACATGTCCTACCAAAAGAACAACAGCCCTCCATTAGGTATTCCTCAGGGGCAAAGTTCTAAAAATACTTATCTAGGTGGATTCATTTTTTTTCCTGTGGTTGGACATCCCCAGAGATGGGCAGCCACTGCAAAGTAATTGTAAACAAGCAGAAGGAGCAGGCTGCAAGGGGATAAAGGTAGGGAGCATAAGGGGAAAAACAAAGCAACTAAGTAAAATAAGCTAAAGCTATCAAAGAATGGGTAAGCAGTCATGGGTATTTAGCTACTCAAGTCGGGAGGAGGTGTTCTTCATGCCAGTCTGGTCCAGACTCTTGGGAAAGCTGTCTACGTCTAGAAATCTTTTGAAAAATCTCTTGTGTGATTTTTAGAATGCCTACTCTGAATTTGTAGTCATTCCATGACCTAAGCAAGAGTTAAAATTAGTGTTTGAACTTATCTAATGTATAAGATTTAATTCCTGAAGTGTCTCTTTCTTCCAGAATGAGTACAATTAGGGAAGAATAAACAAGCTTGTGAATCAAGGACATAAATCCATCAACCTATAAGAGTGAAGTTAGGAACCTCTTGTTTTGTTTAAGAAATGGGATTCCAGTAGTCATGTTACTAAAGAGTAATAACTTATGAGCTATCTTGTCTTATGGTTGAAATGTAAAGGAAAGCTGAAAATGGGCTTGAGAGATTTGGAAAGACAAATAAAGGTTTGATTGGAAATGTGAAAGGCAAATAAGAAGGCTTGGGGACAAATGGGAGTTATCCAAGCCCCACCTGTCCCTGAATAGTTGTTCTGGATCTAGTTTCAGATGGTTTAAATATGTTGAGAGAGTGTGAGGAAATATTTTTAGAAGACAGAAAAATTATGTAACTTGATTTGATTTTAGCTTAATCAAATTTGGGACGGTCCTATCTGAAGGATAACAGCCCATATTTATTTGCTATTTAAGACTTTATGGGACTTCAATTGACTATTGTTTTAAGCTCTGATTACAGGGATGGGTGTCATAAAGCCAATAGTAGAACGACATGTGCTACAGGCTGAGAACTACTAAAGGTGGATGTCTGTGCCTGGGAAGAGTTTTGAAGACAACCTTGGACATGGCCTAGGTAGGATCTTCCTGAAGGGTGATTTAAGTTTTCCCCACAATTCTCCAGCATTCTCTTCTCTTAATCTGATCTGGGGATGAAAGAAGTTAACAAGAACCCTTATGGCTGTTAAAAATCCCCACGCTGAGATAACCTTTTAACTCGGAAAGGAATGGGGAATGATAAGTGATCAGGATTGGAAGGAGGTCTTTCAGCACAAGTGAGGTCCTGGAGTTACCTACAGTCTCAGGAGTTTTCTCCCAAAATTCCAACTAATCAGTTTCAAACTTTTAAATGATTAATCCTAGAATCTGCTAAAATGCTTTTAGCTCTCTCTGTTTCCACTGTAATTCTGAGTTGGCCAGACCAGGAATCACAAGGAAAAGTTGTGTTTGTTTCCCTAGCTGTAGCCCTTAGAAATCTCTGGCTGCCTGCATTTTAAATTTTACCAAGTAATAGACTCATTTCACAGCACACACACTCACATACACACTAGCAGACAAACTGACAATTAACAGGACAAATATAAGCTGAGCTCAGAATTTAATAACAGAGAGGGACTTAGAGGCTTGCTAGAAATCATCATCATGAATTAGTTACTATTACTCCAAGGAAAGGGGGTTGTGGAATTTGCAAGGATCTAAGACATGACAGGGTAGGAGTGGATGGGGGTCAGATCCTACAACCTTTGCTTGGAGCACCGATACGGCCTTTGGGGGAAGCCTTGGCATCCCTGATGTTTCTGGCTTTCCATATCCAGAGCGTAGCTGTCTTTCTCAAGAACAGAGCCCTTAAGGGAAGGGGAGAAGAGGGGAGAGGGAGAAGGCAACAGCGGCTGAACAGAGTTATCCTCCTCAGGAGTAGAGCAGGTAAGGAAAGGTGAGGAGGGAGGGGGTAACAGCAAAGTTCAGTTATCCTCCCCAGAATCAGAGCCTTTAAGGGAAGGGAGGGAGGAATGAGGCAAGGCAGAAGGCAGAAGGAGTGGAGGAACAGCTATGGCTGGCGTTGTTGGACAAGAGGGGAGAGTGGGATAGAGGAAATTAGCCAGTACTGGGGGTGATGCTGAAGCAGCTCTGCGAGCCTTAAGAGAACAGGCTTCTGCCTTTTGTTCTCACTTAGTCATCTCTGCAAACCCATGGTGAAAACATTCACACCCTTGGCTAGTTTTGTTTTGCTGGCCTTTAAACTTAATTTGGTTTTAAGATAAAGTAACTTTGACTGGTCTGAAAGAGCCCTATTGTGGCCAACATAATTTGGGGCTATCTTTTAGTTAACTGACACTAGTGCTGGCAATACTTGTGCTAATTTTCCTGAGATCGATCAGTACTTCCAGGGGATCTATACGGAGCGTTTGATCAAAGATTTGTTCCGTGCCCCCAGAACTAGCTTAAAGGGAATTTCAGACTTCAACAAAACTAGTGGGAGCCCTTTGGAAGCTGGGAATAGGGAGAGCTTACCCAACCCCATCCAGACCAAGACTCCAGGAAAAAATGAATCCTGAGGTGCCTGAATCATTAGCATCGGTGAGGTTGGGATTCTGTTCTGCCATTCCATCAGTTCTGTCTGCAGTCTACGGCACCATAACTATTGACCCTGAAAGTTGGGTTAAAAGAGGCAAACAGGCTAGGTGATACATAAATTCATATTGTTTATGTCCTTAAAGCTAGCAGCATACATACATGTATGAAGCCAGACAAAATCTGACTGTCTGAACAAAAGAATGAGGTTTAAATACATTTTTAGAACAGTCACAACTCAGCATGTCTTTGTTACTCAAATTTATGATCTCCATGTATATTTAACCATGATACAAAAAAGGATTTTTCTAAATTGAATAGGTCATAAATACAATAAGATAAGAGAGTTGACAAGGGTCAATCAAAACTACAACTCAGCATTTCTGTGTTTAATTTACCATTAACATGCCATAACATAGTATATGCCCATAAAATATTAAGATAAGAAAAAGTCACATTATTCAAGATAGTGTCTCAGGCTAAGTTCTCATCCTTAATGGCCATAGACAGAGGAAAGAATGGTCTTAAGTCAGCCCCATCTGGGCTTGTTGACATAGGAAGAGGTATTCTCTGAGTTAACTAAGAGAACAAAGAGGCTTAGATCCAGGCTCTTCTTCTGGTTGATTATTAGTTCAAGCTCTGGCCCTTATTGAAGTTACTAAATTGATATTAAGTGATTTTCACAACTAAAAATTAGTTGAAATAATTAACAACTTTCACAAAGTTGCACGACATAAAATAAACCAACACAAGTTGTTAGCATTTCCATATATTATCAGCAAAGTCCTGCAGGAAGAGAAAGAAGGAGAAATGCCTTTTAAAATAGCTGTAGACAATCTAAAATACTTGGGAGCCTACCTGCAAGACAAACCCAGGAACTATATGAACACAATTACAAAACACTTTTCACCCTAATAAAATCAGGTCTAAACAATTGGAAAAATATTAATTGCTTATGAGGAGACCAAGCCAATATGAAAAAATGACAATTCTACCTAAATTAATCTATTTATTTTGTACTCTATGAATAATACTACCATAAATTTGTTTTATAAAGGTGGGAAAATAGTAACAAATTTCATCTGGAAGAACAAAAGGTCAAGAATATCAAGGGAATTAGTGAAAAAAAATATGAAGGAAGGTGACCTAGTTATGCCACATCTCAAAATATAATCTAAGTGTTAATAATCAAAACAATCTGGTACTGGCTAAAAGAATACAGTGCTGGATCAGTGGAATAGATTAACTATACAATATACTGTAGTGAATGACCATAGTAATTTAGTTTTTGATAAAGCCAAAGATCCAAACTCTTGTGACAAAAACTCACTATTTGATAAAATTGCTGGGAAAACTGGAAACATTTTAGAAGAAACTAGGAATAGACCAACATCTCACACTATATACCAATATTAGGTCAAAATGGGTACCTGATTTACACAGAAAGAGTGATGCCATAAGCAGATTAGGGGAGCATGGGATAGTTTACCTGTCACATCTATGGGGAGAAGAGAAAAATTTAGGACCAAACAAGAAATAGAAAGTATTACAAAATATAAAATGGATAAGTTTGATATTAAATTGAAAAGCTTTTGCATAAAAAAGTCAATGCTACCAAAATTAGAAGAAAAGCATAAAAATAGGAGTGGGGTATAGGAGTGGGGTGGAGATTTGCAACAAGCATCTCTGATAGACCTCTTTTCTCAGATATGTAAAGAACTTAATTAAATTTAGAAGAAATTGCAGACCCCCATGATGGGGAACCCATTCCCTCCCAAAGTAACTCATGTGACTTTGGGACACCTCTCCTTGTTAGCAAGCTCTTCCCTACGTGTCTCTTTACAACTGTAAGGATGGTTGATTAGGGGACTCCCTGACCATTTTGATGAAGTCTCCAACCAGCTTGATGAGAGGGCATGGTATTGAGAGAAATGATTCATTGAGGACCCCTACTCAAATTCTAATCAGTATTAGTCAGTTCATTATGATTTTATAAGAGGTAATAATGATCGTTAGTAATTATTTTAATACATTCATCTAGTAATACATCTCTAGTTAAGCACCTAAAATAGGTATAAGAATAAGCAATGTATTAACCCATATATTGTATAGGTCACATAGGAATATAGATTCTAATGGGAGGGCCTCAAACTTTAACATAATGTTCATTACTTGTTTACCAGCTATGGAGCTCACTTGCACAACCACAAGAATACTGACAAAGAGATCTCCATCCCATTTTGCTCGAATTCCATGAAAAATCAAGCATGAGTAATGTCATGAAAGTCTCCCCCCTCCTCCCAGTATGTTCTTGGAGCTTATGTATAGCTTGTACATCTCTTCTTGCCTAACCTAAGAAGGAACTTATCCATCTTATAACCACCTAGTCAGTAGAGATATTCCCTGTTTCACCCAACTCTTGACCCTGCTGACAGATCATTTTCACCTATTTTAGCTTACATGTCATACGTCCATCAATGGGATTCTGTATTTTACCATTCCTCTTTTGCATATTTTCATATCAAACTCTATAAATACAAGATCCCAGAAGAAGGGGGCATCTCAGATTGTGAGGAAGATCTGAGGTCCACTTCATTAGAGGGAGCCTTTAATAAAGTGTCCTTGCCTCAGAGCTCTGCCTCAATCTCTTTTATTGTAGGTTGGACAATTTCAATCCCCAGAGTATAGACCTTGGTGTGAAGGAAATCTCTCATGAAGGTAGGCATGAGCTCTGGTCACTTGCCAAGAGGACACAAATTACTCTTCTGACTGGTGTCCAGTGACTGGGCTACTTTGGTGACTAAGAGTCTGGAGGTCAGAAGTGAGGTCTCAAGATAGATTAATGGTTTTCCTGACCCACACCCACCACCATCCTACCTTTCCTTGAAGACCTCAAATGGAAGAAATGGCTCTAATTGTTAAGAAGGTGTTTTTAAAATTTATCTTATTTTTAATTTATTAAATAAAACAAGCATATCCATAACATAGTACAACAAAAAATATGATTGCACACAAAACTGCAAATCTACTATTCACAAGTTGTTATTCCTTTCAAATATACAACAAAACTATCATATAAATTTCTTTGTGTTTCTTTTTCTTTCTTCCCTTCCCCCCCACCCTAGAGATGGCTACTATTAGACAGAAATATATATATATATATATATATATATGTATATATGTATACACACACTTATGTATATATATACATAGATATGTAAAATTATTCTATACATATTTCTATTTATCAGTTCTTTCTCTGGATGCAGATAGCATCCTCCTGCATAGGAACTTTATAGTTAATTTGGGTGTTTATAATAGGTAAAATAATTTATTTGCTCAAAGTTGTTCTTAAAACAATATTGCTGTTAGTATATACAGTATTCTCTTGGTTCTGCTCATTTCATTCTTCGTTGTTGCATGTTAACTCTGTCCATGTTTTTCTAAGATCATTGAGGTCATCATCTCTTATAGCACAGTAGTATCCATCACAGTCATATACCACAACTTGTTCAGCCATTACCCAATTGATGGGCATCCCTGCAGTTTCCAGTTGTTTGCCACCACCAAGAGAGTCACTATATTCACTATATATATTCCCCAATCATCTTCGGAAATAGAGCAAGTAGTGGCATTGCTGGGTCAAAGGGTATAGGTAGTTTAATAACTCTTTTGGCATAATTCCAGATTACTCTCCAAAGTGGTTAGATCAGTTCACAGTTCCACCAACAACGAATTAGTGTCCCAATTTTTCATATCCCCTCCACCATTTGTCACTTTCCTCTTCTTTCATTTTAGCCAATCTTGTAGGTGTAAAATGATATCTAAATGTTGTTTTAATTTGCATTTCTCTAATCAATAATGATTTTCATATGACTGTAAATTGTGTTGATTTCTTCATTAGAAAACTTCCTGTTCATATCCTTTGGCCATTTATCAATTGGGGAATGAATCATATTCTTATAGATGTGGCAAAGTTCTTTATGTATTTTAAATACGAGACCTTTATCTGATAAACTGTCTATAATTTTTTCCAGTTTTCTGTTTTCCTTCTAATCTTGGCTACATTTGTTTTATTTGCACAAAACCTTTTTAATTTAATGTAATCAAAATTATCCATTTTGCGCCTAATTTGGCTATCTCTTATTTATTCATAAACTATTTGCCTATCCATGTCTAATAAGTAATATGTTCCATGTTCTTTTAATTTTCTTGTAAAATCTCTCTTTATATCTAGATCATGTATCCATTTTGAACTTATCTTGGTAAATGGTGTAAGATATTGGTCTATGCCCAATTTATGCCATACTGCTTTCCAATTTTCCCAACAATTTTTATCAAATAATCAATTCTTATCCCAAAATCTTAAATCCTTTCACTTGTCAAATACAAGATTATTATGTTAATTTGCTGCTGTAATTATATGTCTACTCTATTCCATTGATCAGAAATTTCTTAGCCGGTACTGGATAGTTTTGATAATTACTGTCTTGTAGTATAGTTAAAGATCTGGTACTGCTAAACCTTCTTCGTTTAAACTTTTTTTCATTATCTCCTTTGATGTTCTTGATTTTTTGTTTCTCCAAATGAATTTATTATTATTATTATTATTGTTATTATTTTCTAACTAAACAAAATAATTTTTTGGTAATTTAATTGGGATGGAAGTTTTTCCTGAGGTTATGCTGTTCTTTACAATTCCCACTCACAGCTCTTGGTTTTGCCCCCTGAGGCCAAACAGTACTATTCTAATTCCTCCTCCATAGGCCAACCCAACCCTTTAAATATGGCTACCATGCCATTTCCAACCCCCAAGTCTAACCTTTTCCAGACTTATTACCCACAGTTCCTTCAACTGCCCCCAATGGCTTTCTTCCAGGTATCCTCCAACTTATGAAGGTCCTTTCCACAATTTCATACTCTATTTTTTGTCTCTGTTAACCTTCTTTTAGTCTCTGGAAGACTGTTTTTCTCTCATGTTTGGGGCCCAATCCCTCTGACCCAATTCCTCTGGCTTCTGGTCTAAACTGGTACCCAAGTATCCACCTCCATTAATCAACTTCTTCACTGTCTCAGCCAGTGTCTTCCTAGTGTAATGGGTAAATTCCAATCATCTCTTCATGCTCAATCTCTTGGGGGGGGGGGGTAGGGAGGAAGCATGTATTTAGTGGTCCACTGAGGATGTTTCCTTTGTTTCTGAACTGCATGCCTGTTTGTCCTGTCAAGTATATTTGGTCCTCCATTTGTTTTGTCCATTGCATTGCTAGCACACTTGGAGATATTTCCTTCTATTTTGCACCTGCACAGCCCTACACAATTTTAGGGGATCTACTGGGGAAACACAAAAGGTTGCCTTTTGTGCTAAAGAGATTCACTGAGGAATTTTTACACAGGGCCAATTTTTCTCATCCCAAAGTGAGGGGGCAATTTCCAGTATATCCCAGATTCCAAATTCTCTACTAGAAACACTCAATAAGTTCTAAAAACTTGTCTAAAGTTAACATTTTCTCTGAGAGCAGAAGATCATATTTTTCCTTTCCCTTTTGATGACATTTGACTTCTATGAATTGCTTGTTTAATTTCAATTGTTTTTAGTACTAGGCACAGTCACTTAGAATAAACCTTGTAAAATCTTCCTTGTTTTTTGAACTTGCATAACTTTGTATTTGAGGGGGGAATGAATGAATAAATGAATAAACCAACAGAGAGACAGAGACATAGAAGAGAGAAGTATATTATAGAGTCACAAACACTCTCTCAAGACAAAATCCTTTTTAATTAGGAATGATTAGAATGTCTAGATCTACCAGCTGTGGTAAGCCTAGCCCCTCCCTGAAGACTGTTCATTTCTAGCCATACTCAATGAGGCACATCTGTATTCCTTTGCTGCTGGGGGAGATGAGTATGGTGGCCTACTTAAGTTCAGGATTTCAGAGCTGAAGGAAGGTTAAACACAAGCTTGGGTTTTCACACTAATAGCATTATCCCCACCAGGCAAAGTGCCACCAGGCTGTCTGAGGAGGACCCAAATGACCCAGGTTAAGGCTTTTTTGAAGATCAGAATTGGGATCCGGCCCTCCAAGGGACCGCTACACTTCTAGCCTAGGGTGAGGTAGGAAGACACAGTCACCCAAACAACAACAATGACCATAATTGTTTGGAAGATTGTCTAAGGATGGTGCTGAATGGAATTCCTGGGGCTCTTCCTACTGTTCTTAAGAGGTCATCTAGAAAAATGTCAAATAGTATAAATGACACTAGAGGAAGACACTCAAAAGGATAGTGTTTGAGCCTTTCCAGAGAATTTTGTGGAATTGGGGTGTCAAATGCACCCAATGTTTTCCTGAAGATGGAAAATATTTAAGGGGGTTGGGGGAGAAGAAAGTGCAATGGGTGTAAATGTGATCACCATCTAAGACAAGGAAATCTTAATTATTCTCCCTTGAAATATTTAAAATACAGAATATTTCCACAGTGACTTTTTAATGGAGAACTCCCTTTCTCTGCAATTTCTCTTCAATCCAAATGATTTTTTGGTAAGGGTTTTTTACAATAAGCAAATAACCAGTCAAGGCTGGCAAGAAACTCAGTAACCTTTAATAAGGACAGAACACTATTATGGACCCTGTAGGGGTGTATAGGTCCCTACTAGGGACCTACCCAGGGACTGAAGGAGAGGAATCACATCAAAGAATCAGCTTTAGTGCTGAAAGAGACTTAAGAGACTATTTTGCCCCACCCCTTAATTTTTTTAGGACAGGAAAATGAAGTAGAGAGGCTCTGGAGAGGCCATCTAGTCCAACTCCTAGTCCAGGAAACTGAGGCTCAGAGAGGTTAATTGACTTCCCCAGGGTCAAAGAGTTTGTGTCAGAGGAAAGATTTGAACCCAGGTCTTCTGCACTCCTTGTCTAGACTTCTGCTGCTCTAGAGGAACTGACTTCACCAAAGTAAATGGGAGCAGAAGGAGAAACAGCTAGGGAAGCCCAGGAGTCTACCAGAGGATAGGAATGACATGCCTTCCTGCCCACTGCAGAGACTCAACAAGCCCTGGGTTAGTAGAGCAGGGAAGCTATGCCCTGGCTGTTAGCTAAGAGAGCTTCAAAAGTTCTCTCTCTCTCTCTCTCTCTCTCTCTCTCTCTCTCTCTCTGTCTCTCTCTCTCTCTTTTTCTCTCTCCCTCTCCCTCTTTCTCAGTGTCTTTCTCTGTTTCTTTCTCTCTCTTTCTCTGTCTTTCCCTCTGTCTCTGTCTGTCTGTCTCTGTCTGTCTGTCTCCATATCTCTGTCTTTGTGTGTGTGCCTTTCTCTCTCTTTCTCTCTCTCTTTCTCTTTCTGTCTCTGTCTCTCTGTCTCTGTCTCTCTGTCTGTCTGTCTCTCTCTCTTTCTCTCTGTCTCTCTGTTTCTCTCTCTCTCTTTCTCTGTCTTTCTCTCTGTCTCTGTCTCTCTCTGTCTCTGTCTCTGTATCTCTCTGTCTCTGTGTATGTGCCTTTCTCTCTCCCTTTCTCTCTCTCTCTCTGTCTTTCTCTCTGTCTCTGTCGGTCTCTGTATCATTCTCTGTCTCTCTATCTCTGTATGTGTGCCTTTCTCTCTCTCTTTCACTGTCTTTTGTCTCTCTCTCTTTCTGTCTCTCTGTCTCTCTATCTCTCTCTGTCTCTCTCTCTGTATCTGTCTCTGTCTCTCTCTCTGTCTCTCTGTCTCTCTGTCTCTCTTTCTCTCTCTCTCTCTCTCTCTCTCTCTCTCTGTGTGTGTGTGTGTGTGTGTGTGTGTGTGTGTGTACGTCTTTCTCTTCTCCTCACCTGCTGTATTTATAGGCTCCACTTTGCTGCCCGTCCTGAGTATGCTGCAGCATACCCTTTGCCCTCTCCTATGGAAGGCACCATTGTATGACTCAATCACCACATATCTTACCAAAAGGACAAAAGCTCTTCTTTAAGTGTACAGGTAGTTTGCTGACTGAGAATTCCAAGTTTTCATCTTTCTCCTTTCTTGAAGGTCCAGCTCCTCTCCACTCCTTAGCAGATATAATCTAAAGAGATAGCATGATACCTGATTGCCTCAAATGTGAAGACTATATTGCTGCTAAACAACTAGTTTTGAAATTCCATGCCCCTTCTCCTATGACAGGAGATCATAGAATTATAGCATCAAAGAATCATGGAAATAAAACCAGAAGAGACCTCAGAGGCCATCTGGTCTTACACTTCTTTTCTACAGATGAAGAACCTGAAGGCTTGCACAGAGTAAGACAGATAGTGTTAGAATGATTATTTGAACCCAGATTCTCTGAATCTAGAAACAGTGCTTCCTCCATCCTCCCAATCAATCAATCAATCAATAAAAATGTATTGTTGCTATGCAGGGGTCACAAAGAGTCTGACGTGACTGAAAAAGCCTAGGCAACAGCAACAACAACATCATAATGATCTTCTGTGCAAAGGTGTTTCTTTTGATGGCTATGAGAACATGGCTAAGGCACGAGCTTGAGCAATTCCCTCATTGGTAGTCCACACCAAACTCGTAGACTGAAGAGAAATAGCTTGGAACTCCACCTGTGAAATGAGTTCCGCTGTCCAAGGTACCATCCATTCAACGAAGCAGTGTGGAGGGAAGGCATCAGGAGACAGATGCCAAGGCCAAGCTAGCATTAAGGCTGTAAGTAAGGGAGAGTAGGGCAGCACAAGAAGCTCAAGACTGGAATGCCAGGCACACATATGTTACCATCGTAACAAGTTTCCTTTAACTCAATCTCTCAACCTAACGTTTGAGAAAATGTGTTACATGTAAAATGTGTATGGGGGTGACTCATACCCCCATGCAGAGGATAAGGTTCCCTACTCATTCTCTGGGCTATCTTGCTCATTCCAGCCGGCTCTCATATTGGCAAATCTAGGTTCCCAGGGAAGACCTACCATCACATTTACTTTCAAATTCTTTCAGGGTCCTAGACATTTTTCTGATATAGGGTAATATACTACTTATATATACCCTACTCATATAATATATAACATAGTATATATCAATTATATATAATATAATCTATATATATTATAATAACATACTACTCATATATACCTTACTCAATATATCCTACTCACCACTTCAGCTCTTGAGCCCCCACCAGTGTGCTTCCTTGTACACAAAGGAAGCCATTCAATAATGATATTTTTAGATCTTAATTATAAATACGTACATAACAATAAGGAAAAAGGATAATAATATCATAGCTATTCATATACTAAAGCAAATGCAGAAATAATAAATACATTATAATCTCAATGTAACCTTACTTCCAAAGCCCATTGGAATGGGACTATCTCCTCCCCTGCTTCAGGTGTATGGCAAAATTGTTGAGAGCTATAGAGAGAAGAGATTTTCCTCAAACTTTGCATTCTGCATACTTCTAGACTCCAACTTGGAAAGGGTACATGGAAGAGGCCAATCTCACTTTCAGGTTGATGAAAGAAAAGAGTCTGGGAAGACATGGGAAAAGCTGTCTGTCTTCACCATATCCTTGTCCCCAGATTGTTGTACTAGAGACTTTGGAGAGTTTAACCTTATGGAACAGTAAATAGAGCTCTAGGGCCTGGATTCAGGAAGACTTGTGTTAAAATCTGGCCTCAGATACTTACTAGCTATGTGACCCAGGACAAGTTACTTAACTTTCTTGGCCTCAGTCTCCTCATTATAAAATGAACAGAAGAAGGAAATGGCAAACCACTCCAGCATCTTTGCCAAGAAAACTCCCAATTGAGTTGTGAAGAATCAGACACAATTGGGAAAAAAAAACTTTCCTTCCTGGATCACTGCCTTGGCATGGCAGGGGGGCTGGTATAGCTCAATGAAACTGTGATCTATGCCACGTCATAATGGAGAGTTCTGACAAAAGGTGATTCGCTGGAGAAAAAACTGGCAAACCACTCTGGCATCTTGCCAAGCTTGCGGTTGCTTTTGTTTTTCATTTTGTCTGTGTTTTCTTTCACAACATGACTAATGTGGAAATATGTTTTCCATGACTGCATGTATATAACCTCTGTCAAATTGCTTGCCTTCTCAATGAGAGGGGAGAGAAGGGAGGTAAGAAGGGAGGGAGAGAAGGAGAGAATTTTGAACTCAAAGTTTTCAGATACAAATTCTTAAAATTATTTTTACATGTAATTGAGGAAAACTAAAATATTAAATAAATAATTCGAAAAATAAGTGCTATTTGGTATGCTGGGGGAAAAGAAAAGAAAACCCAATGAACATATTAAAATTATAAAAGAGGTGACACGGGAAGATTAGCCCCTCAGGTTAGAAGTTGTCTAAGGTGCTACTAGGGAAGTAGCTCCAAAAAGAAAGAAGTGGCTGGGCCAAAGCTGAAAAGAAGCTCAGTGGTGTATGTGTCTGATGCTGTAAAGGTCAAAGTTACATGGGGACTTGGGATGTGAGATCTATAAACCAAGGTAAGCTGCATGTGGCCAAACAGGAGATGGAAAGGTTAAACATTGGCATCTTGGCTGTCAGTAAACTTAAATGAATTGGGATGTGTGAATTTAATTCAAGTGATCACTATATATTACTGTGGACAAGAAACCCTTAGAAGAAATGGAGTAGCCTTCATTGTTAAGACAAGGGTGAGAAAAGCAGTACTAGAGTATAATCTCAAAAATGATCAAATGATATCTGTTTGAATCCAAGGTAAACCATTCAGCATCAAAGTAATACAAGTCTATGCTTCAACCACTGATGCTGAAGAAACCAAATTTGATCAGTTCTATGAAAACCTATAACATCTTCTAGAAATAATACCCATAAAAGATGTCACATTTATCATAAAGGATTAGAATGCTAAAGTAGAAAATCAAAACATAATTGGAATAACAAGAAGTTTGGCCTTGCAGTACAAAATGAAGCAGGGAAGAGACTAATAGAATCAAGGGGGACTGAGGAAGCATTGCTAACAGTAAGGCTAGTGGAGGTGACAATTGCAGCTGAGCTATTTAAAACTCAAGGGTCACGTAAGTTGGCTAGGAACATGGCCAGGCAGCAAAAATGGACTCAGATTCAATTTCAGACTTTGGAATCTTTCTCTGGTGACAAAAAAGACCAAAACATACAGCCAGAAGAAGTCAACAAAGTCAAAGAGCCTACATCAAAAGCCTTCAAGAAAAAGCATGAACTGGTCTCAGGCCATGGAAGAGCTCAAAAAAGATTTGGAAAGGCAAGTTAGAGAAGTAGAGGAAAAATTGGGAAGAGAAATGAGAATGATGCGAGAAATCCATGGAAAACAAGTCAATGACTTGCTAAAGGAGACCCAAAAAATATGAAAAAAAACTGAAGAAAACAACACCTTAAAAATAGACTAACTCAATATATTAGGAAGGCAGAATTTATGATTTCAAAGAGAATTTCATATGTGCCTAAAAGGTCCGGAACCGCAGGATATAAGAAATTCTCTAGGCAGAAGGCAGGAGAACTAAAGCATGTATTTACACTCCACAGTAACAAGCCCACAAACCAGCATCCCCATTTTGATATTTTCATCAAAAGCTTCCAGGCCCAATAAGTCCACCTCACAAGGGTAACCAGGAGGCCACAGAGAACCGAGATGGTATAAGGCAAAATCATATACATGCTTCCCCTCTACGGTAAGAAGATTACCCACTGGCCTCTAGTCAGCTCTGCTACCGGCAGCTCAGCTTCGGCTGTAGGCATCTCTGGCTCCAACCGGAAAAGGAAGAGAGGATCTTCAAGCTGTACTCTCCCCTCTTATAGAGTTTTTGACATCATCAAGCGCCGCCTGAACGACCAGGGCCGATTGGTTCTTGACTTGGCCCCTCCCTCTAGCGTAGACCAGGTTTACACACCTCCCCTCAGCCAGCCCCATGACTCATCAGACAGGAATTTCTCTGATTCCTGGCATGGTCGCTGGGCTTCCTGCCCCAGAAGAGCAAGCCCCAGTGTCCAGGGAAGCTCAATGAGGTGAGCTGAGTCATTCAAAGAAAACAAAGTCCATTTTGGTTACACTCCACCCCTCACAATGTTCTAGGAAGCACAATCCAATCATAATTCAAATTAAATTATATATCCTAGAACATTGTGATCCAATTATGCAGGAAACTAAAACATATCATTCACAATAAAGCAAAACATATCATTCAGTGACATTCCCAAATATTGGTTTACGATTCAAATGTGATCCACCCCTAGATCCCAGCCAGATAATCTCTTCAATCAATCATCCCAAAATAATTATTAATAATTCAAATGTCCACCCCTAGATCTTTGTATCCATTACATAGGACCAATAATATCAATAAATAACAACAATAAAACAATATAGCAAGGATAACACAAAATAAGTACACAGAACACTATCATTATTCCCCCCCCTCAAACAATTGGGGCTCAAAATCTTGGGGTAAGGGGTGAAGGTCTCATTTTCCATAGCTTCTTCTTGCTGAAATTGGATGTAGAGGTGTCCCTGCCCCAAAGAGTCCCATTCCAGAGTTCAGTTCTTTAGCGAGCTGGCAGGAATTCCAAGAATGCTACGTGCTTAGGCAGTCACCGGAAACTGCAGGGTGCTTAAACCTGCAGGAGACAGAACTAGCGACAAGGTTAACTAAAACAGAGAACAAAAAGAGTAGGCAAGTATGGGCTATTATCCTTCAAATAAAATCATCTCCAGTTTAGTTGAAATTTCAGTTATGCAGAGATCCAATATCAGAGCCAAACTCAGATGGGAAATGTTTCTTTTTAAACGGAATACAATGAGGAAACTAAGCCAAGAGGATCTCCCCCTAGATGGAGACCAGGATTGTCCTCCCAGCCTTTCCCCAGATGTACAAAGGAAACCAGGAGGATCCCATCCTAGATAGACTAGGATTGTCCTCCCAGCCTTTCCCCAGATGTACAAGCTTTCATCCATTAATCACACAAAGTCACCTTTCCTCTGAGTGGCTTGTGTCAATTACCAGCATCAGCCATACCTGTGGGGTCCGTGAATCTAATATTATAGCCCTATTCATGGTAAAATATATGGTTCAGGGGTACGATTTGGTAATTATCTTCCCCTGAATAGACAACTGTTACAGTGTTGTTCTTCCCATGGGCTATGACTTCTGCAGCCTTTGGAATATCATATGGCTTCCGTTTTACCCATACCTTAGCTCCCAACTTTATTCTATCAATGGAGCAGGCCCCTTTTGCCCCTCTAGTAATTATTTTGGGAGGAGGGTCAGTTTTCACAAAGGGTATTTTTTCACAGGGGATAATAATCACTTGAACTATCCTATCATTCCTGCCAAATTGTACAGGTTTTTCACCCAGATTCTGGAGGGTCACAACAATTTCTTTTTGATAATTCGAATCTATCACTCCAGCCAATACATGTACTCCTTGAGCTGCTAATCCTGGTTTAGGTAATATCCGTCCAAAATGATTCTTGGGGATTCTCATACATACTCCAGTAGGGGTTTTCCTTATCTCTTTCCTATTCAACCTAAAATTCTCTATACAATGTAAATCATATCCTGCCGAACCAGGTGTTCCTGGACATGGTAGGGGGACATCTTCCCTCACAGTCCAAAATTCAATATTTTGGATCTCACGTGTTTCCTGTTCTCTAATCTGCAAATTTGGGGTCATCATTCTGGCTAGAGGTGTACTCCCCCCTAAGGGCCTATTATTCAAATTATGTAAGGCAATAGACAAATTATCCTTCCAATGTCGATATGAATTATTAGAGCTTAATTTTCTCAGTTGTTCTTTCAACAATCCATTCATTCTTTCAATCAGCCCAGATGCTTGTGGGTAATATGGAATATGATATATCCATTCTATATTATTCAACACACAATATCTTTTCACTTCTTTGCCCTTGAAATGTGACCCATTGTCACTTTAAATCTGCATTGGGGTTCCATAGTATAAACTTACAATATCTAGGGTTTTACAGGTGTTTTTCTGAGTTGCATCCTTATAAGGACAAGCCACTAGTACACCTGAATAGGTGTCAACACACGTACATACATATTTACATCCTTTATCCTGGGGTAGTGGGCCAATATAATCTATCTGCCAAATTTGGGCTGGAACTTTTCCCCTCGCTATTTCTCCAGCAACTATCGTAGGAAGAGTTCGTTCTTTTTCTAATTGACATATACAACACCCCTCTGTTATTTGTTTTAACAACGCATGAGAGATACTGATACCTCCATCCTGTGCCCATCGGTGGGTGGCCTGGACCCCTAAATGGCCGGCAGTCTGGTGGACCCATCTTGCTAAGGCTGAGTCATCAGTTGGAGTTGGAGTAGGGACAATACATTCAGTGGCAATCTTTGCTAGTTGATCCGCATGTGCATTGTACTCATGCTCTGGTGTGGTCAGGGTCAAGTGAGCATCAACATGAAAAACTGACAAATCCATAACCAAAGACATGTCCCATATATTTTCCCATAACTCTTAACCCCAAACTTGTTTGCCATGAATCTCCCAATTCTGATTCCTCCATATAGGCATCCAAGTAGCTAATCCATTAGCTACCACCCATGAATCAGTAAATATATGACACTGTCCTCCCTTCTCCATTCTGATGGCCTGATGTACTGCCATCAGTTCAGCATATTGGCTACTTCCCCCTATCCCAGAACTTTCCAGAGTCCGCCTAGCACAGGGGTTATAGGCTACTGCTTTCCAATGTCTCTTCTGTCCTAAATATTTTGCTGTCCTGTCAGTAAACCAAGCATGTTTCTTCTGTTCTACATTTAGTCCATCATACCCATTATTCCATTTCACTAAGGATGGCACCATCTGTTGCTTAGATTCAAGGGGTTTTTCATTTCTCTCAGTGCCAATGTTCGCCACCGATTCATGTAAAGCAGAAACTCCACTTTTGCCTGCTCTGGACCTATTCTGAATATACCACTTCCATTTGATTATGCTTGCCTCTTGTGTATGTCCAATTCTGTGAGAAGCTGGGGTACTCATTACCCAAGTCATAATTGGAATTCCAGGCCTTAATAACACTTCATGACCCAGGGTTAGTTGCTCAGTTTCTACTAAAGCCCAATATGCAGCTAACAGCTGCTTCTCAAAAGGTGTATACTGCACTCCGGATGAGGGCAGTTTCCTTGATCAAAAGCCTAAAGGTACACTTCGGCTCTGTTGTTTTTGCCACAGACTCCAATTTTCATAGTCATCTTGTACAGTCACTTGTAACTCCACTGGCCCATTTTGCATAGGCCATAAGTCCAGAGCTAATTGTATAGCAGCCTTTGCTTCCTCAAAAGCTCTACTTTGTTCAAGGCCCCAATCGAATTCATGTTTCTTTCTGGTGACTTTATGCAAGAGTTTTAAAATTTGCCCCAAATGTGGGATGTGGTGTCTCCAATAACCAAATAGCCCTATGAACTTTTGGGCCTCTTTCTTATTAGTAGAGGTGGGAAAATCCTGAATTTTTTGTCGAGCTTGTGGGAGAATTTCTCGCAGTCCTCTATTCTACTGTATCCCCAAGAATTTTACATTTTGAGCTGGCCCTTGAACCTTTGCAGGGTTGATTTCTCATCCTTTGCTTTTCATATGGTCAATTAATAATGCTAAACTCTCCTCCACTCCTTTTATGTTCTTTCCCTGTATCATGATGTCATCTATGTAATGTGTAAGCTGTACACCAGGTAGCTTTAATTCATCCAAATGCTCAGCTACAATCCCGTGGCAAATAGTTGGGCTATGAATATATCCTTGTGGCAGGCATGTAAATGTATACTGTCGGCCTTGCCAAGTAAAAGCAAACTGGTTCCATTGCTTGGGGTCTATTGGGATTGTAAAGAAGGCATTGGCCAAATCAATAACTGCATACCAAGTCCCTTCATGTTTTTGTATTCTCTCTATTAAAGTAACCATGTCTGGAACAGCAGCATGCAAGGGAGGAGTCACTTTGTTCAGCTGTCTATAATCTACTGTCATCCTCCATGTCCCATCTGACTTTAGGACTGGCCAGACAGGGTTGTTCCATTGAGTAGTTGTAGGGACTAACACTCCTGCCTCAACACATTCTCTTATAGTGTTGGCAATTTCATCTTGCCCACCTAGCACACGATATTGCCTCAAAATAATTACTTCAGAAGATTCGGGCAAAGTGATTGGATCCATCTTGATTTTCCCCACTAAGACTGCATTAATGCCTATTTTCCTCACAGCAAATTGGTATTTCCCTTCAGGTAAATTTAAGGTCATACCCTTCAAAATGTCTATTCCAATGATGTATTCAGGAATAGGCACAATAACCACACTATATTCTTTCTTGGGCAACTGTCCAATTTTCATCATCAATTTAACTTGTCTGGATGATATTTCAGTCCCTCCAAGTCCTGTGATGGTAATAGGAGTTCCATGGCTGAATTTGTCTGGATTCCCATAGATAAGGGTGGCCTCGGCCCCAGTGTCTATTAATGCCCTAGTTACTGTACTTGACCCATTTTTCCAATATATGGTCAAGTTAATGTGAGGTCTGCAATCCAGCTTACGTATTCCCTTAATTTGGGCTGGGGCCTGGCCTGTTTCCTAGTATTCCCTAGCATGTGATTCACTTGGGTATGAAGGTTCAACGTCTGTAGCATTTGCAGGAGCAGTTCTTATTTCCCTATCTGTCCTGTTATCGAGTCCTTTATCTCAGTACATCCTGTACAATTCATTGGTTGGAATGCCATCTATCATTTCAAAACCTACTCTTGCTCTCAATAGAGCAGTGAACATTTCTTGCCTTGTCACTCCATTTTGGCGCCAAGTTTGCTGGCTATTCACCCTTCTCTCTCGAGGAGATCTATCCCTTCCCCAGTCTCCTAAGTCATGTAACTGTAAAATCTTATTTATCACCTCTGTAAGATGGCTCCCTACTTCCCCAAGTAACAGATTCAAAATTAGTTGTTTATAAGCATGGAGAGCTGTCCTAATTATTAAATTCCTATGAGGGATTCCTATGGGATCATTGTAATATTTGTCTGCAGTTCCTGTCATACTAGCAGTCTTCATTACCTCCTCCTTTAGTCTCATGATACAATCTTTAAGTGAATACCAGGGTCTGTGCTCAGTGGGCCACATAGAATCATTAGTATATCTCTTATTGCATCCCGCAGTAGCTAATGCCAACAGAGTAGTCCTGCTAGCATCATCTCCTCGCTGATGATGTTCCCTAAAAGCTTGCTGAACTAGAGGATCGTGGCTGATACCTATGAATCTCATACAGTCCCTCTTATCTACTAATATTCCACCGGCCCCTTGATCACTGAGCCTTACCATCCAAGATATTAATGGTTCTCCTACTCTTTGGCTGAATCTACTCAAAATATCTGTGACCTCTTGTGGTGATAAATCTTCCTGAAATTCCCTCGTAACTAAATTGCCACCTCGGGTTTCTGTCCTCCTCCTCTCTACGGGACGAACGCTTGTCTGAGTATTTAACCATCTCCCATTCTCTGTATGAGGGATGTCCTGAACCCTAGTAGCATTTTCTGTCTCAGACCCTAACATTGTCTCATTTTCCCCCCACTCACTTCCCCTGCCACCATGGCAACGACAAAGCAGGCAGTCAGGCTTGGTCTGGGCTGAGTTTGGCTTATTTGGCCTCCTGTTGCTCCTAGTCACATTAATAGAAAAGTTCTTATATGAGTCAGTGGGTTCTTGAGCAGCAATTTGTTCTCCTGCTATCTGAGATTCCCCTTCTTGCTGTGGGGTAGGAGCACCCCCATCTCTTTCACTTAATCTCAATCTTTCATATACTAGCCGGTAAGCTGATAACACTGTCCAGCTTTGCCTAGATAGTGATGCCCCTGACTGAATCCCAACCTCTTGTAAACACCTTTCCAAATCCTTAGGATCTCCTCTCTGTAGCCTTGGTTCCCAGTTTTCACAGGGTCCAGCTTTTTTAGCCAATTCCTTTGCTAAGGAGGAATAAAATGGATCCTCCCACCCTGGGATATTCATCTCTTCCTCTGAAGTTCTTCTGCTTCTGAATAGAGATCTTATATCTAGCGATCCCATCCACCTCGTCGCCAAATATATTAGGAAGGCAGAATTTATGATTTCAAAAAGAATCTCATATGTGCCTAAAAGGTCCGGAACCGCAGGATATAAGAAATTCTCTAGGCAGAAGGCAGGAGAACTAAAGCATGTATTTATACTCCATAGTAACAAGCCCACAAACCAGCATCCCCATTTTGACATTTTCATCAAAAGCTTCCAGGCCCAATAAGTCCACCTCACAAGGGTAACCAGGAGGCCACAGAGAACCGAGATGGTATAAGGCAAAATCGTATACATGCTTCCCCTCTACGGTAAGAAGATTACCCATTGGCCTCTAGTCAGCTCTGCTACCGGAAGCTCAGCTTCGGCTGTAGGCGTCTCTGGCTCCAACCAGAAAAGGAAGAGAGGATCTTCAAGCTGTACTCTCCCCTCTGTAACCAGAATGGCTTTTGTTTTCTTTGAATGACTCAGCTTACCTCATTGAGCCTCTGGACACTGTGGCTTGCTCTTCCGGGGCAGGAGGCCCGGGGAGCATGCCGGGAAGCAGACAACTTCCTGTGTGATGAGTCATGGGGCTGGCTGAGGGGAGGTGTTAATGTCTGTGCTAGGGGGAGGGGCCAACTCAGGAACCAATCGGCCCTGGTCATTCGGGCGGAGCTTGATGATGTCAAAAACCCTATAAGAGGGGAGAGGACAGCTTGAAGATTCCTCTTTCCTTTTCCGGTTTGAGCCAGCGACAGTTACATCGTCAGTTACAGCGACAGTTACATCGTCAGTTACAGTTGCAGCTTCAGTTACAGACACAGACACAGCTGAGGCAGGAGCTGCCAGTAGCAGAGCTGATCTACGGGAGGAAGCTGAACAAAGACTTCAGTCCAGTGGGTAATCTTATTACCATAAAAGGGGGAAACATGATTTTGCTTTACGCAATCATGTTTCTCTGTAGCCTCCTGGTTACTCTTTCAAGGCGTACTTACTGGGCCTGGAAGATTATGATCAACATATCAAAATGGGGCTGCTGGTTCATGGGTTGGTTACTGTGGAGCCTAAATAAATGTTTTGATTCTTCTGCCTTCTACTTTGAGAGTTTCTTATATCCGGCGGTTCCGAACCTTTCAGACATGTTTATGATCCTCTTTGAGATTATAAACTCGGCCCTCCTGATACATTTGGCGTCACGAACAGGATCGCTAGGTATAAGATCTCTATTTAGAAGCAGAACAATTTCAGAGGAAGAGATGAATATCCCAGGATGGGAGGATCCATTTTATTCCTCCCTAGCAAAAGAATTGGCTAAAAAAGCTGGACCCTGTGAAAACTGGGAACCAAGGCTACGGAGAGGAGATCCTAGGGATTTGGAAAAGTGTTTACGAGAAGTTGGGATTCAGTCAGGGGCATCACTATCTAGGCAAAGCTGGATAGTGTTATCAGCCTACCGGCTAGTATACGAAAGATTGAGATTAAGTGAAAGACATGGGGGCACTCCTACCCCACAGGAAGAAGAGGAATCTCAGATAGCAGGAGACCAAACTGACTCAAATGAGAACTTTTCTATTAATGTGGCTAAGAGCAACAGGAGACCAAAAAAGCCCAGAGTGCATTTCAACCCAGCCCAGAAAGAGCCTGACTGCCTGCTTCGTCCTAGCCATGGTGGCAGAGGAAGTGAGTGGGGAGAGAATGAGACAATGTTAGGGGCTGAGGCACAAAACACTACTGGGGTTCAGGATGTGCCTCACACAGAGAATAGGAGATGGTTAAATGATCAGACAAGGGCTCGACCCATACAAAGGAGGAAGACAGAAACCCGAGGTGAAGATTCAGTTACAAGGGAAATTCAGGAAGATTTCTCACCGCAAGAGGTCACAGATATTTTGAGTAGATTCAGCCAAAGAATAGGAGAACCATTGATATCTTGGATGGTAAGACTCAGTGATCAAGGGGCCGGTGGAATATCAGTAGATGGGACAGACTGCATGAGATTCATAGGTATCAGCCATGATCCTCTAGTTCAACAAGCTTTTAGGGAACATCATCAGCAAGGAGATGGTGATAGCAGGACTACTCTGTTGGCATTAGCCGCTGTGGGATGCAATAAGAGATATGCTACTGATTCTATGTGGCCCACTGAGCACAGACCCTGGTATTCACTTAGAGATTGTATCATGAGACTAAAGGAGGAGGTAATGAAGACTGCCATTATGGTAGGAACTGCAGACAAATATTACAATGATTCAATGGAACTGCCTCATAGGAATTTAATAATTAGGACAGCTCCCCCTGCTTATAAACAACTAATTTTGAATTTATTACTTGGAGAAGTAGGGAGCCGTCTTACAACAGTGATAAATAAGATTTTACAGTTACATGACTTAGGTGACTGGGGAGGGGATAGATCTCCTCGAGAGAGAAGGGTGAATAACCAGCAAACTTGGCGCCAAAGGAGAGTAACAAGGAAAGAAATGTTTACTGCTTTATTGAGAGCAGGAGTAGGTTTTGAAATGATAGATGGAATTCCAACCAATGAATTATACAGAATGTATAGAGGACTTGATAACACGAGAAATAGGGAAATAAGAACTGCTCCTGCAAGCCTACAAGCCACTCAGACTGAAGGTGACCTTGTGTGATTAACGGATGAAAACTTGTACATTTGGGGAAAGGCTGGGAGGACAATCTTAGTCTATATCTAGGGTGGGATCCTCTTGGCTTCCTCATTATGTTCCTTTTGAAAAGAAACATTTCCCACCTGAGTTTGGCTCTGATGTTGGATCTTTGCATAACTGAAATCTCAACCAAACTTGAGATGATTTTATTTGAAGAATTATAGTCCATACTTGTCTATTCTTTTTGTCCTTTGTTTTGGCTAACCTTGTTGCTAGTTTTGTTTCCTTCAGGCTTAAGCACCCTGCACTTTCCGGTGACTGCTTAAGCATGTAGCATTCTTGGAATTCCTGCCAGCTTGTTAAAGAAATGACCTCTGGAATGGGACTTTTTGGGGGCAGGGCCATCTCTACATCCAATTTCAGCATGAAGAAGCTATGGAAAATGAGACCTTCACCCCTCACCCCAAGATTTTGAGCCCCAATCGTTCAAGGGGGGTGGAAATGATGATAGTGTTCTGTTTACTTATTTTGTGTTATCCTTGCTGTGTTGTTTTATTGTTATGATATTATTGATCCTATGTAATGGATACAAGGATTTAGGGGTGGACATTTGAATTATTAATAATTATTTTGGGGATGATTGATTGAAAAGATTATTTTGCTGGGATCTAGGGGTGGATCGCATTTGAATCGTTAACCAATGTTTGGGAATGTCACTGAATGATATGTTTTGCTTTATAATGAATGATATGTTTTAGTTTCCTTTGTAATTGGATCACAATGTATGTTCTAGGATACATGGCTGATTAGATTATGTATCCTATAACAAGGGGTGGAGTGTAACCAGAATGGCTTTTGTTTTCTTTGAATGACTCAGCTTACCTCATTGAGCCTCTGGACACTGTGGCTTGCTCTTCCGGGGCAGGAGGCCCGGGGAGCATGCCGGGAAGCAGACAACTTCCTGTGTGATGAGTCATGGGGCTGGCTGAGGGGAGGTGTTAATGTCTATGCTAGGGGGAGGGGCCAACTCAGGAACCAATCGGCCCTGGTCATTCGGGCGGAGCTTGATGATGTCAAAAACCCTATAAGAGGGGAGAGGACAGCTTGAAGATTCCTCTTTCCTTTTCCGGTTTGAGCCAGCGACAGTTACATCGTCAGTTACAGCGACAGTTACATCGTCAGTTACAGTTGCAGCTTCAGTTACAGACACAGACACAGCTGAGGCAGGAGCTGCCAGTAGCAGAGCTGATCTACGGGAGGAAGCTGAACAAAGACTTCAGTCCAGTGGGTAATCTTATTACCATAAAAGGGGGAAACATGATTTTGCTTTACGCAATCATGTTTCTCTGTAGCCTCCTGGTTACTCTTTCAAGGCGTACTTATTGGGCCTGGAAGATTATGATCAACATATCAAAATGGGGCTGCTGGTTCATGGGTTGGTTGCTGTGGAGCCTAAATAAATGTTTTGATTCTTCTGCCTTCTACTTTGAGAGTTTCTTATATCCGGCGGTTCCGAACCTTTCAGATATGTTTATGATCCTCTTTGAGATTATAAACTCGGCCCTCCTGATACACCCTCTTATAGAGTTTTTGACATCATCAAGCGCCGCCTGAACGACCAGGGCAGATTGGTTCTTGACTTGGCTCCTCCCCCTAGCGTAGACCAGATTAACACACCTCCCCTCAGCCAGCCCCATGACTCATCAGACAGGAATTTCTCTGATTCCTGGCATGGTCGCTGGGCTTCCTGCCCCAGAAGAGCAAGCCCCAGTGTCGAGGGACGCTCAATGAGGTAAGCTGAGTCATTCAAAGAAAACAAAGTCCATTCTGGTTACACTCAAATGGCAAAAGAGCTCCAAAAACCCAATGAGAAGAAGAATGCCTGGAAAGGCAGAATTAGTCAGATGGAAAAGGAGGTCCAAAAGACCACTGAAGAAAATACTACATTAAAAATTAGGTTGGAGCAAGTGGAAGCTAGTGACTTTATGAGAAATCAAGATATTATAAAGCAGAACCAAAGGAATGAGAAAGTGGAAGACAATGTCAAATATCTCATTGGAAAAACCACTGACCTGGAGAATAGATCCAGGAGAGATAATTGAAAACTTATTGGACTACCTGAAAGCCATGATCACAAAAAGAGCCTAGATGTCATCTTTCAAGAAATTATCCAGGAGAACTGCCCTGATATTCTACAGCCAGAGGGTAAAATAGAAATTGAAAGAATCCACCGATCACCTCTTCAAAAAGATCCCAAAAAGAAAACTCCTAGGAATATTGTTGCCAAATTCCAGAGCTCCCAGATCAAGGAGAAAATACTGCAAGCAACCAGAAAGAAACAATTTCAGCGTTGTGAAAACACAATCAGAATAACACAAGATCTAGCAGCTTCTACATTAAGGGACCAAAGGGCTTGGAATATGATATTCTGGAGGTCAAAGGAGCTAGGATTAAAACCAAGAATCACCTACCCAGCAAAACTGAGTATCATGCTCCAAGGCAAAATATGGACTTTCAATAAAATAGAGGACTTTCAAGCTTTCTCAGTGAAAAGACCAGAGCTGAATAGAAAATTTGACTTTTAAACACAAGAATCAAGAGAAGCATGAAAAGGTAAACAAGAAAAAGAAATCACAAGGGACTTACTAAAGTTGAACTGTTTTGTTTACATTCCTACATGGAAAGATGATGTGTATGATCCATCAGACCTCAGTATTGGGGTAGTTAAAGGGAATATGCATACATATGTATATACGTGTATATATATATATATATATATATATATACATATATATATATATGTGTGTGTGTGTGTGTGTGTGTATGTGTGTGTGTTTGTATGTGTGTGTATGTATATATTATATATATTATACATATATATAATATATATAGACAGAGGGCACAGAGTAAGTTAAAGATGAAGGGATGATATCTAAAAAAATAAAATCAAATTATGGGATGAGAGAAGAATATATTGAGAAAGGGAGAAAGGGAGAGATAGAATGGGGTAAATTATCTCACATAAAAGTGGCAAGAAAAAGCAGTTGTGTAGGAAGGGAAGAGGGGGCAGGTGAGGGGGAATGAGTGAATCTTGCTCTCATCAGATTTGACCTGAGGAGGGAATACCATACACATTCAACTGGGTATCTTACCCCACAGGAAAGAAGGAGTAAGAAGATAAAAAAGGGAGGATGATAGAAGGGAGGGCAGATAGGGGGAGGAGGTAATCAAAAACAAACACTTTCGAAAAGGGGCAGGGCGAAGGGGGAAAATTCAATAAAGAGGGATAGGTTAGGAAGGAGCGAAATATAGTTAGTCTCTCCCAACATGAGTATTGTGAAAGGGTTATACATAATGATATGCATGTGGCCTATGTTGAATTGCTTGCCTTCTTAGGGAGGGTGGGTGGGGAGGAAAGAGGGGAGAGAATTTGGAACTCAAAGTTTTAAAAACAGACATTCAAAAACAAAAAAATGTTTTTGTATGCAACTAGGAAATAAGATACACAGGCAATGGGGTATAGAAATTTATCTTGCCCTACAAGAGAAGAAGGGAAAAGGGGATGGGAAGGGAGTGGGGTGACAGAAGGGAGGGCTGACTGGGGAATGGGGCAACCAGAATAAGCACCATCTTGGAGTGGGCAGGAGGGTAGAAATGGGGAGAAAATTTGTAATTCAAACTCTTGTGAAAATCAATGCTGAAAGTTAAATATATTAAATTAATTAATTAAAAAAAATTTGCAAGCTAGGCTTTCAGCAATATAGGAACTGAGAATTCCCAAAAGAGCAGGCTGGTTTTCAAAGAGGCAGAAGAACAAGAGACTAAATTGGCAACATTCACTTGATTACAGAGAAAGGAAGGGACTTCCAGAAAAACAACTTCTGTTTCATTGAGTACGTTAAAGCCTTTGACTATATGGATCACAACAAAATGTGGCATGTCCTCAAAGAGCTGGAAGTACCAGATCACCTTATTTGTGGCCTGAGGAACCTATATGTGGACCAAGAAGCAACACTTAGAACTAAACAGGGTATTGGTTTAAGATTAGAAATGGAGCATTACAAAGATGTATATCATGCAAAGTACATCATGCAAAATGCCAGTCTAGATCAATCAAAAGCTAGACTTTAGGTTGCCAGGAAAATATCAACAATCTCAGATATGCAGACAATACCACTCTGATAGCAGAAAGTGAAGAATTAAAAAGCCTGTTGATGAGGGCAAAAGAGGACAGTGTAAAAACTGGCTTGAAGTAAACATCAAAAAACTAAGATCTTGGCAACTGATCCCATCACTTCCTGGCAAATAGAGGGAGAAGAAATGGAAGCAGCATCAGATTTCATATTCTTGGGCTAAGAGATTACTGCAGACAGCGATTGCATCCATGAAATTAAAAGATATTTGCTCTGTGGAAGGAAAGCCATGGCAAATCTGGACAGCATACTAAACAGAAATATTACCTTGCTGACAAATGTCCATATAGTCAAAGCTATGTATCGCTGTGAGAGGTGAACTATAAGGAAAACTGAGTTCTGTGGAATTAACACTTTTCAATTGTGATCCTGGAGAAGACTTTTGAGAGTCACTTAGACAGCAAGGACATACTGTTTGTCAATACTTAAATGAATTAATTCAGACTATTCTGGAAGGCCAAATACTGAAGCTAAAGATGAAATACTTTGGCCACATAATGAAAAGATGGGACTCATTAGAAAAGACCTTATTGTTTGGAAAGGCTGAAAGCAAAAAGAAAAGGGGACAGCAGAGAATGAAATGGATAGGTAGTGCCATGGAAGCACAAAACATAAGGTCAGACAGACTTTGGGAGAGAGTGGAGGATAGCAGGGCCTGACAAGCTATGCCCTACGGTCTCATAAAAAGTCGGACATGGCTAAACCCTTGGGTGATGTATGGAATACTCTCAGTTAAACTGAGTTACTTCAGTCCCAATGGGAGAGCTCCTTCACTCTGGATTGTCTGGTATATGTTTTCTTATGTAGATTTTCTCACTTTTTTTCTATCAGTCTGGATAAATAGTTTTTTTTTATGTGGGTTCATTGTGGAACTGGTATTTGGTGGGAAGGGAGCCAAGCCTTGGATATAGAGCTTGGGGTCCCCCTTCTCCAATAGTGAAACACTGAACAGAAATTAGCATGGGCCTGAAAATCTCATCCCCTAGACAAACAATATTTAAGGGTAGATAGATATACCCTAGACCTCCTCTCTGAGGAGATCAGAGCTGACTCTGGCCCCAACCTCCTGCTTGTCCTCCTGGCAAAAAATAAATGCTCTCTTTTGAAGAAGTGGGGTGAGGGGAGAGAATAGGTTAGAAATGTCTGTCCTGCCTCCCTTCATGCCACACAAGTGTGTTGGTAAGCAAAATGACCTTTGTTTTCTTTGAGTAACCCTGACTAGGTGCTAAGCCCCAAGCCCAAACCCCTATTAGGTGTAAAACCTTAGTGGGTGTGGATTGGCAACTAATGTGGGGCCCAAGGTGGGGCTAACTCCAGGGAGGGCCTAGTTTACATGTCTGGGACAGCAGAGGCTCTTAGACCACGTGGGTTTAAGTTGCCTCTTTGTGATGATTCTAGGTCACGTGGGTGAGTCACATGTGTGACTCACCCCTGACGCTGACAAAGATATAAAAAAAAACTAAGGATTGGCTGTCTGTTCTTTGGAGCTTTTTGCCATAGCAGTGGTGGCGTGTGACTCTGGGCCAGCCCTTGTTCTGAGCTCCCGGGCTGAACCTAGATGTTGGTAACTATGAACTGTATTGGGTCTGTCTGTTGATGTTTGTAATTTGTTTGTATTTTGTTCTGAAGTTTAGGGTGCTGGCTTTTCCCCCTGAACTAAGTGAATGTTGTCTGTATGCTGGATTAAAGTAAACTTGTCAACCACTTCACCTTACTTTCATTAGTTAAGCAGATCAAAAGAACCTGTGCTGTTGGCAGCTTTCTGGGTGCTGGCTGTGGGTGGATCTTATACCTCCACAGAAGCTGCTAGCCAGATTGTGGAAACAACAAGTTACATGTAAGGGCTTTGTTTCATATGGGATTTCACTACATGTAGGAGCTCTGTCTTTTGGAATATAATTTCTTTTTTTTTTTTGCTTTTTTTATGTTTTTGTTTTAAATATATTTTATTTTTGTCTCACAATCACATATCAAGAAAATCTTTAGCATTAATTTTTACAAGATTTTGAATTACAAATTTTTCTCCTTCCTTCCCTCCCTCCCCTCCTTTCTTCTGCAAACAGTAGGCAGTTCAATATAGTTTATACATATGCCATAATGTTAAGCATATTTCCATATTCATCATGGTTATGGAAGAAGAAACAGATCAAAAGTAAAAAATCCACGAGAAAGAATAAAGTGGGAAAAAATATATGCTTTGATCTGCATTCAGAGTCCATCAGTTCTTTATCTGGATACGGATACCATTTTCCTTGGTGAGTCCTTTGTACTTGTCTTGAATCATTGTGTTGCTGAGAAAAGCTGAGTCATTCATAGTTGGTCATCACATGATATTGATACTCTGTACAGTGTTTTCCTGGTTCTGCTCATTTCACTTTGCATCAGTTTGTACAAGTCTTTCCAGGCTTTACTTCACTCTGCATGTGTGGAATATAATTTCTGGTCCTTTTTTTGCAAGAAATTATGGGATTTAATAGGTTTTTTTTTCCTAAAAATATTGGATAATCTGTTTTTTTCTCCATCCTATCTAGTTCTTCAGTACATTTTCTCAAGAGCAGCCCACCATATTTTAAATGGAGCCACTTCAACCCACTGCTATTTATGAGGTGTTGAGGGAGAACTAGCACCTCCAGTGTGAGGGCTCACTGAGTCCTATTCAGGGCTTCTCATCCACCTTTGGGGTCTACCTATCACCCAACTCTCATCTGTGGTGCCAAGAAGTTGTAGTATGCACAGCCATACCTCAATAACACAGTCTCCGCAGATGGGCTAAACCAGGTTGAAGGTAACTGACAGGCCTCGAACACATTGATGAGTTAGAGGGATGTCTACCCCAAGCGTGGGAAGACTTGTCTCCTGAAATGGGAAAATTAGAACAATTTGTTCTGTTAATCAAAGACCCCCAGGTCCATAAGGGGGCCTGAAATGAAACAGAGTCCTATCACAGATAACCAAAGTGAATATTGTCAGAGAAGAGTGGAAAAGGGGTGAAATAATAAAGTTTCTAGAGGCTTTGGGCTAGGGGCAGGGGGTTAAGGGAGAAGACATCTGTAGATACAATAAACCAGGCAACAGGATGTTTAAAAAGTCTGGAGTGAGGTCTGAAGTCTGCAGCTGCTGTTCAAGGTTGCTCTTGAGCTGCTCAAGGCTGGTTCTGTGGTTTCTGGCCACTACAGGCATCTCTAAATTCAGCTAGAGATCACTCACAGAGAGTCACTGATATGTCAAGCAGTTTGGAGCTTCTGAAGATGTGATCAGCTAATTGTTGTGTAACTCTGACAGGTTGGTATAGTCATCAGAGAGCCCATGTTAACAGTTCCAATGGCCATGAAGGCAACTGAAGTAGGTACTACAAAGCACTTAGAGCTTGGTCAGGCATCAAAGATACCAAGGTCATCCACTGCATCCTGGACCATTGCCAGTCATCCTAACTTTTGTCTTGCCTCTGGACTTTGATGATTCTGGAAGAGAGAGTGAGTCTGACAATTTCACCCAATTCTGCCTCACTTAAATCTAATTCCTTGGGGAGTCAATACATCAGCCTCCTGATGTCACTGTCCTCTTCCAAAATGAAGGATAAGCAACTCAAGCCCAAATCATTTCAGACCATAAAGCTGATTGGTTCAGGTTATTTATTTTTCTGATGGCTTAGAATGAGTATAAATAGAAATTGTTTTCTATAAATAGCCTGGTTTACATTTTGGTTCTGTAAGGTAATAATTTGTGAGGAGTTTAGAAGGAGATTTTTCCCTCTCAGATTGATTGTTATGATGGTGACTCCTAAGGCTTGCTCCTTTCACCTCAGTTCTTACCTGGCCCTCAGCGATTGAATAGACCTTGCCTCAGACATACTTCTCAGGCTTAGACTTTGAAAGTTTCAAAGCTCTTTCCCCAGTGATCAGTTTCTCTTTTAGAAATGGGAGTTTTAGAGGAAAAGTTAAGGGAGTCACAGGAAGAAATAGACAGCAAAGTATACTAGTGGGGGACCTCAACCTCCCCCTCTCTGAACTAGATAAATAACTATAAAATAAACAAGAAAGCAGTTAAGGAGGTGAATAGAATTTTAGAAAAGTTAGATATGGTAGACCTCTGGAGAAAGCTCAATGGGGATAGAAAGAAATATATCTTTTTCTCAGTGGTACATGGCACCCACACAAAAATTGACCACATACTAGGGCATAAAAACCACACAATCCAATGCAGAAAGGCAGAAATATTAAATGAATCCTTTTCAGATCAGAATGCAACAAAAATTATAAGCAATAAAGGGCCATGGAAAAAATAGACTAAAAGTTAATTGGAAACTAAATAATCTAATCCTAAACAATGAGCAGGTCAAACAACAAATCATAGAAACAATCAATAACTTCATCCAAGAGAATGACAATAACGAGACAACATACCAAAACTTATGGGATGCAGCAAAAGCAGTTCTTAGGGGAAGTCTTATATCTCTCAATGCTTACAGGAATAAAATAGAGAAAGAGGAAATCAATGAATCAGGCATGCAACTAAAAAAAGCTAGAAAAAGAACAAATTAGAAATCCCAATTAAGTACCAAATTAGAAATACTGAAAACCAAAGGAGAGATTAATAAAATTGAAATTAAGAAAACTATTGAACTAATATAAATAAAACTAAGAGCTGGTTTTATGAAAAAACCAATAAAGTAAATAAGCTCTTGGTTAATTTGATTTAAAAAAAGAAAGAAGAAAACCAAGTTACCAGTATCAAAATGAAAAGGGTGAATTCACCATCAAGGAAGAAGAAATTAAAACAATAATTAGGAACTATTTTAGCCAACTGTATGCCAATAAATTTGACAATCTTAGTGAAATGGATGAATATTTACAAAAATATAAATTGCCCAGATTGACAAAAGAAGAAAGATACTTAAATAGCCCCATCTCAGAAAAAATAAAATTGAACAAGCCATCAATGAATACCCTAGGAAAAAATTTCCAAGGCCAGAGGATTTACAAGCAAATTCTGTCAAATATTTAAAGAACAATTAATTTCAATACTATATAGAATAATTGGGAAAATAGGCAAAGGAGTCCTCCCAAGTTCTTTTTATTATACAAATATGGCACTGATACCTAAAGCAAGAAGAGTCAAAACAGAGAAAGAAAATTATAGACTAATTTCCCTAATGAATATAGATGCAAAAATTTTAAATAAAATATTAGCAAAAAGATTACAGCAACTTATCATGAGAATAATGCACTATGACCAGGTAGGATTTATACTGAGCATGCAGGGCTGGTTCAATATTAGGAAAACTATCAGCATAATTGATCATATCACCAAAAATCTAACAGAAACCATATGATTATCTCAATAGATACAGAAAAAGCTTTTGACAAAATACAAGACCCGTTCCTATTTAAAAAACAAATAGAGAGCATAGGAATAAATGGAATCTTCCTTAAAATGATAAGTAGCATCTACCTAAAACCATCAGCAAGTATTATATGTAATGGGGATAAGCTGGAAGTATTTCCAATAAGATCGGGGTGAAACAAGGATGTCCATTATCACCACTTTTATTCAATATGGTACTAGAAACATTAGCTTTAGCAATAAGAGAAGAAAAAGAAATTGAAGGCATTAGAATAGGCAGAGAAGAAACAAAGCTATCACTCCGCAGATGATATGATGTGATGCTTAGAGAATCCTAGAGAATCAAGTAAAAAACTACTTGAAGTAACAAACAACTTTAGCAAAGTTGCAGGATGTAAAATAAACCCACATAAATCATCAGCATTTCTATATATTACTAACAAAGCCCAACAGCAAGAGAAATAAAGAGAAATTCCATTTAAAATTGCTGGAGAGATTATAAAATATTTGGGAGTCTACTTGCCAAAACAAACCCAGGAACTACATTTACACAACTACAAAACACTTTTCACACAAATAAAATAAGATCTAAATAACTGGAAGAACATCAGCTGGTATAACAAAAATGACAATTCTGCCCAAATTAATTTACTTTATTCAAGTGCCATACCAATCAAACTACCAAAAATATTTTATAGGGCTAGAAAAAATAATAACACAATTCATCTGGAAGAACAAAAGTTCCAGAATATCAAGGGAATTAATGAAAAGAAATGCTAGGGAAGGTGGCCTAGACACACCACATCTTAAATTGTATTATAAAGCAACAATTATCAAAACTATTTGGTACAGCTAAGAAATAGAGTGGTAGATCAGTGGAATAGGTTAGGTACACAAGGCACAGTAGTCAATGACTATAGGAATTGATTGTTTGATAAACCCAAAGACCCCAGCTTCTGCATAAGAACTCAATATTTGACAACAACTGCTGGGAAAACTTGAAAATAGTTTGACAGAAACTGGGCATAAACCAATACCTTACACCATATACCAAAATAAATTCAAAATGGGTACACGATTTAGATATAAAGGCTGATACCATAAGTGAACTGGGAGCGCAAGGAATAGTTTACCTGTCAGATTTATGGAGAATGGAAAAATTTATGACCAAACAAGAGACAGAGAACATTATGAAATGCAAAATGGATAATTTTGATCATATTAAATTGAAAAATTTTTGCATAAACAAAGCCTTATGCAACCAGGATTAGGAGGGAAGCAGAAAACTGTGAAAGAATTTTTACAACCAGGGTCTCTGATAAAGGCCTCATTTCTAAAATATACAGGAAACTGAGCCAAATTTATAGGAATACAAGTCATTCCCCAATTGAGAAAAGGTCAAAGGATATGAACAGGCAGTTTTCAGAGGAAGAAATTAAAGATATCTATCAGCATATGAAAAAATGTTCTAAATAGCTATTGATCAGAGAAATGCAAATCAAAATAACTCTTAGGTGCCACATATCTCCTGTCAGATTGGCTAACATGACAAAACAGGAAAATGATAAATACTGGAGAGGATGTGGGAAAATTGGAACATTATTACGTTGTTAGTGGAGTCGTGAACTGATTCAGCCATTCTGGAGAGCAATTTGGAACTATGCCCAAAGGGCTATAAAAATGTGCATACCAGGGCAGCTAGGTGGCACAGTGAGTAGAGCACCAGCCCTGGAGTCAGGAGGACCTGAGTTCAAATCCGGCCTCAGACACTTGACACTTATACTAGCTGTGTGACCTTGGGCAAGTTATTTAACCCCAATTGCCCTGACAAAAAGCAAAAAAAAAAAAAAAATGCGCATACCGTTTGACCAAGCAATACCACTTCTAGGGCTATATCCCAAAGGGATCATAAAAATGAGAAAAGGACCCACATATACAAAAATATTTATAGCAGCTCTTTTTAGTGGTCAAGAACTGGAAATTGAGAGGATGCCCATCAATTAGGGAATGACGGAACAAGTCGTGTTATATGAATGTAATGGAATACTGGTGTGCTATAAGAAATGATGTACAGGATAATTTCAGAAAAACCTGGAAAGACTTACCTGAACTGATATGGAATGAAGTGAGCAGAACCAAGACACACAGTTACACAGTTACAGTACACAGTTACAGCCACATTGTGTGATTACTAACTTTGACAGACTTAGTTTTTCTCAGCAGTGCAAGGTTCTAAGACAACTCCAAAAGGCTCATGATGGAAAGTGCTATCCACATCCAGAGAAAGAACTATGGAGTCTGAGTGCAGATCAAAGCATAATATTTGCTCTCTGTCTTTTTTTTGTTTGTTTTGTTTTGTTTTTTCTTTCCTGTGGTTCATCCCATTGGTTATAATTCTCCTTTACAACATGACTAATGTGAAAATATGTTTAATATGAATGTATATGTAGGGGCAGCTAGGTGGCACAGTGGATAGAGCACCAGCCCTGAAGTCAGAAGGTCTTGAGTTCAAATCCAGCCTCAGATGCTTGACACTTAGTAGCTGTGTGACCCTGAGCAAGTCACTTAACCCCAATTGCCTCACCAAAAAAAACCCTCCAATATATATGTATATACAGAGCCTATATCAGATTGTATGCTGTCTTGAAGAGGGGGTAGGGAAGGAAGGCGAAGTAAATTTAAAACTCAAAAGCTTGTTGAATGTAGAAAACTAAAAATAAATAAATTTTTAAAAAAACTATAAAAAAAAAGAATAAGTGGGAGTTTGTCTTCCCGTTCTGGAAAATACTTTTCACTTAAATTCTCTCTTTCATTTTTCTTCATAAGAAGTAGAATTTCTTCTTAGAGCCACAGACAATTTTGTTTCTTCCCAGTCCCAGTAATATTTGAAATTTTTTCAATGTAAATCAAATTATGTTTTATTGGGTTTTGGAGGGGTAACAAACTTATCCAAACTAGTTTTTTGTCATCCTACTATTAGGAAATTTCTGAATTTATTGAAATAGTGTACCTCCTAAAAGTTTGGAAGCTACTGTATTTATAATTACTTGTCATATGTTGATACCTGGAAAAGCCATTGGTACTGTTTTGATGATTTGATTTCATGTCTTTAGCTGTTTGAACACAGTATATTAATCCAACAGAACATTGTTGCTTCAATACTGTACATTTAAAAATTGCATTAATATTTGTATAGTAATGTGGTTACAATGGAGCAATCTCTAGAAAAGATAGGACCTAAGACACTTGTAGTATATTGCTTTTGCAGGTGAAAAGCACAGAGATCTCCTGCTATCAGACACAGACCCAGACTAAAGACATTTTAAGGATGTTAGGCAGAAAATTGGAAGAATTAGAAGAGTATACCATTAAGGACATTGATGTTAAGGCAAGTGAAGTAACTCAGGAAGTTTTTCCAATCTTGCCTGAGAATTATGACCATGGATATATACCCAGTAAGGGACAACAAGAGGTTATTCTTGGGAATTTCAGACTCATCCATCGTTTGAGGATGAGGAACTGCTTAAAGAGTTAGTAGCCCTTCTAATCAAAGGAGGCATTCTTACAGAGAGATTGAATGCTACAATTAAACCCACAAATTCTACTCTATCCATGAGTAAAGCCTACCTAACTATGGTATTCAGATACCATTATTGAAAATTATGGGGAGCTTTCCAGAAAACTCAGTGAGAAGTGGAGGGCAGCAGCTGCCGCTGCCTGAGTCCAAAGCACAAGAACTCCCCTCTCCCCAATCTTCTCTTTCTTCCACTTGATCCCTCAACATCCCAACCTGCTCCTGGGCAGTCCTCTCTTACCCCATCCCAGACGTGGGCTTTCCAATATGGTGAGCATCGCTCTCCGACTATTACAAGCCATGAAGGAAACAACTTACTATGATGTTTTGGGGGCAAAACCCAATGCCTCCCAGGAAGAACCAAAAAAGGCATATAAAAAGCTAGCCTTAAAATACCACCCAGATAAGAATCCAAGTGAAGGAGAAAAGTTCAAGTAGATTTCTCGGGCTTATGAAGTGCTTTCTGATGCAAAGAAAAGAGATTTATAATGACAAAGGTGGAGAACAAGCTGTCAAAGAGAGTGGTTCTGGTGGTGGCTTTGGTTCTCCAATAGATATCTTTAATATGTTTTATGGAGGAGGTGGAAGACTGCAAAGGGAATGGAGAGGTAAAAATGTTGTTCTTCAGTTATCAGTGACCTTAGAAGATTGATATAATAGTCCAATGAGAAAACTGGCTTTGCAAAAGAACGTAATTTGTGATAAATGTGAAGGACAGGTTGGTAAGAGCTGTAGAATGCTGTCCCAATTACAGAGGTACTGGAATGCAAATAAGAATTTATCAGATGGGACCTGGAACGGTTCAGTAAATTCAATCAGTTTGATGGAATGTCAAGGGCGTGGGGAACAAATCAGCCCTAAAGACAGATATAAAAGCTATAATGGAAGGAAAATTGTTCAAGAGAAGAAGATTCTGGAAGTTCATATTAACAAGGGCGTGAAAGATGGTCAAAAGATAACATTCCATGGTGAAGGTGACCAGGAGCCAGGACTTGAGCCAGGAGATATCATCGTTTTGGATGAGAAGGACGATGCTGTATATTTACACGATGTGATGAGGACCTTTTCATATGTAAGGATAGCCAGTTGTTTGAAGCATTGTGTGGGTTTCAGAAACCAATAACAACTCTTGATGATAGAACTATAGTCATTACTTCTCGTCATGGTCAGATTGTAAAACATGGAGATATCAAATGTGTGCTGAGGGAAGGCATGCCCATTTATTGCCGACCTTATGAGAAAGGAATTCTAACAATTGAATTTAAGGACAACTTCCCAGAAAATGGCTTTCTTTCATCAGACAACCTTTCTTCGTTAGAAAAATTACTTCCTGAAAGGAAGTAGAGGAGGCTTAATATGTGGATCACATAGAACTGGTGAACTTTGACCCATCTCAAGAAAGAAGATGCCACGGAGAAGCTTAGGAGGATGATGGGCATCATCCCAGAGGTGGGGTTCAGTGTCGAAGCTCTTGATGAGGGGGCCAGTGAATACTCTTCATTGTAATGCTGACTTTTGCATGCAATAGTAAATGAGGGAAGGACTACAATCATTTTAACACACTCACTACTATTGTTTTTGTTGTAATATTCAACTATAGTTGTGTTTTTCAAAGTTAAGAAAATCAGTAATATAAAATGCTGACTTTGCAATTTATGATGTTTAATGTGCAAGATAGTTAATTATTTCCTTACGGTAAAGAAGTCCCCAAACTGATTTGTACTTTTTGTTTCAATGTGTACATGCAGTGGCTTAGACTTAGGTTTGATTTTTGGTTGACTAAATGTACACAAGCATTTATAATTGTTAAGCTCTGAAATTAAAATTTTGTACTGAAAAAAAGAGAAAGTTCTGCTAATTCAGTGACCCATAGTTCCCAGCCCTGCTCCTCAATCAATGTTGGGGAAGGGTCAGTAGGGAAAGGTGTCGCCCAGTTTGCAGCTTTTGTATTGCCTGCCTTTTGTCATATACCTATGAAGTTTGTACCCTACTTGCTAATAATGCTGTATCTGCTACCTTGGGGAGCGGTTGAGATTCAATGGCTTTTTACCTATTGGACCTATTGGAATTGTCTTCATCTCATTACAAAACTTACCAGTAAAAGCTGGCTCCATCTAACATCTTGTTATTTTGACATATTTTTAATTAACTCTTTTTAGCATATAAAAATCTGTTTCCCCCTGTATTCAAGGTCCAGTGCCAACAATGAGGAAAGTGGCTGGTCCCAGTTTGTCATGCATTGCTTAATAAATCAATATAATTTGCAGCCCAAACATTTACTTCCTCAGCCCTTTTAATCTTTCACCCTCCTCAGTTTTCGGCAAAACCAGCTAGGTTGAGCCTGGACTCTGGCCCCGGAGCTGATAATCTTTAAGAACAACTCTCTAGAGGTTTCCGGTTAATCTTTCACCGAGGGACTTTTCCACAGAATGCTGCCTACAATGGTTGGACTCCTCCTCTGGAGCCCTATTTCTTCTGATGCGTGGTAAGATTTCCATTGGAGTTTGGGGTTGAGGTTAAATTTTAAGACTAAGCTTAAGTTAAGGTTCAATTGAATTTAGTTTCCCCTCAGGAGATGGAATTTAATGTTTAGTCCAGGATTAAGTTAAAGATAACTTCAAATTAAGGATTAGGTTCTCCCCTGGAGAAAGAGTATGGGCTCACCTCATGTTTAGTAGACCCAATAGTAAGATCACTGCTCGAGAAGTCAGATCACGTCAGTCTTGACATTCTCACTAGCAACGAACGAGAAATAGATAGAAAGTTATTAACAGCTAATATTTCCGTAGCACCTACTATGCCCCAGGCAACGTGCTAAGTGTGTTATAATCATTATCTGATCTGCTCCTCACCACAGGTCTTTGAGAAGGGCTATTATTATACCCATATGACAGATGAGAAAACCAAGGCAAACGGAAGTTAAGTGACTTGACTAAAGTCACACAGCTAATAAGTGACTGAGGCTGGATTGGAACTCAGATCTTCCCAACTTCAAGACCAGCATTCTATCCACTGTACCACCTGGCTGCCCCTACGTTGTGCTCAAGTGGAAGCATGGCTCAAAATATTCATTGAAGAGTCAAAGAAAGGAATTGGTAGAGTTAGTTTTATCATACATCCCAAAGCAAAAAGGGATATTAATTATTTTATCATATATTTAGTCATCTTATATTGTAATATTAATGGTAAGTATGGACTGGGGGAAAGACCACCATGAAAGTGGCTGCGGTCCATGCATCAACATTAGTTGAAGAGGATGAAGAGCCAGAGTAAGGCAACGCAGAGTTCAACCAGAGCCTCCAAATGAAATCAACGTGCACCCTGATACTTGGTGGGTTCATTACAGAGATGGAAATAGGTGAGGATGGTGAAATGTATGACAAAGGACGGAAGGAAGAAGGAACAAGAGAGTCAATACTTAGAGGCTACTCAAAGGTCCCTTTACATAACGAACACTTTTTTTGAGATAAGAATTAGTACTCATAGGACATGGTAAGCACCAAATAAATCATTAAAAATTAAATTGGTTGTATCTGAATGGACAGGAAAAGACTCGTTATTGGAGTGGAAGTCAATACTCCAGTTTTAGATAGGACTCTGCATAATGTATCTCATTTGATCCTCATAATAACCCTGAAAAATAGGTGTTATCATCATCTCCATTTTACAGATGAGAAAACTGAGGTTTATACACCTTCCATGATTTGCCTAAAAGATACTTCAGAGACCATATAGTCCAATCCCCTCATTTTAAAGATAAAGACCTGAAGCCTAGAAAGGGTAAGTTACTTGCCCAAGGTCCTACAGCTAGTAAGTGTTGGGAGAGGTTTTGATACCGATTTGGTGCAGTGGAAATATCCCTTGATTTGGAGGCAGAGGACCTAGATTCAAATTCTTCCTCTGATGCTTCCTCTGATGTATGACCTTGGGAAATCACATCACCTCTCTTGGTTGGACTAGACTACAAGTTCCCAAACTTATTTAGCCTACCACCCCCTTTTCCAAAAAAAAAATTACTCAATACCCCCTGGAAATCTACTTTCTTTAGCCCTTTAATGTGTTTTTTTTTAATTTACATCATTTCAAAACCATGTAATTTTTTTAATGACACATCTTAAATTTTAAAATTTACTGTAAAGTTGTGGGTATTTTATTCGACTAAAATTTTGACAATGTAATATTGTATCATGTAACCATAGTGTTGCATTGTAAACAAGTCATTACACTCACATATTCCTGCCAATGCATGCCAGACTTCCTGACAATGCATGACAAGGTTACCTGCCAACACTTCCTTGTTAAGACCTGTTGGCAGACTTGACCTCTGATGGGTTACAATTCATGTTTTGTGTGTTTATTTGGAAAAAATGTAATTACTACAACTTTAACTCCGTTACACAACAGATGAAACATGTACTAATGTTTTTTCAAACTTCTCTTGTTTCCTTATGCTTCAACTGTGCCCTTATTTTTGTTCAACACCCCCCAATTGCACCCAAGGCTACTACTACCACCCATTGATCATTTCAGCACCCCCGGGGGCACTATCACCCACTTTAGGAACCGATGGTAGACAATCTCTAAATTCTTTCTTTGATTATAACCTCAGCTCCCTCTCCACTATGGCATACTGAGAGGAATGTTTATTCTTGCCCTGGGCTGAGAACCAGACAGATTGCTCCCCACCCAAATATAGGAAGAGTTATTGGGGTCAGTGTATTTTCTGAACATCTACAGAGTGCTAGGACTCTTCTCCAGGGCCAGTAGAGAACGAGACAGTGAAAAATTAGGTCTGTCCTGTTAGTGAAACACAGTACGTCTCACCATTCTAGAAAGTAATCTGAAATTGTACCATCAAAGTCACTAAACTGTGCACGCTCTTTGATTCAGAGATCCCATTATTAGGCATATACTCCAAAAAGATCAAAGAAAGAATGAAAGAACTGTGGAAGCATACCCAATAAAGCAATGTCATGCTGGTAAATGTTTAACAATCAGCTCTTGAAGATGGCAGCTGGAAAGCAGGGACTTGTGTGAGCTCCTGACCAAGCCCCTCCAAAAACCTATAAAAATGGCTCTGAACAAATTCTAGAACTGCAGAACCCACAAAATAGCAGAGGGAAGCAGGGATCCAGCCCAGGACATCCTGGATGGTCGCTGAGTGAGGTCTATCGCACACGGAGCTGGGAGCAGGAGGGGAGCTGAGCCCAGTGCAGCCCATGTGGACCAACCAGACTGGGAACCAGGCGGAGCGGGCCCTAGCATCCTGAATCAGTGAGCTGTGGCAGTCACCAAACTTCTCAACCCACAAACACCAAAGACAACAGAGAACGTTAGTGGGAAAAGCTGCAGGAGAGAGTGGAAAGAGTTCACTGTTTGACCACCGCCCCAGGAGGAGCAGAGGTGGGGCAGCTAAAGGAACTACAGCTGCAGTTGCTCCTGGCCCCAGGCCCACCTGGTGGGAGGAATTAAGTGGCGAATCAGAGCAGGAGTCAGAGCCTGCACAAGATCTGAGTCCAGTCCGGGTTGGTGTGCTGGTGTGGCAGAGCTGGCTGTAATAGCTCTGAAAACAACAGCACATCCCCTCAAGCTTGGAACAAAGTACTCTGTATTCTACAAACAGTCATACGCTGCTGAAAAACTCAAGGGTCAAGTAAGGTGCCTGGGAACATGGCCAGGCAGCAAAAACACACTCAGATTCAGTTTCAGACTTTGGAATCTTTCTTTGGTGACAAAGAAGACCAAAACATACAGCCAGAAGAAGTCAACAAAGTCAAAGAGCCTACATCAAAAGCCTCCAAGAAAAACATGAACTGGTCCCAGGCCATGGAAGAGCTCAAAAAGGATTTGGAAAAGCAAGTGAGAGAAGTAGAGGAAAAATTGGGAAGAGAAATGAGAAGGATGAGAGAAAACCATGAAAAACAAGTCAATGACTTGCTAAAGGAGGCCCAAAAAATACTGAAAAAAAATACTGAAGAAAACAACACCTTAAAAAATAGACTAACTCAAATGGCAAAAGAGCTCCAAAAAGCCAATGAGGAGAAGAATGCCTTGAAAGGCAGAATTAGCCAAATGGAAAAAGAGGTCTAAAAGACCACTGAAGAAAATACTATCTTAAAAATTAGATTGGAGCAAATGGAACCTAGTGACTTTATGATTAATCAAGATATTATAAAACAGAACCAAAGGAATGAAAAAATGGAAGACAATGTCAAATATCTCATTAGAAAAACTACTGACCTGGAAAATAGATACAGGAGAGATAATTTTAAAATTATTGGACTACCTGAAAGCCATGATCAAAAAAAGAGCCTACATATCATCTTCCAAGAAATTTTCAAGGAGAACTGCCCTGATATTCTAGAGCCAGAGGGTAAAATAGAAACTGAAAGAATCCACAGATCACCTCCTCAAATGGATCCCAAAAAGAAAACTCCTAGGAATATTGTTGCCAAATTTCAGAGCTCCCAGATCAAGGAGAAAATACTGCAAGCAGCCAGAAAGAAACAATTTGAGTATTGTGGAAACACAATCATAATAATACAAGATCTAGCAGCTTCTACATTAAGAGATCGAAGGGCTTGGAATATGATATTCCAGAGGTCAGTGGAGCTAGGATTAAAACCAAGAATCACCTACCCAGCAAAACTGAGTATCATGCTACAAGGCAAAAATATGGATTTTCAATAAAATAGAGGACTTTCAAGTTTTCTCAGTGAAAAGACCAGAAGTGAATAGAAAATTTGACTTTCAAACACAAGATTCAAGAGAAGCATGAAAAGGTAATCAAGAAAAAGAACAAGAAAAAGAAATCGCAAGGGACTTACCAAAGTTGAACTGTCTTGTTTACATTCCTACATGGAAAGAGGATGTGTATGATTCATGAAACCTCAGTATTAGGGTAGCTGAAGGGAATATGCATATATATATATACATATGTAATATATGTTTATGTATATATACATGTATAATATATGTTTATGTATATATACATATATATAAGTGAATGTGTATGTATGTATATATGTATGTGTGTATATATACATAGACAGAGGGCACAGGGAGAGTTGAATATGAAGGGATGATATCTAAAATAAAATCAAATTAAGGGATGAGAGAGGAATATATTGAGAGAGGGAGAAAGGGAGAGATAGAATGGGGTAAATTATCTCGCATAAAAGTAGCAAGAAAAAGTCATTCTGTAGGAAGAGAAGAGGAGGCAGGTGAGGGGGAATGAGTGAATCTTGCTCTCATCAGGTTTGACCTGAGGAGGGAATACTATACACAGTCAATGGGATATCTTACTCCATAGGAAAGGAGGAAGAAGATAAAAAAGGGGGGATGATAGAAGAGAGGGCAGGTGGGGGAGGAAGTAATCGAAAACAAACACTTTTGAGAAGGGACAGGATCAAGGGAGAAAATTCAATAAAGGGGGATAGGTGAGGAAGAAGAAAAATATAGTCAGTCTTTCACAACCTGAGTATTGTGGAAGGGTTTTACATAATGGTACACATGTGGCCTATGTTGAATTGCTTGACTTCTTAGGGAGGGTGGGTGGGAAGGGAAGAGGGGAGAAAATCTGGAACTTAAAGTTTTTAAAAACAGATGTTCAAAAACAACAAAAAAAAGTTTTTGCATGCAACTGGGAAATAAGATACACAGGCAATGGGGTGTAGAAATTTATCTTGAAAGGAAGGGAAAGGGGGATGGGAGGGGAGTGGGGTGACAGAAGGGAGGGCTGACTGGAGTGGGGGGAGGGTAGAAATGGGTAGAAAATTCGTAATTCAAACTCTTGTGAAAATCAATGCTGAAAACTAAATATATTAAATAAATTAAATAAAAAGAAAAGAAAATCAGCTCTCTAGAGAAGAAAAAAACCTGCATGGCACACTTTTAAATTTCATCTGCATTTTAACATTTTCTCCATCATTTTTGTTTGCCTCCTTTAACCAAACTCTCAGATGAACAGTACTTAACTTTGTAAAGCCCTACCAGTATATTTGTCTATTAATGCTATATCACTAACTCTATAGGGTACCGATGTGGTTACAGCATACGGTACCCTAGGGGTTAAATAGAATATTAAGGGCTGCGTTTCCAGTACTTTATGAAGCTGCTCGTTAGAATAGGTCCACCCTCATTGTTATATACATTCTTCTCACTCTGTAACTTGAGAGCATCCTAAAGTCCTTTTCTCCTTATCTTGAAATACCATAAAACTCCTCCTTATCTTGTATCATAAAATGTCTCCTGTCCCCCTTATCCTGTACCATAAAATTCCTCCTTATCTGGAACTGCCATAAAACTACATCCTCATCTGGAACATCTACAGGCAATTCGGCTTTCTGCCAGAATTTTGCTATATAAGCCTAGCTCCACCCCCCAAATACCAGTTGCTTTACTTAGCCCTGTTGCTACAGTACAGGACTGTGGCTTTTGCATCAGTAAAGCTCCTGCTGGCTAAGAGAAAGTCTAAGTGTATTCTTTCACACCAGAACCTGCTCTCCTGCATTCCAACCTCATCAACAAGGGCTATCAAAATATAGCTGAGCAACAGAAATAAGACCTAGCTGTTTGCTACCTGAGTGAGTCTGGCAAGCAACAAGACAGTGAAGTCTAGAACCCTTAAAGGTATGCTCGTAAATGGTTAACAATTAACTCTTCAAAAATGCATGACGTACTTTGTTCTTCATATTTTCTCCACTTTCTCAAGTCTAGAGTAAAATCAATAAAATAAATATTTATGAATGTTTATTTTCTAATAGACAACAGAACAGTTTTTATATTTCAATATTTTATGTAAACAATCAATTAATAAAAATTTATTAAATGGCTACTATGCTCTAGGCACTGTGCTAGAACAATAAATTAAGCCCTGATTTATAGCATTTGCTTATTTCTAAGGTGTGTCAACCTTCAGAATTCAGTCTAAGAAAGACAAACAGAATTAAGCTGTATGCCATTTATGTCTCTCAAAGTGGGTAGACATGTATATGAATGCATGGGATGCAGTCAGTAACTGAGCTCACCTTTGGGGTTAGGTTGCACAGTTTATATACCCTTCCAGCAGGGGCTGATGTCATTCCAACATCATTTCACTCCTGGACAGAGAAAACAGCGCCATACCAGACCATTCCCAGCTATATCCAACCACTCCCAGTCTTGGGCTACCTAGACTTGGGCTTCTTAAACTTTTTCCACTCATGACTGGAGTCACTGGAAATTGTTATGTAACCTCAGGTATATAGGTATATAATAATTATACTATATGTATATAATTATATATATATAATATATAATATATATATTATATGTATATAATATGTATGTATATAAATCAAACATTTACTGATAATATATCATGAAGAAATTTATTTTAAAACAATTCTTTAGTATGCGTATAATTTTACCATTTATTAAAGATGAAAGCAAATTTGCATACTGATGGATGTGCTTGTTTATTTTTACATAAAGAATTAAATCTTGGTAGAATACTTGATACTGCAGAACAGAGAGCATCTTCACTGTTTTTCAGAGGTGATGGATATTTCAACTTTATAATCATCAATGCCGAGAATGCCATTTTGTATAAACACACCATACAAAATGACAGAAGTATATTTAGGGCCATTTCAGAAGGTGTTAGAAATTCTGTCCTAATCCCAATTCAAAATTCATTTAAAGATTTTTTTTTAGGAAACTCAAGTTTCCCCATCACTTGATAACTTGGCAAATTCTTTTTAAACTTTTAAAGACAGATGACTGACATTTTTTATTTCAATTGAGTGTGGCTTATGAACCTAACTTAGTTTTTTAGAATCAAAATTTGAAGGGAAGTATTTCTGAAACTGTCTCCAAGCACTTTAGAAGATCAATTATAACTCATACAATTGAATCTTTGGGAAGGTTATTTTCAATTATAAAATCATCTGTAGCTGCAAATATTTCTAAAGAAACATTTTCCACCCTATTCTTCCATATGTTAACCTTTTAGTAAAACTTTCAATTTTATCTTTCAACATAAATGTTTTCCTTGAAGTGACATGTTTAAGTCACTGAATTTTTTGAAGATGTCTGACAAATAACACAGTTTTGAAAGCCATGTCATTTCAAAAAAAAATTAACAAAATTGGATTTCTGCTCAGTCAAAAATATAACAACTCCATCTTTCATTTTCAATAATCTGATTAAACTTTGCCCTCTTGAGAGCCACCTTACCTCTGCATGTAATAATAAGCTTTTGTAATCAGAGTCCATGTCTTTCCAAAGGTTTGAAAACAAACAACTGTTTAGGGCACAGTTTTTAATGAAGTTAATGATTTTGATAGTATCATGAAGCACAACATCTAACTCTGGTGATATTTTTTGTCTACAAGTGCCTCCCCATGGATCATGCAGTCAGTAAAAGTGATATGTTCATCACCACCAGCTTTAACTTTTGCTATGAATCCAAGATTCTTGCCCATCATTGCTCCAGCACAGTCTGCACAGACTCCAATGCAATTTTTCCACCATAAACCTTTGTTTGTGAAAAATTCATCAACCTTAAAATATATGTGACAAAAAAATAATCCCTCATATATGCTTCCTTCATAAACATATCTTACATAAAGTAACAGCTGTGCCAGGTTAGAAATATCAGTTGTTTCATCAAACTGAATTGCAAACTTTGGGCTGCCCTTAAGCCTGGTAATAAGCTTCTGGAATTGGTCATTACTAATTTCAGAAATTCTTTTGGAAATGGTAACATTCAATAAAGGAATTTTATGAATTTCATCCCCATACTTTTTCACTTGAACTATTTCTGATGATTTAATAGCATCAGGTAACATGAGGTCTCCTACTGCATATGGCTTTTTAGCTTTTTGCAACTAAATAAGAAGATTCATAAGATTCAAGTAAATGCTATTCACTGACAGTAACAAATTTCTCAAAACATTGTTTTTCTTTATTTGAAGATTTTAAAAGTCATTCAAAATATTCCTTTGGTTTATTGCAGTACTCTGAATATTTGGTATTAAGATGTCACTTTACTTTGACTGGTTTCATGCTCTCTACAGCCAAAATTTCATTACAAATTAAGCAAAGAAGTTTTCTCTACACCATCATCATTATTAGAAGTAAGTCCATATTGCAAAAATGATTCAGCATATTTTCTTTTTCTTGTCAATTTAAGTGTACTACAACCTGGTAGCAAAGAGTCTGCAGCATTGTCATCGGTATTTTTTTTACCTCTTCTGTCTACATTTAGGCACTGTATCAGTAAGGCAGGATTCATGATATCGATGGTGGCCATGAATATGCCTTTATAGTTCGGAATCGCAAAGTATGAGAGACTCTCTATATAGAAGGCAGAAGTAAGCCATTTATTCAGACACCAGAGGATCAAATCCCAAAACCAATAACTCCAATTCAACATAGCAACAATTGTATTCCAAAACCAGTAAGTCTACTTCAATGTAACAGCAAGAAAATTAAAGCACAATATCTCAGCAAGGAGCCAAGCCAGCCGGTAACCTTCCTCTCTGCGGGGGCCTTCCTGTAAACACTCACTCGCAGATCCTAATTGTCTGCTTGCCTGTGTCCTCTCCTCCTGCAGCTCTGAAAGCCCTTGAAGTTCTCAGAGCCCTTCCAGTTCTCTCTCTGTCTCTCCATCTCTCTGTCTCTTCCAGTTCTCCGTCCTCTCTCACAGTTCTCCATTCTCTCTTCTCCTCCTCCTCCTCCTCCTCCTCCTGCTCCTTTTCCTCCTCCTTCTCCTCCACAACTCTCTAGTCTGAGCTCAATGGCTACCCTCAGTGTATATATACCCTGTTTAGGGCCCTAAACCTTAGCACCTAGTTAGCAAAGAGTGTGGGCCTGCCTACAAATAAGCCTCCCCTAATCAAGCTTCCCTTAACTAGCTCCACCTGAGACCTAATAAATGGGTGGGGGGGGGGGGCAGGGGGAAGATCTTTAATCATGATTAGCACCACAGGTACTTATCAACAACTGAAAAAATATTTTTGTCCTAAAATACGAATAAATATTGCTAATAATTTCTCAAATAAATACTAGCTTTAGTTTATGAAATTACATTTGTGCTTAATTTTAAAAATTGATGTTCACACTTACATACAAATACAATGGTGATGGTGGGGAAATATTATTAATGGGCTTTTATCTTTACTTTTTGCAATTAAACACTTATGTTTCGGTAAAAGAAAGAGGTAACAGCAATTTTTAAAATCAAAGATTTTAACACAACATAATCCAAAGATATACTAATCTGATACTTACATGCTGAGGAATGACAGTAGGAAAATATTTAAAGTCTTTATTTTCCATAATTAAACTATTATTTTTCCGTAAGAGCAGAAAACTTTGCCTGTACAGTAAAAATAGTGCAATTCATAACATACAATAGTCTTGAATCTGAGCCAAGGCATTTCTGGCAGAGTTCATTGGCATTGTGTGGTGTGAGGGCATGCACAGTGCAAAATGCACATTTTGTGTTCAGAACCAATGCTGAAGTGAAGCTGCAAGCAACTTGTTTGATTTTGAATTAATTTTTGTTCATTGCTTGTTCAGAAACATTTTACTGATGGCAAATTTTTTTGACCCCCACATTCAGTTACACAGTGCCCAGGCACCCACAGTTTAAGAAGCTTTGATCTAGACAAAATAATCTGTCTCCATCCAAGCTTTGTAGAACAAAATGGGCTTCTCTACTTTAGATTAAATTCTTTACAAGCTTGGGTTGGGTCTGACCAGGATTAGGAGAGTCAATGCAATCTCATATGTAATGTCCTTCTGAAGAAAAACCTAACTTAAAGTCAGGACTTTGGAAAGTGGGGTGGGGGGGCTCTGAACTTCCCTAAGAAATTGATTGTTAATAATCATTTTTCACAGTGTAAATGTTCACCCTGAAAATTTAACAATCAGCTCTCATGAGCTGGTAGAGTTGGCTATAGCATATACCTGTTAGAATTATGTACCCTTGGTCAATAAGATCTAAGGCCAGATTCCCCAGGTAAGTAAAGATCAAATGAAGCTCTTGTGGATGGGTAAGACTTAAGGACAGGTTTTCCCCTGTCTGGGTGAAGTCAGAATGGACTATGTAACAGAAAAGGTTGGAAGAACTCCCAGGGAGGAAACTGATGCTCTCAGGATAAAATAGTTCTGTCTCAAGAAAGGCCAGTATTTTATACAAACCTACTAAAGAAGGAACTATCAAATTCTTAGACAATTTTAATTGGCCTATCAAATTACTGAAGTTTTCAAAGGAAGGATCCTTTGACTTTGAAAAAAAAATTGTAAACTCAAATTTAGGCTGTGTGATTTGCCAGGGAAAGAAACATTCATTTTTGTCCTTTATCTGTTCTTTCAAAACATATTCAGACTTAACAGAAATGAAGTTACTTATTTTTTTTCTCATTTACTCCAAAAACAATTTATCTCAATTGCTCTAAAAAAGCTTCCAGCTTAAGACACCTGCCTTGCAAGATAATATTTGTAAAGCACTTAGCCCAGCACTATGACCCCTGGGCAAGTCATTTCACCGGTTTTGCTTCAGTATCTCCATCTGTAAAATGGGGATAATAATAGCACCCACCTCCTAGGGTGGACATGATGAAGTTTAGGGGTGACAGGAACCCCCCAAAATATCAGGGTACGGGGCAGCATTGTCTGGAATGAATTCATGCACTCAAACTGTCTTCCAGTCAAGTGGTAAAGTTTATTGTAAAACCAATAAAGCCAGGGAAGTTGCAAACTGATGAGGATAATGCTGATGCTTATATGCAAAAAAGGATAGTGGAAGGGTCTGGATGGGAATAAGGAGTGGTAAGGAGTCTGGGGTGGGCTAGGTCTGACCGTGAAAGGAATGTCAAGCAGGTGAATTAGGCCACCTGGGTTAGGCTAATTAGGCAATCAGGGTTACTTCCAGGGACTTGGTTTTTTACTTTAGGGGTCCAGGTCCCATCACTCCTATGGATCAAATGGGAGAATATTTGTAAAGTGCTTTGCAAATCTTAAAACACTGTGTAAATGATTTATTTTATCGTCATCATTATTTTAGAACAAGGCACACAGAAGTTAGAAGGTTGGTTATTTCTCTCTTCTCCTCAATTTCCTCTCCGTGGACTTCCAATATCCACAATTTTGGTTTTTCTCTCAGTAATTGGATGGTTAGTATATTGTTGGTGAGTGATTCTGGATTGTTTGCTTAATGTATTAAACTCTAAAATGACTTTGATAAAAGACTTCTCTGTCTAGGATCCAGCTTCTTTTAGGACAAATTGGTTGCATGTTCTCTTTGCTGATTTCAAAGGCTTCTTGAAATGCTTATGATAGATCCCTAATTCATGAATGTTCTCCAGTAGCAACCTTAGCCAAATTCCAGGCATAGTTGCCTTTCATTTTCAAATAGAAAACTTTGCTTTCTGCTTAATGATGCCTTAGGAAACAAAAACTTTCCCAATAGAGTAAGTACATCATTGCAAATATCTCTTTACATGGTTTGAATTTCCTGTGTATTCTCAAACCACTTGCTGTTTTTCTCAGCACCTTCAGTCTTTCAGGAATACTTGAGATGACCTTCCAAGATGACCTTTGGCATCCTACATTCTTGAAAGCGTTGAGAGACAATTCTTCCTCTAATTGGATAATTCAGTTCCTTGCTTTATTACAGACTTCATGCAGGCTGCCATGTCTTCATACTTGCCTGTTCAGCCAATTTGGCCTCAGCAATGGCTCACTTGTATTCTTTACTGAGATTCTTAGTCTTTCCCTTGGTTCCTCAGGGTACAGGACACTCACTCCATCTAGCATAGACAGCCTTCCACCTTCCTTCTCCTTTCCCCACATTTCCTCCTATCTCAGCCCTTCTCTTACTTTGCCCTTTGCTGTAGACAAATTCAACTCTTCCTACTAAAAAAATGATGCATTACATTTTTCTTTAAAATATTTTACTTGCCTTTTCTTTTTAATTTCTTTGCATCACCTCTTTTCCTCAAGGCTATTTTCTAAGACAAAAGATAAGCCTATTTCTCCAAGGAGAAAGAAGGGGGAAAAGTTAAGAAGGTAGAAGAGGAAGAAACAAGCATTTATTAAGTACCTACCATGTGCCAGGCACCATCCTAAGCACTTTTTACAAATATTATCTCATTTGGTCCTTATAACAACCCTGCAAGATAGGTGTGATTATTACCCCAATTTTACAGATGAGGAAACTAAAACTGACAGATGTTAAGTGACTTCACCAACCCCTCTTAATTCCAGTTCCTCTTCTCTGTTAATTATTTCCTATTTCTCCTGTATCTAGCTTGCTTTGTATATATTTGTTTACATATTGTCTCCTCCATTAGATTGTAAACTCCTTGAGGGCAGGGACTGCTTTTTATTTCTTTTTGTATCCCCAGAACTTAGCACAGTTCCTGGCGCATAGTAGACATTTAATAAATGTTTATTCATTGATTGACTTTACCAGAGTCATACAGCTAGTAATATCTGAGACTGTATTCAAACTTTTCTTTCTAATTTTAGGTCCAGGCTTTGTCCAGTGCACCACCTGGCTGCCTCTAAATGTACATAACAGACCATTTGTCATCCATGTTAGCTTCAAATGATTTTAGTTTAACATTTGACAGATTTTGTTACTCCTATTTTGATTTCTCTATTTTCCATGTGGTCTTCGTTTTTAACATTAGGGGAGGAGAGCCAGCCAACGTGTGAAGAGTTTTCTACTTTCAACATGGAGAAATGGAATTTTTAGACATTGCATATATTTGGCAGACTATTTTTAGTATGTTGTGGTTTCACAAAGTCAATATTAAAACATCTACTTCTAATTCTACCCACATATTAGGTTGTGGTAGTGGGGGAGGGCAGAATCATTGGTTCCAGCCACAGATGTAGTTACTTTGGGTACTTCAAGGTACATTAAGCACTCATGACTGTGACAGACACAGGAGTCCCACAGATGACACATCACCTTATATACAGTCTCAATGTGTACACCTTTGTGGATCTGTGACCTCATCAAGGTTCCTGCCCCTTCCGACAGTGCAGATCCCAACCCATCCATGCCTCCTCTTCTTTTTGGCTGATTCTTACCCATCCATATGACACAGAGGATCTACCAACATACTGGAGAACATCTAGGTTTTTAAATATTCCAAAAGGACTAAGCCTAGACATCGCTTACTGCTGGATAGCTCCCTTCAGGATGGAATGTACATGGATTGCAACAGATAAAAGCACTAAAAATTCTATTTTACTAATTTGCTCCACAATGAACAAACTTGTCTAAAAACATTCCATTTTCTGCAGATACTGCTTAACCAGTTAAATGGACAAAAAAATAACTACTGGAAGAATTGAAAAAAAGGAAGAAAGTAGATCTATCTCTGACAACTCAGACTTTATATACAAATCACAGTCAGATTTTTAGACAAGTCTAAAAAGAAAATGTGCATTGCCCCATAGCTATATGCTGGTGAAAAATCCCTTTTGCTCAATTTCCTCAGTTTCCACTTTGCTGCCCTGTGGATCTGTCTCTGTATGAAGCATATTGAAACATATATACACATATACATATGTATGTATGTGTGTAAATATATATATATATAGTTTCATATATCTATATCTGTATCTCTATATACGTATATGTGTATACATTTTAATTTTTTTTTTCTGGAACGATTAGCCAGGAACAAAACCGAAGCTCAGTAATCTATAGTTTTCAGACTCCAGACATAACCATCTTATTTTTCACAACTCGGAGTTTTATAATTAGGGCTGTCTCCCATTCTCCTAGATCTTTCAACAGCCATCCTATTGGTTCTACAGCCTGGATGGACAAGGTGGACCCTAGCTAAGCTTGGGGATATTGGAAAGAGCACGTTGCATTTGGAGCCAGAGGACGTGGGTTCCAATTCTGCCTCGCCACAAACCCCCTCTATAACCTTAGGAAAGACGCTTTCCAGGCAGTGGCTAGCGCCCCGCGGAGGCGTCTGGGAAATAGAGGCCTCGAGGCGCGGAGGATTCTGGTCATCGTAGTTCGCGGCACGTCTGCGCACGCGTCGTTCCTCAGTGAGATGGGGCGCCGGTCGCCTTTGTTGGCTCGAAGCCGGCTCCGCTCGCTCGGAAGGTGAGTCCGGACCTGCAGGGTAGTGCGTGTTAGTATAGGTGTGTTCGTGCGCGTGTGTCGTGTGTGCAAGCTAGGTGCCTCTTCAGGTGTGAGCGCGCTTCTTGTGTGTGCGTGCTGGACTGTGCGCGTGCATGTGCATGCCTGAGCGGGGGCGCGCCCGGGGAGGCGGGGCCGAGGGAGAGCTGGCGCATGCGCAGCTTTGGAAGTGTGTGCTGCCGTAATCTCTTCCCCAGCGTGGGCAGCCGGAACCCCTCGGTCTGTGGTTCCCAGGGTGGAGTACGTGGAGCCGACCACGTGATCCGGCGGCGAGCGCGTTGTGGATACGATGCGGGATACAGTAATACATAACATGTGCAGAATGCCACGGACAGACAAATGTGTTAAGTTATTTCATGTTTCCTCTGTTCGTCCTGGGAGATGATTTCGTTTCCTTCCCCTTTCAGTGAAATTTCCATGAGTCAAAGCGTAAAAACCTAGACATGACTAGAGGGGGCGCTCATCAAGCACATTAATTAACAAACTCAGTTACAGATTTATAGTTTCTCTATTTTTTTTCACTTGTGGAGCAGTCCAGCTTTCTCATATCTTGTTATAAGTATTTTTAATAGAAATTTCTGCCATGATTCTAAACTTATTTTAGTATTTCATTTTCAGTCAGGTTCTCTGGCCTGTAATTTGCAGACTATTGGTTCCTTTTTTTAAAATTGGGACATGTCCCATCTTCAGTCTCACAGTACTTGTCCCATTTCCCGTGGTCTTTTTGACACTGAAAGTGACTCAGCAGTTGCAGCTACCGGATCTTTCAGGACACAAGGGAATCATGAAGTTCCCGAAACAGGTTACTTGAGGGGGCTCTAAGAGCTCTTATATTGGGTATCAACTTCAGTGGTCATTTTTTGTTCTGTCATTTCCATTGTAAAGGTCATTGTAATTTGTAAAGAAGACAGATACAGAATAAGAAAGGAATAGCTCCACCTTCTCTCTCGTCACTCGTCATTATCCTCTCCACCACAGACACCGGTCCTAGCCCTTTTCTGAACCTGCTTTTTTTGTTGTTTTTTTACGGTATAGCTTTAAAAAAAACCAAACCGTTTTGTTGTCCTTAACACCATTCCCTCTTCAGACTAATGCCTTCCCTCTGCTGATTATCTCCAATTTATCCTGTACATACGGTTTTTGTGCATTGTTGTTCGCATCTTACCTCCTTCATTAGACTGAAAGCTCCTTGAGAGCAGACTGTCTTCTGCCTTTTTTTGCATCCCCAGTGCTTGGCACATGGTAGGTACTTAATAAATATTTATCGACTCACTCACCAGCCTTAGCTCATTGTGAGTTTTAGCATTCTTAACAGTATTTCTATAGCACCGTGCCACAGTCATGTTTATCCTTCATTACTTGATATTCCCTGCATATCCAACCCTTGTCTTTGCCCTGAGCGCCAGGCTCACTTAACTTACTTCCTTTGGATGTCCTAGAAGCATTGAAACTCAGTTTAAGCAAAATACAATTTATCCTCTTTTCTCTTCCCAGTTTTCCTATTATTGTTGAGAACTCCACCATTCTCACAGATACATTGGCATTAAGTTTCAATGTCATCCCAGATTCCTCATTCTTCATTTACCCCATACAGCCATTCTTTTACCAAATATTGTTATTTCTACCTTCACAACATCTCATATCCATCCCCTTCCTTCCAATCACATAGCCACCACCCTAGTTTGGGCCTACATTACCTCTCAAATGAATGACTATACTCTTGTTCCAATTGAGTTCTCTTCTTCCAGTCTCTCATCAATAATTCATCTTCCATTCAGCTGCCAAAGTGCTTTTCTTAAAACTTATATCTGACCATATCAGTGCCCTTCTCAACAAGCTCCCTCTTACCTTCAGGATCAAATATAAACTCCTTTGCTTGGAATGTAAAGTCCTTCATACCTCGGTCCTTTTCTGCATTTCCAGTATTCTAACACTTCGCTTTCCAGTACACAAGAACACTGCCCATTCACACCTCATTAGATTACATATCTCATATCCATGCCTTTTCACTCAACATCTCCATTTCCTTTTAGAGTTTCATTCTTGAAATCTCCTATCCCCTTTGGGCTGACCAGTATGGTTCTGTACCATCACAAGTGCAACATAGGGTGAAGCTTGACCCTGTCACAAAGCCCTAGTTGGGAACCAAAACTGAAGAGATGAGTAAGTCAGAGAAAACACTGATCAGGATCAAAAATTATTGCAAACATAGAGATCCCCCAAAAGAACTGCAAGTAGAGACTCAAAGGAAAACATTATTGTCCCCAAGAAGCACATGAATACCTAGAGGAAATGAAGCAAGAGATAAAAAAAAATGAAACAAAAGCTCTAGAGGAAAGGATTGGAAGGACAATGAGTAACTTAGAAGACAGACCCTCAGACTGTCCCTCAGTCTCACAGCGTAGGCATCATCCTGGACTCCTCACTCTCTCCTACCCCTGTCTTGCCCCCTATATCCAAGCTGTTTCCAAAGCCTGTGGATTTCACCTGTACAGCATCTCTAGTAGATTTCACCTGTACAGCATCTCTCCAGTATGCCCCCCCTTCTCTCCTGTGACCCTGCTCCCTCCCTGATGTAGATCCTCATAGCCTCATAGCTTTGTGACTGGACTATTGCAACAGCTGTTGTGAGGTCTGCCTGCTTCAAGGCTCTCCCCACTCCAGCCCATCCTCCATTCAGCCACTAAAGTAATTTTCTTAAAAAACACGTCCAGTTACCTTATTCCCCTCAGTAAACTCCAGTGGTTCCTTCTTGCCTCCAGGAGCAGATATAAAAAATGCTGCTTGGCATTCAAAGCCCTCTATAACCTAGCCCCCTCCTACCTTCCCAGCCTTCTTATAACTTACTCTTTGACATGTACTCTTTGATTGAATAACACTGGCCTCCTGACTATTTCACAAAGAAGACACTCCATCTCTCAACTCTAGACATTCTGGCTGACTTCCATTCCTGGAGTGCTTTACCTCCTCCACTTTGAGTGCTGACCTCTCTGGCTTCCTTTAAGTTTCATTTAAAATCCTGCCTCCTACAGGAAGCCCTCCGCAACCCCTCTTAATTCCAGTGCCTTCCCTCTATTAATTATTTCCTATTTATCCAGTATATAGCTTGCTTTATATGTATTGTTTGCATGTTGTCTCCCTCATTAAATTGTAAGTTCCTAGAGGGCAGGGACTGTCTTTTGCCTTTTTTTTTTTGTATTTCCAGCACTTAGCACAATGCCTGGCACATGATAAGCACTAAACAAATGTTTATGAATTGATTGATTACCCAAGAAATGGACTCCTTGAAAACTAAAATAAGCCAAATAGAAGTCAGTGATTTTTAGGGGACAGCAAGAAATCTTGGAAAAAAAACAAATGATGAGACAAAAATGTAAGCGATTTGATATAAAAAACAACTGACCTGGTCAGGGGGAGATAATTTAATAGTCATTGAACTCTCTGAAAACCATAATTAAAAAAAAAACCAACTTAGACTCTATATATCAAGAAATCATAAGTGGAAACTGCTTAGATCCAAAGGGCAACATAAAGGTAAAAAGACTCTACCAATCACCTACAAAGAGGAACTCTAGAAAGACAAGTCTTAGGAATGTCATCACCAATATCCAGAGCTCCCACATGAAAGAAAAAAAATATTGCAACTATCCAGAAACAAACAGTTCAAGTGCCAACAAATTACAATTAGGATCACATAGGACCTGGAAGCCTCTACCTTAATGAGAGGAGACCTTGGAATACAATATTGGAGGAAAAAAGAAAAACAAAACTATGGGAAACATTTAAATATGAAAATCCATCAGGAATATGGGGAAAATACAGGACTGTCAACCAAGAATACTTTACCCTGAAAAGTCGAGTATAATCTTACAGGGGTAAAAATGGATCTTTAGTGGAAGAGAGGATTTTCAAATGTTTCTGATGAAAAGACTTCAGCTAAACATGAACTTTCAAGTGCAAATACAGGAGTCCAGAGAAACATCAAAAAGTTAAATTTGTTAGCAAGTGGATGATATAGTGCTAACATTGTATTAAGAGAAGAAATAAGTGTGCCTTTAGAACCTTAATGTCTTCAAAGGGTATTGAGGAAATTTAATAAGAAAAGTTTTCTTGAGATGAATCGATTCTTTCCGCGGGTTTGAGGAAGGGAAAGAGAAAGGAAATACACTGATGTATTTCTAATAATTGTCATCCATGAGAAGAAGAGTATACAAATGTAGACGAAAGGGTGGAGGAAATGAATATCAGAGGAACCTCACTCTTATCTGAAATAGATAAGAGAGATTTGAATAGACAAACACACACAAATAGTTTGATTATAAAATTCCTCAAACTCCACTGGGCAACAAGTGAAGGGGCTGGTTAAGACAGGAGAATGATTCCTGTCCGTAAGCACTTGTGAAGCATTTACTATGTGTCTAGCATTGTGCTAAGTGCTGGGGACACTGTTGTTGTTCTTGAAGAGAACCAATGATAACAAGAAGGTGATGCCATGACGTGCAAGTGAATTGGATTTAAGGGACGCAGGGTGTTTCAACAATCTGGCTAGCAGCTTCTTTGGGGGTATAAGATTCACCCACAGCCAGCACCCAGAAAGCTGCCAACAGCACAGGTTCTTCTGATCTGCTTAATTAAGGAAAGCAAGGTGAAGGGGTTGACAAGCTTACTTTTAATTCAGCATTCAAATATCATTCAGTTAGTTCAGGGGAAAAAGCAAGCACCCTGAACTTCAAAACAAAATGCAAACAAATTACAAACATCAACAGACAGACTTTGTCTGATTCATATCCCAACACAAAGTTACCAGAGTTCAACAAAGTTTCAGCATCCGGGTTTACAAGCTGGAGGGCTCCTTAGCTACAGCTGCCCAGAGTCTCCTCATCAACACCATCTCCAGAGCCCCCACACAAATGGCTCTGTCCTCCCTTCTTATAGGGCTTCAGACATCAAACATCATCTGAATCACCAGAGCTCAGGCTCTGGTGATTGGTTCTTGAGTTGGCCTCTCCCCTTAGGACCCTGGGAGGTTCACATCCACATGGATTACGTTAACACCTAATGGGGTTTGGGCCTGGGGCTTAGCACCTAGTAAAGCTCACTGAGATAAATTGAGTCACTCAAAGAAAACAAAGGCCATTCTGGTTACACTCCACCCCTTGTTCTAGGATACATAATCTAATCAGCCATGTATCCTAGAACATACTGTGTGATCCAATTACAAAGGAAACTAAAACATATCATTCAGTGACATTCCCAAATATTGGTTTACAATTCAAATGTGACCCACCCCTAGGTCCCAGCAAGATAATTTCTTCAATCAATCATTCCCAAAATAATTGTTAACTATTCAAATGTCCACCCCTAGGGTCAAAGCAAGTTAATCTCTTAAGCTCATAAAGTGTCCAAATAAAGTGCTTCTTCAGCAGCACACTGCCATCGCAGGCTTTTTCCCAGTACCCTGAGACATGGGCATGCTTTAGTTAGTAAAGTCCTAAAGCAAACAGACAAACAAATAGAGTTCTCTTGGGGATATCTCCTCCCCAAACTGCGGTTGCAGGCTTCCACGTGGCACCCAAAGTCCCAATTTCAAAGAAAGAGTCCAAAGTTCTTTTAGGGTCTGTTCTCCCCATTAAGTTCCAGTCCATGGTTCCAAGTCCCGAGAGTCTGCTGGGCAATAGAGCCAACAGGATGGGGTCCCTGGGGGTCCAAGGCACTTCCCCCACCCCAACAAAAACAAATCCATGCCTCCCTCCTGGATCCCAAGCAGCCCAAGCTGAAGGGACCAAAAAGGCAGACTCAGTGCCTTGCTGCAAAGTTTCCATCTTGCCCCAGGGCTGGACTTCAGGCTCCTGGGTTCCAACTCCAACTGGCCTCACCTGGCTTCTTCTGGAATCCGGATGTAGGTGGTTCCCCATCTTTGTGCTCACCTCACCAAAGTCAGCTGGAAAGTAGCTCACTGCTCTCACCTTTCCAAAGTTCTCATGCAGGCAGTCTCTTGGATCGATATTTTGGCAGCTGCTGTCTGCTTCTTCTTTCTCCTCACCAGCCCCTCCTGCCAAATCTGTCGGAAGGCCATTCTCCACTCCTGTTTCAAAACTCCATATATAATATAATCTCAAGACATTTACCCTTTCAGTACAGTCCTCCGGGGCCAGGCTTATCAGCTTAAGCCCTGGGAAGAAGGGATTATCTCCTGCTCTGGGCCCCTGGGAAACCATGCCCAGCACTTCCACCAGCCTGTTTTCCTTCAGGACTTTGTTGCTCCTGAGGCTGCACAGAACCATAGCCACTCCAAGTACAAAGAGCAATCCAAAAACTGGGAAACATTCAACCAGCCCAGTACCCCAACATGCCATGCTTCCTTGTTAAAGCCAGATCCTACCGACTATGCCATATGTTTCAACAATCTGGCTAGCAGCTTCTGTGGGGGTATGATTCACCCACAGCCAGCACCCAGAACGCTGCCAACAGCACAGGTTCTTCTGATCTACTTAATTAAGGAAAGCAAGGTGAAGGGGTTGACAAGCTTACTTTTAATTCAAATATCATTCAGTTAGTTCAGGGGAAAAAGCCAGTACCCTGAACTTCAAAACAAAATGCAAACAAATTACAAACATCAACAGACAGACTTTGTCTGATTCAATCCCAACACAAAGTTACCAGAGTTCAACAAAGTTTCAGCATCCGGGTTTACAAGCTGGAGGGCTCCTTAGATACAGCTGCCCAGAGTCTCCTCATCAACACCACCTCCAGAGCCCCGCACAAATGGCTCTGTCCTCCCTTCTTATAGGGCTTCAGACATCAAACATCATCTGAATCACCAGAGCTCAGGCTCTGGTGATTGGTTCTTGAGTTGGCCCCTCCCCTTAGGAGCCTGGAAGGTTCACATCCACATGGATTACGTTAACACCTTATGGGGTTTGGGCCTGGGGCTTAGCACCTAGTAAAGCTCACTGAGATAAATTGAGTCACTCAAAGAAAACAAAGGCCATTCTGGTTACACAGGGCTGTGCAAAGTCATCAGCCTCACTTTCTCCTCCAGAGCCCTCTGGGTCAGGTGGCCAGATATCAGTCAGGCCAACTGGAGATGGCCCCACGTGAGGTAGGAGACCTTGACTTTTTTAAGTAAAGGTCTTTCCCAGGTCTCAGTTTGTCTGAGGCAACACTCATTCAGTGACTAAGGCTAGGTACATTCTCACTAGAAAGAAAGACTGAGGTAGCATGGTTTTCATGGGGAATGATGAAGCAACAGACCTAGATTAAAAAAGAATGATGAAGAAAAAGTTAATAGACTAGGATTAGTTTTTTTATGACATTGAAAAGTTGGGATTTTATCATGTAAACATTAAGGAGATGTTAAAAGCATTGTGTTATAAGAGGAAATTAGTGTTTTAGCAGAATTAAATGGTGTTAAATTAGTATTCAAGAAAGGTCAAGCTATTGATGGCATACCAGATGGGATGGAGAAGAAAGAAACTGGAACCTGTGGTAAGTTAGGAAGTTATTACACTAATTCAAGGTTGGGGTAATAAGGGCCTTAATTAGGGTAGTAGCAGAGAGCACCTCCTAAAAATCATCCTCCCATTTTTCCAGATATCCTTCCCTGGCATAGCTAAGTGGGACAGTGAATCAAGTATAGAACCTGAAATCAGAAAGATAAGAATTAAAATCCTGCTTTAGATAATTAGTTAATTACTAGGTACGTGAAGCCAGAGAATTCATTTTACTTCTCTAAACTTGTTTATTTATATATGTATGTGTATATATATATATATACACAAATATATACACACATATATGTATCCATATACACACATATCTGTATATATAATCTGTATACATACCTAGACATATATGCACATATACAATACATATGCTTACACACAAACATGTACACATACTTATATACATATACATACATAATAGCACTACCTCTCAGGGTCGTCATGAGGGTCCAGTGACTTAATATATGTAAAGCACTTTGCAAACCTCGAAGTGCTGTATATATATTATCTATTGGGGGACTATTACTCCTCTCTAATTCTACTTAGCCTCTTTTTTTGTTCACTCTACTTACCACCTAATTTTTTCATTCTCTTTGATCATCTTAACTTTGATAGAGACGCCACTCTCTTTTCTTACTTTTCCTCTTATACTGCCATCCTTCATACATGAAAAATGGCAAATACATATATTACCTGTAATTTTTCTATCCACTTTCATTACTTTCTCAGTATAACTTCTCAGTTTTCCTAACATAGAAAAGATTTGGTATGTGTATTTTTAAAAAATTCTTTCCAATCATATTTAAGGTACTATTTCTGAAACCAAGACATCTTCTGAGATTGTGGTAATGGAAAGATTTACACAGGGTATTCCCTGGTATTCCAAAAGTTTAGAGCAGTTTGACTAACAAAACAATAAGGAAACCAGCAGAGACATTAGAGACAATAGTCATCCCAAGAATATTCTCACTAAAGAAAAAGATCATCAGTGTGGTTGTTTGGGGGTAAAAAATAGTTTGAGGGTTGTTGCTATGCAACAAAAAGTCTTTTATAAAAGAGAATACATAAATTTCTCATATACAAAAACAACTTCAAATAGAATTCAGATGTTAAATATTAGGTAAAGATGGGGAAAAATTTGTAAATGTAATAAATATGGAAAAAATCGTTAGTGACTGCTCAGTCTTTACTCAACATTATATAATTCATTCTGGAAAAGAAGCTCTACAAATGTAATGATAGTGGAAAAGCTTTCAGCCAGAGGTCTTCCACTGATAACTATCAGATAATTCATGCTGGAGAGAAATCCTCTGTGTGTAATGAATGTGCGAAAGCATTTATTCAGAGTGACTCTTGCTGAACATCTGTGCATTTTTATTGAAGAACAACCTTTGGATGTATTAAATGTGGGAAATGTTCATTTGTAAGTCATCTTATTGAACATCAGTTCATTCACACTGGAAAGAACCCCTATAAACATAATAAATGTGGGAAAGCCATGAGCCCCAGAGATCCTTTCTGTCCAAGCATCATTGAAAAAGCCCTATAAATTTAATGATTGTATGAAATCATTCATGTTTACCTAGGTTCTCATCAAATATCTGATGACTCATGTTGTAGGATGCCACTGGGAATATCATTAGTATGGGGAAAGCTCAGTCAGACTTTTCACCTTGGCAAATTCCGGAGAGTCAAGGCAGCACAGATTGCCAGTAATGGTGATGTTGTTTAGGGATTGAAAAAGGTAAAGGCTTTGCATCCTCTCTCCCTTATGCCACCTCCCCATATCTTGCTCTTCTATAAAACATTGTCATCATAGAACCCCCAGGCCATGGAATCAGTGGCCAGAGAGCTTTATGAGTGCTGGTGAACGTGGCTGGCTGATTTTGAAAGCATTCTCCTATTAAGCTTTTATCTCCACTTTTCTTTTTCTTATTTTTATTTTTTTTTATCTCCACTTTTCTTACAAGTTATATGTGGCACTAAAAAAATACTGGGGATTTTTCAGTCTGGGAACAATATGGAGCCATATAACCCAACTTAGCAGATAGTTTCATATGCATATGAGGCACCTAGGCTTTTCCTAGAGCTGGAGCCTGTTCCGTGAGCCTTAGAAGCCACATACAGGAAATTAGCTGCATGAAAAAAATCTAAAGTTTTCATTTGCATACACCCACTACTGCATTAATAAGAAAGTCAAGGAGAATTCACACTAGGAGGTCATCTTGTTCACTTACTGCCACAACTGACACCTCTCAACAAGAAACTTCATTTCTAAAGTGACAGCTGAAAAGAGATCTTAGGCAGGCTGCAAGCAAAAGTAAGCCCAGGACAGGACTGAAAAGGCACCTGCTATAGGAACACATAGAGATCACAGATGTATTAGCCTCATCAGCCCAAATAGGGAAGACTACTTCAAGCAGAAAGGATACAGGAATAGAGCTTAGGGAAGCTTAAGTAGACCTTTAGTCCAGGAGATCTCCGTCTTTGGCACAGGTCCAACCATCAGACATCCAGAAATATCATGGTAACAACACAGAACTGGATTAGGGTTAATGAAACCTTTTTACTTTGAAAAAATAATACTGTTGTCATGGTAGTGGAGTCATTCAGATCTCAGAAAGTTATACTTCAACGAAATATGAAACAGCTACTAAATGCTAGAAGTGTTATAGAGCTGAAAAACCAAATAGTTGAATTGGGATACATTGCTCATACAGTCTATTCTCTTTGATCATCTTCACTTTTCAACAGCCCTCACTCCCTTTTATCACCTTGCTTCCTGACAGATTGTAAAACCATTTGTATGATATATCACATGCATATTCTCCTTGTAGACACATTCTTTTGAGTTACATTATCATCTCATTTACCTTTTACCCAGCACTGGAAAAATCTGCCAACTGAATTTTTTTTATTTGTTTTTCAGACTGGGATACTAGGTCTGAGGCCAACAAATCAATTCCAAAGAAATAAATTTCTGAAGAAGGATCATTTCAGATGGTAGTAATGGAATCACAGGATAGTCCCTCTGACTACAAGTTAAGAGAAACCCAGGAGTGTGATGCTTGGTTAAAGAAGCAACTGGGGAATGAGGAGAGACATGTGAGGCAAGCAGTAGTCCCCCACAATGAAACTCCTAGAGAAAGAAGTCATGAATGTAGTCACTTTGGGAGAAAATATAGTCTAAAGTCAACCCTTGATACAACACAGAAAGTTCTTATGGAAAAAATGCTACATAAATGTGATATACATGGAAAGAACTTCGAACAGAATTCAGATATAATTAAACACCAGGGAAATACAGAGAAGAAAATATATAAATGTAATGAATGTGAAAAAGTTTACAGCGATCACTCAACCCTTACTCAGCACTATATAATTCATACTGGAGAGAGACCCTACAAATGTAATGATTGTGGGAAAGCATTCAGTCGGAGCTCATCCCTTAATAAGCATCAGAGGATACATACTGGAGAAAAACCCTATGAGTGTAATGAATGTGGGAAAGCCTTTCTTCAGAGCACACACTTTATTCAACATCAGAGAATTCATACAGGAGAAAAACCTTATGGATGCAATGAATGTGGGAAATCCTTCAGTCAAAGCTCCTATCTCAATCAACACCAGAGAATTCATACTGGAGAGAAACCCTATGAATGTAATGATTGTGGGAAAACATTCAGCCGAAGTGCACACCTTACTCAACATCAGAGAATTCATACTGGGGAGAAACCGTTCAAATGTAATGAATGTGGAAGAGCCTTCAGTCGCAACTCCTCTCTTCTTGAACATCAGAAAATTCACACTGGAGAGAAACCCTATGAGTGTAATGAATGTGGCAAGGCCTTCAGCCAGAGCACACTCCTTAATCAGCATCAGAGAATTCATACTAACGATAAATCATATAAATGTAGTGAATGTGGGAAAGCCTTCAGCCGGAGCTCATGCCTTTCTAAACACCAGAGAATCCACACTGGAGAGAAACCTTATAATTGTAATGAATGTGGGAAAGCTTTTAGCCAAAGCTCATGCCTTTCTAAACATCAGAGAATTCATACTGGAGAGAAACCCTATGGATGTGATATATGTGGGAAAGCCTTTAGTCAGAGCACACACCTTACTGAACATCAGCTCATTCATACTGGAGAAAAACCTTATGAATGTATTAAATGTGGGAAAATGTTTAGTCGTAAGTCATCTCTTCTTGAACATCAGTTTATTCACACTGGAGAAAAACCTTATGAATGCATTAAATGTGGAAAAACCTTTAGCCGAAAATCATCCCTTATTGAGCATCAGTTTATTCATACTGGGGAGAAACCATATAAATGTAATGAATGTGGGAAAACCTTTAGCCAGAGGTCATGCCTTTCTAAACATCAGAGAAGTCATACTGAAGGAAAGCACTGTGAATTTAATGATTCATGAAATCATTGATGTGTAGTTAGAATCTCATGAAATTTCAGGTAATTTACATTTGAGAATAGCATTGGGAATCCAGTGACTGTGGGGAAATCTCAGTTAGACTTATCATTTTGCTAAATACCTGAGAGTCCAAGCAGCACAGTTTGTTACCAACTGTGATGTTGTATAGGGCTTCATAGAAGAATAAAAGTGCTCCTATAAAACATTAGCTGTCATTTCGTGGTTAGTCGTTCAAATCTGATAGAGCAGAGTGCTCCAAAATGCAAAATAGCGACAACTAAATCCCAAGATACCTAATAGCAAAAAAAAATTAAAACATATTTAATTTTAAGCAAATTAATGAAACATAAAGCCCTTTGTAGTGAAAGAAATATTAAACATGTTCAAGTCTGTGTCCAAAATGTTGTATTTCTGTAAATCTCTCTAGAACCAGAGCCTGTCTATAGCTTTTACATAGATATGTATTCAACTTAAAAATAAGGAAACCAACTCACTTATCTTTGGATTCAGAACTGTAGCCCTGTTTTATGTAAGTTCTTATCTATTTATTCCAGTCACACTTTCTACACATTATTTTTAAGCCATGCAAGGTTCAGGATACCCTCATTTGTTCCATTGTGAATCCTAACTCATAGTGCTCAAGGTTTCCCCATAATTTCTTCCTTTCACTGAAAGGATCACTTCTTTTCCCTCCTTTCCTCATTTTTTTTTGTTTTGGCAGGGCAATTGGGGTTAAATGACTTGCCCAAGGTCACACAGCTAGTACATGTGTCAAGTGTCTGAGGCCGGATTTGAACTCAGGTCGTTCTGACTCTGGGGCCAGTGCTCTACTCACTGCACCACCTAGATGCCCCCTTTCTTCATTTTTTAACACATAATGAGATGGCTTATAGCATTACAGAGTAGAAAATTAAACAGTTATGTTAAATTGTCTGTTAAAGACTCACATTTTTCTGATTTTGGAAGTTTTGCATAGTGCTTTTTTTATAGCACCCCTGTTAGATAGGATATACAATATTACTATTCATAAGAATGATGTTCCATAGACTTGTCCCAATAATTACAGAGGATTTCCTAGTTGAATCAATCAGAGGTATGAGCAAGGCCTGGATGGTTTTATTGAATCAATCATCCTACCTCATTCAAAATGAATACCTTCACCAGGTGAGAACACATATTAATCAATGAGTCAAGGGCATTTGATTATGTTTGAGAAGTTAGTTCATAGGAGCAAAAGCCATTGGATACAATAAATCAGTGCTGCATGGGAGTTTTGAGGTTGGTTGAAGAGATTTGGTTGTAGCTTGTGAATCTTATATAAAAGAGCAGACCAGTTTCAACCCAGGATTTGAGTGTCTGGCAACATAGAGGGAAGAATTCCAACCAAGTCCCTGAGAAAGAATCATGGGGGGGGGGGCGGTGCGGCGTTGTTGGAGAGTGAAGGAGAGAATCCTCTGTTTCTTCCCCTCCCCCTTGACTTAACGAGGAAGACCTTGTGAACTTTGAAAGGTTGGAGGACATGGGCATCCTAAGCAGTATACCCAGAAAACCAATAACTGATGGCAGTGTCTTCTTTAGAGATAACCACAAACTAGACTAGCTTCAGGACTCTACAAGAAGCCCAGCAGAAAGCTATACCATGCTAAAAATGGAACCTCCTGAGGACACACAAAGAGGAGAAAGTACTTCCAGAAATACGACTCCAGACCTGTGAGATTTCCCTTTTCTGTGTCATGTCTTCTTGCTCACTTTCCCCTGATTCCATGTGTGCCTGTCATATTGTACCCCTACTCAGAGGGGATGTTTTGTACCATCTGCTTTTAATATACCACCTTGGTAAATGCCTGTTTCTAAAAGCTAATTAAGTTTGTCTGGCCAATTGATATTAATAACCAATGGAAAGCTGCTGTTCAAGGTTTGAGTTCTAGTACTAGAGAAACACACCAGCAGCACTTCCCAACCCTTCAGTATGTCTTAGAATTCCTAGTGGAGCAGCTGCCCCCTGGAGACCAGCCCACTCATGGGAGTGGGAGTTTGCCATGGTATCCCAAGAATATGTCCAACAATTCCCATTTTACTTGTAGAGTTGAGACTTACCTAAGGCTACATAGATAATGTCAATGAGCAAATCTTCAAGTTTAAAAACTGAAAATAACTAAAAAGGAAAAGATTTTTGTTCACAAAAAAGTGGTATTTTAAATTGCTGAGATATTTGAAGTGCTTAGAAATTCTAGGAAGCCCAGAAGATTCTGGTAAGCAGTTGAATTAAAAGGACAAAGAATAGTCTATTGTATTGGAGTGCTTCGTGACCCCATGGACCACAGCACACTAATCCCTTCTATCTTGTACTGTGTCTTAAAATCTGTTCATGTTCATTGTTTCCATGAAACTATCCATCCATTTCATCCTCTGCTGTCCCCTTTTCCTTTAGCCTTCAACCTTTCCCAATATCAGGGTCTTTTCCAGTGAGTCCTGTCTTCTCATTATGTGGCCAAAGTTAGCTTCAGCTTCAGTATTTAACCTTCCAGTGAACACCCTGAATTAATTTCTTTAAGTATTGATTCATTGTACATGTGAAGTTATGCAAAATGTAGTTACATACTAGACATGTTGCCAGAAATAAAGAAAATGAAAAAAAAGCTTCAATATGCATTCAGAGTTTCTCGGTTCTCTCTGTCTCTGTCTGTCTGTCTGTCTCTCTCTCTCTGTGAAAAACATTTTTTGTGAGTTCTTTGGAATTGTTGCAGATCACTGTATTGATCAGAGTACCCTAAGTCTTTCACAGTTGATCATTATGACAATATTGCTGCTTAACATTTTTCCAACGAATGGCATAGTACCTAAATATTTAAAAGGAAAGCTAAATGAATTATAGATGGTAAACTTATAATAGTGGAGGACCTCAATGCATCTGTTTCAGATGGAGATAAATGTAAACAAAATTTTTTTTAAATTAGCAAGGAGACTACAGGAGCATATCATAAAGATTATATGCTATACCTATGTTAGATTTATGCCACAAATATAGAATTGTTTCAACATAAAGAAAATTATCTATATGATTGACTATATTAACAATAAGAACAAAAAAATCGTGAGTATATCAGTAGATCAGACAAAACTTTAGACAAGCTTCAACACATTCCTCTTCATTTTTAATGGGAACTTCCAATATTTTACTAAAAAAAACCCAAAAGAATAAATGTATCTTTCCTTAGTATGAAAACATCTAAACCAAGAGCCCACATTATTTGTAGTGGGGACAACATAGAGAAATTTCAGATAAGATTGGAGTTAAAGCAAGGATGCCCATTGGCACATTATTATTTAATATAGTGCTTAAAATTCTACCTATTGAAATAAGAAGAAAAGGAAATTGAGACAAGAAGCATGAATCAAGAGAAAATATTTTCCCAATTTGCAGGTCATATGATGGTTTACTTAAAGAACCCTAGAGAGTCCACTCAAAATTAATTGAAATATCAACTTTAACAAAGATACAGGATATAATTCTCAGTATTTCTGTATATTTCCAACTCAGGTGGAAGAGATAACAGAAAAATTCTATTTAAAATAACTACAAAATGTATAAAATGTTTGGGAGTTTACCTGCCAAGACACAGACAGGAACTATGTGAATACAATTACAAAGCATTCTTTACACAAGTGCAGACTTAAATAATTGGAGAAATATTATTTGCTCAGGGGTAGCTTGAACTAATATAGTTAACATGACAGTACCACCTAAATTAATATACTTATTATTATGCCAGTCAGACTTCCAAAGGATTACTTTATAGAAAAAAATAGAACAATTTTTTAGAAAAAAAATAATTCATCGACAGGAACAAAATGTCAAAAATCTCAAGGGAGATAATGAAAAAAAGTGGGTTGGAGGGACCTTGACAATACCAGATCTCAAACTATACTGCAGAGCAGAGATCATCAACATGATTTGGTGCCATTTAGGAAATAGGTTGAAGGCAGAGCCAAGATGGTGGCGTGAAAACAGGGACTCGCTTGAGCTCTCCACCAAATCCCTCCAAATACCTATAAAAATGACTCTAAACAAATTCCATAGTACACAACCCACAAAATGGCAGAGTAAAACAAATCTCTAGCCCAAGACAGCCTGGATGGTCGCTGGGAAGAGACCAGGCCGGGGTGGACTGGGCGGGGCAGGCCTCAAGGCACTGAATCATTGGCAGCAGTGGCAGTTTCCAGACTTGTCAACCCACAAACACCAAAGACAACTTAGCAAGTCAGTGGGAAAATTGTTGGGCCTGGGTGAAAGAAGTGTGTGGTCTGGACCCAGCCCTGGAGCGGCAGAGGTGGCTGCAGCTACAGTGGAGCTCCAGGCCCACAGGTGTTGGGGGTTTTCAAGTGTCTGATCAGAGTGGGAGTGCAAGGATCTCTTTGCTGGTTCTGAGGAAGGGTTCTCTTGCTTTGCCCTGCTTCGATCTGGGTCATAGTCCTGGTTAGCAGTCCTTGGGGAGGAGGAACACTGGTGTGGCAGAGCTTTCAGTGACTGTGGAGAGGGAGTCCTCCTGGTAGTTACACTGCAGAAAGGAGTGCTTGCACTGACAAACCAGAGCACAAGCCAGGAGAGGAGTATCATACCACCTCAGAATAGAAGTAGCTCTAAAAACAACAGCACAAAACCCCTGAAGCTTGGGATAAAGCACGCTCCACTCTGGAAGCAGTGATACCCTGACAAAGAGCACAAAAGTCAAGTAATTGGCTGGGAAAATGAGCAGGCAGCATAAAAGGGCTCAGACTATAGAATCCTTCTATGATGACAAAAAAGATCAAAACATACAGGCAGGGAGGGGGCGGATCCAAGATGGCGGCTGGAAAGCAGGGACTTGCATGAGCTCCCTGCCAGGTCCCTCCAAAAACCCATAAAAAATGGCTATGAACAAACTCTAGAACTGCAGAACCCACAAAATAGCAGAGGGAAGCAGGGCTCCAGCCCAGGACAGCCTGGATGGTCACTGGATGAGGTCTATCACACACGGAGCGGAGGGGAGCAGAGCCCAGTGTCAGCAGGACCAACCAGACCAGGAGCCAGGCAGAACAAGCCCTAGCACCCTGAATCAGTGAGCTGTGGCAGTTACCAGACTTCTCAACCCACAAACACCAAAGACAACAGAGAAGGTTAGTGGCAAAAGCTGCTGGGGACAGAGTGAAAAGAGTTCACAGTTAAGCCATGGGCCCTGGGGGCAGTGGGGGGAGGTGCAGCTACAGAACTAGAGCTGCAGTTGCTTCCGGCCCCAGGCCCACCTGGTGGGAGGAATTAAGTGGCAGATCAGAGCAGGAGTGCAGAGCCTGCTTAAGATTTTCATCAGGTCCGGGTTGGCGGTTCTTGGGGAAGGAGGAGTGCTGGTGTGGCAGAGCTGGCTGTATAGAAATAGCTCTGAAATCAATGGTGCATCCCCTGAAACTTGGAACAAAGTACTCTGTACTCTACAAACAGTCATACCCTGCTGAAAAACTCAAGGGTCAAGTAAGTTGGCTGGGAATATGGCCAAGCAGTGAAAACACACCCAGATTCAGTCTCAGACTTTGGAATCTTTCTTTGGTGACAAAAAAGACCAAGATAGACAGCAAGAAGTCAACAAAGTCAAAGAGCCTACATCAAAAGCCTCCAAGAAAAACATGAACTGGTCTCAGGCCGTGGAAGAGCTCAAAAAGGATTTGGAAAAGCAAGTTAGAGAAGTACAGGAAAAATTGGGACAAGAAATGAGAATGATGCAAGAAAACCATGAAAAACAAGTCAACGACTTGCTAAAGGAGACCCAAAAAAATACTGAAAAAAATATCGTAGAAAACAACACCTTAAAAAATAGACTAACTCAAATGGCAAAAGAGCTCCAAAAAGCCAATGAGGAGAAGAATACCTTGAAAGGCTGAATTAACCAAATGGAAAAGGAGGTCCAAAAGACCACTGAAGAAAATACTATCTTAAAAATTAGATTGGAGCAAGTGGAAGCTAGCAACTTTATGAGAAATCAAGATATTATAAAACAGAACCAAAGGAATGAAAAAATGGAAGACAATGTCAAATATCTCATTGGAAAAACCACTGACCTGGACAGTAGATCTGGGAGAGATAATTCAAAAATTATTAGTCTACCTGAAAGCCATGATCAAAAAAAGAGCCTAGATATCATCTTTCAAGAAATTGTCAAGGAGAACTGCCCTGATATTCTAGAGCCAGAGGCTAAAATAAAAATTGAAAGAATCCACCGATCACCTCCCCAAATAGATCCCAAAAGGAAAACTCCTAGGAATATTGACGCCAAATTCCAGAGCTCCCAGGTCAAGGAGAAAATACTGCAAGCAGCCAGAAAGAAACAATTTGAGTATTGTGGAAAAACAATCAGGATAATACAGGATCTAATAGCTTCCACATTAAGACACTGAAGGGCTTGGAATATAATATTCTGGAGGTCAATGGAGCTAGGATTAAAACCAAGAATCACCTACCCAGCAAAACTGAGTATCATGCTCCAAGCCAAAATATGGATTTTCAACAAAATAGAGGACTCTCAAGCTTTCTCAGTGAAAAGACCAGAGTTGAATAGAAAATTTGACTTTCAAACACAAGAATCAAGAGAAGCATGAAAAGGTAAACAAGAAAGAGAAATCATAAGGGACTTACTAAAGTTGAACTGTTTTGTGTATGTTCCTATATGGAGAGATGATGTTTATGATTCATGAGACCTCAGTATCATAGTAGCTGAAGGGAATATGCATATATATATATATGTATATATATATATATGTATGTATGTATATATATATGTACACATATGTGTGTCAATGTATGTATATATGTAGGGTTTTGTGTGTGTGTGTATACATACATACATACAGAGGGCACAGGGTGAGTTGAATATGAAGGGATGATATCTAAAAAAATAAAATCAAATTAAGGGATAAGGAATAAGAGAGGAATATATTGAGAGAGGGAGAAAGGGAGAGATAGAATGGGGTAAATTATCTCACATAAAAGTGGCAAGAAAAAAGCAGTTCTGTAGGAAGGGAAGAGGGGGCAGGTGAGGAGGAATGAGTAAATCTTGCTCACATCGGATTTGACCTGAGGATGGAATACCATACACACTAAATTGGGTATCTTACCCCACAGGAAAGAAGGAGGAAGAAGATAAAAAAGGGGGGATGATAGAAGGGAGGGCAGACAGGGGGAGGAGGTAATCAAAAACAAATACTTTTGAGAAGGGACAGGGTCAAGGGAGCAAATTCAATAAAGGGGGATAGGTTAGGAAAGAGCAAAACATAGTTAATCTTTCACAACATGAGTATTGTGGAAGGGTTTTACATAATGATATGCATGTGGCCTATATTGAATTGCTTGCCTTCTTAGGGAGGGTGGGTGGGGAGGAAAGAGGGGAGGGAATTTGGAACTCAAAGTTTTAAAAAAAGACATTCAAAAACAAAAAAAAAAACCCTTTTTTTGTGTGTGAAGGACTTCATTGACATTTGGGTGAAGCCCATGGATCCCTTCTCAGAATAACTTTTTAAATGTGTAAATATGCCAGGTTACAAAGAAATCAGTTATATTGAAATACAGTTATCCAAATATTTTTAAAAATTCATGGACTCCAGGTTAAGAACCCCTGATCTCCAGGGCATCTCTCTTCAGTTTGGACACTGCTGAATCTCATCCATGACAGTTGTGAATACTTTTGACAAGCAAAAGTCCCTTGCTTTATGCCTTGTCCAATATGAATTATCACAGGGTTCTTGAAAGGTTTTCTTTTACTTCTGTAATAAATTTCAAGGAGTCTTAGGACGTATGTGTGGGAGAAACCTTGTTAGAGGTAGCATTTTGCTCAGCAGAATCAGATGCTATCTTACAGTCAGGTAACAATAGAAACAGTAGGATATTGTGTTCTCTGCATCTTCAAGTTACTAATGTGATGGTAAAGATGCAATGTACATTGGAAATAGGCACTTAGAGCAAGACCTGAGTAGAGTGCTCTACTTGGTGAGACAAAGACCTGGATTCGAATCCTGCCTCAGGCTCATAACTAGCTATGGCATTCTTGGCACATAACTTCTCAGTGCCTTGGTTTTTTCTTCTATAAAATTAGAGTTGGTCTTAATGGCCTCTAATATCCCTTCCAGCTCTTGAACTATGATACTATTATCTAGGAGTATCTCTTGTGTAAATTTGTTTGTTCTCTTATGGTTGAGTCAAACTCTTTATGTTACTCTTATCAAGGATGAAGCCAATAACCTGGCCACTACTTCCCTGGCAACTATTTCCCTGGCTGTGACTACCCATAAAACAAAGAAAAGACCCTTGGTCCAGCTCAACCTCCACCCTTTTTTGCAGTTGCAGAAGGAAGAAAGAGGGGAAAGAGAGTGTTAATCATAGAGTCTTTAAACTACTTACAGATTAAAGTTTTGGAGATCCTTGTCCGATGACCAACAGACACACCTCTAAAAGAGTATAATTCTACCAATCTTGTCTTTCTACTTATAAATGAAACCAGAAGACAATTTGATTTTTCCACATAAAGGAAAAATGACTTGTAGACTTTTGTTGGGAGAAGAAAATAAGGAATTTGTCAGAGTTGGTTTTTTATCATGCATTCTGAGACAACAAGAAACCATTTCATGAAACATCTTGTCATCTCATAAATTGTAGTGCTCATTGCAAATATTTGCAAAAACACCTCAATTAAAATAACTATGTTATATACTAACATTTGTTGAAAAAGATAGGAAAGTAGAGGAATTTTGTAAAGATCTCATGCAGTCATTGTAAATTGTAAGGGACCTACACCACCATCTAGCCCAATCCATACCGAAAAGGAATCAACAGTGTAACAAATCCAAAGGGAACTTACTAATTCAGTAAAATTCTCCAAATTAAATCAACAAATTCATTAATACTTGGTGACTTCTATGGACAATTTTGAATAGCTAAGGCTGGTGAAAAATGTTGGAAAATGTGAATCAGTAATGAGGAATGAGTCAAAAGACTTATAAGCTACAATGAAACCTGAACCCTATATATCTTGAATGCTTTCTTTGAGAAACAACCAGAAGGCAATATATATGGCAGACATCAAAACAACATCAAATGAAAAGACAAAGTAAATTAATTAATTGTATTTAAGAGACAATAAATAACTCATCCCTGAATCAGCTAATTACAATCAGACCATCAATTTGTTACAGAAAAAAATCAAAATTAATACTAAGCAAAATGAAAGAATAAAACTGAGAAAAAGATATGGTGTGTAATTAAAACAACCTAAATTTGATCTATTTGTATATTATTGCTGCTGAAAGTGGGATATAGATGGCAGAACATCAAACCTGATTAAAATAAGTTCAAACCTAAGTTTAACCAATGTGAATCAACTACTACACCAAAGACACTAAGAGAGCTTAAAAAGTTCCTCAGTCAGCAAACATGGATAAAAACCTTAGATCTTATTAATATATTTTTAAGTGAATGAAAGATTATCAATAACTACTGAAATATATGCCTATTTCCCTATCTATAAAAAATTTTATGAGAAAAATCTAAACATGCATCAAGGAAATCCTTGATAAGAATGGACAAAAGACTTAATAATTTTACTGGATACACAATCATCTAAATCAAGCATCCAAAAACTACAGCCCCTGGGCCAAATCCAGCTCATTGTTTTTGTATGGCCCATGAGCTAAGAATGATTTGGGGTTTATTTGTTTTTTACATTTTCATATCAAGATTTTAAATAAAGTTTAAAATAATTAATAACTTTTTATATTTTAAAATGAAGTTATTTTAAAAGTACTTACATCCTTAGCTCATGAACCACACGAAAACAAAGAATAGATTTGGCTCCCAAGCTGTGGCTTACTGACCCCTAAATAATCCCATAAAAATAGAATAATACAACAACGGCTGAAAGGAGATGCCAACGTGATCCAGTGGGTTACAGGAAATACAGAAAATTGTTTAGTTAGCCACTATTGAACAAGAATATCATTTGTTTTCTAAGGGCTTGAACAGGTATTAATATTAGTTTGTATTTTGATAGCACTTGAAGGTCTTTCCTCACAACTACCCTGTAAGGATTGTGGTTGTTGTTGCTGTTGTTGGGTCTTTTCAGTTGTGTCCAACTGTCCATGACCCCATCTCCAGCTCATTTTACAGAAGAGGAATTGAGGCAAACAGGATTAAGTGACTTGCCCAGGGTCACATAGCTAGGAAGTGTCTGAGGTCAGATTTGAACTCAGGTCCTTCTCACTCCAGGGCTGGATTAGTATCCTCAGTTCACAGAAGAGGAACCTCAGTGTCAGAGAGGGGAAGTGACTTGAGTCCCAGAGCTAACAGAGATGACCTGGGAATCAGATGCTCTCACTCCTAAGCCTGTGCTCCCTCCTGGACTGTGCCTTTTCTGCTTCATTATAGTCTGTCCTTGAAGATAGATTACATCTTCATGAATCTCCACTGGTAATGTAACATGCAGTTGGCCTGCACCTAGAATCCCAGTGCGCATCAGAGATTATTTGCAGCTTTAGCTGTTCAGGACAGCACCATTCTTCCAGGTACCAGGCTCACCCTCACCTCTTCACTATCTCTCAGCTCTCATATCCCACCTGATGCCAAATGGTGTCGATCTTTCTCCTATCTCTTCTCCCACAACCATCAGCCTGGTTTAGGCTTTCATCACCTCCCAGCCTAGGCTGACCTCCTAATTGGTCTCCCAGTCTCCAACCAAATTCCCCCACCCCCTGTAGCTCATCCTCCCTCCACACAAGGATTTGTCTTGGTCTGTGTTCCCTCACTGTTCCCCACAATGGCTGGTTATGTCCATATTCAGTTATGGGACTGAAGACTGCAGGCTCAGCTGCATTGTCATTTCGAAAAAGCCATTTAAAACCAAATCACTTACATAAATAAGAGTCCCTTCAAGCTGGGAAGTAGAAGGTGGGGAGCCTTTTCAGGAGGCCACCCTTGAGGCAATTGTGGAATCATGACCAGTAGCCACACAAAAGCATCCAGACCCAGCCAAAGACCAAACTTCTGAATTTGTATTAGAAGAGCAAAATCGTTCTCCATCCCCCTAAAATCCAATCTCTCCAGGCTGCTTTGAAGGGAAACTGAGTCCTGAAAATATTTCCCCTAGCAAAACTTGGCTTAATTACCAGGATGGATGGTCCAAAAATCTGGAGGGCCTAAAATCGTTTATCACAATTATCTTCAAGATAGGACATGGAGCATAGGGCTTTAGTAAATACCCCTGACTAAAAGCTAAAAGTTGGGTTAGTTTCTAACAACTGTTTATCTTTGGGGTGATGCCCACTTGAGGGAGCTATGGCACTAGATTCTTCTATTCCCCAATCCCTCAGGGTTGTCTGTAACCCTGGGGGAGTTGTAGTAGCTGTGCTCTGGGGACCAGACCTGCCACACTGAGGAGCTGAGAGAATGGCTCCAGAGCACGACACATGGCCATGGAGGACGGCTTTTGCAAAACCATGGAGGTGGGAGATACAATGGCATGTACTGGGAATAGCACGTCAACCAGATTGGCTGGAATGGGGAGTATGTGAAAGAGAAAATGTGAAATCAGTCTGTAAAAATAGGTCGGGGCCAGATTGCAAAGGGCTTTAAATGCCAAACAGAAGAATTTGTGTTTGATTCTGATCTGGAGGGAATCGCTGAAACTTCCTGAAGACAAAAGCGATGTGGTCAGTCCTGGGTTCTAGGAATAAAATAAGAATGATAAAGGTAACATTTAGCATTGATACAGTGTTTGAAGGATTGCGAAGTGCTTCACAAAGATTATTTTATCCTCACAGCAACCCTGGGACGAAGGGAGATGCTATTACTAACCCCATTTTACAGATGGGGAAACAGACACTGAAGTGAAGTGACTTACCCAGGGTCAAAAAGCTAGGGAGTGTCTGGGGCTGTATTTGAACTCAAGTCTTCCTAATTCCAGGTCCTGTGCTCTATCCACTGCCCCAAGCTCTGGGTTCAGGCAGCACCTCTAACCTGTCCCTAGGAAAGATCCCCTCGGGCTCTCACATCATCCCACCCCTGCTAGGACCTTCTCTAGCACAGGCCAGAATTGTATACCTCCTCCTGTTCCTACCTTCTTGTGAGGTGGGCCTCTGGGACCCTCAGATCACACAATATCACTGCTTGGTAATTGTTATCTATCAACCCCCAGGACATTTTCCTTCCCTTCCCATTGAGCTGCATGCCTGCCTTAGAATATTCTCTCCCTAACCTCTTCTGCTCTCATGCTATGGGAATTTCGCATGCATATTGAGGATCCTCAAATACCCTAATTTCCCAGTTTTTCAATTTATTCAGTGTCCAGGACTCATCCCTCAACCCCACCCAGTTCCACTCTGCTCTTGCCATGGCCCATAAGTGGGATCCAATCATCCCCTACTTCCCTTTGCTTTTTGCCCTTCCCCCACTCGCCCTTCATCCTCACCATAACCTCCATCTCCTCCGTGCCTCATCTCTTTCCCAGCCTATTATCCCTGCACTGGTTACCCTCTACTCCCTTCCCTAGTTCAGCCCCTTGGGAGACTAACTCCAATCTGCACTGTCCTCCTCCCCGAAACCCCTTGTCCTCTTATCTCCAATCTTGAATTACTCCTACCCTCTACCTTCTTTGCCCTCAGTCATATGCTACCGAATAGAGTTGGAAAAAAAAAATCACGAAATGCAGTTGACTGAGTCCATTACAAGTTTCTGTTGCCTAATCTTCGCCGGGCCCTTATTACAGAAAGGCAATCATTGTATTCCTTCCCCACATCCAGTCTCTATCCAGCTCTCCCAATTTCTCCCCACAGACTCTCAGCTGAGGTACCTGGGTCACTCACAGAGAACTCTTCTTCCTCCTTTCCTTGTCTCTCTACCCTCAGATGAAGCAGTGGCCCTTCTGTCTGCCAAGACCCATCCCATGCACTCTTATCATCTCCAGCAGTTTACCCCTACCATCCTCCCCTTGTGTGTCTTCAGCTGTTTTTGGTCATGCCCCACTCTTCATGACCCTATTTGAGGTTTTCTTGGCAAAGATGCTGGAGTGGTGCTGCCATTTTCCTTCTCCAGCTCATTTTACAGATGAGGAAACTGAGGAAAACAGGGTTAAATGATTTGCCCAGGGTCACATAGCTAGTAAGTATCTGAGGCTGGATTTGAACTCAGATCTTCCTGACTGCAGGGTCAGCGCTCAATCCACTGAGCCACCTGGCTGCCCTATTATCATGCCTACTCTCTCCTTTATCTTAAATCTCTCCCTCTCTCTGGATCCTTCCCTGTTTAATACAAACATGCCTGAGTCTCTCTTATCCTTAAAACACCCTCCCTGGAAGTTACCATGCCTACTAGCTGGTATCCTATAGCCCTCTTCCCCTTCTCAGCTGTTCTAGGGAAAGCTATCTAAACTTGGCCTTTGCATCCTCTCCTCTCCTCTCCTTTCCTCTCTCCTAAACCCTCTGCAGTCCGTCTTCTGACCTTATCATTCAACTGAAAATGTTCTCCCTAAAGCTATCTCTTAAAGGCCAAATCTAAGAAGGAAATGGCAAACCACTAACAACAACAAAAGTGGCCTTTTCTCAGACCTCATCCTTCCTGACCACTACGCAGCATTTACCACTGACAATCACCTTCTCCTCTCTCAGCTTCCCTCATGCCGCTCTGTCCTGGTTCTCCTTTATGTATGACCGCCTCTTCTTAGGTTCCTGTGCTGTATTTTGGCCCAGGTCATGCCCACTAATAGCACATTGCTGTCCAAGACTCTGTCCTGGGACTTCTTTTCTCCCTCTGTGCTATCTCCCTTAGTGATCACATCAGCTCCTCAAAGATCATCTCTATGTAGATGACTCTTAAATATGTAAATATATAGATATATCTCTAGCCCTAGTTTCTCCTGACCTCCAGTCTTGTATCTCCATCAGCCTTTTGGACATAATAATTGTGGTTTTTCATTCATTTTTCAGTCATGTCTGACTCTTCATGACCCTATTTGGTGTTTTCTTGGCAAAGATACTGGAATGGTTTGCCAATTCCTTCTCCAGCTCATTTTACAGATGAGGAAACTGAGGCAAGCAGGGTAAAGTGACTTATTCAGGGTCACACAGCTAGTAAATCTCTGAGGCTGCGTTTGAACTCAGGGAGATGAGTCTTCCAGACTCCAGGCACAGCACGTTTTGCTCTATGGCACCACCTAGTGCCCTCAGACATATTAATAAGTAACGTATAGTGCATAAAAGTTTGCAAAAGGCTTTACATATATTGTCTCATTTGATCCACACAAAAACCCTGTGCAGCGTCGGCTATTATTATCCCCATCTTACAAGTCAGAAGGCTGGGGATGAGAAATATGAACTGACTCCAGTCTTCCTGCCTTTGAGTCCCACAGTCTGATCCATTCTGCCATGTTGTAGGCATCTTTAACTCACAAAACCCTTCCCTCTTCTGAAAGGAACTCCCTCTTGCCATCAAGGGCCCCACAATCCAGCTGGTGCCTTAGGCTCACAAACTCATGCCATCCTGACCTCCTTACTAACTCTCCCTATAAAAAAACAAGCTTGTCCTGCATAGAAGCTTTCCTATATGCCTTCTCCTCTGCTCCAACACAGCCACCACCCCAGACTAGGATGCTGACTCTTAACCCCTTACCCTTGGATCATGGCACTGGCCTTCATTGGCACTTCTGCCTTGTCTCACCCTTTCAATCTGCCCTTCACTCAACTGGCAAAGAGATTTCTCTAAAGCACAGGGCTCATTCACTCCCTGTTCAGTACACTTCAGTGGTTCCTTATTAGGGATCCCTTGAGGCAGGGGGGGAGACCTGAATTTGAATCCAGTCTTACTGGTTGTGTGACCTTGGACAAGTCTCTTAATCTCTATTTCCTGTGAGAGATGGATAAAAGTTAGGGAAAGTTAGGTTTCCACAGAAGAGTTAATTGAGTTCTACAGAATAATTAATTGTAAGCTTGAACAAAGAAGGAGTAAAAATTAACCAGGATGAGGGAATACCAATGGGAATAAAGTCTGAGGTTTTGCAGAAACCACAGATTCAGGATGTTATCCAGGATATTAGGAAAACTGATCTAAACTGTCCAGATAATGGTCAGGGTTGAAGAGAAAACTGGGTCAAATGGCTACCATGTATGCTTAATTGGCTAATTGAATATTACCTCATAAATTTTTGAACATGGGACGTATGTTGAGGGTGGGGAACATATCAAGGAGTTGCATTTTGGGTGTGTGTAGGGAAGAGTGTAACCCAGAAGGGAGCGGACCAATCTGTTCTCTGAAGGGAGGTACTGAGCTGATGGTGCATCAATCTATGTCAGTCTAACAGAATAAAATTGGCCTCACTCCTGTACTCCCCACTCCCTCTTCCTAAAGAAGGGTGGAGTCTGTTCCTGGCCAGGAACGTTCACCAATTCCTGTGAATTTCTCAATAATAACAAATCGCCCTTGATACCTGAATTTCAGTGTCAAGCGTATTTCTAACATTCCTCATCCTTAAATAGGGGGATAATTATACTAGCAAGCGCCAACGTGAGGATGAAATCAGTTAACATATGTAAAGTACATTATATAAGCTCTGGCTATTCTTATTATTGTCCCCACAACCAAACATGAAATCCTCTGGTCGTTGTGGAAAGCCCTTCCCCACAGGGCCCCTTTCATAACTCTCCAGGCTTCATACACATCATGCCTCCCTACAAACTGTGACGCAGCCCACGCTGGCCTCACTTATCATTCCCGGCACGGGGCACCATCTCGGGACTCTCTGCCTTGGCATCAGCTCTCTCCTGTGCCGGAAATGTTCTCCCTCCTCTCCTCCTCCTTTCTCTGTCTTCCTTCCCAGCTCACCTGAAATCTCCCTCCCCACACCCCCCCGCCCCCGCCCCACCAACCAGATGCTGGTGTCTTCTCTGCAGAGATCACCTTCCCTCTACTCTCTCTATATCTAGTTTGTGCCAACTGGTTTGCATGTTGTCTCCCCAACTGGACTGGGAATTCATGGAGGGCAGTGACTCTGTCTGGCGTTCCCTTATCCCTATGGACAAAGCCCAATTGAAGAAGCTCAAAAGAAACTTGAGAAGTGTAAATTTAGAGAATCCACAGGGGCAGCTAGGTGGCGAAGTGGATAGAGCACCCGCCCTGGAGTGAGGAGGACCTGATTTCAAATCCAGCCTCAGTTACTTGCTGTGGGTCCCTTGCAAGTCACTTAACCCCAATTGCTGAGAGAAAGAGAGAGGGAGAGAGAGAGAGAGAGAGAGAGAGAGAGAGAGAGAGAGAGAGACAGGGAGAGAGGGAGAGAGAGAGACAGAGACAGAGAGAGACAGAGACAGAGAGACAGAGACAAAGAATCAATCCCAAATGTTCACATTGACTATTTGTGCCCAACCTGTGGTAGAACCTTGGGAACTTGTATCGGTCTGATCAGCCACAGTCAGAGACACTGTAACTGGACTCTAACATCATGATGCCATTTTAGTTCTCCTCGAGAACAAAGGACAGCAACCAACCAACCAGCAGAGTAGGAGGAGCAGAGTGGGCACTTAATAAATGCTTATTGACTGTCTGACAAAGTTCTCTGTATGGAGATTTCAGTAACACCACTAATGTACAGATTGCCCACCTGAACACTCGAGTCTGACCCTAATGAATCATCTGGCTAATCCCAAAGGGGCACTAATTACTAATTACTCATTTGAAAACTCTTAGAAATAACGCAAGCTGAGGAAGACTTCCCCATGCTGATTAAGACTTTAGATTAGGAACCTGACATACATAACCAAGTGTATTCATAAACCCTTACATCTTGCAATGAAGCCATAAATGGAATAGGATTGGACCTTCCTTTTTATTTTTTGATTCAAAATGAAGAAAAATTCAAATTTGGCAGCAACACATTTTTCTAATGTTCTGAGAAACAGTTGGGAAAGCCAGATACAGAACTATTCAAAAAAAAACCTTCTGCTATATAATGTGGGGCGGGGGGGGGGGGAGGAGTGGAGAGGAAGGGGGAGGACCTGGGATTTGGTGGGGGGAAGGTTTAGCTAGGTCTGCTAATAAACGTGCATCAGTCAGTTTGGGAAGAAAAGGATTGTAGAAAGAGGTAGAAGGGATAGTGGGGAAGTCTGATCAATACATTAAGGATTATTGTTGGGCGTTTGGATAGTTTAGAAGAAGGGGATGGCAATAAAATGTCATCTTTGGGTCATTCACGGGGAGTTCCACGAAATGTTGCTCCAACAAATTCCTGGAAATTTGGAGTCAAGTTGGTCACTTTGCAACCCACCACCAAAAAATGGATTAAAGATTCCTTGGAAATGAAGGGATCATCAGAGCACCCCTACCCTCAGCATCTAAAAAGAAAGCAGGCAGAGTGGTGGTCATTAGACAATGCCTAGAAATGGAAGTGTGGATTGTATTCCTTCAATCCTCTGGAAGCCCCAAAGCTGCTACTACTGCCTCAATTGCACACATATGTGTAAATGTATGTACACACACACACACACACACACACACACACACACACAGGTTGCTGTCCTTTGTTCTCAAAGAGGACCAGAATAACATCACTATGCTAGGGTCAAGTTTCAATGCATCCAACTGTGGCTGATCAGACCAATACGAGCTTGGAATGCTCTACCACAGGCTGGGCACAAATAGTATGTGTGAACATTTGGGGTGGGTACTCTAAATTTGCACATCCTGCGTTTCCTTTGAGCTGTTTCAATTCTGCTTTGCACATAGAGCACAGCACCTTCTCTGATGTGGGCATGCCATGCTGAGCAGTCTTGTGCCAGTGTCTCCCATATACATTAATATGTACCTATACGTACACTTCTCCTTCAATAGATTGTAAACTCCTTCAGAGTAAGAACTGTTCCATATTTGGTTTTTTATCTCCCAAAGTTTGGCACAAAGGAGGCATTTAAATATTGATTGATTGACCTTACTCTGTTCATTCCCCATACTGTACTTAGCCCCATGTGAAATCTTGGAAAGACTATTAGAATATGTTGCCTTCATTCTCCAATTTGCTCTTAATTATAAAAAAAATTATTTTATCAAATTAAAAAAGCTACAGCCTAGCACTGATCAAACTTCCTAATATTAGTGGCAAAATTTCAGATAATTATTAATAATTATTATATAATAATTGCATTAATATAATTGGTGTTTATATTGCCCCAACTAATCTGGCCAAAAAAAAAAACAGTTGTTTATTCTATATGGAGTAGAAAAAGGCCTACAATATCAACAGAGAATAGGAGATGACTCTCAGAGAAAGTAAAGGGGGAAACCCAGATTTTAGGTCTATGGTGTGCTCTATTAAATGCATAGAGTCTGTCTGACAGCTATTCAGTGTCAGAGGTAAGATTTAATTCCTGCTCTGACTCTAAACTCTTCCCTCTGTGCTCTAGGATCCTCCCTCTGTTCTCAGATGCCATAGATCTGTCATCTCCTTGGTGTGTACATTCCCTCCATTGAAGGAAGGACTTAAGACAAGAATCGATGAGGATGCCACATTCCTCACTGGCTGAGGGAGGAAACGTGAAAGGAAGGGAGATAAATCTCTCCAACTGGTCAGCCACAGGAACCATTTCTTCTCCTTCAAGCAGGGATCCCTGCTTTTGCTCTTTCCTCCTTCTCAGAATGTTTTTAATACATAAAATACAGAGGAACCCAACCATATTTAAATGCAGTTATCATTTTTTTTAATCCCAGACCTCATACTAAGAATTCTTTCTTGCCCTAGAGGGGTCAGAATGAAGATAACTAAAGGAAGGACTTGTGTGGGAAGAAAGGTAGCCACATTTAATGGAGAGAGAGCCAGACTCCAAGCCAGGAAGACCTGCGTTCAAGTCCTGCTCTGTGACCCTGGGGATGTCACCTTACTTCTCAGAGTCCGATATATAACTTCCAATACTCTTAAGTTGTTGAGAAGGTGCAGCCTAAGGGCACTGATGGAGCTTTCTCATCCAGAGCCCCAACCAGTGAAATCATAGACGCGAACCGTATCTATATGTTTGGATAGCATCAAATCCATTCCTCAAACCTTCATTACAAGTATGGGACAGATTGAGAAACAAATTCATGTCAAAAAAGTCATCCTAAACATAAATGTATCAGCTTGAGCATAAAACCTATATGCCTCAAAAATCTAGAGGATGAATTTGTTTCACCTTGTCAGACAGTTGGAATGGTGCCATGCTCATTAAGAACAGGAAAAAAAAACAATGAATATTCAAGTACCATGGTTTGAACACCTACAAATTAGGCACTTTATTGTAATGTTTATCCAGGCAACAAATATTTTGTGACATCAGGATTTTGTACTAAGTCACCAAGAGCTCAAAAATTCTTTTGGAATTACAAATATTGATAGATGGATGGGGCCAGCGCCCCAAAGATATTGTTCCTAAGTTACATAAATGCCTTAATGATAGTGTCAATATGTCAAGTTCCAACTAAAGATTGCCAAGACAGAAAGATGTTGATCGCTTGTAGGGTGGGACCTTTTGTCGGACACACCTGGTTTGGTAGCTCACTAAAGTTATCTTTGAACATGTTACTGCAGGATGATCCCATGTGAATACTTTAACTTCGAGAAATAAACGGTAAAAGGTAATATACAAAAAGAAGATACTTTTTACATACGGTAAAGAAATGTTGGCAAAGAAAACTTCAAAGTCCATTACCGGATTGGCAGTATTGTGGACAGTAATTCATAATCTACTAGTGTATTCAACAGAGGCCTACATCAGATGTTAAGGAGGGTACTTGTAAGGGTACTTTGTTTTTAATGATGGCAGAAATTCAACCTGGCTAATGACAGAATCAGCCAAATGCACCTCCAGTCCAAGTCTCCTTTGATAAGACAAACTGGCATCACAACTCAAGCCGTCTTTGCACTCAAGATACAATAATCATTGCTCGGAACTCGGTGTTCTTTTGAGTTTTGTCGACAAGAAAAGACATTACCTGCAGAAGGGATTATTTAAAGCTGATTCATATCCTAAAAAGACACCAAAGAACAGAGCAAACAGGGTGATATGGCACAAAATAAAATGGGAACTAAATAGCCTCCCTGTGACCTCAAGCACGTTGAGATCGGTAAAAGCAAAGGAAAACAAGCTGCCCGTCTGGGTCTGGGGGCATGTTGTTCGGCGGTCCTTGCGGTTGAGAGGGCGAAGGAAAGTGGCCGTTGCGGTTGAAGGGGCGAAGGAAAGCGAAACAAGCCAAGTTACGGGAAGCAGCCGTCGGGCACACAGCAGGCGAGGTGGGCGGCCTTGGCGCAGCTCCGCATGTGCACGGTCAGGCTGCCCCTCTGCGTGAACGTCTTCTCGCACTGGCTGCACTTGTACGGCCGGTCTCCCGTGTGCACGCGGAGGTGCTTGACCAGGTTCCCGCGGGTGCTGAACCGCTTCCCACACTGCGTGCACTCGTACGGTTTCTGTCCCGTGTGGATGCGCAGGTGCACCACGAGGCTGCCCTTCTGGCTGAAGCCGGTGCCACAGGCGTCACACTTGTACGGCTGCTCGCCCGTGTGGACGCGCCGGTGCACCGTGAGGTTGCCTCCGTTGCGGAAGCATTTACCGCAGTCCAGGCACACGTAGGGCTTCTCCCCCGTGTGCATCCGCTCGTGGACAGTCAGGCTGCCCTTCTGCTTGAAGGTCTTCTGGCACTCAGCGCACTCGTAGATCTTCGGGGCATAGTGCTCCTTGAAGTGCACGCTCAGGCTCATCTGGGCCTGGAACGTGCTCACGCACAGGTGGCACTGGCAGTGCATCTGCATCACGGATGCGGCCGGGGCCCCGGCGGCCGGCTCCTTGGAGGGGGCCGGGGCCCGCGGCTCACGCTGCTCGGGCTCCGTCTCCTCGGCTTCTCGGGTCGGGACAGGACGAAAGAGTCACCTGATGGCCCTGCCGGCCGGCCTCACCATGTCCTCCTACAACTGCATCCGGACCAAGGGGCCCTGAAAGAAGAAAAGAGGGCCAGAGATGGTTAATGGCAGGGAAGGAGGGCGGCCACATCCACACAGTGCTCCTTTGGCCTGATTTTCCCCTTTGTTCCACCCCAGAGAAACTTGCGGACCTCAAACACCCTCTAAATGGAGGCCGGTACATGCATGCACTGCGTGTTTGTGTATGTACTATGTATGTATACACACACACACACACACACTGTGTGTTCATTACAGGCAGCCAAGTGGCCAGGAAGACCTGAGTTCAAGTCCAGCTTGGACAAGTCTGCCTCGGTTTCCTCATCTGTAAATTGGGAGTAGTAACAGCACTACCTCCCAGAGTTGTTGTGGGGTCTAAAAGAGACAATATTTGTAAAACGCTTTGTAAATCGTAAAGCACTTATAGAATTGCTAGCCGTCATGACCCACCCACCGTCCCTCCTCTGAACGCTTGTGCCTTCCCAGCCGGGACTCTCCACTCAATCCAAGCCAGCCTGCCCACCCTAAACGCCTCTTTGCTTCGGCCCAGGCCGGGCATGAAAGTGAAGACCTTGAGCCACCAGATCTCCGACCAACTCTGCCTCCCTCTGATTCAGCTTTGCATTTCTGTCAGACCTCTTCTGTGCCTCGCCCAATCTAGCTGCATTGAACCAGTCTGACGGCCTGCTAGCTGGGCAGCCCTGACAAGTGCTCCGACCTCCGGGTCGCTTGTCCCTCTGTAAAACGGGACGTTGACCCCGGAACCACTTTCCTAACAACATGCCTCACGGAGCTGAGTCACATCATTATCCTCTTCATCACCATCACCAATAAGCATTTATGAACGAGCCCACCGGGCACTGTGCACAGGGGCAGACAGGTAAACATAAGCAAGGACAGAGACACAGAGTGGCTGCATCTCCTGAAGGGCTACAGTCAGGGAAGTCGTTACTCATTCATTTTCTGGGCGTTATTTTTGCTCGCTAAGTGTGGCTGCAGTGCAGACTGCCTGTGGAAAGTAAACGCACAATCTGTCGCGGAAACAGAAATTTCCCAAATGAGATTCCTCTAGTTCAGTGACTCTGGAGGACACCTCCCTTGTCCTTCTGGATCTGTAGAGCCCAAGGACCCATCCAGCTTGGCCCCCAGTCCTACAGAGCTGGGACACAGATGGGGCTGGCTGTCCTCTAGCCCCTCACTGTCCATCCCTGTGACATTATTGTGAGTCCTGAGAGGGGAGAGGGAGGAGGGAGGAAGGCAGGCGGTTCCTCGGAGCCTGGACGTCTGTCCAGTGCAGACGCAGGGCCAGCCCCCGGGGAGGGCCCCGGGTGGCAGAGAAGGGCTGACCTTCTCTCATGCAGGAAGGACAGGTGCAGGCTGCAGCTGATTGATGACAGGGCAGGGGCACCAGCCAGGTGTGGCAGCTCTTCAGGCAGCAGCAGCTCCCCGGCCAGGAAGCACCCAAAGGAGTCTACAGACACAGAGGCAGACAAGGGCACACACTTGGCCTCTCGAGCCTGTTTCTCTATCTCTAAAAATGTGGAGGCTGGGCAAATGTGGATCTCCTCCAGCTCTAAGTCTGTCTATCAATCCATCAACATGGATGAAGTGCCTATCACAGGCTAAAAGAGAAGCAAACACCTCCTGCCCTCCACACGCTTATATTCTAAGGCAATGGATAAACTTGGAATCTAGGAGACTCGAGTTCAAATCCCACCTCAGACGCTCACCAGCTGTGAGGCCCTGGTCAAGAGTCTTGGACGCTCTGTGCCTCAGTTTCCCCATCTGTAAAATGAGGCCTCCTGCCACGTATCCCAACCCAGCGCCGCGGTATGACGTCACAGGATTCTAGTGGGCGGGAGGTTACCATGGTGACACCCCTCCCATCTCGAGGAATGACGTCACGCGGGGGGGTCGGTTACTATGGTGACCACGAGCAAACCTCCCTAGCCACCTCCACCTCAGAACCTCCCACTCAGACCCGAGCTCGGTTCGGACCGGGGTAGGGGGGCGTCGCGGACTCACCTCTAGGACCGAACAACCTCCGGGTCCAGAGACAGGCACTCCTCTGGTCGCGGGGACAGAGCTGCGCGCGCATCTCCTCCCTTGCACCCGCCCCCTCACCCCAAACTACATTTCCCAGGCTCCTCCGGACGGCGCCGGCCCAGACCTCCGTCATCGCGAGGCGCTCCGGTCCCAACCCTCCGGACCGCTCACAGGGCCTGCCCACCTTCAGCTCTAGCTCGGGGCGAAGCGGACTACATTACCCAGAGTGCCCCGGGGGCGGTGTCAGGCCCAGGGCTTACTGAGCAGGCGCATTCGTGAGGGCCGCCGCGGAGGCCTCTGGGAACGAGTCTGCGCGTCAGGCGCCGTGGCCTGGGGCGCTTTGGGTCTACCGCTACATAGCTCTAGTTCCTGGTGCATTTTTTGCCCAGCCCCGGAGGTGAGTCCCGCCCCTCTTCCCTCTTCCCTCCTTCTCGCTTTTATGTGGTGGAGCACCTGCGAGCCCTGAGGCCGGCGGGAGCTGAGTCCTGAATGGAACGGAGGTGGCGGCGCGCGCTCGTTTTCAACGTCTCCATGGCAACCATCCCAGCTCTCTGGGACGTCACTCCTGGGGCGGAGTGCGCATGCGCGGCGATGGAGCTCCGGCTGAGGCTCTGAGTTCCACCGCCCCCTCACCCTTCCCCGCTGGGCAAAGGGAGGCCCCGAGGTGGGAAGGGGGCGTGGGAAGGGACCTGCCGCGCCGGCCCCCAGGTTCTTTTGTAGCGCCTACGTGTTGACGAAGCACTTCTTGCTCTCTGCCAGCCGTAGCTACCATTTTACAGATGAGGAAACTGAGGTTTGCCCGGTATGCTGGGCCTCCACCCGCAGGAGCGTAAATGCAGAGCCGCATGTGGAAGTCAGCCAGCATTTATGAGGCGCTTGGGGTGTGCGGGGCACAGAAATCACCCCTTGCTCAGGAGGGGGGTCTGAGGGCCGGCGAGGGGCCGGGAGGCACAGCCCAGAGAGGAGAGAGGGTCCAGGGTCCTCCCCGAGGCAGAGGGCAGCTGCTGGACACACCCGGCCCTATGCCGCCCCATGGCCTTTCCTGGCCAGTTGGTCACCCCATCACTGCTTGGTGAATGGACTTGAAATCAGGCCAGCTGGGATCATCGGCTGAAAACCCTTCCTTTTACAGATAGGGAAACTGAGGCCTGGCATCACACAGGGCCAGATCCGAGCTGGTCCTCGGATAGCGAACAGGCGTTGTGTCTCTGCTGGTATGGCTGGCACCAAGGTCAGAGACAGGCATGGGGGCCAGAGGAGGACTGAGGGCATGGACTGCACTCACGAAGAGTTTTGCACTCGGGCCTTTGTTGGGAGCTGCCCCAAAATGCACTTTCATGGCCCCTGGGGCTGCCAGGAGAGGGGACTCGACAAGCCCGGGGGACCCCTCTGGGCTCTGCGCTGCCTTCAGTTCTGGGCACCCCCCCCCCCGTGGAAGGAAGTGGAGAGGGGCCAAAGGAGGAAGCCAGTACTGTAGTTGCTGACAAAGGAGGATCTGGTTCTTCTGGAGGAAAAGTGTGTGAAGGCGCTTTTCATGGTCAGCTTGGGCCTCAGCAGTGTGACCAACAGGATGATCTGAGGAAGAGGGACCAGCCTCCAAGGTCACCAAGAGGCAACCAGGAGGAGGGAGAGCTTTCCAAGCATGGGATAGAGGATGGAGGGCCTTGTGCAGCCCATTGGGCTGGTCCATAGGCTCATGAAGGGCACCAGCCTAGAAAGGTCAGGAAGGGCTCCCACTGGATCCTGGCAGCCTCCATGCTGTCTGAGTAGCTGGCACAGTTAGACCTGGGGAGCATGGATGAGGCTCCCGAGGGCCTCCTTCCCTCCCATGTGGCCAGTCACTTGGCACCCCTTACTCTGTCTGTCTCTTCAGGTCAGCTCTCACAGCTAGCCCTCTCCCTCCTCCCACAGGTACCTTTCCAGGCACTTGTCTTCTCTCAGGGCCTCCTTCCTGCCTCAAAAATGGCCAAAGGGATTGTCCTCAAACACTGGTGGGAACGTGTGGCCGATAAATCCCACGGCCTCCCAGTTTTCTCCAGCTCCAGGGCTTTTAACCTGCGGTGAGGAACTTGCTTTTTAAATGTTTGGATGACTGTATCTCTATCTCAGGTTTCCTTTGTCATCTTATTGTGCAAAATGAGTGAGATCTTAGTACTTGAAGTCAGGAGCATCTGAACCCTGGACAAGTGACTTCCGGTCCTCTGCTTCAGTCTGTAGAATGAGGATAACAACGGCGCCTACTTCTCAGGGCTCCTGTGAGGGTGCAGTGAGATCATATTTGTAAAATGCTAGTTATGATGATTAGATTTAAAAAACATTGTTCTGACAAAGGCTCCATTAGTTTTGGCAGAGTCTATTATCCTAAAAATAGTAAGAACCCTGCTCTAGAATGAAAAGATCAGCTCCTTTGTAAAGTCCTTCACAGCCTAGCCCCACTCTGACCTTGCAGCCTTATTCTACAACACTACAGTCTGGCCACGCAGGGCTTCTTTGTTTCTGACTCCCTCATGCCTGGAAGGCCCTGCCCTCACCTCTGCTCATGGAATCTTTCACTTCCTCCCAGATGCCACTCATGTACCACCATGGATCCAAGCTTTTTCTGTTCCCATCCCCTCCCCCATAACTGCTAGTGCCTTCTCTCCCCAACCACTTTTATTTTTTAACTATGTTGTCTTTATTTTGTAAAATTCATTATGCACAATGCTTATTTTTAATGAGTTTTACTGATATTCTTTTTGTATCACCACAGTTTCTTCCAGTATCTTTCCCTCTTCCCCATCCCAGAGGGCCATTCTTCCTAACAAGTAATACTTTTAAAAAGACACAGAATTGATCAGTGCATTGAAAAAGGCCACTTCCGGGCCTCCCTCCTCTGTACAGGTGGTGGGGCGGGCATGGGTCTTCTCACGACTCTCTTCTTTGGGGCCATGCTGTCTCCTGGTTGTCTCTGCTGATGAATGCCAGCCTCAGGATTTCATGAGGGCCCACATGGGCATGTGTAGCCTGTGCTGGGTAGAGCCCATTTGCTCAGATCACTTAGAACACAGTTCAGGTCCTGTGCTGTGGTTCCCAAAGCTCCGTCCCCTGGAACTCAGTGTTGTCTCAGCCCAAGGTCCAGGTGCTGCTGCAGCACATTTGGTCTTCTGGGTGGGGGGCACTCTCTGCCTGGGAAGTCTGAAGCTGCTGCTCTTTCATACCCCTTTTCTTTTCTCCTAGCTGTGTCTTCCTAAGATTTTTGTCCTTGCATTAGAAGAGGTGGATATGGCCACCGTCGGCCTCCATGCCAAGGCCCAGGTGAGTGAGAATTTCCTCTTTTCCTGAAAAGCTATCTCAGTTCCTTGACTTTGGGAGTAAAAGCATCTTCTGGCAGTTTCCTTATCTTCTCAATAGCTTTTTTCCATTGCCAGGGAAAATGTCCTTTAGGCATGCTCTTTGGTGGGGTACCACTTAGCCTTGACTTGAAAGCATTCACAGCTTCTCCTTGAGATTCTGCGTAGAAACTCTGACCTGGATAGGGAGGTGAGTTGGCCGGAATCCTAATGTTTGGGAAATGGAGGTCTTAGCTAGTGGTCCCATCTTCCTCTTCTGAAACTCTTCTGAAACCTCCTGGAAATTTCTTGCTCATCTGGCTATAGCATCTCTCTCCACAGAGCTTAATGTACATGTAGATATCCAGATGCAAGCAGCGTCAGGTCATTGATCTTTACTGGAGAAGTTGGCACTTTGCAGATACAAAAATCTTAAGTAGAAAGTGCATCATTATATGCATATTCTGGAAGAGGGTTAGACCAGGCATTTGGGAATGTTGTGGATAGAGCCATATGCCCAGTAGGTATCTTGGGACAAACACAGTTTGAGGCCACCAGTGCAACCAATGAGAAAAATCAGGCTCAAAGCAGCTGTTGAAATAGAGATAAGGTGAGAGACATAGGGAGGGTCCAGGATTTGGTAGACTTGAAACGCCCTCCCTTTGGTAGCCTTTGGATACCACTTCGATATAGGCCTTATGTTGGGCCTTTCATCTTGTGGTGACAAACTTGACAAGTTAATAAATTACACCTCTATGAAAACTTCTTCCCCATTGCCAGTCCTTTACAAGGTAAATAGAGTCATTTTGTAGCGTTGTTATTATAAACAGACATTTTATTTTACAAAATGGCCAGTCTGAAATTTGAATGTTATCTGTGTGCCTTGTCAGGTGATTGTTTGTAAAGCACATTTTAAAAACTCCAGAGCATGTGGCCATGGGTAGGTACAGCTCTGTCATCTCGTTTGATCTTCATGACAGCCCTGGAGAATGAAAGCCTGGTGGGTGGGCGTTGGGGGAGGGGAACACAATCACCGTCTCCACATATTTCATGCTCTGGCACGTGGTGTAGACATTAGACTTATTATGTCTGTTCCCAGAAAGTGGAGGTAGAATCAGTGGAGAGAAGTAATAGGGAGGGAGATTTCAATTCTCCAGAAGGACAAACTTTCTGAGAAGTAGAACTCTCCAGAAAAGAAATGGATCACTCTAGCAGGCTCTGGAATGGGGGCTTTCATCAGGGAAACTGCCTCTTTGCCATCTTATTTCAGAAGGTTATTTCCTAATGCCTCAGAAACCAGTGTACTGCAGGAGCTTAATATTTGGCAGTGATGGTTTGTTCCTGCATCATCGCCCTTCATTTCAACATGTATGTCCATGACACACTGGCATTTTCATGCACATGGCAGGGTAGACAAAGAGCCCTTGAGTCAGGAAGACTCGAGTTCAAGACTTGCCTCATGAGCTTCCTGGCTTCTTGTGTCTATGGACAAATCACTTCGCTCTGTGCCTTTGGCTACCCCCTGAGACTGTCCATTCCAGAGCAAGGGCCTCACCTGAATTAGGAGGAGTTGAGGGGAGGGGAAGGCTTATAACAATGAAATAACCAGTCCTGACCCTTCTCACCCCTTCCTCTCAAATTAGGATTATTGTTCCTTGCTGACAGTTTTCCTTGGATGCTTCCAAGTGATATAAAGAGTGAGTCTTTACCTTCATAAATAAGCTATCTCCCAATTCCCCATGGAGAAAGGGACAGCTTCTGGCATGGTTTCTTGTAGAAAGCTAACTCTGTGCATGACACATGATGCTTATTAGCCACCACTACAAAGGACTCCTCCTGAGATTTGGAAGAGCCATCCCCCCACTTACTGTACCAGTGAGCATTGATTGATGAGGAAAGCTTGGGAGTGGGATGAGGGTTGAATAATGAGTTCAATTTTGTTTGAAGGTGTTGCAACAGTTCAGCTAGCAGCTGCTGTGGGGGTGTAAAACCAACAACAACCAGCTCACAGAACGCTGCAAGCCCAGGTTCTTTTGATCTGCTTTACTAAGGAAAGCAACATTAAGGGGTTAACAATCTTACTTTAATCCAGCATACAAATATCATTCACTTAGCTCAGGTGAAAAAGCCAGCACCCTGAACTTCAGAGCAAATACAAACAAATTACAAACATCAACAGACAGACCGTGTCTGATTCAAATCCCAACTCATAGTTACCAGAGTTTAACAAAGTCCAAACATCCAGGTTTACAAGCTGGAAGGCTCTTAACTATAGCTGCCCAGAGTCTCCACATCAGCACACCACCAAGAGTGAGAGCCCCGAGCAAATAACTCTGTCTTCTCTTTTTATGCACTCTTCAGCTGTCATCAAACGTCATCTGAGCAACCGGAACTTGAGCTCTTACTATTGGCTCTGGAGTTAGCACCTCCGCCTAGGACCTTGAGGGCTTCACGCCCACATCGACTTAGCACCTAATAGTTAGGAGTTTTGAGCCTACTTGGGAGCAAGATATAATCAGACCTCCCTTCAGGGGCCCCACCTGGAGCCCCACCTTAGCTACCTAATTGAATCAAGGAGATAAAGGCCAAAACTCTTCAAGGGCACTTGATTGAATAAGTGCTAAGAGCCCATCTTGATGGCCAATACAGAAGGGAAGGTGGCACATGGCTGTGGAGGGCCCTCCTGGACCCATAGTGGGTGGATTTGTGTGAATGAAGCCCTGTGGGTCATGGGAGGGCTGGGCTTGGGGCTTTGGGGCCTGAGCAAACCACAGCCCTCTCCTGTTCAAGGGTGCAGCTAACAACTGCTTTTCAAAGGTGTATATTGACCTGCAGATGAACAAAGTTACCTAGACCAAAATCCTAAAGGTACTCTTCGGCTTTGTTGTTTTTGCCATAAAGTCCAGTTTGCGTAGTCATGTTGTACAGTCACTTGTAATTCCACCAGGCCACTTTGCGTAGGCCATAAATCTAGAGCCAATTGTATAGCAGCCTTTGCTTCTTCAGAAGCTTTACTTTGTTCAAGTTCCCAGTCAAATTCTTACTTTTTCCTAGTAACTTTATATAAGGGTTTCAAAGTCTGTCCCAAATGTGGAATGTGATGTCTCCAATATCCAAATAGTCCTCTGAACTTTTGGGCCTCTTTCTTATTGGTAGGGATAGGAGAGTCTTGAATCTTTTGTCCAGCTTGTGGGAGAATTTCTCACAGTCCTTTATTTCACTGTATACCCCAAAATTTTACAGTTTGAGCTGGCCCTTGAATCTTTGCAGGGTTAATTTCCCATCGTTTGCTTTTCATATGCTCATTTAATAGCGTCAGACTCTTCTCCACTCTTTCACATTTCTCCCTGTATCATAATATCATCCATGTAGTGGGTAAGCTGTACACCAGGTAGCTTTAATTCATCCAAATGTTCAGCCACAATCCTGTGATAAATACTTGGGCTATGCAGATATTCCTGTGGCAGGTGGGTAAAAGTATATTGTCAGCCTTGCCACATGAAAGCAAACTGGTCGCATCGTTTAGAGTAAAGAAAAGTAAAGAAAGTGATGGGGTGCTTGTGCTTGGATCTTAATTCTAACAGCCTCTGCTTGGGTGCCTGTGCCAGAATCCCAATTCCAAAACACATCTAGTTCTCAAAACATATTCTGTCTCAGGCAGTCTCTCTGTAGCTAAAGGGCAGCATGCCCCAACTTATCTCTGCTTCTTCCTTAGTACACTGAGTCATAACCATATTTACTATTTACTGACCTTTCTAACATGTATCCCAGGCAGAGTATTTTGTCTAACAAGACATTAGATAAGAAACTATATAGAGATTCCCTTTAGCCCCAACTGGTAGTGAATTCAGTGACATTTCACAGTAAAAACCACACCCCTAGTAACCCTCCTGTAGGCTATTTCCTAGAAAACTCTGGGTAATACGCCTGTGCAATAGATACTAAGTGTGCATGTTCCTTTAAGAACCAACCACTCCTTAACCATGCCTTAACCACTCCCTAATCCCACCCCAAACACCTAACTGACATGTGTCCCCCCTTTAATCCCCTAAAAGCTTCTATAAAAATTTCCCCTGCACCTCTTTATGGTTGCAGGTTCCTTAAGAACTCTTGCCCACTGTAAAGTGTAATAAATCTTTGCCTCCTTGACTTAAAGAATGCTTGGGTCTGTGCGGCCTTGCCCTGGGAACTTTGGTTTGGGATCCCTACATCCCTGGGTTTCTTTTCCCCCTCAAGAAAAGCATTGGCTAAATCAACAACTGTGTATGACGTCCCATCATATTTCTGGATCATTTCTATTAAGATAACAGTATCTGGAACAGCAGCATACAAGGAAAGAGTCACTTTATTCAGTTGTCTATAATTACTGTCATTCTCCACATTCTCTCTGACTCTTGGACTGGCCAGACAGGGTTATTCCATCGAGTGGTTGTAGGGACTAACATTCCTGCTGTAAGATATTCCTTTATAGTATTGGCAATTTCATCTTTTCCACCTGGCACACGATACTGCTTCAAAGTAATTTCTTCAGAAGGTTCAGGTACAGTGATGGGGTCCATTTTTATTTTTCCTGCTAAAACTGTATTAATTCCTATCTTCCATACTGCAAATTGATATCTCCCTTCAGGTAAATTCAGAGTCATACCTTTCAATATATCTGTTCCAATGATATATTCAGGAATGGGTACAGTGACCATGGTATATTCTTTCTTAGGCAGTTGTCCAATTTTCATCATTAGTTTGACTTGTCTGGCTGATATTTTAGCCCCTCCTAGTCCTGTGATGGTAATAGGAGTTCCATGCTTAAATTTGTCAGGATTTCCACATATAAGGGAGGCCTCTGCTCCAGTATCTCTATCAGTTCCCTATTTACAGTATGTGATCCATTTTTCCAATATATAGTCAGATTTATGTGGGTCTGTAATCCAGTCTGTGTGTTTCTTTATCTGAGCTAGGGCTGGGCCTATTTCCTAGTCTCCCTGAAGCTGTGACTCACTTGGATACAATGGTTCAAGATCTGTAGGATTTGTAGGGGCAGTTCTTATGTCTTTCTTCCATCTGCTATTAAGCCCCTTGTCTCAGTACATTTTGTATAGCTCACTAGTTGGAATACCATCTATTCTTTCAAAATCTACCCCTGCTCTCAATCGAGCAGTAAATATTTCTTTTCTTGTCACTCTATCCTGATGTTACATATGCCGGCTATTCACTCTTCTGTCTTGAGGAAATTTATCTTTTCCCCAGTCTCCTAAGTCACTTAATTGTGAAATCTTATCTAGCACCTCTGAAAGAGGGTGCCCTACCTCCCCAATTAGCAGAGTCAGAATTAGGTGTTTATAAGCAGGGGGAGCGGTCTTAACTATTAAATTTCTATGACAGACTCCCAAGGAAGTATCATAGCATGCACCTACTTTTCCCATCATAATAGCAGTCTTCATTATCTCCTCCTTTAACTTTCTCATACAGTTCCTAAGTGAATACCAGGGCCTATCTGCACTGGACCCCATAGAATCAGTGGGATTCTCTTGGTTACATCCCTCTGCTGCTAAAGCCAACAGGCTAATTGTCCTGTTACCCCCTTGCAGATGATAATCCCCCAAAGCTTGCTGTACAAAAGGATTCTGACTAATGCTTATGAATTTCGTACAGTCCACATTATCCACAGATATTCCTGTGGCCCCTTCATCACTGATTCTCACAATTCAAGATATTACCAATTCTCCCATTCCTTGGCAAACCTATTCAAGATATCTGTGATTTCCTGCTGTAAAAAATCCTCCAACACTTCTTGAAATACTGTATTATTTTCTTGGGTCTCTTGCCTCCTTCGCAACATGGGGCGCACTTCTATTTGAGAAGCCTGGTCGGATATTGTATCATTTTCAGGCTCAGGAGCATCATGCCACAAAGTATCATTTTGTGCCTTAGCTCCTAATATTGTATCATTCTCTCCTGATTTGCTTCCACATCACCATGGCAACAAGACGGCAGCTAGACTTGGCCTGGGCTAAACTCAAATGCACTTTTGACCTCCTTGGCTCCCTTTCTTGTAGCCAAACTAACAGCAAAATCAGTCTATTCCTGAATAATAATCTGTTCTGCCACCTGAGATTCCCCATCTTGCTGTGGGAAAGAAACATTGTCATTCAAGCTAGCCAATTCTCTGTCTAAGTTTTCTCTCTTGACAGTCTGTCCCTGCTTTTATATAAATCCAGCCTGTCCAAGAGAATGCTGTTGGCAGTTCTCTCCCTGGCTTAACTTTAATTTCTTGCAAACATTTTTCCAGATCTCTCGGTTCTCCCCTCTGTAGCACCTTGTTCCAGTTTTCACAAAGCCTGGCTCCATTTAACCGTTCCCTTGTTAGGGAGGAGTAAGGTACGTCATCCCATCCTAGGATAACCATTTCTTCCTCTAAAGCCCTTCTACCTCTAAATAGAAATCTTATACCTTGCGATCCTGTCCTCCTAGTTGCCAAATGTATTAGCAAGGCAATAACCACAATAGACAGTAATGGTCGATATGCCTATGTAGTTCTGTATCGCAGAATATAAGGCACTCTCCATATAGAAGGTAGAAGAAGTAAACCATTTATTCAGACACCAGAGAACCAGATCACAAAAACAATAAGCCTCATCCATCATAGCAGCAAAGAAATTAATACACATTATCACAGCAGAGAATGATTCAGTTCCATAACCTCCCCTCCCGCTGCTGGGGCCTTGCCACCACCAAACACACTCACAGCACAACTAGGACACTTCTGCTCTCTCCCCCACCTCTAACCGCTCTGAGAATTTCCTGTTCTACTCTTTCTTAGTCCTCTCATTCAGCAAGCTCCTCCCACCACATGTGACTTAGACTCCCTGTGGCTTAAGCAGGTCACATGGGCCTATTAATGGGTGGGAAAGATCTTCAAATTTAAATTACCATTACAAAAGCTAGGATGTGAGGACCCCCAAGGTCCCTCCAGCTCCCAAATGAGTTGGGAGTATTCAGGAATTGAATTAAACATTTAGCTTTAGGGCTATGGGCAAGGCACCTTTACTTCTCAGTCTCAGTTTCCCTGAACAATCTCATACAGATGTTCAGGAAATCACTTTGTAGATTAACTCCCTTATCTGTGTACATGTGAACCAGGCTTGCTGTTTGATGTGAATGAACACTAACACCAGCCCTTGACGAGACAACAGACTGAGCATGAGCATCTCTGACTGTAGAACTAGAATCAGAGAATCACTGCTCCCTCAATTGGGAAGTCAGGAAATAAAGCCCAGAAAGGGCTTGGGACTTGGGTCACACACTCCCAGGCAGCACAGCCGGGGCTCCTCATATTCACTCTGCTACAGCCAAGAAAGAGAAAATGCAGGCTGCCAGCTAGACCCTCGGTCACAACAACCAGGCCATTAGAAGCATCCAGCCTTTGGCTTCTGATGGGCCAGAGAGACAGCTTAGCATCATGATCATCAAACCCTGTAAAGCCTGGGACTTTTCATTACTCAAATCAGCACAAGCAAGAGGAAAAATCAAGGGAGGGGGTGGTTTTTTTTTTTTTAGTAGCAAGAAAATTAGGGTGAATTAAATAGTGATGTTGGCAGTTAAGATTTAATGAAATAGGTACCAAATTTTTTCCAGGTGTATCGTATTCCAGATGGCAGTATCTCATGTTATAGAAGTGTGGCTTTGAGCGATTGATCTGCTTATTAAGAAAGAGTTTATTCTTATACGTAAGCATAATAGACCTGCTCTTTCTTACCAAGCCTCGCTGGTCGGCCAAGGCCCTCACTAGCCAAGCACCACGGTGGGCAGCCAGTCACCTTGCAGGAAGATGCCCGAAGAACGAATACAATGAGCCCACCCTCCCCCCATGTTAGTGACGCCTGTGAGTCACACTGAGGTGGTGCTTGGAGATTTAAAGCGCTTTCTTCACAACCGTCCGGAAGGCAGGTCATGAGAGGGTCATTGTCTTTACTTGATAGCTGAGGAAACTGATCCCTTCACTCTGTGACCACCCAGCACTTTTGCAGGCCGTTTGGCAATCAGCAGGCATTTATTAAATACTCCCTACGTGCCAACCACTGTGCTGGCACAAGCAGTGAAATCGTCCCTGCTTACAAAGAGCTTGCTGTGTCCTAATGGGGAAACAGTAGACGTGTGTGCATGCACGTGTTTGCACACAAACATGCACGTGACATCAATGTAAAGAGGCCAATACAAGTAAATAAAAGCCAGTTAACATAAAGCTGATAGGGAGGGAAGGCACTAGCAGATGGTGGCATCAAGAAAGACTTCAGCACTGCATATTGGAGAAAGGGATGCTGTGAGGAGGGAGTGTCCCCCGGGCATGAAGGACAGCCCCCATGGAGGCAAGGAGATGGGGGATGGATGCCATCTAGGAGGGACAAAGGGAAGACCCTTTCAGCTAGAGTGCAGAAGATGGAGTTGAGAAGGGGTAGTACACGGTGAAGCTAGAAGTATGGGTCGGAACCAGGCGGCGGAGAGCTTTAAAAGCTAAATAGAGGAGTTTGCATTTGGTCCTGGAGGCAAAGGGCCCTGCTGGCTTTTCTTAGTTGGGTAGTGATACACTCAGACTCCCATTTAAGGACAGTCAGGTGGGCTGCTATTTGGTGGATAGACCAGAGAAGGGAAAGACCAGTTAGGAGACCATTGCAGAAATGTAGGTGAGAGGTAATGTGAAGTAAGATGGGAGGGGCAGTGTGAGGAGAGAACAAGCGTCAGATTCAAAAGATGTTGCCAAGGTAGAAATAACCAGATTCAGTAGCTGCTTGGATACATGGGCTGAATTAAAGTGCTGAGTCCAAGATATGGCCAGGGTTACAAACCTGGGAAGCCAGAAGAATGATGTTGCTTTTGACGGAAATACAGAAGTTTGGAAGAAGAAGGGTAAGCTTGGGGGAAAAGTTATGAGTCCTGTTTTGCACATGTTGAGTTCGAGATGCCTCTGAGGTATCCAGTTTGAAATGTTCAGGAGGCAGTTAGATGGAGCTCAGGAGATAGACTGGGACTAGATATGTAGATCTTTGAATCTTCTGCATAGATATGATGCTTAAACCCATGGGAACAGAGAAGGTCACTGAAAGAGGGTAGAGAAGAGGCCTGAGAAAACAGCCTTGTGAAATGCCCATTTTATTAGGTATGACATGGAAGATGAGCCAGCAGAGGGGAGTGAGGAGGAGTCAGTGAAAGGGCCAGAAAAGATGGGTGCCATAAGATCTTAAGGAAAAGAGAGTATTGGGAGGATAGGACTACAGCCCAATGGAAGGGGAGAGCGGAGGTGGGTAGGTACATGGGAGGGATAAAGTGGACTTGAATAGTGAGTATGTTTGAGGAACTGGGAGCTTAGGGAAGACATTGATCCATGTGGTAAATTCCTTGAGAAATAAAGGAAAATAACCTGGTGGCCAGCAAAAAACCACTACCATGATCTGAGTGCGGTGAAAAATGTTGGCACTGTACATTTCAGAGGAGACGTTGCTGAGTGATAATAGCAAAGGCAAAGTCTGGAAATAGCAACGGGCAGCATTCCTCTCCCCCCGCCTTGGGGACTGGCGGTATTGGGATAGGGATAAAATACAGTACAGCCAGTGGTGAAAGGATGGCCAAAGATGAAGTTTTAAATGAAGGAAACCAGGTCTCAGTAAGGACAGACAGATAAAAGTAGTGTGGGAACAATCTAGAATGAAAGGCATTTTATTTGTCTTGGAACAGGAATCCCAGAGGGCACTGTGGAAGGCAGTGGGCAGAGTTAGGGCAGTGTCTGGACTGAGGAGGGTTGAAAAGGATTGAAAAAAGAGAATTCGATGTTGATGTTGGATATAATTACTTTAGAGTTTACTAGGACTTTATGTAGTCTCATTTGAATTTCTCAAAACAAACCTGTGGGTTAAATAATGTGCAAATATTATCCTGATTTTATAGATGAGGAAACTGATAACCCTTGTACAGACAGGAATATGATTTAAAGGGGATTTTTCAAAATCTGTTTAAATTGGTTGCATTATGAGCTGTGATGATCACCTATTAAGAGGCGTTAGAACAAAAAAGAACCTTGGGAACCTTGTTGCTTCCTTCCTATGTGTATGTGGCATACCTCTTCGTGAACAGTGATGCCGGTTGGTAGCATAGGTCTAGTGATTAGGTTTCTTCAGGGATATTTAACAAAAATAACAGATTGATTAGAAAATCAACTTGGGTTGTAATACCTTAGAAAAATACAACTTTTAACAGAGATAGAGAAATTAATCAACTCCCTAATTATTGTTGAGAAATAGCCAGATAGAGCAAGGCTTCAGAAGAAACAGAAAAACTTCTTACAAAAGAGTTTATTTCCTGTTCAAGCTGATCCATTAACAGTGGTGTTAGTTGTACTTGCTAACATAACTGGTCTGACCTTATTTTCTTCAGATAAACACTGCCTGACCCACAAAGTTCGGACTGTTCCACTCCAATTGCTGATCGCCACAGCCCCCTGCATGATCCATTCACCCTCTGTCCTCTTCCCAGCCATTTCCTCCAAATGGAAGAGAACATCCTTGCCTTTTGCTCTAGTGGCCAGTCTTTGAGACAGAGGAACACTTAGACTCCCTTCTTACACATAGATTCTTCCTTACATTAACACTTTGATTCCTGTCAAACACAACTGGTGGTTATTACCCTGGCATGTATATGAAAGAACATTTCCAGTAACGTAGCTACTTAAAGTAAAGAGAGTAGCTAATGTTCTAGAGTGTTTCAAGATTTACAAAGGCTTTTTAACATGGGTTACCTCGTTTGGTCCAGCACCCTCAACTGTCCAGAGTATCTGTAAACTCAAAATCTAACCAAAAGTATTCCCAGCTATAAGCGTGCGCAGAAAGGATCCAAGGGTAACCTAAGAGGAAGAGATGAACAAAACCCATGATACGATTGGCTTTATGTGTTTATGAACACAGCCCAGGGTTGAAACTTTGGTGTATTTGATGAGTGGGGGGAAAACAAGCAAGAAGAAAGAGCAGCGGAGAGGAGACACACTAACGGTCAGCGGGGAGCAGAGCCAAGGCAGGGGAAGACAGAAGAGGTGACGGTGCGGGCGAGAGAAAAACACAACCGGCCGAGAGAGCGGCGTGGGGGCCTGGGCGCGGCGGCTTGAGATCTGCGGCCTGCTCAGGACCATGCGCATCAGCAGCGTAGTCTGGTAGTTGGAGCGTGTTCTGAAAAAAAAGGAAGTGATTAATTTAGAATGATGGCCACGAAAGTTTCATTGAATTTTCTGATAGTTAAGTTGATAAAGACTATGAACAAGTTTATAAAAGAAGAAATGAAACCTTCAGCAACCCACAAAAAAGTGCTCTGAGTTAGACCATGGGGCATCTGCTCCAGCCCCTTCATTGCACAGAGGAGGCTGGTGAGGCCCGGGCAAGGACACTTAGCATGTGGACCCCAGTCCTCCAACTGCACAGCTGCGCTCTCACCTTTCACCTCCCACACATCAAACTGGCAATGATGTTAAGAGAGGCATGCTCGTGTGGTGCTGGAGGAGCTCTGAACCGGTCCAGTCGTGTTAGAAAGTTCTTTGTAATGATGTAGAAAAAGTGACTTTGATCTTCCTGCCCATTGTCCTCATGGGCCCATTACTCATTATGTACCCCCAAGGAGGGTAAAGAGAAAGAAGGGATCGTAGATAGGAAAATATTTACCAGCAGCATTTTGTGATGACAGAAAACTGAAGGAATAGTGAGTGGCCATTTATTGGAAAACAATTAAATTATCTACAAGAACGCAATGAAACACTGTGCCCGAAGGTGTGATCAATAGAAACGGTTGATTGAAAGAGAAGACTTCTATGAACTGGGGCAGAATGAAGAGAGCGGAGCCCCCAGAACAAACACATGCCACAGCCACGGGTGCTGTGAACAAAACTCAGAGAGGCCCATGTGCACCTTGCTGCGGGGGACACAGGCCAATTGTGGTCCTCATCCAGGAGAGGCAAGAGATGGCGGGCTCAGCAGGCTGTGTCCACCGGTGATCACAGTGGTTTTGTTGGATGGTTTTACCAGCCCTCTTGGCTTTGTTTTGAGGGAGGATTCTCCAGTGGGGGAGTATATTGGAAAATGACTGAAAAACAAAAGGCACACTCTATAACTGGAATGACGGAGCTTGACCTGCAGAGAGTAGAGAAAATGCACCTCCCTCCTTTCCTATAGTTCTGGACTGTTTGATTTTGTCAAAGTCCTTTTTATAATTTGCGGCAAATGAATGTGTGTGTGTGTGTATACACACACGTACATATATATGTATGTATATGTTACAAACAAAAAGCATTAAAATAAATAAGATAAAAAATTTAAAAGTACAATAACTGGTACCTCAAATTAAGCACTTCTCTCTTTTCCTTGCTTTAGTAAACCCATGCAAATGAGATCTTCATCATCTAACATGAAAGATATTTCACTTCGAATACTAATTTCTTAGAAGACTTTTTTTAAATTAAGGAATTAACTAAAAATTATTTCAAACTTTAATTTTTTTCATTTTTTAAAAAAACATAATGTAATTGGGGAAAAAATAAAATATTATTTAAAACAAGAAAACGATTAATAAGTATTGGGAAAGCATGAACTAAAACCTGTATTTGACACTAATAATGACTTCCTTTTTTTAAAAAAAAAATGGTTAAAATGAAACCTTTATGACTTAGAATGTGGTTCTTAACCTGGGGGGTGGGGGATAAACTTGGATTAGAAAAAAAATAACATTTTTAATTTCACTGACTTCTGACTGAAATTTAGTATCTCTTTCATTGTTTTTTTTTTTTTATCATCATTCAAAGGAGAGATTCAAAGGAGTGATTCAAAGGTCTCACCAAACTGCCAGAGGAGTCTATGGCACACAAAAGTTTAGGATCCGACTTAAAGAATGGCCATTGGTTAATTGGAAACTTGGCTCCCTCACACCCCAGCCATTGCAGGTGATAGAGATGTTTCTGTGCACAGAATATACAGGCAGTGTATGCATCTGTGACAAAAGGAATCTTCAAGAATATGTAGAAAACAGGAATAGAAAGATCCAGCCCCCCCAAGACAACCTGCCCTGGTCAAGGCAGATGAGTTTAGAGCCAGGGAGAGGTCTTAGGGGTGGTTTGTGTTCTAAACCCATCATTCCACTGTATTGCTTTCTGTTCACTTCTTTGCCTGTTGAACTGTTAACCCTGGTTCATTCTAGCGTGGCTTACCTCCCACCTTCTTACTACTCCAGCACGCTTAGATTGCTCCTTTTGTCCTGATAGTTGCACCAGGAACATCACCATTAGATTGGAGGTTGTAGCCTTGTAGTCTTTGGTTGTTTCACTCGTGTAAGTCTTTCCTCTCAAAAAAAATAAACTGACTCTTCTTGGATGGCTTTTATATTGTCCAGAATCTAGCCCAATATTTGGTTTACACTCGGAACCCTGGGAGTTATTAGGGAACATGCTACTAAAACTATAACATGTGATGCTTCTTCAACAATGAGGCCAACTCCAGGGCCATTTCAGGGGAAGGTTCTTGAGCCCTGGCAGGTGTGTGTGTGGTATTTCAGGACTCAGTGACGTTCGAGGATGTGGCTGTGGACTTCACCCGAGACGAATGGGAGCGACTGAACCCAGCTCAGAGGGATCTGTACAGGGATGTGATGCTGGAGAACTATAAGAACCTGGTCTCTCTGGGTAAGGACAGTTTTCCCTGTAACTTAAAACTGCCTTTTGGGCTTTGGTCAATCACTGTGAGCTAGGGGGCCTTGGAAGTGCTCATCTGCTAATCTTTTGCTTTTAAAAAATGAATAACTGAAAAATAAATAAATAACTGTGTTGGGAAAATATAAACTAAAACCTTTGACACAGATACCTTTTTAAAAAACTGGTTAAAATTAAACTTTAATCACTTAAAATGTGGGTTCTTAACCTTGGGGATCAGTATTTCTTCTTCTGTGCTAAACAATACAATCCATGTAGAATTAGAAATGCGAGGCTTCCTTCCTTGTGCGTGCCTGAGGCTGGACCTTTCCAATCCTCCTCACCCACAATGCTCAGGACAAATCACTCCGTAGGCATTCTCATCGTCTTATCTGAGAGGAGGACAGATGAGCTAATTGTCTTTCTGAGTCCTTCTAGATGCAGTCCATCATTTATTAAGCACTTACTCTATGCTAGGTACAGGGATACAAAAGGAATTCCTCACCCCTCTCTCTTATAAAGGTAGCAGTTTGTGTCCTTTAGGGATCTTTCCTCTCTTCCTTGTGACCTTCCTGTTTTATCTTCACTTCTCAAGACCAAAGAGCTGGGATGGTGCTCTGAGATGGTTATCTATCCCTGGCACAATCAAGTCCCATTTATTTCCCCATTAACAGGACTTGCAGTTTCCAAACCTGGTAGAATCTTCCAGCTGGAGCAAGGGGAGGAGTTGTGGATGCTGGAGAGAAAAGTCCTAAGAAGCACCCGTCCAGGTGAGTGAGTAAGAATCAGTTCGACCAGAGCCATTGAGGCTGCTTGGAAAGGTGTTGGTGTCTTGGAAATGTTGGAAGGAGAGCTTGCCCAGACTGCACAAAGGGAGGCTCGTTCTTGAAACTGCCTGTAAGCCTCAACATAGTATTCTCCTGCCATTGCACCTCTCATGCTTCATCCAGTAAGAAGAGGTAACCCTCCTGCCTGAAGCCAGCCGTCCTCTAAATTACAACCCAAATTCTGAGGACTATTCTCTTCCTTTTTGCCATCTTCAGTCTCTTACCTTCCTTTAAAAGAAATGACAACCAAAAATAATCCTTTGTATGGTCATGTTCCTCCATGTAGACATACTGTCACATTTCCCTCTTTCTATTCACCAACATATTCCTCAAATATTTAGTCTTTAATTGCTCTTCCTAATTTCTCGCCACACTACTTAATCTTTCTAAACCCCATGGTCCGATTTAAATTTCCACCACTCCATCAAATCTGTTCTCTCGAAAATCTCCCTGGCAGGGCATGGCGATACATGCCAGTATTCCCTCTTCTGGGGAAGGTAACAGGATTGTCTGAATTCTCGAAGGCTAAACTGATCAAGTGTCTACACTCATTCAGGCACCAGAACGTAAACCTTGGGAGCCACCAGGTTGCTTAAGGAGAAGTGAGCTGGGCCAGGCTGGAAATGGACTAGGCCAAAGCCTCCTACCAGCTGACTCTGACACCAGGCCCTTGAGCGGTCCCTGTAAGATGTGGGGATCCAGTCTTTGGAAAATAAAAGATACTGCTATATAGCTCCTAGTTGATGCTGGCCACCTTTCCTCAGGCTTTATCTTCTTTGGCGGTCTTGTCACATTTAACACTTTGACACTGCTTAAGATTGTAGCCACCTTTGATTTGACTGACCTGACACTCATGCTCCTCTTGCTTTTTGTTTCTTGACTTCTCTTTTTTTCTCCCACCACTGAATGCAGGTACCCCACTAAGCTCGGTCCTTTCCCTCAAGGCCATTGGGGTACAATGGATGGAGCTCTGGGCCTGGAGCCAGGAAGGCCTCAGATGCTTCCTAGCTCTGTGACCCCTCTGCTTGCCTCAGTCTCCTTGTGGTAAAATGGGGTAATAGCAACACCCAGGGATTTTGTGAGGTTCAGGTGAGATTGTGTTTGTAAGAAGCCCTTAGCCCAGTAGCCGGCACATAGTAGGCACTTAATAAATGCTTCCTGCCTGCCTGCCTCCCTCTCTTACCAATTCACTGTCTCCAAGACCTTACGTACGTGCTACATTCTAGCTTCATCATTCACCCCAACCCTTATCTATGCCATATTTCTACACATCTAAGTAACATCATCTTGGATGACCCCACTTTCATTACAGGTTCATCAAACTCATCATCATTTCTTCCTTCATTTGGCCATTTCTGGTCGGGGTGCCGTTACTCTTCCAGAGACTTTGGAGGCAGGTGCTGACGTGCTGGACTAGCATACTTTCTCCGTTGTGGTTCTCTGGCCTGAACCAGCTGCCCTGCCAAGGTCCCACCATTGAGGTGCTTGCTTACCTCCCAAGATGCATCTACCACCTTCCCTTATTTTGCTTCTTGTCTGGCAGGTCTCTCCCAAGAGGAGAGTGTCCCTTGTGCTTCCACTGTTAGCGGAGCACAGACTCCCTAGTTGTGGCCTCATCCTTATAAACCGTACAGTGTAGGGTAAATGGGAGCTATTTCAGCTCTTTCCCAACTCACATAAGCTCCTACTGACTCTCCCTTGCATTTGGTCTTATTCTCTGCAGCTCCACCCCTGTTGGGACCTTGACCACCACTGTGACAGTCCTCTCCTTCCTTCTCTCCATCCCGAATATCCCTGCCAGACTCATCTCCCCTTTCTCTTGTCAAGAACTTACTGTGACCTCATTTGGTCCTCCCATTTAGCGTTCAGCGCCTTCCATGAACCTGATCTACGTATCCCAGTGTATTTGCCACAAACATGCTAGTTTTCACCATCCTCCAATCAGGCTACTCTAGACCATGTCTCGTTCTCATCATTCTTCCCGGTGACCACCCGGCACATCCTGTCCATCCTCTCTGCTTAATCTAAATAGACATCCCTTGAAGCTAAAATTAAGTTCTGCCTAAAATCAAGCTTTTCTTAACTTACCTGCAGATAATGATCTCTGCTTGTAATTCTGTTGTCTACTAAAAGTCTTGTTCTGTGTGCTCATATCTTTGGTGATATACAGTTTGTAGTTTTGTGTTTGTTATTTTTACGTGTCTTCCCTGCCCCCACTGTAACACCTTAGAGGGAAGGGTCTATCTTGCATTTATTTTTTATTTTGAGTGCCAGGCCCACAAGTGCTCAATGAACGTTGGATTGGTTGAATTTTATAGCAACAAGCAGGGAGAAGGCTTTCTCCTCCTTCATTGGGTTAGGAGTCTCCTTTTCCTTATTTCTCTTACATCCTAACCATTCATTCATTTAGTGAGTTTATATTGAGTTTTCTACTAACTGCTAGACCTAAGGATGATTCAAACCAAGTATGAAATATAGATACTTAAAGGAGCTTCACATTTCATGGGAGAGAAAAGTTTTGAAGCATTTGGGACAGTGAAATAATAATGCAAGGCAACATCTGGATGATGAGTGTCAAATTTAGTGGTACAGAAGGTTAGTTCTATCAGGAATGTCAGAGAGATCTGTGCAGGCCAGGTCAGCTGGGAAAGACTTTGGGGAGAAAATGGCCTCTTGAGCTGGACCTCGAAGAAATAGGAAAGATTCTTTCAGGTAGAGCTAATGGCAGGAGCAAAATCTTGGACATGGGCATAAACTAGCATTCAGGGCTGATGTGAGAAGCAGTGGTAGCTGAAATCAAATAGGGTTGAAAGGAAAGAAAGAGAGGATTAGTGGACACGCCCTTTCCATAAGTAAAGATGCTGGTTTGACTTGGTTCCATCTCCTGCACTGGGCACAGTAGAGCCAAGGAAGAGTCACTAAGAGGGTGGATGAGATGTGAAGATGAAGCCTGTCTGGGGCCAGCTAGTAAATGTCATGGGCAAGTTTGTACTCAGTCACCAATCAACTCAGCTGGGCACAAGGGCAGGCTGTCCAAGGATGAGTGAATTAAACTCCCCTGGGGCTGGGGGCATGGACAGAGGTCAGGGCCCAGAGAGAGTCGGAGCACTAATAGTCTCCAGTTGTGGAGGATATAACACCAGCCCAAAGTATTTTGACTATATCCTGTCTCGAAGGCTTTTTTAACAAGGAGATAATATGTGACATTTGTATGTAGAGAAGAAAAATATCTGTCATTAATATATCCAGTGAATTAGAAAGTAGTAAAACTAGATTGGGGAGACGTGGAAGGAATCATTCAGTAATGCAGGTATAAGGTCGTGAGGGCCTGGGCTAAGGTGGGAATAGTGGGGCACCTCTTCTTCCTATGATACCAATCTGATTCCCAGAATCCCTGCTTTACCATGTTATCTGTGTTATGCTCTCCTGAGGAGGCTGTCTTCATCACTGTTTCAGTCTCACTTCCCCCAATTTTGACCCCATTTCATCCCTCCTTCCATCCCTCTTCTGCCCTGACTGCCCAGCTGTATTTGAGAATTGTAAAAGCCATACTCTTATTGTAGGCATGCTTGTCATTTCCGGCATCCCAGTCCTTCAATAGAAGTTTCCTTTCTCCTAGTTTGAAGCAGAGAGGACATTTGCATTTTTATTATGTTTCAGCCCAGAAAACTAGGCCTGAGAACAAAATGGCAATGCCAAACAAGGATATCTCTGAAGAAAAATCATCCCATGGAGATAAAGTGGCAAACCTTGGGAGGAGTGATAATTGGGATTCTAATCCAGGAGAATCTGCCTGCTTAAATGATGGCAAGTTGGAGACAAAACCAAAAAGCAAGATGCATTTGAGGGATGTGACAGTCATTCACAAGAAAATTTCAGCTGGACAGAGAGGCCAAAAACGCAAGAAAATTGTTGAGAAATTTCAATCTAAAGTCAGTTCTTATAGAAAAAGGAGATATCCTTCAGGAGAAAAAACCCATAAATGTGATTCACCTAGAAAGCTCTTCAAACAGAATTCTTACCTAAGTAGACATAAGGAGATTTATTCAGGAGAAAAGCCTTGTAAATGCATTGAATGTGGGAGAAGCTTCAACAGCAATACACACCTGGAAAACCATCAGAGGACTCATTCAGGGGAGAAGCCATATAAATGTTGTGAATGTGGAAAAGCCTTCAGTTATGCTTCATCCCTTACGAAACATCATAGAATTCATACAGGAGAGAAGCCCTATATATGTAAAGAATGTGGGAAAGCTTTCAGTGAGAGCTCAAACCTTATTCAACATAGGAAAATTCATACTGGAGAAAAACTCTATAAGTGTAATGAATGTGGGAAAGCCTTCAACAAGAATTCGTCCCTTACTCAGCATCTCAGAATTCATACAGGAGAGAAGCCCTACAAATGTAAGGAATGTGGGAAAGCCTTCAGCGAGTACTCAAACCTGATTCAACATCAGAAAATTCATACGGGAGAAAAGCTTCATAAATGTAGTGATTGTGGAAAAGCCTTCAACAAGAATTCAGCCCTTACTCAACATCTAAGAATTCATACAGGAGAGAAACCCTACAAATGTAAGGAATGTGGGAAAGCCTTCAGTGAAAACTCATCCCTTACTCAACATCTGAGAATTCATACTGGTGAAAAACCTTATGAATGTAAGGAGTGTGGGAAAGCCTTCAACCGGAGCTCATCTCTTAATAAACATCAAAAAAACCATTCTGGAAAGAAGCCCTATAAATGTAAAGAATGTGGGAAAGCTTTTGGCCAGAGTACCCATCTTGCTCGACATCAGAGAACCCATACTGGAGAAAAACCTTACGAATGTGAAAAATGTGGGAAAGCCTTCAGTCAGGGTACACATCTCACTAAACATCAGTTCATTCATACTGGAGAGAAACCTTACGAATGCAATGAATGTGGAAAAGCCTTCAGTGAGAACTCATACCTTATTAAACACCAGAAAATTCATGTGGAATATAAACCCTGTTAATTTGATAAATGGAAAAATCTTTAGTCTTTAGATTTAGCTCTTCCCTCTCAAATAGAGGCTAATCATTAGAGGGCAATCCTGGAGATATAATAATTGTAGTATCAGTTACATTTATCACTTCAGTCATTAACGTGAAGCTTAATTGTAACAATCAGTCATGGGCCTAAGAGGAGAGGTGAGAAACGCGCCTCTTCTTTGGTGGAAGAACATGGGTACCCCATGTTTTGTGTGCTGTCAGACAAGGCCACTGGGCTATTTGGTTTTGTTGGGCTGTTTTTCTTTGTTATGAAGAAGGATTACTGGGTGGATAGAAGCCACACCTGGAAAGGACTGTTTAAAGAAAAGGCATGAATAAAGCTTTATTGATGGAAAAATAGTGATGTCATAGTTTGTCACCAGCTTTGACATGTGTGGTAGTTAAGAAGCGTCCAGGCATGATGATGACTTCAAGATGCAGGGAAATGAGGTTTTTCTTCCTCCCTTCTACAAAACCAAGGGGTGGTAGTTAGGCAGAAGCCCAAGCTAGGAGTACTCTGCTTAGAGATCTGGAAAAGTCACCCCAGAAGCTTTAAGGGGTGGGTCTCAAAAGAGCCACTCAAATCACCCCATCCTATTTAAAGTGATGGACACCATAGTAAGGTGAGAAGTCACAAATGCATATTCAGATTAGCTGAGGAAATTGGTTCCTTTCTCGGGGTCTTCTATGAACCTATCAGTCTAATTTGGGCCTAAGAGGGATTTGGAATTGAGCAAATATCTGGCAAGGGAGAGGAGAAGAAGCTGCCTCTGAGAAGGAAAGGAATCAGGCAGAACACAAATTTGTGAAGGGTACAGAGGATTCTGGACTTCCCATCTTCCCATCATCCTACCAGCATCATTTTTAGGATAGCAGCAGCTGCTGGTGGCGTCTGTGTTGGAAGCTGAAATGAGAAGGCAGGTTCCTGTAGAAATCTGATTACTCCAGGAAGTGAAGAAAAAGACTTCCAGCAACCTAGAGACTGATGAGTTATGAGTTAGCCCTTTGTCACTCGTGCTCTCCAAGCTTGAGCCCTGTTTCCTCTGGGCTCCATGGATTTGGGGAATAGTATATCACAGACTTTGGGGGGGGGGCATTTATACAAACTTTTCTTATGAAACATCTTAGTAAACACCCCTTTTTAAAAGTTACTTAAGTCTGGCTGACTGATTCATAATTTCTCTGTAATCACACCACTGGGGACTCATGAGCAAGGGCGTTAGAAAGACATCCTCCAAAAAGCTCCTCGGGGCTATCCCCAGAACCCTGAAAGACGTAGTGGCCACACTTGAGGACATGACTATGGCTGGACTTGCCATTATGTGTGGGAGTTGTGATCATTGGCTTAAAGTCTATGCTACAATAAAAAGCATGAAAATCTCGTTACTAAAACCCAAATATCACGGAAAACAGTGAAACTTAACAACATTTTAGGTAAAAGAATAGAATAAATATACACAAGATCAGTATTTTTCCATCACTAATTCTCTTTCTAGCCTATTTCCCAATCACTTTGCATGACTTTTGTTTAATAAAAGTAATTCATTTAACTCAATGCTTGAGCACCAAGTGGTCTTCCATTTTCATACACACTTGGCTTCCCCAGGCATTTCTATACTCACCATGATGCACTCAGCTTTTCTATGACACTCTCTGCTTGTTCTCCATCATTTATTAAATACCTTCTATGTGCCAGGAATGTTGTAATAATAATAATAATAATAATAATAATAATGATGTCACTGCAAGAGAGGTGGCTTTGTGTAGTGACTAGACACTCCACCTTGGAATCAGGAAGAGATGGGTTCAAGTCCTGCCATGGATGCATACTGACTCTTGGCCTTTCAGTGTCCCAGGTGACTCTTTTAAGATTGTAAGTTAGGTGTGAATTGTTCTTGGAATTCTCTTTCAAAATTAAATCATAGACCCAGACCAAAAATAAATAAGAGAGATTATTACTAACAATAATAACACATTTACAAGTGAGAGTTATGCCATAAATGCATGTCTTTGAATCCAAGTGCAGTGCCATTTGTGATAACTGCCCTGATTCCTATTCCTTTCTTTTAAAAGTGTGTATCTATCATGTGATTTACCCTGTAAAGCAGGTAAATCTATTTCAGTGCACAGATACACACACCCTGAAATGTGACCACATTCTACATGCTTCTAGATGTGCTAGTTACAGATGTGTGTGTTAGTAAACACATCTTTGCTGTATGCATCTCCACCGGCATCCATTTCCCAGGGGAGATGCCTCGACATGGCGGTGAAGATGTAGTTGGGCTGTGTTCTGTATATGGAAGGTCACAAGCCAGTATCTTCTCTCTAGCTTCTCACCTGTCTCCAGAACCCAGAGATGATAGTGATCCTGGCATTTCCACCACTGTCATAATCACTATCTAAGATAAGACCTAGGCTATTTCTTCTCAATCTCTGCATTTTCTGTGTCCTCACTGTCCTTGGTCACCTGGAACCCACATGACAGAAGAAATATGTAAAATGGTCTCTGAAGAATCCTAGAAAGATAGCAGAATAAGAAGTTTCCTAGGGGCCACTTCTTCCCAGCAAATCAAATAATGCAAGTGTGAAAATAAGTCACTAATAATAAGTGAAAGAATTCTCCACAAAGTAAGTCTTTTAAAATAACCAAAGACCCACCTGTCCGTCATGTTTCTCACACCACTCCTAGCCTTCTTGACTTCACCCCACAGTCCACCAGAGGGCAGTTGTTTTTTGTTTTGTTTTGTTTTGTTTTTTACTTTTATTGCAGCTACATTAATTAGGCATGCAGGTTCGGATGTTAACTTTGTAGTTAGTGTTGGGGAGAAGGGTTGCTGCTCCCAGAACTGTCACCCTCATGCACCCTGCTCCCATATTCTTCAGCCCACATCACAATCTCCATCTTTTGAAGTTAATACTGTTAGTGTCTGGGGGAGCCACATTTCCAAGGGTGTTGAAGTTCATGCATCAGAAAGCCCCCAGCTCCTAAAAATGAGGGAAAGGGGCAACGGTGGATGAACATAGAGCCTGGGAGATAAGAAAGTGGAGGAAGAAGGTAATTAGAAATGCACCACTGATTAAAAAGGAATATAGCATGGAAGGGTACCTATTGAAAGAAGGGTAAAGAGAAGCAGCTGCAAGGATTTCCCAGAGCATGCCTTTCAGTATTGTATTGGGAGACCCTTTCCTGACCCCTTTGTGACCAGGCTTCTGGGGCACTGAAGACAGCTAGGTACAGAAAGAACCACTGAGCCTGAAATATTGAGAGCAGTGAAAGGGGAGAATAGACCCTCTATGTTCTCCCTGCAGTGGTATCCCAACTGGCTGCCCTCACTCTCTAAGGGAAATTGACTTTAACCAATGTAGAGCCAGAGGCGGGTCAGGGCAGCAGTGGGCTTTCTGTAGGGAAAGGATTAGCAATAAGCTCATTTTCAGCAAGGGAGCCTTAGAAAAATCAGCCAAGTGATTAAGACAAACAAAAAGTCACTGAGGAAGGGAAATGAGTAAACATTCAAAGGAAAGATCCACCCTAGTGGGTCGGTGCTTCTCAACAAAACAAACTTGAGTCAAAATCTGTAGAAGATGAAGCTAGTGTAACATAATTCTTGAAGGCTTCTGTGGTAGGATTCCAAGAACATCCAGAATGGTTCAGACAAGCAACTAAAGCATTAAGAAGATATTTTAGGACAAAAAAAGAGCTTGTGTAAGAAATCAGCAAATCAGATGAGATTAGAGAGTTTAGAGCAAAAGACAGGTACCATATCAGTATGTTCTCTTAAGAAGAAGAATTGGAATGAAAAAATTCAGAAATGGAAAATTATGAAAACTTTTAAAAAGACAAGATTGAAAGAACTTGAGAATGCCATGAAACATGAATACTCGATAGAATACAGAGAATCATAGGATTTGAGAGTGGAAAAGACCTCAGCCGCCTAGTTCAGCTCACATAAAAGAAGTCCCCACTATAACATCAGGGTGTTGGCGATGTTAGAGGAGAGGAGGGAGCACATGCATATTCCAGAGATGTTAAGAAGTACAATCAATGAACCTTGACCACAGGAGAAGTAGCGAAGAGTCAACACCTCGATTTGAACGCTAGGTAACCTGGGAGGATGGTGGTGCTCTCAGTAGTAATAGGGAAGATTGGAAGGAGGGAGTATTTGGGGGGAGGGAGTAATGAGTTCATTTTGGACATGTTAAGTTTAAGATGTCTACAAATCATCCAGTTTGAGGTGTCTCATAGGCAAGTGGAGATGTGAGACTGGAGGTCATCAGAGGCGTTAGGGCTAGATAAGTAGTTTGAGAAGCATCAGTTGAATACCTGAGCTGGTGAGATCACCAAGTGAAGCAATATAGAAGGAGTAGAAGAGAGGGCCCGGGACAGAACCCTCTTGGACAACCAAGGTTAGCATATATGACCTGGATAAAGAATCAGTGAAGGAAACTGAGAAGGAGCAGTCTGATAGGTAGGAGGAGAACCAGGATTAGTGTCCCAGAAACCTAGAGAGAAGAGAATATGAAGAAGCAAAGAGTGATTGACAGTGTCAAAGGCTGCAGAGAAGTCAAGAAAGATGAGGATTAAGAAAAGGTGAACACTGGTCATTTTGGAGAGAGCAGTTTCTTTTGAATAATGAGGTTGGAAGCCAGACTGTAGAGAGTGGGAGGAAAGTGGAGGTACCCTTTGTAGGTAGTCTTCCTGAGGAGTTTACCCGTAAAAGGGAAAGAGGTATAGGAAAACACCTAGTGGGAACAGGCGGCCAAGTGAGGATTTTCTGAGGACAGTGGAGACAAAGGCATGTTTGTAGGCAGTAGGGAGTCAGCCAGCAAATAGGAAGAGCCTGGAGATAAGGGGATCCCTTGTGCACGTCGAGGAGTTAGCTGAAAGAACTGTATATACAGTAGCCATCAGTGGAAATGGTTAGATATCTAAAAGGAAGCAGAGCTCCCAGGACATGGTAGGTGTTTAATAGATCCTTGATTAATTTAGGTAATAGCAAAGAACTGGGGTGGAGGGAGTAGGTCATCCAGTTATGGAATGACTGAAACAAATTGTGGTATCTGAATGGAATGGAACATCACTGCACCATGAGAAACAAGGAGTGTGAGGAATTCAGAGAAATGCAAGAAGACACATGAATCGATGCAGGGCAAGGAACACAGAACCAAGAAAGCAACATAGACCGTGATGACAAAGACGACAATGGCGACAACAGCATCAAAGGAAAGAATGATGACAGAAAGAAAAGTGCATGATGTGTAATAATAATGACCATACTTGGCCTCTAGAATAAATGAGACACACGCCTGCCTTCTTTGCAGCGGTGAGAAGAGACTTCAGCCATAGTGCATTACATGTGTTGTCAGTCTGTTGAGTTTTTTCTCTTTTTAAGGTGTTTGTTGCAAGAGGTGGTTTGTTAGGAGGGGGAGAGATATATTTGGAAATGAATGTGGTGATATAAAGATCTAATAAAAATGTAAAGATAAAATAAAGTAGAAAAAGGCTCCACAAGTGCTTTCTGCTCTTTGGGGCTGCATGAACTTCCTGGCCAAAGGAAGCCTCCTTCTGGCATTTCCAGCCCAACTTGCAGATACCTTCACTTAACTCAAGATGTAAACAATCTCTGGTCAGTTATTCTGCACCATCTGGGTATCCTCCTTATATACCAAGGGAAAGGCCACAAAAATCTGTTCCGTATCCCAGGGCTTAATTACTAGACTATGCCTTGTATACTCTGTCATTCTGCCAAAGTCCCATGGGAACACTAAAGGTACTTAAACAGAAATTACCTCCTAGATTTTAAATTTAGAAGTTTCCCTAAAGCCTCCTGTTTCCTAATACAACCTAAAATCCGAATAGAGAGAAGAATATAAAAATTGATTTTAACATGTGTTCACAGGTTGTAAATAATGGAAATAGTTTCCCCTATGAGAGACTATAGGCACATTCTTCCCTTACGGTCATGTAATCTTAGGTGATTGTACGATTGATCTCCAGCCATAGGGGTGGAAGAGACCTTAGAGGTGATCCAGAAACACCTCCTCCTTTTACAGATCAGTAAACTGAGGATCAGATGGTGGCATCACTGGGGTGTGCACTCATCCTCTGACTTCAGATCTGGACCTCTCTACTTCTCCATTGCCTTCCTTCTAGATAATAGGATAAATCTTTCGTTTTCATTTCTATCAGGTGAATAGTGTGCTTGCAAGGCTTAGGTCTTTGACATTCATAAATCAAATTCTGTGAACAGATTTTGTCCTAACTGTTGAACATGCTTCTCTTCAAATGGGATTGTTTTTTTTTCCTGGCCAGAGAATTTCCTGCTTAACACTGCCTATAAAGGCTTTGGGACACAGAATACATTTCACTATTAAGTGATGATATACCCTTCTCTGTGAAAAGAAGGGGGTGGGGGGAGATGAATGACAGACTCCTCAGTAGCTCCTCTCTCTCAGTGGGTAAGGGTGAGAGTCCAAACGTGGACCCAATTTCTCTCTCCCTTCAACTTGGCTAAGTGTAGCCATTATGGTCTTGTCCACAAGCTGGTTTGAAGAACCCAGTTAATGTGAATGTATCTATGAAGGACCAAGCCTTAATGACAGTGCACAACAGGAGACTCCCCGCTCCAGAACTGTAGTATTGAGGGTTCAGTATCCCCCTGGAGTATTTAATTCTGATCAGTCCTTTAGTTTTTTGTTTTTAAAGACTGGGTCTCCCTATATCACTCAGGCTAGAAATCTGATCCTCCTGTTTATTCCTCCTTAAGTAGCCTGGCAGCTTCTGCACCTGGGCCTTCACCATATTAATGCTGAGCAGCATGGATACTCAGTCAGCATAGCCCCTTGTAAGTCAGAACTCTGAGCTCAAGACATGATGAGCTTCAGCCTCCTGGGTAGCTGAAGATTACAGGCTTGCTCCACCACACCAGCTTGGCTGGCACTGCCTGGCCACTGCTATTGAATGATTTGAAGTTCTATAAAATGAACCCTGAATCCCAAAATACTGAAATTCGTATTGCTTTTCCTGACCTCACCCCAGAGGATAAAGCACAACTATCCTAGTTTTACATGGCAGGGAATAAATGTATGGACCTAGTGATTTTCAGAATAGAGACAGTAAGAAGGCAGAGCTCAACAACATGGAAAACCCATGACCCATGGTCCAGACTGTGTTCGGAGATAGAGCCTTCATCATAACCTCAGACACTGAGACTCTTCTTCTACATTGTCCGGCTAGGGGATGAAGCCTGGGGTTCCTGTGTAGAGGGAATAGGAAGGGACTGAGTGTGGGGAGTTGGCCAAGATTTACAGTGCCTTCCCTGACCCAGACCCCACTGAAAGATCACAGGGGAGGCAGAACTGTGGCTTTGTCTCATACCCTGCCCCCACCCCAGCCCTCCAGTGCCTTTCCACCTTTCCTCTGAGTTTACGTTCCATCTTCAACGCGCTCTCTGTCTCTGTCTCTCTGTCTCTGTCTCTCTGTCTCTCTGTTTCTCTGTCTCTGTCTCTCCGTCTCTCTCTCTGTCTCTTTCTCTCTCTGTCTCTGTCTGTCTGTCTCTCTCTGTCTCTTTCTCTCTCTCTCTGTCTCTCTGTCTCTGTCTCTCTGTCTCTCTCTCTCTCTCACAGATACATTATACTGTGCCTACCTGTAGATATATTAGAGAAGTAAGTGACAAACCACTTTAATATCTTTGCCAAGAGAATCCCAAATGGGACATTAGGATGTGTGTGTGTATTGACTACCTCGTCATTTACATGCTGTCTCTCTCATTAGAATGTAAGCTCCTTGAGGGCAGGACCTATGTGTTTTTTTTTATTTTTTGCCCTTTTTAGGGGGAGTGTCTCCGGCGCTGAGCACAATGCCTAGTACATATTAAACCCTTAATAAATGTTTGATTGATTAACTGATTGGCTTACTGCCTGGGGATTGTGCATCCTCTAAGCCTTGATCCCTGTTCCTAGTTCTAGAATGTGTGACACTGAGCTCTGAAATTAGGAATCCTGCCTCAGGATAGTGCTGAATCAATGGAGTAACCTCTATGAGTACAAGGTTGTGAATTCTCTCCAATCCTCACAGTTGAGGACTCTTTGCTTTGGCTTCCCGGCGAGCCCGTTCAGCTACAACCCTCCTCCCAAGAAGACAGGTCATTTTAATTACTATTGTAGAGACAATTGACATCCAATGCATGAACTAGAAATATTAAATGGGGAGAAAATAAAAGGGAGGAGAAGAAACTAGACCTGGAAATGTTGTGCAAGGTCTGTTTAGAGGCCCTGGGCTCACTGGATCCAATCCATAAGTTATCTATCTGCAAACAAGCCAAGGTCCTTGCACAGGATATGACTGCTCCATGATGATCCTTTTTGTAACTAGCTAATTTATATAGACTAGAAACAGAGATCCTGCAATATATCATAGACACACAGTCAAATGAGTTATTAATCATCAAGATGGTAAATAGGACACCTTGTAATCAACAGCTATTGGAGTGTTGTGCAGGAACAGAGAGAAGACATCAGAGATGGGCAGCAAGGGAGAGAGATGAACGTTCAACCCATTCAGTCCATGAGAAGGAAGGAATGCCCATCTATGATTGAATGACTATAGTTTTGTAAAAGATGTGTAATGGGGGTATGGGAGAGAGATGGCCCCTGTCTTTTAATGTTTACTTCCAGGCCAGCCTTGGTTTGTTGATGATCTGACATGGGCAGAGTTGCCTTTCACTGGAGAGTCAGGCTTGAGGATAACAGGTGACATGAAGTCTCCCTAAGAGGCAGGCTCTTGAGCTGGAGAGGCAGAAGGGAGCCAGAGGTCTACAGCGGGAGACAAAAAGAGGAAAAGAAAGCATAAGCTGCATTGAGGCCATGATAAGGTTAAAGCTAGAGCAGAAGTGGTAGTGGGCCCCTCCTTCACCACTGCCCCTCCAGGTCCTGAGAGACATTAGCAGATGTCTGCACATCTGGTATCAAAAAACAACACCATTAAGGCATAGAAGCTTTAAACATCCTTAGAGTCACCTTCCCTACCTCCCCATGTGACTGAAGCTCTTTGGGTCTTCCTCTCATAGTGTTAAAGACTCAGAGGGAAACTCAGGAGCAAACCAGCTCACTACCTCTAGTCCCTTCAACAATGGGAGATGATAGCCTTGGGAAATGGGTGGTGAGAGTGTTTCCTGCTTCATTTCATTCTTTGTTATTTACTTTGAATTCAGTATTTAAAGTATGTGTCCTTTCTTTGCTGTCTAATCACCGGTGTTTCATTCTGCTTTGAACAGAGAGATTCCTTGGAATTAAGGACTTCTGAGCTGCGTGTTGAGTGCCATGGACTTGGGAGTGGTTAAAAGGTGGACCTAGGTACAAATACATATGGCCTTTGATCTCTGCTCATTCAGGAATGTGCCTAGACCCTGAGATAGAGTTGAAGCATCCTCCCAAATCCACATTCTTAATTCTGTATCTCAGAAGCAAATCAACTGCTCTTAGGAGGAAGGCGTCACATGTGCCAGCCCGTCAAGGTTGACTCCAGAGGCAAAAGAGACTGGTCTACAGGCTGGATCTGTGCTTGATGAGTGGAGAATGACCAACAGTACTAAGACTGTGATTTAACAGACAAAGTCAGGCAGCTCTTGGCCTCGAAGGGGAGACGGATTTCAGTAGGTAGATGTTGTCCAATTATCTGAGTTACTTGTTCACACAGAATGAACATAATTCCTGTGCCCCAGGAATGCTCCCTTCTCTCTCTAGCATGCTTTGTTCCCAACTATGTAGCCCCAGGAACTCTCTCTTCTCTTTTTAGAAGGCTCGGTCCCCAAATATTGGACCCAGGAACCCTTTTCTTGCTCAATTGCATGAGCATATGCAACTTCTGTCTACCCTTTGACCCACCCTCTACTGTCAAAATGAGATTCCTAACATGCAGATCTAACCATGTCACCACCACATCCACACACACACAGTAAACTCCAGTGGCTTCCTATTATCTCGAGGCTTCCTTCAAGTCGCAGCTAAAATCCCACCTTCTCCAGGAAGCCTTTCCTGCCCCCCCCTCCCCCCCGCCCTTAATGCTAGGGCCTTCCCCCTACGGATGACCTCCCATTTATATACACCGTCTGTATTTTGTCTGAACACAGCTGCCTAATTGTAGCTTCTCCATTAGACCGTGAGCTCCTTGAGGGCAGGGGCTGTCTTTGTCTTCCTGGCGCTAATAAGTCACAGTGCCTGGCACCGTGGCGCTTAATCAATGCTTGCTGAACTTAATTCTGAATGTAGCTGTGAAATAATGGCGGGGAATTGCGGCCACGGATTAGTCCGGACTGGAAAGCGCTGCTCCAAGCCCCGAGACAAAGCCTAGAAGCCAGCTTCTGCTCCCAGGACAGGTGGAGGCGGAGACTGCCCGGAGGTTGCCATGGCGACAGACGCCGAACCTACGGGCAGGAAGGGCGGGAAAGAGGGGAAGGGAGGGGAGACAGACAGAGAGCGCTGGGTCCATGATTGGTGAAAATGCACACTGTGTCCCGCCCCTCCTCGGCAGACGACCGCTTGGAAGGCGAGGAGAGCCGTGGGAACTTAGGGGAAGGGGGCGGAGCCTCTTGGACCTTTCATAATTGGGGGACCGCGTGCCCAGGTGGCCTTCTGGGAATCGTAGTTGTGCGGACTCGCCTGCGCAGGCCGAGCCTGAGGATGCGCGCGCAGCCCCGCCCCCACTCCTCACTGGCCTTGCGCTCTTGGAGCCGGCTGGCTGTTCAGGTGTGTCATGACTCCGGACTGGGTGAGCAAGTGTCCGCGCTCTCGGCCCTGGGCGGAGGGGTGAGGGGAGGAAGGACCCTTGGAGATGGGGGGAGGGGCAGCCTGTCGTCCTAGGGGGAGAGACCCGCAGGGTTTGGGGGAAGGGGCGGCCCTTCTGGCAGGTGAGGGGTGCTGGGAGGAGGGGAGGCCCTTCTGGAAAGGGGCTCTGGGGGAGGGGACCTTCAGAAAGGGGGAGTCATAAGGACCTGGTACATGGGAGGATCTCAGGCTGGGCAGGGGTCTCCTTGGGGGATCTTAGAGTCACACATCTAAGGCTTAAGGGAGACGGCATTAGTGTTTACAGATGAGGAAACTGAGGCCCAGAGAGATGCAGCGACTCAGGCCGTCTGACCCAATGCAGGCAAAGCTCCAGCCCGGAGGAAAGAGCCCCCCCCCCCCCCCCCCCCCCCGCCCTTCCCTTATCCTTGAGCTGAGTCCCAGCCCACCCCGACTTGGACTCTGAATCCAAAGACCCGCCTGGCTTTGGACCCCTGCCCGGACCCTTCCTGGGGTGCACCATGTACACACAAGTATTCCCTCGCTCCGATCTTGTGTATTGTCATCTGCACACTGGTCACTCACCCAGCACTCCCTTGACTGACCTTCACAGTCTGCTGTGGAGGCTGGAGTGTGAGTTTTTGTCCTCTTGGATTCACACCCCCTTCCTGGTACGCCCAGAGCCCCTAAGAGATTCTCCAGCGAGAGAGATAGGCTAGGCTAGGCTTGGCTTGGTGCCCGTGGCATTGCCCTCCCTCCAGTGGCTGGTGGGCTTGCCACAGGCTGGGCAATGGTGTGAGTTCTGGACCTGGCAGCCACCTTGAGATGTTGTCTAGTCCAGTCCCTTCATTTTCCAGAGGGGCAGGGATGGGCCCTGGCCAGGTATGAGGGCGTGACTGAGCTGGGGCCAGAGCCCAGGATGGACCCTGACATAGAGACAAGATCAATCAGTGTAGGTTAGGAAATACCCCAGTAGACTCTGGACTTCACATGCAGAACAAATGGATGACTTCATCTGGGAGCTACAGGAACCACATTGTCTGCCTTTGCATAACAATTGTGGAACAGAAATGGCTCCTTTTTCCTGATTATTCTGAAGAATCGTTTCAGATAATAATAGCTCAAAACTCTGTGCTCTTTTCATGTTGTCAGCAAAAAAAACTGAGTCCTCAGGATTCGGTGACTTGCCCTTAGTCAGGGTTCAGACTCAGACCTCCTCCCCTGTAACCTATGTAGCATAGTTTCCCAGACACTGGGTAGGGACAGAAGGAGGGGAAGGGAGGCTCAGCAAGCCAGCATAGAACATGTTAGTTTGGGGCTTAAGCCATTGCTTTCCCATCAGTTCCTGCTGTTCCCTTCCTGACTAGATAGAGCATAGCTATCTTCCAACCCAAAAAAGGGAGAGAGGATGACTTTGGCAGGAAACTGCTCTGTGTCTCTTTCTGTTTGTGCAAACTTTGAGTGGGTAGATACAGTGTCTGTGTGTGTGTGTGTGTATCTGGGCTACTTTGAAGCCACTTTGGACCTCATTTAGCAGCAGGACAGAGATGTTTCTTGGGGACAACTTTTTGTCCACTGGTACATTCAAGAGTCTCAGCAATTTCTCCAGGAACTTGGAATAAGACTGCGGCCAGAATTAATGGATGCTTTTTGCTGACTCCTAAACATCTTTCCCCACAGCGATGCTTAGTAGAGTGTACAGGTACTCAGCCTGAGTCCGAAGGGGATGGACCCCCTGGTGGGGAGAAGGCTTTGAAAAACAGAGTAAAAGACACTGATGGAGAGATGCTGTCCTCAGGGGAAGTGATGGCTATGGCTGTCCCGAAGCCCCGACTCCTTCCTCTGGACAAACAAGACAGTGTCCTGAGACTGGATGTCCCTGTGAAGCAAGAAACCATGCTGGGTGATGAGCCCTTAGACCCTGAAGCTTCTCGTCAGAATTTCAGGCAGTTTCAGTACACGGAAGTGGCTGGGCCCCGCAAGGCCCTGAGCCAACTCCGAGAACTCTGCCTGCAGTGGCTGAGGCCGGAGATTCATACAAAACAGCAGATCCTGGAACTCTTGGTGCTGGAGCAATTCCTGACCATCCTGCCCCGGGAGATCCGGGCTTGGGTGAAGTCACAGCATCCAGACAACAGTGAGGAGGTAGTGACCCTCGTGGAGAACTTGACTCAGGTGCTTGAGCTAGGAGGTGAGTATTCAGGAAGCATGGGCAGTCAGGAGTATAGTTTGGAGAGTGAAGAAAGGACTAATTCCTGCTGGCAGGGAGGCCAGCCATTGACAGTGTTTGGAAGCTGAACATGGGTTCACTCTATGAAATCATCCAGCCTGATCCTTGCAGCTTTCGTGTGCACAGCAACACATGGTCCTGATGAGTGGGAGAGACTGTCTTTTCCAGGTCTGGCCCTCTCTTTTGGACAGAGTATGGATCTGGAGCTGGAAGGAGCCTCGAAGGTCTTCTAAGCTAGACGTAGCTGAATTACCTACCAAGGAATCCTTGCAAAAGCATGTGCTATCATCCCACCCATAAATAGATGCTCTGCAAAGTGGTTCGGACTATGTTATATTTATAAAATGTTTCATTTCCTTCTCCCCAGAGTCCTTTGAATAGGTGGTCTGTAGTTGTTTACATTTTATAGCTGAGGACACTGAGGCACCAAATGCTGCAAGAGCTTACATCACATACCTCCTGACTAATTTGGGATTAGCACCCAGGTGTCCTGATTCCCGTCCTGTCACAACTAAACCATATTGTGCTATCATGCGTCTGTTAAAGCCTTCTGCATATACATATATGGTTATATGAAATTGACTGAAATGCAGAAGGATGCAGCGTGTTATATTGAAAGGAGCACCGGACTCAGTAATCAGGAGACGTCCAGGTGTGAATCTTGCCCCAAATATTTGCTAGATCTGTGACCATGGTCAAGTCACTTAACTTATTTGTCTGTGCCTCAGTTTCTTCTCTCGACAGCACAAATAGTAATCTTGGTAGTGTCTACCTCACACAAATACCATGAGGATCAAGTAAGATAATGTATATAAAAGCCATTTCCAAACTTAAAAGCTATACAGATGCCAGCTGTTATTATTACAGAGCACCCAGCATATTTAGGAACAGAACTGTGAATGATCCCCTCTACCAGCCCTGATTCTTAGGCCAGAGGTCATTGCCTTGAAACCTGTTTCAGGAACTGGGACCCAAGAAAGCAATTTGTATACTCTGTCTTGTATAGTCCCTAGGAGAAGATGGAGCTACTGCTTTGATCTTACTAATTTCTCAGTCTGTAGGAAGTGGGGAAATGATACCTGAGTAGTGTGGGGGCATTTCTGGCCCCGTGAGTTTGGGCAGGACCGGGCTTCTTCACAGCTCTTTTTCTTTCCTTCAGCTCGGCCTTTTCGAGGCTCAGGCCTTTCCCACCAAGGGACCACAGAAGATGAAGAAAAGCCCCATGTTCTCTTGCTCACTGGTTCCCAGGCGAGTTTTTGTTTTCTTACTCCCTCTCCCACAATATCTCTTCCATTCCCAGATTGTGAGCCTATTCCTTTCCCTCATCTGTAGGCTCTCTGGCCAGCCATCTCTCCAACCAAGGGGGTGGGTCTGAGCCCCAGGAGCTCTGGGGAGTGCCGGAGGGGAGAATGCTCCCTGCTCATTTAGCCTCCAACAGCTAATTTACCACCATGTGATTGCTGACCAAAGTTTCTGTGGCCTGTGTGCCTGAATGAGTCTGATTGTGATATGGGCCCTGGGCTCTGCTGCTACTGAGGACTAAGGGAAGACTTTATTTGTCATCCCTGTAGAGTGTTTGGAAGGCCAGATTCCAGAACCCCCAGGAGCTGAGCCAGCCCCAGGGTCAGCTGGATGATACAACACAAACTCTTTTTGAAAAAAAAGTTTTAATTCTCATAGTCTTTCTTTTAAAAATGTTCTTATTGATATCTTTTGTATTATTATATCTCATTTTTGAATACATCCCTTCCTTCCTCTATCCAGAGAGCCTTTCTTTGTAACAAAAATTAGAGGAAAAAGATAGATAAGCAAAACCATTGTACATGTTGACTGCTTCTGACAGTATATACAACATTCCTCATCCACAGTGCTCCCCACCCGCCACCATACCCTCCAAAATACACACACACACACACACACACACACACACACACACAATAAAGAAAGGGAGATACATTTTCCTAAGTCTGCTTGGGAGCCAGACTTAGTAATTATCATTCCACATTTTTCAGTTTTCTCTTATTATTATTTATTATTGTTTCTGTCTACATTTTTGTAGCTATGTACTCTAGTTTATATAAACCTTCTCATGCAACAAAAACTGTTTAAGCCCATCGGGCCTGAATCAGCATCCTTCTTTTGGTGGGTACAGTAGAATTTAAGTCCCTGGACCATCATCTCTTCCAAAGAAATAGAAAGTTCTCCATCTATTCTCTTCTTGGGGCTTCCTGTGCTGCCACATAGGCTGGCCTGTTACCTGGGTTACGATTCTGGACTCCTGAGCCCTGTTCCTAGCCTCAGACTTTAGGGTCAGGATCTTTGGAGGGTTTGGCCATCATAGGACACTACCTTGAAGGTCCTCATGCACTGGGTACTAGAACAGAAGGCTGTGTTCAGTAAGGCCTACCATCTTTTCCTTGGTACTTCTAGTATCCCACCTGCCTTTTGGAAGGCCCTTAAGTCTGCACAGTCTTCCACTCCCAGCAATATTCAAGGATGTGATGATTTATTTCTCCCAGGACGAATGGAGACAGATGATTTCTGCTCAGGCAGACACGTACGAGGACACAAAACAAGAAGAATGTTGGAAGCTCGTGTCGTTGGGTAAGAAAGGCTTACCTCTGGGTTCACAGTATCCCTAGTGGATCATCTTTTATTTCTCAGTTTTCTAATATTTTTGGAACTGGTGAAATCTTAGTTGAACACACAAGTATTCCATTCAGCAAACCTCAGTGGGTGCTGGCATACAGCATGTGCCCAGAGAGGTAAACACAGGTAATTTCAGGAGTGGGGAAGAGTACTAACAACTGGAAGGCTCTGGAAAGGCCTATAGAGGTGGTTCTGGAGCAGAGCCTTGAAGGAAGTGAGGGATTCTAGGAAGGAAGTAAATCAGCAGTTACTGAGCACCTGTTGTGGGCTAAACGCTTCGCAGACATCCTCTCTGATCCTCACAACACCCTGCAGGGTAGGTGCTGCTAGTATCCCCATTTTACAGGTGAAGAAACTGAATCATCCATCTGGGGCCGGACAGGCTCTGTGCCCTATGGCGCCCCTGGCTGCCTCTCTTAAGAGGCAGAAGTGAGGAGGAGGAGGAGGATTCTAGACAGGAGAAGAGCCTGTGAAAAGGCGTGGAGATGAGAGAACCAGTCTGTTCAGGGACCAGCTGGTTGGACAGTGTGGCCGGAATGTAGAGGACATGAAGGCAAGCACTGTAAAGATAACATCAATCAATATTTCTTAAGTTAAGTGCCTACTGTGTGCTGGGTACTGCACTACAAAAAGAAGCAAAAGATAGTCCCTGCCCTCAAGGAGCTTAGAGTCTAATGGGAGAGAGAACATGCAAACTTATACAAAGCTGTATACAGAATAAATAGGAAATAATTCAGATGGCGAAGGCACCAGAATGGAGAGGGGTTGGAGAAGGCTTCCTGTAAGAAGATGGGATTTTAGTTGGGACTTAAAGGGAGCCAGGGAAGTCGGTATGTGGAGATGAGAAGGGAGAGCATTCCAGGCATGGAGGACAGCCAGAGAGAATGTCTGGAGTCAGCAGAGGGAGGGTCTTGTTTCACTGGATCAAAGGGCCGGTGTGAGGAGGAAGGTGCAATAAGCCTGGAGATGGGGAGGGGCCCGGTTAACGAAGGGCTTTGAAGGCCAAGCAGAGCATTTGGTATTTGCACCCAGAGGCAGAAGGGAGCCATGGAGCTCCTTGAGAAGAGGGGGACATAGTCAGATCTGCGTTTTAGGAAAATCACTTTGGTGGCTGAATGGAGGATGAACTGGAGTGGGGAGAGACCTGAGGCAAGCAGGATCCCCCAGCTACCCAAAGCTATTGCAGTGAAGCAGGCATGAGGTGACGAGGGCATGGGCCAGGGTGAGGACAGCGTCAGAGGAGAGGAGGGGGTGAATTCGAGAGATGCTGCAGAGGCGAAATCAACAGGCTTTGGGTATATGGGGGGTGGGGGTGAGAAAGTAAGGAGTCCAGGATGACTCCCAGGTTGTGAGCTGGAGGGCCTGGGGGTATGGGGTTGCTCTAGTCTACAGCAATAAGGAAGGGATTAGGGAGAAAGATAATGGCTTTGGTTTTGAACATGTTGAGTTGAAGTGCACTGGCCATCCAGTTTGGGGTGTCTGAAAGGCAGTTGGAGAAGTGAGACTGGAGGTTAGCCAAGAGATTGGGGCAAGAAAGGGAGATCTGAGAATCATCTGCCTAAAGCTCGTAATTAAACCCATGGGAGCTGATGAGATCACCAAGTGAAGTGGTTTGGAGGAAGAAGAAAAGAGGACCCAGGACAGATCCCTGTGGTCAGAGAGTTTGAGTTGTAGGAGGATTCGGCGAAGGAGCAGTCAGAGAGGTAGGGGGAGAACCAGGAGAGAGCTGGATACATACAAATGTCCTGAACAGAGAGAAGAGAGCATCAAGGAGGGGAAAGTGAGCAACAGGGTCACAGGCTGCAGAGAGGCCAAGGAGAAAGAGGACTGAGAGAAGGCCATGCATTTGGCAGCTAAGAGATCAATGGTTACTGGGCAGAGCAGTTCTGGAGGAACGATGAGGTGGGAAACCAGATGGTAAGGGGCCGAGGAGAGAAAGTGGAGGCGTCTGTTGTAAATGGTATCTCTCAGGAGTTTAGCTGCAAAAAGCAGAAGAGAGGTAGGATGAAAGTTAGGGAGGATCAAGAGGGTTTTTCAGCCTGGGGGAGACATGGATGTGTTGTAGGCAGTAGGGAAAGAGATAGGAAAATATTGAAAGTAAGTGCAAGAGTGGGGATGCTGGGGGGAGGGGGGCAATCTGCTGGAGGAGATGGATGGAATGGGACCACTTGAGTCGGCAGAGGAGTTAGCGTCAGTAAGGAGACAGGGATGAGTGGTAGGAAATGAGGAAGAGGGGAGCTAATAGTGAATGGCCTCAGTGTTTTCTGTAAAATATGAGGCAAGGGTCTCAACTGAGAGCTACCCTCTCAGGGTGAGGGGAGCCATGGGAAATTTGAGAAGGACTAAAAAGGTTTAGAAGAACTTCTGTGGAGGGTGGGAGAATGAGTTGATGAGGGAGACATAGTAGAATTGCCTAGCAGCGATGAGGGTCCATTTGAGGTTATGTAACATAAATTTTGTAGTGGATCAAGTCAGAATGGTTGCATGGTTTTCTCCACCTTTGTTCAGCAGCACATACAGGAGTGAAGACAGTGGGAGTGATCCAACACTGAGGCTTGGCTCTGTGCAATCAGCCACTTGATAAGGGGGCTGGGGATTCAATATAGAAGGGCAGCATAGAGTTAAATTGGTTTACCAAGGAGTCAAGATGGGAAGAAGAGGAGAGAGTGGCTAGGAGGGAGATGGCCTGGGAGAAAATCGAGGGGTCATAGGACTGGAGGTCATAGTGTGGCTGAAGGGTAGGGTTTGGTAGAAGGAAGAGGGAGAGGTGAAAAGCCAATAGATGAGGGTTGGACATCGGAATTCTTGAATGTGGAGGCAGGACATTTGTGGGCGATGACAAGATCAAGGATGTGACTCTACATGCCTGAGGTGAAGTGGAGGTGAGTAGTTTGTGGGTGTTTGAGGGAGAATCAGTAGGTATGATGAAGTCTCCCAGTAGTGGGGCAGGAGTTGGGGAGGGAGGAGAAAAAAGTTGTGAGCTAGCAAGGAAGAGGAATAACTTGGGGGGGGTCTGGACAATAGCTCCCAGGATTTAGGTTTGAGTGGTAGATATAAAGAGCATGAACCTCAAAGAAAAAGTGAAGGAGACAGGGAAGAACCAAGTGAGGGGAGCAAAGAGCATTCCTATTCCTCTGGCTCAAACAGTGGGCCAAGGAGCATGAGGGAAGGTGCTGCCAGTACTGTAAAGGGTGGCCCAGGAGGCTGACAGGGAAAGCCAGGTTTCATAAGAATGAATAGATGGAAGGAGTGGGAGAGGAAAAGCTTTAAGATGAAGGGAAATTTGTTGTCTATGCCACAGGCACACCAAAGGGCACATTGAAAGGAGGTCTGGGTGCAGTTAGGTTGAAACTTTGTAGTGGGAGGGTTATGAGGGATAAGAATGAGGAATCAGGTGGTGGAGGATGTGGAATGGTTCAGGTGGTGATCTACAGGAATTCAGTATCTCTGGGATGTGAAGGGTATGTCCAGGGGTGAGAATGTTCATTATTGAGTAGAGTGGAGGGCCCGCTCCCTCTGTCCTCAGAGGTGCAGCTAGAGGGGGAGACCTAGAGTAGAAGGGGGGCAGGGTTGGTCTTTGCCTTGGAGTTCTCCAAATCCCAGTTAGGAGATTGGGCAGGATGCAGGAGGTGACAGGTGGAAAACACTTGGCCCAGCCAGCAGAGCCTTTCCTCAGGGGACCCACAGTGCCCAGCAGGAGACAGAAGGCCCAGGGCACTAGTGCAGGGGGTATGAAGTCTTGTCATCCGCTAGGAGGTGGCAGCAAGGCATTAGAGTTCCTCAGGGGCTGGAAAATATCCGGGAGCCAGACTGTGGAAGCCCAAGTGCCAAACATGGCAGAATGGGGAGGGTCTCATTGGGTCCTCACGGCTGCCCCAGGAGGCAGCTGCTGTTGTGTCCCCCATTTTACAGATGAGGACACTGAGGCAGACAGAGGGGAAGTGACTCGCCCAGTGTCACCCAGCTAGTCAGTGTCTGAGGCCACATTTGAACTTGGGTCTTCCGACTCCCAGCCTTGCGCTCTATGTGCTGCACCAAAGATGAGCATTGAGATACACACTACGTCATAGGAGACAAAGTCCAAGAAAGGATATAGGAACTTAGCCACAGGCATCAGCTGCCTCTGCCCAGGCCACAGAGTGTGGCAGCAAATGATATTGAGGTGCTCACTGACAAGAAAGAGTGAACATAATGCAGAAGAACCAGGTGCAGGCAGAGTAGCCTGGGATCTCCTCAAGACCTGCCCCGTTGGCCACATGGGCCAAGTGTGCCATGTCCTTGGCCCCCAAACCAGTCATGCAGAAGTGCTGAGGTTTGCCAAGGGCAGTGGGGACCAGACTTGTTCTGCTTGGCCCTGGCAGGGGGACCAGGAGACAGGTTAGAAATTGCACAAGGCCTCTGGAGGCTTGATTTCAGGAAAAACTTCCTATTAATTAGAGCTGCCCAGCAGTGGAGCGTGCTTGCAGGCCTTTCAGCAGAGTTAATAATAGGTAACTTGGAGTTACAAACTGCTAGCAGTCTGAGTGGGGCAAATTTCCAAGGCAGGAGAGTCCAAAAGGTTGACGGGATGCATCGGTAGGCTGGGAGAATGCTCAGTGTGCAGAGCTGCACCAGACAGCACCAGAGCGGAAGCAGCCGTGGAAACCAACCAGTGAGACAGGCTGGGAGAAAGCTGGGTGCCCCAAACCGGCAAAGATCCCAACATAGGACAGGAGTCTATGGAAGTGAGGAGAGGCAACAGCACAACTCCACCAGCTGTGAGACATCAACTCCTGAGGCTTGCAGCCCAAAGGTATTAAATGCATCTTCTTGAACTTCCAGGAGACATAATGGCCAGGTAAATAGCTCTAATCCACGCCCCCCCCCCCCCCCGACCCAGAGAATTCCTTGGGAGAAAACGCTGGAATAGAGGAGACAGAAGTGGGGCTTCAGTGGCCGAGCAGTGGGAGTTCCTGAGTCCCAGAGGGGCAGAGCCAGCAGGGGTCAACACCATGAGCCCCGACGTACCCTTGCACCCCCAGGGGAAGTGGCAGACACCAGCACAAAAAACAAGCAGCTGAGACCATTGCTGAAGAGCAACAGTGCTAGAGAGCAGCTTCAGGGGAAGAGGAGCCTTCAGGCAGCCAGACCCCTCCCCCACACCTCAGGAAACTGAAGGCTATAATACACAAAGCCAGTAACTAGACTCACAGTCCCCAGAACAAGAAACCTGGGAGAGAGAGCCCTGAGCCCCAAAAGCAGAAATTCAGGAAAAAGCTAACCAACATGAAGAAGACCACAAAAAACTAAGGACCATTGATTCTTTTTATGGAGACAGGCATGATCAAAATACCAATTTGGAAGAGGATAGCAATGAAACTATACCCACATCTGATGCCTCAAAAGGTCGTGTGAACTGGTCTCAAGCCCCAAAAGCATTACTGGAAGAGCTAAAGGAGGATTTTAAAAATCAAATTAGGGAGGTAAAAGAAAAAATGGAAAAAATAGAAAAAAAAAGAACCACTGACGAAATGAAGTCCTTAAAAAATAAGATTGGTGAAATGGCTATGGGGATTCAGAATCTAAATACAGAAAATGACACCCTGAGAGGTAAAATCACCCAATTGGAAAAGGAGACTCAAAAGCAAAATGAAGACAGCAACTCATTAAAAATTAGAATTGAGCAAGTGGAAACCAATGACTCTATGAGGCATCAAAAAATAGTAAAACAAAATGTAAAGAATGGAAAAATAGAAAAAAATGTGAAATATCTGATTGGAAAAACAACTGACCAGGAAAATAGATCCAGGAGAGACAATTTAAGAATTATTGGTCTACCGGAAATCCACGATGAAAAAAAGAGCTTTGACAGTATCTTCAAAGAATTATCAAAGATAACTGCCCAGAGGTCCTAGAACCAGAGGGTAAAAAAAAAATCACCCCCTGAAAGAGATCCCAAATTGAAAACACTAAGAAATATTATAGCCAAATTTCAGAATTACAAAGTCAAGGAGAAAATACTGCCAGCAGCCAAAAAGAAACAATTCAAGTATCGTGGAACTATAGTAAGGATCACGCAGAATCTTTCAGCTTCTGCATTAAATGACAGGAGAAACTGCAATATGATATTCTGAAGGGCAAAGAAGCTGGGACTACAACCAAGGATCAACTACCCAGCAAAATTAAGCATAATTTTTCAGGCAAGGAGATGGACATTCAACAAAATAAAGGAATTCCAGACCTTCCTGATGAAAAGGCCAGAACTCAAATGGAAAATTTGATCTTCAAATACAAAACTGAAGAGAGACATAAAAAGGTAAACGGGGGAAAAAGCTCCCACAAACCTGATTAATCAATAAGGGTAAATTATTTACATCTTTATATAGGATTATATCATGTATGTTTATATATATATATACACACACACACATGTCAATCTTGAGAATAGTACAGCTATTATGACAATTGAAAGGGATACACATGGGCTGTGGATGTCTGTATAAAATAACTGATATAAGTATAAAAAACAATTAAGAGATGTAAAGGGAGGGTTATGGGAGAAGAGGTAAGGAGGTAGTAGAAAAGGGTAAATTGCATCAAATGAAGAGGCACAAAAACACATTATAGTAGAGGGAGAGAAGGGAATGAGAAGAGCAATATTTGAACTTTACAGTCATCAGATCTGGTTCAAGAAAGGAATAACGTACCCTGATAAGCATAGAAATCTGACTTGTCCTACAGGTAGTAGGAGGGGAAAAGGGGAAAAAAAGGGAGGGCAGTGGTCAGAAGGGAGGGAAGAAGTAGCAAGTGGAAAATGGTAAGATAAGGGAGGGTAATCAAGAGGGAGGGTAAACTGAGGCAGGCAGCAGTCAAAAGCAAAACTTTGTTGAGGAGTGGAAGGGGAAAGGGAGAAATAAAATATAAACGGGGGGAAATAGGATGGAGAAAAAGACACAGATAGAAATCATAACTGTGAATGTGAATGGGAGGAACTCTCCCATAAAACAGAAGCAGGTAGCAGAATGGATTAAAAACCATAATCCTAAAATATGCTGTTTACAAGGAACACATCTGAAACAGGGGGATAAACCCAGGGTAAAGGTAAAAGGCTGGAGTAAAATATATTGTGCTTCAGCTAATGTAAAAAAAAGCAGGTGTAGCAATCCTAATCTCAGACAAAGCAAAAGTAAAGATAGATTTAATTAAAAGAGATAAGGAAGGACACTACATCCTGCTAAAAACGCACCATGAACAATGAAGCAATATCATTGTTTACATATATGCACCAAGTGTATGGCATACAGATTCTTAGAGGAGAGGTTAAGGGAGTTACAGGAAGAAATAGACAGCAAAACCATAATAATGGGAGACCTCAACCTCCCCCTCTCTGAACTTGATAAATCTAACCTCAAAATAAATAAGAAAGACGTTAAGGAGGTGAACAGAATTTTAGAAAAGGCAGATATGATAGACCTCTGGAGAAAACTGAATGGGGATAAAAAGGAATATGCTTTCTTCTCAGCGGTACATGGCACATACTCAAAAATTAACCATGTACTAGGGCATAAAAACATCACAATCCAGTGCAGAAAGGCAGAAGTAGTCAAAGCATATTTTTCAGATCACAATGCAATAAAAATTATTTGTGATAAAGAACCATGGAAAAATAAGCTAAAAATTAAGTGGAAACTAAATAATCTAATTCTAAAGACTGAGTGGGCCAAAGAACAAATCAGAGAAACAATTAATAACTTCATTCAAGAGAATGACAATAATGAGACAACATACCAAAACATATGAGATGCAGCAAAAGCAGTTCTTAGGGGAAGTTTTATATCTCTAAATGCTTATGTGAATAAAATAGAGAAAAAGGAGATCAGTGAATTGGGCATACAATTGAAAAAGCTAGAAAAAGAACAAATTGAAAATCCCCAGTTTAATACCTAATTAGAAATACTGAAAATCAAAGGAGAGATTAATAAAATTGAAACCAAGAAAACTATTGAATTAATAAATAAAACAAAGAGCTAGTTTTATGAAAAAACCAATAAAACTGATAAACCTTTGGTCAATTTGATTTAAAAAAAAAAAGAAAATCAAATTACCAGTATCAAAAATGAAAAGGGTGAATTCACCTCTAATGAAGAGGAAATCAAAACAATAATTAGGAATTATTTTGCCCAATTGTATGCCCATAAATTTGACAACCTTAGGGATATGGATGAATATCTACAAAAACATTAATTGTCCAGGTTAACAGAAGAGGAAGTAAAATTTCTAAATTACCCCATCTCAGAAAAAGAAATTGAGCAAGCCATCAATGAACCCCCTAGGAAAAAATCTCCGGGGCCAAATGGTTTTACATGTGAATTTTATCAAACATTTAAAGAACAATTAATTCCTGTACTTTATAGACTATTTGGGAAAATAGGTGAAGAAGGAGTCCTACCAAATTCTTTTCATGATACAAATATGGTACTAACACCTAAACCAGGTAGAGTCAAAACAGAAAGAAAATTATAGAACAATTTCCCTAATGAATATTGATGCAAAAATTTTAATTAAAATATTACCAAAAAGATTGCAGCAACTTATCATGAGAATAATACACTATGACTAGGTAGGATTTATTCCAGGAATGCAAGGCTGGTTCAATATTAGGAAAACTATCAGCATAATTGATCACATCACCAACCAAACTAGCAGAAACCATATGGTTATCTCAATAGATGCACAAAAAGCCTTTGACAAAATACAACACCCATTCCTATTAAAAACACTAGAAAGCATAGGAATAAATGGAGCCTTCCTTAAAATTATAAATAGCATCTACCTAAAACCATCAACAAGCATTATTTGTAATGGGGATAAGCTAGATGCATTCCCAATAAGATCAGGGGTGAAACAAGGATGTCCATCACCACCCGTACTATTCAGTTTGGTACTAGAAATGTTAGCTGTAGCAATAAGAGAAGAAAAAGAAATTAAAGGAATTAGAATAGGCAAAGAAGAAACTAAATTATGACTTTTTGTAGATGACATGATAATTTACTTAGAGAATCAAGTAAAAAACTATTTGAAATAATAAACACCTTTAGCAAAGTTGCAGGATATAAAATAAACCTACCTAAATCCTTGGCATTCCTATGCATTATTAACAAAGCCCAACAGCAAGAGATAGAAAGAGAAATTCTATTCAAAGTTACTGTAGACATTTTAAAATATTTGGGAGTCTATCTGCCAAGACAAACCCAGGGCCTGTATGAACATAATTATGAAACACTTTTCACGCAAATAAAGTCAGATCTAAATAAATGGAAAAATATCAGTTGCTCATGGTTAGGCCAAGCTAATATAATAAAAATGACAATTTTACCTAAATTAGTGTATTCAATGCCATACCCATTGAACTACCAAAAATTATTTTACAGAGCTGGATAAAATAATACCAAAATTCATCTGGAAGAACAAGAGGTCTAGATTATCTAGGGTATTAATGAAAAAAAATGCTAGAGAAGGTGGCCTAGCCATACCAGATATTAAACTGTACTACAGAGCAGCAGTCATCAAAACTACCAGGTACTGGCTAAGAAACAGAGTTGTGGATCAGTGGAATAGGATAGGTACACAAGATGGAGAAGTCAACGACTATAGCAATCTACTCTTTGATAAACCCAAAAAATCCAACTTCTGGGCTAAGAATTCACTATTTCACAAAAACTGCTGGGAAAATTGAAAAATGGTAGGGCAGAAACTGGGCATAGACCAATATCTTACACCATATACCAAAATAAAGTCAAAATGGGTTCATGATTTAGGAATAAAGGCTGAAACTATAAGCAATTTGGGAGAGCAAGGAATAGTTTGCCTATCAGATTTATGGAAAAGAAAAGAATTCATGACCCAACAAGAGATAGGGAGCATTACAAAATGCAAAGTGGATAATTTTGATTATGTTAAATGGAAATGTTTTTGTATAAAAAAGCCAATGCAACAAAGATTAGGAGGGTAGGAGAAAGTCTTTACAACCAATGTCTCTGATAAAGGTCTCATCTCTAAAATATACAGGGAACTCAACCAAATTTATAGGAATACAAGTCATTCCCCAGTTGAGAAATGGTCAAAGGATATGAACAGGCAGCTTTCAGAGGAAGAAATTAAAGATATCTATAGGCATATGAAAAAACACTCGAAATCACTACTGATTAGAGAAATGCAAATCAAAACAACTCTTAGGTACCACATCTCTCCTGTCAGACTGGCTAAAATGACAAAACAGGAAAATGATAAATACTGGAGAGAATGTGGGAAAACTGGAACATTGTTACATTGCCGGTGGAGTTGTGAACTGATCAGCCATTCTGGAGAGCAATTTGGAACTATGCTCAAAGGGCTATAAAAATGTTCATACCCTTTGACCCAGCAATACCACTTCTAGGCTTGTATCCCAAAGAGATCACACATGTAGGAAAAGGACCAACATGTACAAAAATATTTATAGCGGCTATTTCTGTAGTAGCAAAGAATTGGAAATCAAGGGGATTCCCATCAATTGGGGAATGGCTGAACAAGTCATGGTATATGGAGGTAATGGAATACTATTGTGCTATAAGAAATGGGGATGATATGGACTTCATAACAACCTGGAAAAACCTACACAATATAATGCTGAGTGAGCAGAGCAGAACCGGGAGAACATTATACACAACCACAGATATATGGATTCCGTGATGACTAACCCTGTAAGACTTTGCTCTCCTCAGCAACAAAAGGTGGAAAGACAACTCCAAAGGACTCACAATGGAGAATGCTAGCTACATCCAGAGAAAGAACTATGGAGTCTGAATGCAGATTGAGGCACACTTTATGCTGGCCTTTTTTTTCCCCTTGTTTTTTTTTTTTCTCTTTCATTTTTGTTTTTGGGTGTTTTTTTTGGTTCTGTTTCTTCTTTCTTATCATTCATTCCATGGGTCATAATTCTTCACAACTTGACTAGTGTGTAAATAAGTTCAATGTGAAGCTATAGGTAGAAGATACATTGGATTCCATGCCATTTTGGGGAGGGAGGCGGGGAAAGGGGGAAAGAAAATCTGGAACTCAAAATTATGTAGAACCGAGTGTTGTAAATGAAAAATAAAAAATCTCCAAAAAAAATAGGTGACTTGTAGAGTCTGATGTAGAAAGAATGAGTGTTCTTATCCAAGTTGGACTCTGGCCTCCAGGGTCCCTTCCAGCTATAAGAAAAAGAATGAAGGAGCCTCCTTTCAGCCTGGGGCAGGCGGGGGCCAGGAAGGTGTCATGGAAGAGGTGGCAGCTGGAAGGGAAGGAAGGATTTCAGCAGGTGGGGAGGTAGAAAGGACGAATGTATTCTGCTCATTTGGAGTTGGTGCAGTGCCTGGCACATAGTAGGTGCTTAATAAGTGCTTGCTGCCTGACTGAACCTCCCCTCTTACCCACACCAGGGGGTGATGTTGAACCCCTTCAGAGAGCACCTTCCTTTTCCCTCCCTGGACTGTCTTCTCCAGAATCGTCCCTTCCCTTTCCCCCACACCACGAGGTTGAGGGCAGGCAGCTCTGCATTCACATGACCATCTTCATTTCCTACCCCCAGGAGTCTCAGTTCCCAAACCCGATCTTATCCCTGAGTTGGATGGAGGGAAAGAAGCACGGATCCTGACTGCACAGGGATGTGAAGAGCCCCTGGGCCCAAGGGACACCTGTTCAGGTATTAGAGTGTGGGTTGATTAATATACATAGAGTTTAGAAGTGATTGTTGATATGATGGCATCTCTGATCTTCCCAGGGATGTCTCCTCAGTCTCGCCACCATCCTGTGGAGCCAGAGGTGACCATGGAGACATTCAGCAGAGATCCTTGTCTGTCCCCGCTGCTTGGAGGTCACCATTCCTCAGTCATTGTCTCTTTGTCTCGCACATTCAGTCAGCCCATAAGCATTTAAGTGCCTACTGTGTGCTAGTGCAGGGGGTCTGAGGTCTTCTCATCTGCTAGGAGGTGGCAGCAAGGCGTTAGAGTCCCTCAGTGGCTGGAAAGTACCGGGGAGTCAGACTGTGGAAGCCCAAGTGACCTCCTCAAGAAGCTTGGTTTTTGGTGTTATTCTGTCATCTCCACTAGAGTAGTTTCCCTTCTCCCAGTAAAAGACTCATTTCTTGTTTCTTACAGCCTGGGAGACTAGAACAGAGTTCAAGGAGCCAGCTGCTCTGGAAGATATTTCTGAAGCAATAACACTCTCAGGTTCAGTAACAAAAAGGCCCAGAAGGAATACTGCCCCAGTTTCCACATTAAGAGAAGTGGGTGAAAATGAAGACAAGTTAGGGAGACAGAAGATAAGCCCTGCTCGAGTGAGTCCCAGGAGGGCTTTGTTCCCAAGGAGTTTCAGGAAAATGACATTTTCCCCCAAGATCACCTGTGGGGAGAGCGGCCATGAACTGGATGGAACCTGGAGAGCCTTCGGTCCAGACTCAAAACTCGACCCCCATCAGAGGGGAGAGAAACCCCGCACACTTGGTGTATGTGGGAAAATCTTCAGGCAATTTTCAGACCCAATCAAGTGTAAGAGAATTCGTGTAGGTCAGAAAGCTTATAAGTGTAAGGAATGTGGGAAAACCTTCAGTGACTGCTCGACCTGTATCCGCCATCAGAGGATCCACACCGGAGAGAAGCCCTACAAATGTAAGGACTGTGGGGAAGCCTTTACTCGAAGCACCTCCCTTATTGAACACCAGAGGACTCACACTGGAGAAAAACCCTATGACTGTAATGAATGTGAGAAAGCTTTCACCCGTCGCTCATCCCTTATTAAACACCAGAGAGTTCACACTGGGGAGAAACCCTATGAATGTAGTGCATGTGGGAAGGCTTTCAGTCACGGCTCGGCCCTCATCATCCATCAGAGGATACACACTGGAGAAAAGCCCTATAAGTGTAACCAGTGTGTCAAAGCCTTCAGCAACAGCTCAGCTCTCATCCGGCACCAGCAGCATCACAATGTATAGCAGATGTCCAGAGGGACAGGCACATTGCTGCTGCCTGCAAGGACCCATGGAGGGCAGGCCCACAACGGTCCTCTCCTCCGGCAGAACGGGAGCAGGAGGCCTCTTTGCTGCTGATCTTTCGTCCCTGTCCTCTCGTCAGATCTCCCCAGCTCCTGTGTTCTTGTGACCTACCTGCCCTCCAGATCACCCACTTTGGGAATTAGTTATCCCCTGGCCTAAGTTCCTTTCTGGGGCTTATGTTTATAGACGCCCTCCTCCTGATATTTGTGGTCATTGTGCTCATGGAGGAGTCTCTTTACTCAGTTATCAAGAATAACCCCAAATCTCTTTGAATCTCCTGAGTTGCTGCTGCCTCCCATCTTATTTCTTTTATTCTAAACTTAGTCACTTATTCCATGTGTCCAGCGTCTCAAGCTCGGCCACTTGTCTCCCCATCGTCTCCTTTGGCCATTACACCCATTGCCATGAACTCATTAAGGGGTTCAGACGGCACACATCATGCCAACCTCTCTCCTAACATCCAGTCTTGTGTTTCTAGCTGTCTCCTATACAACTCCACATGAACGACCCACCAAAGCCTCAAAAAGATATTTCTAAAACCCAAAGTGCCCCCCAACCCCTTTCAGAGTTCTCTTTCTGTTTATAATTCCATGGTCCCGCCAGCCTCACAGCTTTGAAATCTCAATGTCTACACTGCGTAGTGGAGAAAGTGCTGGATTTGGAATCCAGAAGGCCTGACTTCACATCCTGCCTCTAATTCTTACTAGCTATGTGATGGTGGACAAGTCAGCTATAAAAGTTGAAAACCATCCTGAAGAATGAGTCTCACAGGCATGATAAGATAGTTAGGATCATGGGTTAAAAGCTGGAAGTAACCTCAGAGACCTTGTAGGCCAAGGATTCTTAACCAGGGGCCGTGATTTGTTTTTAATATTTGGTAAGTGTTTCAGTATAATTGGTTTCCTTTACAATCGTATACATTTTATTCATTTTAAAACCTTATTCTGAGGAGAGGCCCATAGGCTTCATCTAATTGCAAAAGGGATCTAGGACCCTCAGAAGGCTGCAAGCCCAGTCTGGTCCAACCTTCATAATTAAAGCTGAAGCTGCAGGCCCAGGGTAGTGGAGGCACACAGTGGACAAGCTGAGCTGCTGTGTGCAGGCTGGCTATTGTGGCTCTTCCTACAGATCCTCCAAGTGGGAGGAACAGGCCACAGCTGCACATGCTGTGGACTCCAGGAAGGGGGCTTACCCCTTCTTTGAGATCTTCCTTCCCCATTTTAACTAAACAAAGCAAAGAAAAATGCTTTTCTTTGTTCTTCACTTTCTTATCCATTTTGGCTTCTTCAGCTGCATTCACAGCCCTGATACTCCTCTCCCAAGCTCTTCCACACTTTGGTATTTATAATCATTGGATCTTTGATTGAAAACTGGAGGGGACCTTAGAGGTCTCCTCAGCCAACCCCTTCATTTGACAGATGGGGAAACAGGTCCAGAGATGGGAAGTCACTTACCTAGAGCCACAAAGAAAGTAACAAGCATTCATCCCTGAGTCCCTTTGATTCCAAAGCCAGTGTGCTTCCCAGGGGATGGTGATGCCACTTCTGTCCACTGTCCATTCATTTTTCAGTGCCAAGATGGGTGGTAAGCTTCCTGGGCATCCACTTCCATCTCTTTAGACAAATCCCCTTTTTCTTCCTCAGAACTATTTCTGTTTGTTTCTTCAAAATTTCATTCTTGAGAGCTTCCCGTTCCTTCTGGGCAAACTGGTGTTGAACTTGAGTCCATGGGATCCTGCCCATTCTTTCCCTGAGCAGCCTTTTGGACGTGCTCTCCCCAGACCTGGGATGAATGGCAACCTCCCTGCCCTTCCTCCCACCCTGCCCCTTGTTGGTGAGGATCACATCCAGAATACAATTTCCCCTTATTGCTCCTCCGCCTTTTGAAGGAGGAAACTGTCAAACCTCCAACGAATGTCTGCTTTGGACTCACACAGAGAGACGTCCAGGGAACTTAAGTTGACTGTCCCTGCTGGAGCATGCCTCTGGGTTTTGCTTCTGTCCAGGGGCTCTCTGGTTAGCCTTTTTCTGCTTCCGACAGCCTTCACACAGATGAGGTCCACCTTCCTTCCCCACACCCCAGGGTTTCTGGATTACCTCCTTCCTATGTGGAGACTTTCTCTAACAAAATGATTTTTTTTTATTAAGGTATGGGTCTTCTTCCACGGAGTCTAGGGATGCAATGTCACATGTGACTTCTTGCTAGGATCTGTGCTTCGTCTTACTCATTAGCAGTAGTTTGCCTGTGCACATGTCCACACGTCCAAGACCTGGGGTTTTGTCACTTGCTCCTTTCTGGGATTTTTGTCTGATGGACTTCCTTCTTGGTATCTGCCAATACTGTTCCTTCCGGCTGAGTAAGTGCGCAGAGTTGGTTTTCCCATGTCACTTTCCTTTTCAGTATTAACGCCATTGTGAGTGGTGGATTTGCAAGACTTCAGGCAAACACATTCTTGCCTTTACCTTTTTTATTTTTTTATCCTGAAGTTAATGGACACTAAAAAATAAGAACATTTCCAGATACAAAGTAAAACAGAAAAGGGATTATGTGTAAAGCCATGAATCTGTTCCATGTAGTTTGTTTTTTTAAAGGGAAATAATAAATTCAGCCCATTCCTTTCCAGGTTGTCCTGTTTGTCTTCATTTCCCTCTGAATTTCCTGCTCTTTTCTTTTGAGCATTTTTACCAAATGTTTTGGTGACTCTCTTGGCTTTTTTCTGTGGTCACCCTATTGCTAGCTCCCTTTCCTCCCCTGAACTTCCCCCTCCCCCTGCTGCCAATATGAAAAGACAATACAATTCTTGTAACAAATAAGCCTGGCCAAGCAAAACAAATCCACATATAGGCAATCTGCTCTTTGTAACTATTACTAGCTGTACTCCATCCCATTCCTGTGTCCACAAATCCAAATCTCGTTCTCAGAGGCCAGCTTCTTATTCAATCCCCCAATCTCCTTTTCTCTTCTGAATGAATTCCTCACCTCCTGTTACCCCTAAGACTAGCTAGGTAGCACAAGGGGATAGAACATGGCCCAGAGCCAGGAAGTCCTGAATTTAAATCCTGACTCAGACTGTTACTAGCTGTGTGACCCTGGGGAAGTCACTCTGTTTGCCTCAGTTTCCTCCTCTGTCAAATGGGGATAATAATAGTGTCTGCCTCCCAGGGTTGTGAGGGAGGATCAAATGAGAAAGTTTGTAAAGCACTTTGCAAACCTTAAGGTGCTATATAAATGTGAGCTGTAATTATTTTAATTCAGTACTCAGCTTCTTGCCCAGTACCTTGGGATTGTTAGCACTGCTTTCTGGTTCCCTTTGGAAGTATAATTTGTGCTTAGTGAATCCTCAGAAGTCACCATCAGGCTTGACTGGTCTTGGGCCTTGACAAGTTCTCGCTCGCTCACAGCTTGGAGAGTGTGTATTCTAGGAGGGAAGCCAGGAGACCTCTTCATTAACAGATTGAGAGATAGCTGCCTCAGAACCTCTGGTTGCCTCCCACTCACTACCACTCCCTTGGGGTGGGTCCCCATTGCCTCTTGCCACAATCACCTCACTGCTCTGTCTCTAGCCTCCCCTCCAACCCTGCCCTTCCCCCAGCAACCCTTCCCTAACTCGCAGGTCTGGTCCTCTCAGAACCCATCACAGCTTCCTGACCTGCCTTTCCAGCTTTATGTCATGGCATCCAACTGTCCTCTCCATTCTCTGCTCTGCTGTGCCTTGGTGTTCCCTCCTCCTCTCCACCTTGGAATTCCTTCTCTATCAGACCCCATTCACCTGCCACTTCCATTAAGCAAGCTTTGCCCCTCTATCTGAAAGTGATCTCTTGAAATTTCTTAGGGTTTACTTGATCTCTTTTACCTTCATACCTCCTACAACTTATTACTATAGCTTTCTGTTACCCACACATATGCACAATTAGACTGTAAGCTTCTGGAGGGCAAGAACTCATTTTTGTATTCCCAGCACTTAGCACAATGTCTTGCACATAGGAGCTTAATAAACATTTATTGAACTGAATGTCTTATTTTTTCTTGTCTTCAGAACTAAATCTTAAGGGTAGAAACCAAGCCTTATCATCTGTCTCCCTTAGTGCGAATCACATGGTTGTGGCTGTTATCCTTCGTTCTCGAAGAGGACCAAAATGACATCACTATGCTTGAGTCAAAATTCAGTGTGTCCGACTGTGGCTGATCAGGCCAATATGAGCTCAGAATGCTCTACCACAGGTCAGGCACAAATAGTCCATGTGGATGTTTGGGGTCGATAATCCAAACTTGCACATCTTGCATCCTGCGTTTCCTTTGAGCTGTTTCAATTCTGCTTTGCTCATACAGCACAGCACCTTCTCTGATGTGGGAACGCTATGCTGAGCACATAATGGCTATTCAAATACCTGCTGACCAGAAGCTACCAATACCATCTTTCCCGAAACCCCATGCCTTCATTCTATAGCTTTTCCAAAGCTTGTTTTCCTGAGGCTGTCTCCTCTGTATGTGTCTTTCAGGTAAGATAAATTTCCACCAGTTAAATGAGTTTTTGTTTATTATTCACATTTGAGAAATCAGTATTTATTAGATGATATAAAAACAGGTTTTAAGAAGTCACCCAAATGTATCATATCATTGTGTAAGAGTATTTGTAATTAACCATAAAAAGCCATTACACTAATGAAGGCCAAATTGTAATTCTTTAAATCACCACCAACCATGCATAATTTTAAGTGAAGCTAGACAGAGTCCCTACTCAAGGATACTGACAAGAGACTTTTCATGTCTCTTCATGTAGTCTGCATCCTATGTTTCTGTATTGGACTAGAACCAAATATGCAAACAGATATTTGGGTCATTTTTAATGTTATAAAATTTTGATTTATTTGTGACAGGGTCTAAATGAAAAGTTATTTGATTAAATCTATCATGACATAGCCAACATGACATGTGAGAGTTTATGAAGAAGAGAAAAAATAATTACACAGTTCCATTTTTGATTCATCGCTACTTAGCAGGTAATTAGCCCCTTCTGCATATTTCTTCTATATGTCAATAAGATTAGATGCCTCTTCTATACTCTCCCATCTGTAAGTTTCTGAATTTAAAGGGAAAGTTGTCTCTGACTGTGGTAGGGTTTCTCTAGGTTTGTCTTTGTATACCAGAACCAGCTGAACCCAGATTATCCTTAATTGACAGGCCTTTTGCAAACAGACATTCTCATCTCATCACTTGGTGTACAGCTACCCTGAGCTCTGGCAGTTTTCTCTGGTCTCATCCTTCATACCTACAACTCTCTCCATTTCCCAGCGCCATTATGTGGGGGGCCGGCACAGCACCCACCCCGAGGCCCCGGGGCTGCTGAGATGGAATCCATCATAATAGGGCAAAAGATTGGCTAGATCTCATGGTTTGTTATCATTCTGTTCCTTCTCTATCTTTCTTGTTACCTTCAGTGGACACATTTTTGTGGGAGAGAACCTCATGAGCCTCTTGAGTGCCCTGACATTCAGTTAATAGGGCAAAGACACCCCAAAATGTGCTCTCTGAACCTCTTGAGCCCATGTCTAGTCCCAGCTGCTGGTCCCAACCCAGGCTCCCAGCACTGCCCTGCCCTCACCTTCTTGGGTCTGGCTCTTGCTCTGGTCCAATTATTATGTCCTACTCAACAGCCACATTCTTCACTGGCATATACAGATACCATATAATCACGCTCAAGAGAATTTTAAACATTTCTGATGCAAAACTGATGTACTCATGGGACCCTGAATGCTTGGGCCAGACCCCAATGTATCTTTGGAACCTCCATGGACTGAGCAAGGCTCTGAGTGGGGCTGCAGCCTCAGGAGCTCTGGTCCTGGGGCTCTATTATACCAATTGGTGATAGCTCATATCTTACCAGCCCCAGACCCAACCATGCTTCTTTGCCTTCTCCATTTTCGGCTCTGCCACAGACTATGTATCTTTCCATCCCTCAGCCCCTCACCCATATCCCAGCCTACTCTAAGAATTGTAATCAGATCAGCACAGTTACTGATTCTGGAAAGGCGTGTGTCAATTAACTGCTTTATTTTTCCACTCACCATCCTTACTTCCCAGACCCAAACACTTTCCTGGCTATCACTCCCCTACTTGTGGTGTTCCTCACCCCACCCCACCCCCATTAGACTATAAGCTTCTTGAGGGTAGGGACTCTCCCTTTTGTATTTCTTCCTCCAGTGCTTGGCACAGTGCCTGACACATAAGTATTTTAATAAATTCTTTTTCACTCATTTTACTCATTCATTTGTCTATCTGGAGGTCTCAGAGGGGCCATCCACCCTTAGATTAAGAGTATAAAAATGTCAATCATACTGGAGTGGCAAGGAAGAAACAATACTAACCCTTTCTACCTGCCTTAGGAGTCCCCCGCACTGATCCAATCCCAGCTCTCCATGGTTCTGACCCTGATCAGAGCTCTCCATGGTTCTGACCCTGCTGCTCTTACCTGCTACCTGGCAGCCGCTGCCCTCAAAGCTTGACTTCTTCACCCCTCAGTCACTCTGGCAACTCTGCCATCAGTGCTGAAAAACCATTTCTTCCTTAGCTCTTTGCAATCTGGCTTTGGCACACAACCCATAACTCTTGCAAGACAGTCCTTTCCAAGGTCACCAATGATTCCCTTCTAGCCAAATTTTTTTTTTCAACAGTCCAAGCCCTGAAAACTCTCTGAAGCATTTGACAACTGTTGACTCAGGTGTGTTGGCCCTGCCTCACCTGGAGCACCATGGATCCTTCGGAGTATCAACAGGAGATCCGCCTACCTCCAATATGTGCACAGTGTTTTCTGCCCGAAGGGAAAATCAGAGATTATCTAAGCCAATCCCCCAATCCAGTTTAAGAGATGAGTAAACTAGGCCCTGTAGGGTAAGTAACAGGATCAAAGCTCTATTTAATGATGGAGCTAGGCCTAGAACTTGGTTCTTCCAAGAGCCAGTCCAGTACACCACCCTTTGTAACATGGTACATCTGTCCCTCAGTACCTGTGATGCTGACTACACTCCTACATCTGTATGTCCAGCTGTGTTGGGGTCTAGACATTGTCTAGGAGAGAACAGTCATTTCCCCAGGCACCCTTCAAGCATGTTTGTGTTATGGTGGAGATTTCTTTCCAGCATAGGTTGGGCTAAAGAGCTGCTGACATCCTTTCCAGCTCTGAAATTTTGTGATTCTGTGCACTGGAGAAAGTGTCAACGTGGTGGGGAATCGGGAAGACATCTTTGACTTCTCTGCCAAAAGAGATGTGATGTGACCTGGAATAAACTGGAAGGTCTTTGCCTTGATAAGTTGTTCTTTGATTTCTTTGTCTTATCTGTACCTGGTCAACAGTAACGGATGTTGGGTAAGAGGCAAGGGGAACCGTGTTGGCAACAGCTGCCTTTCTATGCAGCCATGCAGTTGGCCAAGTGGTTTCCCTACAATATCACTTATCTAAAATGAAATAATTGGTATGTGAAGAGAGTTCTGCAAATGTGGCAGTTGTCTGTGAAGGTCAGCTAGGGTTATCATGATGATGGTCGTTTCTCACCACAATCCCATTATGAAGAAGAGAAAAAAAGAAATTATACACTTGGTGGGGCCACAGAGAGATCTGTACTGCAGATAGTATAAGACCCATTTTATAAATAAGGAAACTGAGGGCCCAAGAAGTTGTGACTTCTTGTCCATGGTCATACAACTAGGAAGTGGTGGTGGAAGTGTTGCCAGCAGGATTCTAACCCAGGTCTCTCCTGATTCCCAGTTCAGGGTTTTGTTGGGTATTTTTTTCCTATTACATCACCCATGCAGCCTTTCAATGAGTGAGTCTAAAACTCTGTCAGTTCTGAGACCATTGGTGGGGGTTCCAATATGGAGCCATGGCTGACAAATCAGGGCAGGGAACAGGTAGGGGGAGCAGCCAGCAACCAAAGGAATCTGAGTGGAACCAGGGGCCTGGAGGGGCCAAAAAAAGGCAGACAGGAGGAACTAGACCAGTTGTGTATCAATGAGGACCTGGTTTCAAATCTCAGCAATTACTATTGGGATGACCTTGGGTAAATCACTTTGCTTTCCTGGGTCTCAGTTTCCTCATCTGTAAAATGGGGGGGGGGGTTGTCAGCCTAGATGGTTTCTGAGTTCCCAGCCATAGATCCTATGAACATGGAGCTGGGAGAGTAAGAGCTGAAAAGCACCACAGAGAGAGCCTAGTCATTGCCTAAATAAAGAGACTGAGGTCCATACAGGCTGTGACCTGCCTAACATCACACAGCTAGTAAGTAGCAGAACTAGAACCCAGGCCTCCAGACCCCTAATCTAGGGCTCATACCTACCCCATATTGCTGTGTGCTCCTAGGGATCCATGGTAGGAGGATTTCACACAGAGAATGGAAAGGAGTGGCAGGGGAGGCTTCCAATGTGGCCCTGCCTCTGTGCTTCCATACCACCCTATGCCTAGGCTGGGCTCAGCCTATCCCTTTCCCATCCGGGTTCTGGAGTGGCAGATGTCTGCATTGCCGGCAGATGGCGATGAAATCACACAGAGGACAGCTCTGGGGCCCTAGACAGACTCACCCCCTGCATTTTGCAGAAGAAGGAGGAATCCAGGCTTTCCTCCTTTGAAAAGAGGAATCTAGAGAGGATGCCATCGGCAGGATGAGTCTGGTCTCAGAAGGAAAAACCCATGGTGGTCTTTGTTAAGGTTTTCCATCTATACAGTTGCCAATTCTGGAAGGGCAGCATTAATAAAGGGGTTTGATCATTACGTCTCATCAGTTTGGCCCGAAACAGAAACCAGAGAATGTTACCTCGCCTCTCCTCCCTGCACCCTGCACCCCCTGCCCAGAATGCTGCTTGTCAGTGGGGATAAAGTCAGGAAGACCTGAGGTGACCTTCTGCCAATGCTACTTGGGAGGCAGGGAGGTACAGGGTCGTAGAGCAGTGTTCACACCATGGAGTTGCCCACACTGATAAAATCACAGGTCCAGATGGAGAAAAACCCCACCACAACTCTATATGAAAAAGATGTTGCTTTTTGAGGTGGGTGTGGGGGCTCCATGCTTTTTTTAAGAACACTTGAAACTAGCTAGCATAGTGTAGGACTAGTGCAGTCAGGAGAGACTGGGGTTTGAAACTCGCCTCTGACACTAGCTGAGTAATCATGGGCAAGACACTTCACATCTCTGAGGCTTGGTTTCCTCACCTTTAAAATGGGGATAATAGTACCAGCAGTATCTACCTGTTTCCCAGAGTTGTTGTGAAGTTCAAAGGAGAAAGTGTACGTAAGATATTCTAGAAGCTTCAGTAACATCCCAGCTTAAAATGTGGGAATAACAGACTCTTGACCAGGGATGGAGTGCACCTAGTAAAGGCTGGTAACAATATGTGTACCAAGAGGCACTGCATTACAGCAGATAGAGGGCTGGTCTAGGAGTTTGGAAGATCTCGGTTCATGTCCTTACTTGGGCTCTGTTTCCCTGGGCAAGTCACTCAGTCTCCCAGGGCCCCAGGCAACTCTGTAAGACAGTACCTTGAGACAAAGTGCCAATCTTCATTTGTCCATAGTCTTGCAAATCTAAGCAAAAAGGCTTTTAGTTGGAAAGTAAGTGGGGAAAGAGAACACTGCCCATACATCTTCACCAAGGTAGGATGCTGGAGAAAGTCACAGTATAGGAAGAAAGATTGGGGCACAGGCACTCAGAAATTCACAGGAGACAATCCAAGAAAATAGCCAACAATGAAGCCTGTGTACGGCATTCAATGCCTGTCTACAAATGCACAAAATGTGGGTAATTAGCAAGGTGAGGCAAGCACAAGGCACAGGACTAGTGGAGGGACAGAAGTTTGTCCCCCTCAACACACCTCAATTATTCCTTACCTAATAAATCTTTGAACAGGGGACCCAGTCACCCCTCCTTAGCTCCAGCATGAGAGGTCAAATGTAAATACATGAACACTTGGGGTCCCCATCTATTTTAAAAAAAATTGAATAGATCAGTCTTTGCCTATTCTTTCCTGACCCTTTCACTCATGGATTCCCTGAAAACTACCCCAGGCTCAAAGTACATTATGGGTCAACACCCATTCAAAATCTTTCTGCTGTATCTTCTTTTATTAGGCCAACCAGAGGACACAATAGTTCAAAGACATTTAATCAAATAGCCCCAGACAGGAAAGAATTTCCTACATTCAGGGCTACCCTCTCCCACAAATTGGTACCATGCCACCAGAGGGAGAAGGGACCCGGGAGCATTTATGACCAGGAATATGTGGTCAGGGTAACACATTCCTAAGGGACTGTCCCTCTGCACCCTGCTCTGCCTCTCAGACTGCTTCTTGGTGCCCTGCAGAGCCAAAGATGTCTTCAATCAACAAGCAATTTATCAAGCTTCTCCAGTGCGCTAGGAGCTGGGATACAAGTCCAGAGAATGAAACAATCTCTATTTGCTAAGAACTTATATTCAGTTGGATAAACAGGAATAACATGTCTATAACACTTCATTTGGACCTTAGAACAACCCTGTGAGGTAAGTGATAGTATTAGCTTTCATTTTGCAGGTAGAGGAAACTGAGAGAGCTTAGGTGACTTGCCCAGGGTCACATGGCTAGTAAGCACCTGAGGGAGGATTTGAACTCAGATCTTCTAGACTGCAGGTCCGATGTTCTTTCTGCCACCCCTGGCTGCCTCTGAAGACTTCTGTTTGAGTGACCAGGAATTGAGTGCTTCATAATCACAACTCTGCTAAAGTCCTGCTTTGGAAGGAAAGGATTTGTCCTTTGGGACTGAGTTATTCTGACATTTGAGGCAAGGGGGAGTTTAACAGAGTTGTCCTCCAGTAGCAAGGTGGAAGTACTTTCTTTTGTTCAAAAGGCTCCTTCCTTCTCCACCTAACCCTCTGACCATGTGGAGGCAGGAGTCCAGATCCGGAGGTCAGCTGGCAGAAGAGAGGAAGTTTGATGCTCCCCAGTATGCGTGTGGATCATCCTAGGCGGTGTTTGTGTCAGACCCTCTTGGGGGCCTCCTCAGTGTCTCTGGCCCTTTAAGATGGGCGGCTAGAACCCACGGAGCAGCTGGAGACAGTTGGTCTCCTAGGAGCTGAGTGACAACAGGGGGTTTGGGGCTTTGGGGGAGGTGCTGGCCCTTCCCCTGCTGGGAGGCAGGGTGATGACACAGATGGACACATCAATGAATTTGTACACAGAGGGACCAGCTGTCAACCTGGTAAGGCCAGTCTCTCTCTTACTGTCAATTCACTGAATTGCAAAAGACTAAAACCAAACTGCCTGCCTTCAGGGATCTCACATTCTACTACTGCCAGACATTTGGGTCCCCCCATCCCTGTTTCCCTTCCCCACCCCCATCTCTTCTTCCCTCCCTTACCAGTCACTTGCTCTTTATTTTCTTCTTTTCCCTCTTTGTCTTCTTTACTAATCCTCAGTTCTCATACTTCCTTCCAGTTCCTCCTCCTCTGGTGTGGGGAAGGGAAAAGAGCCAGGATTTGCCTCTTTCTGAATTCAGCTCATTAGCTGTGTGCCCTTCCGTCATCTAAGCTCTCTAGGCCTGTTTTCTTTTCAGAAGAATGAGGTTCCCTCTGGTAGGCTATGATTAGACCATTTCTAAGTTCCCCTCCATCCCCTTGACAGAATTCTTTATTTTCTCCTCCTTCACCCCAGTTTGTGATGAAGAGATGGTCCTTCTCCTCGACAAGGCTAACCCCTCTAATACACTCTTGATCCCATCCCCTCCTATCTTCTCCAGCAGATTCCAGCCTCAATCATCTTCCTTTTCTCTAGTCTTCAGTCTCTCCCTGTCTACTAGCTTCTTTCTTGCTGCCTACAAATATACCCAAGTCTCCCCCATCCTTAAAAAAAATGCTCACTACTATCTCCTCAAGATATTGTCCTCAATCTCTCCTCCTTTTCATAGTCAAACTTGTGGAAAAAGCTGTTTACACTTCTTGTCTCTGCTTCCTCTCCTCCCTTCACAATCCTTTGCAATCAGTCTCACCCTCTGTCTCATCACTCATCTGAAATTTCTCTCTTCAATGCTGCCATTGACCTCTTCATTCCTAAATCTGACAGGCATTTCTCAAGCGTCCTCATTGATCTCTCTGCAGCATTCCGCACTGCTGGTGACTGTCTCATCCCATGCCTTTGTACTTTTAGATTTCCTCCTACCTAACAGACCACTCAGTCTTCTCTTCATGCCCCCTAATGCTAGGTCTGCTCCAAGGCTCTGTTCAGGGTCCTCTCCTCTCTGTATATTCATCCACTTAGTGACCTCATTAGCTCCCATGGGTTTAATTATCATCCCTATGCAGGTGACTCTCAGATGTACATGCTAGCCCTAACCTCTCTTCCAAGCTCCAGGCCCACAGCAGTGACTGCCTGTTTAGTACCTCCAACTCGATGTCCTGCCCCTGACCCAACCAAAGTCGTCTCTCTCCCAGACATCCCTATTCCTGTTGGGGGTATAACCATTCTTTTAGTCTTCCTAATTTAAGCGATCATCTGCAGAATTTAGAATCTGAGAACTGACTGTGGGGATCACATCCTCGAGTCCCCATTTTACAGAGGAGGAGACTGAGACCCAGAGAGGTGAAGGGGCTTTTCCAAAGTCATCTGGTGACAGATGACAATGACAGAATCACAGGAAGTGATCTCAGAGGTCATAAAAACAGCTGAGGCTCATGTGGCACTTAAGATTATGCAAGGCATTTTATATTAATACATGGATTAGATTAATAGATAGTGTTAACTCCGGGAAGTAGGTGTCACCATTACCCCCAAATGAGGAAACCGAAGCTAAATGACTTGCCTAGAGTCACACTGCTAGGAAGTGTTTGAGGCAGGATTTGAATTCAGGACTTTGATTCCAGGCCCAGTGCTCTATCCACTGCACCACCAGCAACCCTGTGAGGGGCAAGTAATATCCCTATTTTACACTTGAGGAAACTGAGACCCAGCAAGGCTTACCCATGATCACCCAGGGAGGGGGGAAGGGAATAAGCATTTATATGGCACCTACTATGTGTTCAGCACCTACTATGTGCCTAGCACCTACTATGTGTTCAGCACCTACTATGTGCCTAGCACCTACTGTGCTAAGAGTTTTGGTTTTCATTCATTCTTTCTTTCATTTATTGTGTATCTATTTATTACAAATCAGGTCTCATTGGATCCTCACAACAACCCTAGGAGGAAGGGGCTATTATTATCCCCATTTCATAGGTGAGGACACTGAGGTAAGCAGAGGCTAAGTGACTTGCCCAGGGTCACACCGCTAGTGTCTGAAGCTGCATTTGAACTCAAGTTTTCCTGACTCTGTCCACTGGACCACATGGTTGCTTCTCTAAGACATGGGTTCAAATCTGCTTGAAGATCATGACCCTCAATGATGCCCATCCTTTCAACAGAAGAAGCGACGTTTTGCCAGGCAATGTACACTGCCTCATGCCCTCGTGCCAAACGCCAGCCATATTTTCTAAGTTCCTTGAACTTGAGATTTCCGGTCTTGAGTGTTTCGTGGAGTCTGGGGGGATGGGAGGAAGGGTGGGGAGAGGAAACTACCCAATCAAAACAGCGACAATGAAAACTCATAAAACCCCCAAATGCAGGCAAGGAACAAACAAGCTTTTAACAGGCCAGGCCCCTTTACTGCTGCAGAACTAGCCCACACGGTTGGACCCCAAGCCCTAGCATTCTTGTAAGCTTCCCCTGCCCCCAAATACAGACCACACCTCCATTTTGCTAATAGAGGCTTTTGGCCAGACCGGATAACCCACCAGGCCCCCTGCATGAGGCTGCCTCTTTGTTCCTATATGGTTATGAAAGATTTGGTCAGTCAGCAAGCATTCATTAAGTACCTACTATGTGCCAGGCTAAGCACTAGGGACACAAAGAAAGACAGACAAATAATCCCTGCCCTCAGGAAGCTCACATTCTCACAGAGAAGTCAGCATGCAGGGGAAAAAAAACTATATATATACAAGATACATAAAGTAAGAAAGAGCTGTTCTCAGAGGAAAGGTACTAGCAGCTGTGAGTCTGGGGAAGAAAGGCCTCCGGGAGAAAGTGGAATTTGAACTGTCTTAAAGGGAGCCAGGGGAGCTGGAAGTGGAGATAGGTAGGGAGAGCATTCCAGGCATGGAGGGACAGTCAGACTCGGCGAGGCGGAGCTCTGGAAATAGTGCCCATCTCTGCCTCGGTAGTCATCAGAAGGATGGGAGCCGCCTTTACTTTTCAGGTTTAGTGCTGTGAGGTTCACCAAGTGCCTACCTTGAGGCTTACACCAATCCTGTGAGGTTGGGACATTCTATATGTCTATCAGCCCCATTTTACAAATGGGCAAACTGAGGCACCGAACGTTTCAATGATTTGCCCAGATTCACACAGCTAGTAATTGTCACGGGTGGGATTAGAAGCTTCTTCCTGACTACAGAAGAAGCTTTCTGTCTACTATACAGCAATGACCATTTTTAGCAAGCAGGCTACGAACGGATCACCTCTCTTTCAAAAACGGGCTTGGATGAGCCCACCTGGGATCCTGGCATAGTGAGGGGCAGTGATCAGTTTGCTGGGCTGGAGTCAAGAAGCTGGTGTCCTGGGCTGGTGTCCCACCTGGCTGTGTTATTCTGGACAGGTCACTTCCCAGGGTGCTCAGGGTTCTCATCTGGAAAATCGATCCATCGGTCAACCAACCAGCACTTACTAATCCCCTATTCTGTAACAGACAAATAAAAAGTCAACAAGGAAATAGTCCCTGCCTGCCCTGCCAGGGGTTTGTATTCTATCAGGAGACACAAAAGAGGGTGATGGCAATCAGAAGCTAACAGGACTTTGGTAAACATCAAGCTTTAGAAATCTCCTGGTTCAAGCCCTCATTTTACGGAAGAGAAGAGGGCCTAAAGAGATTGACCTAGGCACAGAGGCCGAATTGAACCCAGGATGTCTGCCTCCATTGCTTTCTCCTATCCTGCTTGTACCTGGCCTTTTGTGAACCTTAAAATGCCATGTAAATGTTAGCAGGTTATTACTGAGCTATTATTCCAGAAGCAAGCAGCTACAAGATCGCAGATGGAATGCCACAGCCATGGTGGACCCCGGCATCCTTTGGGTCGCCAAGGACAGCTAGGTGGCTCAGTGGATAGAGCAAGGAGACTGGAGTTAGAAAGACCCCTCTCCCTACAGTCAAATCCAGCCTCAGAAACTTAATAGCTGTGTGACACTAGGCAAGTCACTTAAGCCTGTTTGCCTCAGTGTCCTCATCTGTGAAATGAGCTGGAAATGGCAAACCACTCTAGTATCTTTCCTAAGAAAACACAGAGTGGGCTCACAGAGTCAGACACCACTGAAGAACAAAAACAGGACACATGGGACTTTGGAGGTGATCTAGATTTATTTTACGGATGAGGAAACTGAGACGCCAAGAGAAAGTGGCTTATCCAGGATTACCCAGTCAGCTCATAGCAGAGCAAGGTAGCATACAATGGAAAGAGCCCTGGGTTTGGAGACAGAGGTCCTGAGTTTGAGCCCCATTGCCCTTTGGACAATTCACTTAGGTCTCGGTTTCCTGGTCTATAAAATGGGCATCTTGGCTGAGATAACCTTTGAGGTCCCTTGCAGCTCTGGGTACCCAGGAATCTATGTACTGTACAAGTGCAGATGTGATCTTGAAATCACTGCGCAACGTTAAGGGCTGGGTTTAGTAGCCGGGGTTGATCGGTCTTTTCCCTTTGTGAATGTTATCTGTATGTCTAACTTTGCCGGCTCCCAGTTGAGAGCTAAGCTCGTTACTTGAGGAGAGAGTTCCGTTCTGTGACCCCAGTGCTTGGCACATAATTAGACTGGGAGCTCCTTGAGGGCAGGCATTGTCTTTTGCCTCCTTTTGTATTCCCATTGTTTAGCACAGTGCCTGGCAAATAGTAGGCACTTAATGAATGTTTTATTGATGGGTTATTGATGAATAGCTGCTTAATAGAACGTGGGTTTGAATCCTGATTCTGTGCGACCTCGGACAAGTCGCTTCTCCGGGCCTCAGTTTCCTCAGCTGCAGAATGAGGAGGGCCATCTCAGCTCTAAATCTACGATCCTACACGATCGTGTTTGGAGCAAAGTGGGGAAGCTCAAGGTTGGGGTGGGGTGGGGGGCGCCTGGGACCGAGCACGGAATTTAGAGTCAGAAGTTAGGCTCTGCCTCTTACTCACTGTGGCGCTGGGGAGGGTCCCTTCTCATCCCTTGGGCCTCAGCTTCCTTTTCTGTAAAAGGGAGGGCCTGGACGAGATGCGCACCCCCTAAGCTCGCCGCCAGCTGTGAACATTTGGACGCGCCTCGCTGCCATGCCTCCCCCGGGCCGCGGGGTGGAGCTGCGACCCCGCCCGGGGATTTGGGTGTTTTTTTTTTTTTTTTTTTTTTAAGAGCAGGGAGGGGCGAGGCGGGGAGAGGAGGCGGGTCAGAGCCTGGGAGTGACTGCGCCGCTGAGGTCCGGCCGCGGTGAGTGTCTCGGGAACTCAGGGGCACTGGGGGTGGGGAGTGTCGCGCACCGTACAAAGCGCATGGGGTGGGGGGGTTACCTGGGAGACCCCCGCCGACCCCCTCAAGTTCACGTCCTTGCTAAGGGGCAGGGAGGCCGGCGAGGGAGAGATCGCGCCCCGGCAGTGGGGGAGGGGGCGGCGCTGCCTCGGGGTCTGCGTCTTCCTGGAGGGACCCTGGAGCCCCGGGAGAGCGTGCGCGCACCCCATGCCCCCAGCGCCGGCGGGACCCCCGGCTCCCGGCAGCCCGCTCCTCTCCCCTCCCCACTGACCGATCCAGGACCTAGCCCATCCCCTCCCCCCTCCCCCCCGTGTTGCGCTACATTGTAGCCCTGGATAACCTCCCGCGGCTTCCGGATGGGCTGGGGGTGGGACCCCAGTTGTGGTGCCGTTCGTCTGAGCCGTAGATCGAGACTCGATAGCCCAGCGGTCACCTAGTGCAGCCCTTTGCATCTTACGGAGCAAAAGTTCGAACTTAAATCGTCAGAGCCGCAAAGGGCCCAAGGACTTAGGACTTTAGGATAACGTTGCAATAGAATGTAGGATCTTAGAATAGATCGGAGGTTGTGAAATACAGTGTGGAACCACGTAGAATGTTACAATAAATAGAACACTTGGAATGTTAGAATAGAATGTAGAATGTTACTATAAATAGAACACTACAGTGTTACAGTAGAACGAAGACTCACAATAGAGAGGTAGGAAGTTGGAATGTTAGACTAATGGGAACATATTATGTTAGACTAGAATGTGGATGTTACGATGGACAGAATGTTAGAATAAAGGGGAATGTTAACAAAAGCAGTCCCATAGGTGCTGAAGAAAGTAGTTAATTAGACCTGGAGTCTGGAAGACCTGAGTGCAAATACTGTCTCAGGCACTTTCTAACCAGGTGACCCTAGGTAAATCAGTTAACCTCTTTCTGCCTTATTTTTCCCATCTGTAAAATGGGGGTGATAGTAGTACCTACCTTGTCTGCTTATTGTGAAGATATGATTGTGAGAAACACGGTTTTGGGGATCACTGGACTTCCCCAAATTGTGAGAAAACGCAATTTTGGGGATCACTGGACTTCCTAGGCAGGGCCAAAGTCCTGAGGAAGAACCCTGTGATAATCCCTAGGGAAGGCTGTACAGACCACAGGACTCCCAGAGGAAGACCAAGTGGTAACCCCCCCCCCTTCCTCTGTGGGGATCACAGGGCCCCCGAGGGGTCAGACCCTAAGGAGGACCCCAGTGATGGCCCCTTACAACAGTAGTGGGGAAATCACAGGACCTTCTAGGGTTGGACCCAAGGAAAGAGCCACGTGATGACCCTTAAGGAAGGCTGTGCAGACCGCAGGACTACCAGAGGAAGACCAAGTGGTAGCCCTCCTTAATCTGTGGGGATCACAGGGCATCCTAGGAGTCAGACCCTAAGGAGGACCCAAGTGATGGCCCTTAGCTCTCTTAACACTGCAGTGGGGAATCACAGGACTCCCCAAGGCAGGAACAGGAAGTAAGCCCAAGACAAGCTTCCGATGCTCATTGCTTTCCTTTCCTTAACCTTAGGAAAATCCATGTGATTTGCCCATTCTCACCCAAAGAACTCAGGACCAGAGTAGGCAGAGGAAGGCATTTTATTACACTCCTTGAGAGAGCAGGTATAGTGCTCACTGGAACACTTACACTGATACAGCTGCAGGAGCAGGGGTATCCATTCCCTCCACTCCTGCTAGAGTTATGGTTAGTTTACAGTCTTTGTTTTTTACATAGTTTTCCTAGGTTATACAGTTTATACAGGTAGGATAATAAGGATACAGAAGCAAAAGTGAAGTTAATTAGATTTTCCTTGTCTTAGTTACTTCCCCTACTTTCCCTCTTTAACATATGCAAATTGTGCAAATCAGTAGGCCTGGATTCTGGACCAAGACCAGACCCTAGATAAGCTTGAACTGGTTCAACCTGGTTTGGCCTCTCTAATTCCCCTGACTGCCTCCTCAAAAAGCATGCCTATGCGTACAAACCTGTGACCTCTCACCTGACCGACCTTGAGGCCTGGTTTCTGCTAAAGCTAGGGGAGGGAGGGGGGAAGTACACCTTTAGTTCTGTGGAAACTAAACTCCTCCTCCCATTTCTTACACTATGAGATAATTTTTTTATACATAAAGTTATGCAAAACATGCATTAGTGTTTCAGTTTTTCCACATTCCTTATTCCCATATTGCTGTTACTGTGTTCAGTGTTCTCCTGGTTCTGCTCACTTCACTTTGCATCAGTTCATACAAGTCTTCCCCAGTTTTTCTGAAATCAGCCTGCTCATCGTTTCTTCTAGCCCAATAGTATTCCATCACAATCATATACCACAGCTCATTCTGCCATTCTACTGTCACAAAAAGAGCTGCTATAAATATTTTTGTACAAATAGGTCCTTTTCCCGCTTCTTTGATGCCTTTGGGAAACAGACTTAGTAGTGCTATTGCTGGGTCAAAGACTATGCACAGTTTTATAGCCCTTTGGGCATAGTTCCAAGTTACTCTCCAGAATGGTTGGACTAGTTCACAACTCCATCAACAACGGTGCATTAGTGTCTCAATTTTCCCATATCCCCTCCAGCATTTGTCATTTTCCTTTTCTGTCACATTAGCCAATCTGATAGGTGTGAGGTGGTATATTTGCAAAGTACTTTGCAGAATTTAAAGTGCCAATATAAATAGATGCGGGATTCTTGGCTCAGTAAGAAGGCAGATGAAATTCAGTTTTATGCGGATAATAACAATCCAAAGCGCTTTTATGATGCCCTGAAGGCTAGTTATGGGCCAAAGACCAATGGTGCATCTCACCTACTCAGTGCTGATGGAGCCACATTGATTAGTGATAAGGATATGATCCTAGAGTCTTCTCAACAGACCGTCATCAATCAATGCTGAAGCCATTGACCGTTTACCTCAGGTTGAAGTTAATCCCTCCCTAGCTGAATGCCATTAGGCTCCTCTCATGTGGCAAAGCACCTGTTGCTGATTCTATTCCAGGTGAGATTTACAAGGTGGGGGAGGGGCATTGCTCATACAAAAGCTGACTGAAATTTTCTGGGTTACATGGCAAGAGGAGGTTATCCTGCAGGAGTTCAAGGATGCCTCCATTGTCCATCTCTATAAAGATAAAGGAAATAGATTGTCCTGTGACAATCACAGGAGGGTCTCTCTGTCTCTCTCTCTCTCTTTCTCTCTCTCTCTCTCTTCTCTCTCTGTCTCTTTCAATCTCTCTCTCTCTCTCTTCCTCCCTCCCTCTTCCTCTCCCCCCCGCAGTAATTATTAATATTATTCTTACTAGAATACAGAATGTCAGAGCTGATGGGGACCTCAGAGGTCCTTCAGTCCGGCCATTTCATTTTACAGAGGAAACTGTAGATTTTAGAATGTCGGAGTTGGAAGAGGTCTCAGAATCTGGAATATTGGGGCTGTAAGAAATAGACCGAGTTGGGAAGCACCTTAGCGACCCCTAGTGGTAAAATGAGTAGAGTGCTATGCAAACTTGTCCTTTCTTCACACCTGGGCACTGGCCCCACTCCTTCCTTACTTCCAGTTCCTCCCCTTCATTAGAGCACCCACCACCTTCTGCAAGAAGCACTCCCTGGTCTCTTCACCTGCTGGTATCATCCCTCCCCAGCTGCCTTGTCTTTCCGTGTGTTTATACACACATGGTGCCTCCTACAAGAGAGTGTTAGGAGTAGGGATTGTTTCTTTGTTGTGTGTCTGTCTCCCCACACCTTGCACAGGGCTTGGCACATACTTGGTGTTTAATATAAACTTACCAATTGATGGGCTTGAAATTAGAGGAAGACTCCCCTGTCTCACAAACTTCCCAGCTGGCTGACCCCACCCAATTCATTTACCTTCTCTGGTCAAATGAAAAGGTAGAATGATGTGAATTCCAAGGTGCCTTCCAGTTCCAAATCCTTGTTCCTATGATTCCTCATTTTACAGAGGAGGCATTAAAGCAATTGGATATCAGATCTGCAGAGAGTTAGAATAAAGGATGAAATGTCAGAGCTGGGGAGGACCTTAGAGCTCATCTAGTCCGGTGCTTCTTAAACGGTGGGTCTCAACCCCATGTAGGGGTGTGAAAATTTTGGCAACAGTAACAGGTTTCTGAATGCACAATGACCAAAGTTAATTAAAAATCAAATGCGTAAAGAATCCAAGGTGTTTCTGGCAGTGGTTTCCTGTGTTACATGGCCCAACTTCGCAGCAGCCTTGGTTGTTAAGGCATGGCATGCACACTTTGCACTGTACATGTGGTCACACTAAAGAATGCAGCCAAAATGTGGGAAGGAGTGACAAGTGAAAAAGTTTAAGAAGCCCTGATCTATTCCAAGCTTTTCATTTTATTAAGAAATAAACTCAGAGTTTAAGCAGCATGTCTGAGGTCACATAGCTCATAAGTGGCAAAACTCATTTGGGAGCCCAGGTTCTCTAGCTTCAACACTAGTGGGGTAGGGGTCAGTCAAGGTAAGGGGAGGAACAAGCATTTTTTGGGCCTTCACTGTGTGCCGAGCAGCATACTAAGCACTTTTGCAAGTATTACCTCCCTAGATCCTTACAGCAGTCCTGGGAGGTAGGTGCTGTTACTATCCCAATTGAGGAAATTTAAGACAGATAGAGGTTAGGTGACTTGCTCAGAGTCACGCAGCTAGGGTTTGAATTCAGGTCTTAGACTCTAAGCCCAGTCCTCTGATAATAATATAATGACATTCACATCACCTAGCTCACGCATTCATTTTGGGGATCCAATAACGTTGGATATGAACACACTTGGTCACCACAGTTGGGGGGGGGGTGCCGTAGGTGAATTCTACTTTACTCCCAAGCAATATAGCCAGACATCAAACCCAGTCCTCCTACCTCTAGGCCAGAACTCACCACCAGGTCCCAGTAAGTTCTGTAGCATGGAGGTACTTGGAGCTTTTGTATGCAAAGCTGTTGGTGGCACTACTCCATGTAGATCTGGATGTTGGCATCATAGTTTTAGGGACCTGAGAGGCCATCAATCTCCTTTTACAGATGGAGAAGCCAGAGGTGAAGTGACCTGCCCCATGTCAGGTTTTTTTCCTTGGTAAAGTAGGACTAATGGTCTTTCCTTCCCCCCCCTCCCCGGGGCTTCTTGGGAGTGAGAGCTTGGATCCTTGTTCTCATCATCCTTGAGTTCATTGTCTGGTGTTACAATCTCTTGGTCTTTTGTGCAGGACTGCTCAGAGTTCACCCTGGCCCTGCTCAGCCTAGATGGTGTCGTCCTCTCCCCAACAGAGAATGACTTTATCCTCCATGTCAAGGAGGAACTGGACCGATTCCTCCTGCAGAAGCAGCTGTCCAGGTGAGATAGCTTGGGGGCAGAGAGCCCGGTGAGGCACCATTGCCGATCCAATCCCCTCTCAGCATACAGAGCGATGCTTGATTGCAGTATCTGCAGTGACCCCTCCATTTCCTCTCACCTAGATCAGTTCACTCATAGGAAGTGATTAGCTACAGTTAAGAAGGTGTACTCTGTGGCCATATTGAATAAAAGGAAACCTTGACCCAGAGAAGCATCAGGGTCAAGAACCTTGACCATCTTTGCCCATAGATGGAGTGTTGGCCTTGGAATCAGGAAGAGCTAGGTTCGAATCCTGCCTCTTACGTGGCTTAGCTTTGTGACTACATGAGTCACTTAGACTTCACTGAGCCTCAGTGTCCTTGTCTCTGAAATGGGGGTAATGATAATGCCTCTGGCACTGACCTGGCAGGGTGGTTGTAAGGTGCGGATGAGATTCTATTATTGTAGTAGCTGACATTGACACAGCAGCCCTGTGAGGGTGACTTTGTATTATTTATGTACGTATACATTATAATGTAACCTTTTTGAGGGCAGGGACTTTTCTTTGTATCCCCAGCACTTAGCAGAATGCCTGGCACATAGTAGGTGCTTTGTAGATGCTCATTAATGGACTAACTGACTGATTGGACAGTCAATCTGTAATCCCCTTATCAAATGAGATAATTTACACAAAGTGCTTGGCCAACTTTAAAGCAGTATATTTTCAGGGGCACAGTGGAGAAAGCCCTGGACCTAAGTCAGGAGTTCAAATGAAGTCTCAGACACTGACTAACTGTGTGATCCTGGGCAAGTCTCTTCACCCTGTTTGCCTCAGTTTCCTCATCTGTAAAGCTGGAGTGATATAACATCTGCCTCTCAGGGTTCTGGTGAGGAGCAAATAAGATAATTATTTTTTAAAAGGTGCTCAGCACAGTGCCTGGCTTTTGTTGTTCTTGAAGAGGACCATAACATCAGAGAGGGAATGCTGTCACATGCAGGTGAACTGGATTGAAGTGAGGGAGGGCTGAGCAAAGTCACCAGCCTCACTTTCTCCTCCAGAGCCCTCTGGGCCCAGTGGTGAGATATAGATCAGGATGACTCACACTGCCTGGTACACTTTAAAGTGCTAGCAGGGTGAGTGTATCATCATCGTTGTCAGCAGCTAGGTGGTGGGTGCAGTGGATAGAGTGCTGGGCCTAGAGTCAGGAAGACCTGAGTTCAAGTCCAGCCTCAGACACTTCCTAGTTGTGTGACCCTGGGCAAGTCACTTCCCTGTTTGTCTCAGTTTCCTCATCTGTAGAGTGAGGAGGTGGCAAACCACTCCAGTATCTCTACTAAGAAAACCCCAAATGGGGTCTCGAAGATATTGATGAGCTCATCTGAGCTCATAGGATCATGACTTCAGATCCAGACGGGAGCTCAGGGGCCATCCAGTCCAACTGCCTTGCTTTGTAGTCCGTCGACAGGCGCTTCCTTTGTGCTAGGCTCAGATGAGCACACAGAGGCCCCAGAAATTGAATTGCCCAGGGACCCACAGCTAGCCTGTGTCTGGGGCAGGATTTAAACCCCGGCCTTCATGATTCCAAGTCCACTCCAGCCCCAGCTGCCTCTGGTATTGACTGCAAAGCCTGATCTAAATGAATCACTAGTGTTCTCAGTGCCCTGCGCTGACCGTGAGCAAGCTGAGCCCAGGTCTCAACAGGCTCGGCCCCTCTCATCTCTAGCTTTCCTCTGCCACTGATGAGCCTCGTGACCACAGGCAAGCCCTTTCTCTTGTCAGGGCCTGGCTGGCTCATTTGATAAGTGAAGATATCACATGAGGTGGCTCTCTGGTCCCTCTCCAGCTGAGATATCTTGTGCATAGTGCGTGGTGCAGCAGACAGACTCTGGTATTGGGAGTGCCAACCCTCTCACAGGTGCTTTTTGAGCCTCGCTGTGACCTTGGCCAGATAGCTTGGCCACTCTTAGCCTCAGTTTCCTCATCTGTAACATGAGGGGCATAGACTAGACAACCTCCAAGGGCCCTTGTGGGTCTGAGTCAATGATAGAATAGTGCCCCAGCTCCTTGGAAAGATGCCAGGTCCTCTGCTGTCCTCTTCCCCAGCAGCCCCGGGAGGTGGCTAGCCTAGTCATTGTTATGCCCATCTTACTGATGGTGGGACGGAGGATTAGAAAAGCAAAGGCTTGCTCCAGAAGAGGGACTGACCTTGGAGCCAGAAGACCTGGGTTCTGATCTCAGTTTCCTCTGGGCCTCAGTTTCCTCATTGACAAAATAAAGGCTTGGACTAGATGAGCTCCAGAGGTCCCTTCTTGTTCCAGATCCGTGCTGTTGAGCATCAGAGTGGGGATGGGAACTAGGTCTTCTTGGCTCTGCCCTCCTCCCTCCTCTTGTATTAGCATTTCCTTTGCATGTGGAGATGAGGGCCCCAGTGGCCCAGTGTCTCAGAATCTGAGGGTCAGAGGGACTTTGAAGGCTGCCCAGTCCTGACAGGTGATCTCACAGCCTCTGTGTGAAGACCTTCAAAGTGGGGGAGCCACCACCTCCCAGCCAGCCCTGTAGTGCTGCTGGGTCTGCCCTTGGGGCTAAGCAGGACAAGGCTTAGCCCTGGTCCATAGAAGAGACCTTGAGGGATGTGAAGGTGGCTTTTGCAGCTCCTGAGGCTCTTCTTCTCCTCACTGAATCTCCTAAGTTCCTAAGACCCTACATGGTCCTGGCCTCCCTACAGTGTGGTGCCCAGGACTGAGCTCAGTACTCCAGATTTGGGCAGATGTCAGTGAGACTGTCACCTCCTTCTTCCTTGAAGCTATGCCCCTGGAAACTATGCTCTAAAAGTTGCCTGAATGAATGAATGAAAAGGCATTGGTAAGCACCTACTGTGTGCCAGGCACATTACTAGGCATTGGAAATGCAAATAGAAAGGTGAGATAGTTCCTGCCCCCAAGGAGCTTACATTCTAACGGGGGAAACGGCAGAGATGGAGAATGGAATGTGTCTGGGCAGGTACCTAGATGGTGGGTCGACCTAGAGGGACTTTCGTGTGGCAATAGCACTGTTAATTTGGCTGGTGTCCCCGGAGTAAGAAGGGGCTGGGGGTGGAGGCGCCAGGCTAGATGAAGATGATCCCTGCAAAGCCCCAGTACCTTGGTGGGTTGGTTCTAGATGGGATTTGAAGTGTGGGGCTAGTTAGGAGACTGTAAAGGAGCAGAAAGTGGGGTGCGGGGTTCCAGTCCCCCTGAGCTCCTTCAGGGTGGGCTGGGTAGGTGGTTTGACTCCTTCAAATGGTTCTCAGTGCCCTGGGGGAAGCCACCTTGATCCCCTCCCAGCCCCCCAGGGACTGGGGCCAGCCTGACTAACTCCCTCATGCTTCCCTCCCACAGAGTGCTTCTCTTCCCACCCCTCTCAAGTCGCCTCCGGTACTTGATCCACCGAACGGCCGAGAATTTCAAACTCCTGAGCAGCTTCTCAGTTGGGGAGGGCCCAAAGAGGAGGACAGTCATCTGTCACCTGGACACCAGGTGCGAAGGCCAGCTCCCCAGGGCTGAAATCCTGGAGGAACGTGGCCTCTCCCACTCCACTGGTGAACTCTGGGATCAGCTCTCCAGCTTCTAAATGGAGAATACATTTGGGGGCCTAGGAGCCAGGGACCGTTTGGGACATAGCCCCTGCCATGGGCTTGAGCCTCCCTCTTATCGAATCAGGCCCCACATTGGCTTTGTAAACAGTAAAGCCCACTGGCCTTGCCATCAGAAGACTCGGCATAGCCAGTCTGACATGTCTCGCCATGTGACCCTGGGCAAGGGCACGGGTTGCGAGTCAGAAGACCTGGCTTTGATCCCCGGCTTTGCCACTCACTGTCTCTGTGGCTTCGGGCAAGTGACGTCAGCTTTCTGTGCCTCAGTTTCCTCATCTGTAAAAGGAGGAGTTTGGACTTAATGACCCCTAAGGTCCCATCAGCTCCACATCTGTGGTCCTGTAATCCTCTATTACATCACCTCTCCAGGCTTTCATTTGTTGATCCGTAAAATGAGAACAAGACTGCCTCCCTCCTTGAAGCTCAGGGCTCTTTTCCCTCAAATGCTACAGGAATGAGAGTTATTGTTAGACTTGACCTGTGGCCACTAGAACACCTCTTCTCCCACTTTGCTTCTAGGTTACCGAATTTGGATAACTACTTTCCCTCCCACCCGATCCCTGGCCGCCGGGGCAAGTCTCGAAGGCCCCGGCCCAGATTAGCCCAGGAACCAGCCTCTGGACCCCGGGCTCCGCGGCAGGTCCGGAGGCAGAGTGGCCGCAAACCTGACCAGGCCCTGTACGTGCCTCGGGCGCTACGCAGGAAGTCTGAGCGAGCTCCGGACCTACTGCCGGTAGAGGCAAATATTGGGGATGGGCGTGGGAACCCAGTTGGAAAGATCCCAGAAGAACCCAAAGATGTTGGCAGCGAGGACCAGGGCCCTGACCCTGACCCTGACCCCGGACTCCCCGATCAGGCAGTGCCTGGAGTGGCAGGAGATTTAAAAGACCAGAACCAAATGGTCCCAGGTGAGGCTAAGCCGGACTCAGATGAGCTGGATCCCCCTGGCTCCAAGAACCAGGCACAGGAGGCAGACTGCCAGGAAGCAAAGGATCAGACCAGCTCCAATCTTCAGATCCCTTTGGAGGATAGGAGGAAGACCCTCCCAGTGAAGAGTGTCCAGGAGGAAGAAGCTGGCAGCTCCTCCGAGGAGGAGTCTGATGAGCTGATACAGGAGGTAACAGGCCCCTTAGGTCCTGAGATGGGCGACCATAGAAAGGGTGGCTGGGAGGAGGGGGCAGGGCAGTAGAGGCCATACATGGCTGCATATCAGTGTTGGGAAGGGCTGTGTCCAAAAGCCTCCATATAGCCATGTTTCTAGGGATGTGGATGAAAGGGAAATTGAGGCAGATGTCAGTTAACTGACTTGGCCAGGGTCACACAGCTAGGAAGTATCCGAGGCCAGATTTGAACTCAAGCCTTCCTGACTCCATGATGCCACCTACCTGGGTGAGCTAGGGTGGAACAGGTGACATTCATGCCCATTTTAAAGATAGGGAAACTTGAGACCTGAAAGGGTTTCATGACTTGCCCGGTTGGGACAGTTGGAGTGGCACCCAAGTCTCTTGGTCCCCAGCCCAGCTCTCCATTTACCCCCATGCTGGAGAAGGAGCTCATCATTAGCCCCTTCCTCCTAACCCACCAGAAAAAAAAAACCACTCCACTCCCTCCATAACTGTAAGAAATTGCATCCAGAAACCCCCAGAGATATTTTGGTGTGACATATTTAGAACGGGAAGAGCCTCCAGCCCCCTGAGGCCCAGAGCTACATAGGCTGTGCTGCCAAGGGATGGCTGGGAGCCCAGGGCCCCTGACTCAATGGCCAGAGTTTGTTCTGTGCCCTTCCCTGCTCCCCGTGCCCCACAGGGCCGTGGCCTCTCATATTCATTCCTAGTGTCATAGGAACGTAACAAAGGACTTGGAAGGTCAGCAGGTCTAAGCCCAGTGGGGAGAACTGAGAGCCAGAGCCCAGAAGGGATTTGTCTGCAGGCTAGGCAGAGAGGGGCAGGGTGGTGTAGTGGGCGGGGCCAGCCTCGGAGCCAGGAAGAGCCTCTCACACACCCACACACCCACAGCAGCAGGTGTCTCTGCGCTACTCCCTCTGATGCCCAGCGGCAGAGTCATTATGGATTTGCCTTCATGGAGGAAGTGGCCACACAGGGAGCCTCACAACTGTAAGTCCAGACTAGTCTACAGACACGTGTGCACATTTGTCACACTACACGGACATGGTCACATACACACATGATGGGTGTGTGTCCCCACTACACGTGCACTCACGCATGCATATAAGACACATTGTACCACACGCACATGTGAAGCACACGTTATACACACACAACATGCGTACATACTCATACATGCCTGCACACGCATAAACATGTCTACGTGCACGTACAGCACTCATACACGTGCTCACTCACCCCTACCTGCTTGGGCACACATCCACATATGCACACTAACTCACCCCTACACACGCGTAGCTACTCCATGACAGAACCAGGGTTTGACCCCTACCCCCATTCTCTGACTGCATATTGAGGGGCATTTCAGGCTCCTCCCAGGCACTGCTTGGTCAGCTCCACTGGCCCCTTGTCTTGGACAGGCCTCCCCAAAGACTTTACCCCTCTGGCCTGTTCCCAGATCATGGACAACGTGGTTGACCAAGAGATTCAGATTGAGAAGATCCACTTGAACAGCTGCTATCTGGCTGATAACCAGTCATGGGGGGAGAATGGCTTTGGCCACGTGGTGGAAATCTATGACTTTAAGCCCTCCTTGAAGACAGAGGACCTCCTAGAGGCATTTTCGGAATTTCAGTGAGTGGATGAGAGGAGCTGGGGCCACTGGGGGTTTGGGCTGGAGAGAGGAGTCAGTGTGGTGACCCTGGACACCCTGCCCTGGCATCATCATCCCCAGAGGGTGACTCCCTCTTGTCCTCTGTTCCTGCTGGCCTCAATCCCCATCATTGCAAAGGTGAAGCTGGCCAGCTCCGTGTGAGACTGGGGCTGGCAGGGGGCCAGATGTGGGTCTGTCATTGCTTCCTGTGGGAGAGTGTCTTGGTGGTATTCTGGGGGCAGGGTCTAGGATCTGAGGGGACCTGGGTTCAGATGCTGCCTCTGGCACTGACTGGGGCTATGACAGTCACCCTCGGTCTCTGTTTCCTCATCTGTAAGATGAGTGGGTGGATGGTGTGACCTCTGAGGTCCCTGCCAGCCTAGACCCATGATCCTGTGAAGCCACTTCACTCAGCCTCGGTTTCCCCATCTTTGGAATGAGGGAGCCAGCTCCAGGTCTGTGATCCTCTGGTCTTTGGACATTTTTTTTCCTCATCTGTAAAATGACCTCAGGGACCTCTCACATATCTTCCCACTCTGAATTTGTGCTCTCTCTCCCCAATAATAATAACACCATTAATTCTCATCTGCATAATTATTTAAAGTTTGCAAAGCACTTTACAAATACCATCTCATTTGTCCTCACATCAGCCCTGGGAAGTGAGTGCTGTTATGAAACCCAATTTACAGAGGAGGAAACTGAGGATTTGAGAAATCAAGCAAAGTGTTTGGGGAGATCACACAGTAGAGAATGGGCCGTGTTTGGGAAGTGGAGCAGAGAGGGAGGTTTCCTGGGAGGTTTTGAGAGAGAAAGTTTTTGTCCTATGGCATTTTCTTAACTCTGACATGTCTTCTTCCTAGGGAGAAAGGGTTCAAGATCCAGTGGGTGGATGACACTCATGCTTTAGGCATCTTTTCTTGCCTAGCATCAGGTAATGAGCCTGTGTTTGGCGCTCCTCACACCTCCGCAGGCCCCCAGGTGAGGCCTCACTCGAGGGAAGGCCAGGAAGGAGCTTGGTGACACCCAGGTGTGTTCTCTCTCTACAGCAAATGAAGCCTTGATCAGGGATTTCTCAGAACTGAGGATCCGTCCCCTCACTCAGGGAGCCAGACAGTCCAAGCTCAAAGCCCTCCAGCGTCCAAGTAAGAAACCATCTATCTCTCAGGGTTATTGTGAGAAGCAAATGAGATAATATTTGTTAAGTGTTATAAAATCATTAGGAGCAGAAGTGGGGCAGTATTCAGAGTACTGGGTTTGCAGTGTGAGGATTCACTTTTCTTGCCAGCTGTGTGACACCCATCAAGTAACTTGGCCTCTCTGGGCCTTGGGGCCTTGGCCCAGAACTGGCTGGATGCCCTTTGGGCTCTGAGGCCCAAGATGCTGTGGGAGCTGTGTGATCTTCTCTGGGGGTGGGGGGAGAAAACAGCAGAGAACAGGTACAGGTGCCACAAAGCAGGCCTTCCTCCCACCCCCAGATCCTTGGGGAGTTACCTCCTGGTTCTCTCTTTGCTTCCTGCCGAGCCCTTGATGACAGGATGGGGCAAATCTGAGCACCATTACTGAGGCCTAGCCTGGGATTCTGAGAGCCTTTGGTGGGTCATGGTCCTGACTGTAAGCCCAGGGGATGGGGGGGGATGCTTCCTGAACTGTACGTGCTTGGGGAAGTGGCTTTGTGTCTGTGGGCCTTGGTTCCTTCTCTGTAAAATGGGGATAATGATCTTAGTCACCATTTATTAAGTGCTTATACATCGGGCACTGCACTAAGTGCCAGGGATACAGAAGAGGTTTTAAGGGGAAAAAGCTTTAGAAATGAGTTATTTATGAGTAATTGTTTTTTAAAAGCCACATTTTACAGGTGGGGAAATTGAGAGAGAAAGGAGGGTTTTATCCCAGTCTAGGAGGGAGGATCAGGCTTGGAGCCTCCACAGGAGGATCTCCCAAGGATCTCAGAATGCTGTGGTTCAGCCCGTGAAAAGATTGCGCTCTCACCATTACTTTCAGAGCTCCTGCATTTGCCCAAGGAACGGCCACAGACCAGCACAGCTGTGGCCCGGAGGCTAGTGGCCCGGGCCCTGGGCCTCCAGAAGAAATGTAGAGAACAGGCGAAGGCTGAGTCCTCTGCCCAGCCTTGAGTCACCAGGCTTCCCAGTGGAGCAGCCTAGGACCCAAGCTCCAGGGCTCTGGGGGCTGGCCCCCCTTCCACCAGGCCCAATGACCAGCTCCAGCCAACAGCCATCACTGAAAGGTCGCCAACCAAGGGTCTGATGGCCTTGAGTGTATTTTTAGATGTTGAGAAGAAAATTAAAAATGGCCTGGATGAAAGTTGTACTAATGTCTTTTCCTTGATGCTGCCCCATCCATGATAAATGGGCCATTCTCCCCACAGGACATCGGGGGTGTTGTCCACCAGTCCTGGCTGGGTCCCTGCTGGATGGCTTAAGGACCAGGTTGGAAGAGGGGGAGGGGGAAGAGGGGAGGCTGGGACTGGGCCTGGAGGTATTTCTGCCTGGAGTCAGGGCCCTTCATTGGGTCTTCCTCCTCTTCCTATTCTCCTTTAACAGAAGAGTATGAGCCAGTGTCCTTCCTCTTTCTGCCTTTGACCAAACCAAACAATGACTGGTCAGCTGGGTTGGAGGCTCCATGAGGTTCTCCTTAAATATGGAATGTCCGTGTGGGCTGTCAAGGGGCTGCTTCCACATGGAAAGCAGAAGTCCTAATTGTGTCTGATGAGGATGAAGTCCCTTTCTGCTCTACCTTCCCTGAAATATTTGATCCCCCTACAAGTGGGTGGTGGTATTGTCCCTGACAAAAGAATTTTAAATTTCATCTAGACCAGACTGGTCTCAAACCTGTGAATGACTGGAGCTGAACAAAACAGGCCAGAGACAGGTGAGTCAGAAATCAAACAAAAGTTTAATTTCAGAGTGAGGAAAATAGCTTGCAAGCAAAGTCTGCCTTCCTGAGAAGGGGGGCTTGCCTGCTTATGGCAGGGGTAGGGCTTTTAAGCATGAAAATCATAAAAAGTCTGGACCATAACACACAAAAGACTGAACCACAACACAGGCATTCTTGGAGGCTGTTGAGTCCTGTGTGAACAGTCTCCAAATTATTCAAATCATTAAGGGTCATTGAACCTTGTGATCATTCAGTGGGGCACAGAACCAGAGTCAGCTTAGCAGAAACAGGAGTGAAGCACCCAGTTCAGTTCACTTGTTGGTTACAAGCATGGGGATTGTTAGCATGTCAGGGGATTTGGATTTGATTGATTTCTGCTGTAGCATATCTGTTGTGATCGCAGCTCTCAGGTTAGGGTCTCCTGGAAAATAGGGAAGCTCCAACAAATCTAAATAGTATCATTATTACACATATTGATTAATATGAAAGTGACAAATCCCATGACAACCGGAGCATAGGGGTCAAGTAAACTTCAGGGTGTCCCAGCTAGGAAGTGTCTGAGGTAGGATTTGAACCCAGGTGTTCTTGCCTCTAAGTCCATAACATTATGCTGTGAGATGGCTAGTTTTGCCATGGGCAGGCGATAGCTCTTCCCAGCTTTCTCATGCTGTCCCACCATGTATAGTGGTAGGTATAGTACCACATGATAGCTTAAGAAACAGCTGCTTCAGTGACCCCAAGCTGCAACATGACCAAAAAAAATCTTTTAAGTCAATAATTTGGCTATTGCTATATGGCTGTGGATCGTAGAACACCATCTCCAAAGAATCAAAATTGTAAATAATTCAGTCAGTTAAACATTAAGAGCCTGCTATGTGTCAGGCAATGGAGTGATACTTAGAAGAGGAAAGTAGGTGGTAATGTATTACTCGTGATGACCTTTGTTAGGGTTAGGCCTAAGGGTCAGCTTGTGACCTGTAAGACTGAAAAAAAGAAATGATCCCCCCTCCCACATCCTCTCTGCAGAGGTGGAGGACTACAGGTGCAGAGCTCTGCGTATGATGTCAGGTCTTTTCATTGTGACGGTTAGATGTCTCCAAAGAAGAACACAAAATCTTAACCTTGGGTGGGTGTTCAATACACACATTTAAACAAGATTGTTTAATGACTAGTGATGGCCTGCTATCATAACTTGTTATAATCTGAAGTCATTAGTGTGTTTGAAGATTAAAGACTATGCTAATGACATTTTTTTCTCTCATGGGCAGTGGCATTATGGGAAGGGGAGGGAAGAGGGATACAATGAAAAACGTAGGTGATGAAAAAACTAAAGCTATGAATGAAAATTATTTAAAGAAAAGAGAGATGGGCAGGTCATGCCAAAAGCATGATCATAGATTTATAGCTGGGTATCTAGCCCCCTATTTTACAGGTGAGGAAACAGGTCCAGGGAGATGATGACCAAGATCTCAAAGAGGGTCAGTGGCAGAGTTTGACCACCCAGGGTGGGCTCTGACTCCAGACCTATCTCACCATCACATCACATGGCTCCCTCATACCCATGAAACACTGAAAGCCTCCCGGCATGGTGGGTCCATCCTCTGGAAGGGGTTTAGGGGAAATGTAGATGGCTCTAATATTGACATCAGTGATCCATTGAAATAGACCAGAAATGCTTTGGGGCTGTCCTCTGTTACCTCGCACACTCACCGTGTGGCTGGCTCATCTCCATACACAAGGGTCACGTATAAGACCATAGGGCTGAGAGTGGGAAGGGATCTTAGAGCACCCAATCTGGCTGCCACATTTCCACTCTCTCTTTGGTTTTGTTGGTAGTATGCTACAACCACCATAAGCCCTTGAAATAGATACTCCAAGAAAAAAAAATGGAAGAGCAGGGAATGCTCTTTGCTGAGGGACGATGGGATCCTTATCACTCCTTGAAAGCTGGTTCTCTTGTTTGGCGAGACCAATGTATGTGCAGCTGAGGCAGAGGTCATGGGTTTGAGGTCCCAGAAGGTCAACTGGGTTTGCACAGAGACATTCTGTTGGAGGGACATCGGTCACAAAGGGACGTGGACAGTGTGGCTGGCTCAGTGCCACCTAGTTCTGGGCCTAGCTGTCTTAGTAACAGATCAAACAGTAACCATTGATTAAGTGCCTACAAGGTGCCAAGTGCTGCAGAGAAGCACCGCTCCTAATCCTTCAGAGCCCATCTGAGGGGTCATAGACGCATACCTGGAAGGGACCTCAGAGGCCACTGAGTTACAGAGATGGAGGCACAGAGAGTTGAAGCAGCCTACCCAATGTCACAGTGAATGTCAGAGACAGTCTTCAGTTCCGGGACTTCAGTCCTTAACCTCTTTCTACTCTACCATATTGCCTGACCATGTAGTGGGAGGCAGTAATGCCCAGTGGAAGTCAGGTGACTGGGCTTTGAATGCCGCCTCTACTGTTTAATGGCCACAAGATCCCGAGTCATTCACTGACCCCCTGGCCTTGGTTTCTCTATAAAATAAGGGAGTTGGATCAGATGGTCAGGGATCCCTAAGATTATTTGGAAAGAGCCAGATGCGAGAATGAGGACTGTAGCATCGTAGATGTAGATCTGGAAGTGTCCTTAGAGGCCTTAGAGTCTAACCCTCTCATTTGACAGCTAAGGAAACTGAGGCACAGAGACATGCAGTTACTTGCCCAAGGTTACACGGGTAATAAGGGACAGTCAGAATTTGAAATATGAACTTGATTCCTTTTGATTCCAGAGAAATAGATGGAGTGCGTGTGTGTGTGTGTGAGAGAGAGAGAGAGAGAGAAAGAGAGAGAAAGAGGAGGAAGAAGAGGAGGAGGAGAAGGAGGGAGAGAAGGAGGAGGAAGAGAGGAGAAAGACAAAAAAAGGAATGAAGGAAGAAAAAGAAAATAAAACATGTATTAAGCTCTTCTTGTGCTGTCTTGGTATGACTTCTGTGAAGAATGTGCTCTCCCTGAGGGCAAGTACTGCTTTTGTCTTTCTCTTTATCTCCAGGGCTTATCACAACACCTGGCATGTAGTAAGTGCTTAATAAATGCTTGATAATTCACTGTGGCTGACTTGAGCATGTCCCTTCACTGGGCCTCAGTTTCCTCATCTGCCAAATGGATTCTAGACCCAGAAGATAGCTTATGTATCATGAGGTCCAGCCCCTTCCCAGGGGACCTTGTGTTCATTTCTCCCATTAAAATGTAAGCGCCTTGAGAGGGGAGGTGGTTATGTCCTTGTCTGCAGCAGCCAGCACAGAACTTGGCACATGGTACATGGGAGCATGAGAGCTGTCTTCATGTGTCACCAAGGCTCCCATGTGGAGGAGGGATAAATCTTGCTCTGCTTGGCCTTGGAGGGCAGAACCAGACCCAACATGGACAAGTAGAAAAAACACCAGTTTGGGCTCGATGTCAGGGAGAATTTCTGAACAGTGAGAGCTGTCCCCTCGGGCAGCGATGGGCTCTCCCTCACGTAAGGTCCACAGGCAAAGGCTGGATCACTCAGAATCATAGAGAGGAGCCCAGATCTAGAGCTGGAAGGGACCTCAGAGGCCACCTGGTCTAAGTCCCTCATTTTAAAGATGGAGAAACTGAGGCCCAGAGCAGTCCAGTGACATGACCAAGGTCACACAGGTAGCATGTAACAGATCCAAGCTCTTGTAGAGGGGATTATTTTTCAGGCATGGGTTGGACTTCTGGGGTCCCTTCCAGCTCTGAGATTCATTCATGCAGCAAACATATATGAAGAACCTACTGCATGCTGAATGCTCTGTTGGAGGAGGAAGCCATAAGACCACAGGATTTAGAGCTAGAGGGAAACTTATTTTCAGGAAGAGAACCCTGGGGCTCAATGCTCCTGATGTCCTAGGTGCCCTAGAGAGTGAATGGCATTTTCTGTTTCTTTCAAAGTGTGCTGAGCTTGATTGGATGCGGGGCATGGCATGGTGTAGGAGGATTGTCATGGGACCAGATGGCTCCCACGGTCTCTGCCAACTCTGTGATTCTGTGAAAAGACAAGATCTGGTGCACTTGGTCACACATGCTACCCCATGGAACCACACACATTGTATATAATGGTAACCTTTTATTCTGGGAACAAACACCTGTGATTCAAGTATATGTAAACATCTGTGATGACCTGCAGCACCTGGTGAGTGTCCTCCCACCCAGGAATTTGTTTATAGCACCAGTCATTCAGGTCAGCCCAGCGGGATGATGATGGTGGTGGTAGTGATGGTGGTGGTGGCAAAGGCGCTTACACAGGTGGGTTTGGCTTCAGTTCTTTCTGTATGGCTGTGCTTCCAAGGGCCCAGATGCCCATATTAAATATCATTACATTTGGTTTTGGACATAACATGCAAATACAATGTAAAATTGGTATTCTTAAAATAAAATAGAAAAAAAAGCATATGCTCTCCTAGTCCCGTGATCAGAAATAGATACAGGTAGCACCTGTGAGTGGTGGGAAAGATGGAAGGCTGAGGGGAGTGAGAGGTCACTGGACCCATGCTAGACGAAATCAACTAGACTTTGGAGAACTATCCTGGGTGAAATCAGCTAGACTGGGGAGGACTAGTTGGTGCTGAGTGAAATCAGCTAGATTTTTAAGGACTAGCCTGGGTGAAATCAACCAGACTCTGGAGGACTAGCCTGGGTGAAATCAACCAGACTCTGGAGGACTAGCCTGGGTGAAATCAACCAGACTCTGGAGGACTAGCCTGGGTGAAATCAACCAGACTCTGGAGGACTAGCCTGGGTGAAATCAACCAGACTCTGGAGGACTAGCCTGGGTGAAATCCACCAGACTCTGGAGGACTAGCCTGGGTGAAATCAACCAGACTCTGGAGGACTAGCCTGGGTGAAATCAACCAGACTCTGGAGGACTAGCCTGGGTGAAATCAACCAGACTTTGGAGGGCTCCTGGGGAGCCTGACCACTGCCATAGCCCTGCAGTTGGCCTCTGACTTGAAGGCAAGACAGGCAAGCTTTTTCAGTAACCTCACCACCAGGGGTTTCTTGAAACATATACACAGCTCTGGGCTGCACGGATTGCAATGGAGAAAGAATTTCCCAATCCTGGATGGTGATTTTGCAAATGGAGGCTTACACAGACTTGATTTTAGAGCTGATGACACAGGCATGCACTGCTTTGGCTATATCTCTAGCATGGGATATCTGGGGATGTAGCAGCGTAGAGACTTGGAGATTAAGAAGATGCTTTGGAAAGGGCTTATGGGAAGCAGGCTGCCTGCTCTCTTGATGGATTTCCACCAAAGGGAAGCTGGTGGAGAAGGGGAGGGGACCAGCACTGGTCTTGAAATGTGGCTTCAAACCATGGTCCCGGGGAGCTGGAGACCTATGTCAAGAGGTTGCTAATCTCCAACTGACAAAAGATATGAAGAAAGGGGCAGGGAGCATCTGGAGTCACAAAGTCTCCAGGAACCTGAGACCCTGGGTTCCTTAGATAGCACCCCTCCCTGCTTTGGCCGGCTGGGTTTCTCTCCTGAGTGGACACCTGCACCCCTGGGGCCCAAGGACAGGATCAGCTCACTAGGGAGAAGGTAACCATTTCCCCCTGCATCGTGGTGGGCACCACCTTGCCCTCCCCTGACCTCCCAACACTGCATGTCTGTGGCAATTGCCCTGCTAATTCCCATGTACCAGGGGAGGTAGAGGAAAAGAAAAGGGTTCAATTATCAGGTATGTTTTGGGCAGGAGGAAGCGGTTTAGTGGAAAGAATTGGGTTAGAACATGGGCTGTGTGACCTTGGCCGAGCGTCAACCCCTCTTTGGGCCGTAGTTGCCTCACTTGTAAAATGAGAGGGTTGGGCTAGATCTGTAAGGTCCTTCTGAATCTGGAGCCTATGAGACCAGGCCAAGACAGGTCCTCGGCCTCACTGCAGACGCCCAAGGCTTTTGTCAGGGAGTCAGGGGAGGGAGTACGGGGCATCCATCTGAGCTGTGCTGTGCAGTGGTTAGGGAAGGTCCCAGGGAGACCAGTGCAGTGAGGCCCTAGGACAGGGGGGTCCAGGGGGGTCCAAGACTGACTCTTCACTGAGTGGGGAGCAGGTTATTTGTGAGTCCTGTGAAGTGATTAAATTTGTTCTCTGTTTCTTCACTGTAGGATCCACCTGTTGGGGGAGGGGGAGAGAAGGGTAAAGGAAGACAGAGAAATGGTCAATTTGGGAAGGAGGAAGCTCAACCCTTCCCTCCTCCCCCACCAAAAAATCTTTTAGGAGTACTTAAGGGAAAGACTACACGAGCGCCTGAAAGAGGAAGAGCATAGGGAAGGAAGCAGGGAGAAAGGTACACTTGGCACACAGTAGGTGTTTAATAAAAGCTTGAATTGGATCAACCCTAGGAAGCAAGGCTGGTTGAGCAATAGCTCCCCACTCCTCTGTTCACATCAGAAAATGAGCCTGACACACAGGCAGCCAAGTGGGCCAGACAACATGCAACAAAGTGGTTGTTAAACCAATCTCCTACAATTTTGTGGTCACAAGAGCACTGAGTTGGGTGGCCTCTGCCCAGCCCTTAAAATAGCTCTGGGGTCAGTTTTGTGTGCCCTGCTTCTGCCAGGCAAGGCTGGGCGTGAAAATGTAGCCTCAGCCCAGGCCCGGTGTCCACAGCTTCCTTCCCCATCCCAGAAAAGCAGTTTGGCCCCTCGCCTGAGCCCGCTACTAGAATCGACAAGATGACATTGGCTCCTTGAGGAAGCAGACTGAGCTTCCCAGAGGGAGAAGGAAGGAAGCCAAGCAGATCCAGGGGGAGATGGGAAGGGAGCTCCAGGGGGTGCCTTGCCTCCCAGCCTGCCCCCTTGACTCACCAATGTGGCAGTTGTACATCCAGATGTGATGTCCGTCATAGCGGGTCCGGCACTTCATGACGTTGTTGCTGTAATCTGACTCGGCCACTTCGTAGTTGGGGTTAATGATGACCTGGGTGGGGACGGGGAAATCAAGTCAAAAGAACATGCTGAATTTGAGAGTTAGAAGACTGGGGCTGCAGCTCTGGTTCTGACACTTAATGGGCTGCATGACCTTGGCTAAGTCCTTTCCCTTCTCTGGGAATTTCCATCCTCTATAAAATAGGAGCGTTGGATCAGACTCTAAGGTCCCTCCTGGACTCAGGTCTTCCTGATTCTAGGCCTGGCAATCTGACTATGCCACCAACAGCCTTGTGCCCTTGGGCTCAAGCCACCTCATCTCTCATGCCTCAGTTTCTTCATGTGTAAAATGAGGCCTCTGAGGTCACTGCCAGGTCACGGTCTAACAATCCTCAGATCCTAAGAAGGAGTGTGCCTTTGCAGCATGCCTCTGAGACGTTGCTGGTCTGGGCACATGAAGGCTTGGCCTGGTCAAGGGGATTTCTCAGTCATCTCACTGGAATTACATTATCACCAACCCTGCCTTTGCTGCCGCCCCCCACCTCCTGCCATGTCAGTTGTTTCTCCAGCGGCTGGTCTCCAGAATCCCCCTCCCCTGCTCACCTCAGTCCTTCCTCACCCTTCCTATGCCCACCATCTCCTAATTGCCTTTCCCCACCCCTTCTGCCATTTCTCATCTTTGCCCCTAATTCTCCCTTTAGCACCAAGCAGAACAAAGTCCGATCCCTCTGCCACGTGGCAGCTTTCCAAATACTCAAAAGCAGTGCTCATGTTCCCCTTAGGTCACCCCGAGAGGATCACAGATCCAGAGCTGGGAAGGACCTCAGAGTCTGGTTCAACTGCTGGGGTTGTGGTGATAGAGCGCTGGGCCTGGAGCTAGGAAGTTCTGAGTTCAGATCCAGCCTTAGACACTAGCATGTGACCCTGGGCAACTCATCTTCTGTCTGCCTCGGTTTCTTCATCAGTAAGATGAGGATAATGATAGCAGCCACCTCCCAAGGTTGTGGTGAACACCGCATGAGATGACATCTCTACGTAGGCACAGCTCAAAATGCTATAAAAATGCCAGCTATTAATTATGACTGACGCATACTAGTTTTCACTTTCTTATAGTCCTTCTTTCATTTTTTTACATGGAAATGTTTTGCATGATTGCGCATGTATGGCCTATATCGGATGGCTTGCCATCTCAGGGATGGGCAAGGGGAGGAAGGGAGGGAGGGATAGAATCTGGAACTCACACTTTAAAAAAAACAAATGTTAAGCATTATTTTAACATACAATTGGGGGAAAATACATATTTTTAAAAATTATTATTACAGAAAAGGAAACAGGCCTGAGGAGTTAAGCTGTTTGTATAATGTTACACACAGAATCATAGAACAAGAACCGGAAGGATCCTCAGAGACCATCTATTCTGATTTCCTCAGTTTACAGATAAGGAAACTGAGACCCAGGGAGGTGACTTGCCCAAGGTTACCTAGGTAAATGGTGTGATTTGAGCCCAGGTCCTCTGGCACTTTCTTCTTGTACCATACTGAATGCTGGTTCTCCTGATTACTAGCAATTAACTGTGGGCAAATGCTGTGTGAGTTTCTTCATTTATAGAATGAAGGGTTGGGGGAGGTAACCTCTAAGATACCATCTGGCTTTAAATTCTGTGATTTATTCTGGATTGAGCCACTGGGACTGTGTCTCAAGAGCCATTCTATTGCGTATAACCTTTATACTAGTGACCTGGCCCAAAGAGCTCAAAGAAAGATGCATATGTTCGAAAATATTTAGAGTAGCTATTTTTTTTAGGGAGAAGAAGCCTATTATCATCTGGGGAATGGCTAAATAAGTTAGGGGTATGAAGGTGATGAAATACTATTGTATAGAAAGAAATGATGAAGGAGTGGGTTTCAGAGAAACCTGGGAAGATTTGCATGAACTGATGCAGACTGAAATGAGAAAAACCAGGAAAATAATTTCTACAATAGCAACATTATAAAAAAGATGTGAGAACTCTGATCGATGCAATGGCCAACCCTGATTCCAAAGGACTGATGAGAACACATGACGTCCACCTCCTGACAGAGAGGGGATGGACTCAGGGGGCAGAATGAGATATGGACTTTGGGACGTGGCTCAGAAAAGAATTTGTTTTACTTGACTATATATTTGTTATAAAGGTTTTGCTTTTCCCTTTTTTTGTTCAGTCAGAGTTAGGGAGTGGGAAAGGTTGGAAATAAATGCATGACAGCTAATATGGAAATGTAACTTGCATGATTTAATGTGTATAATCAACATATTGCTTGCCTTCTCTATGGGTGGGAGAGAATTTGGAACTCAAAATTTTAAAAAATGAATGTTAAAAAAATTTTACTGTAATTGGGAAACATTTAATGAAATAATATTTTTAAAAAGAAAATAAATGCCTGTTAATGGAAAAAATCAAGTTAAGTTTTAAAAAAACTAATTCTACGGCTCTTATAAACTATTTTCTTGAGTGAGCATGGTTCCTGAGTGGACCATTAGAAAGAACTTGCCTTTTTTAAGCATCTCTTCCAGTGTCTCTCACAGCACAAACTAGGTATTTAAATGTTTGTTGAATGAATGAATTTGGGTACTATACACATGTTTGGGTTAGGGCTGGCCTGACTGGCCTCTGAGATTCTATGAATTAAGTGGGTGGGACAGGTCACTTGACAAGGCAGGGGAGGCCAGAACCAGTCATTGGGCTGGCAGCCTGTCAGTCATCTCTGCTCTAGAAAATGGGCTGAGAGTTAAGGAGACCCTGCAGATGTCAGGAACTTAGCAGAGTGGGGGCTACAGATTTGGAAACAGGACTGAAATGAGGTGGAGAGAGTCCAGTGAAGGCCCTGCTTGGCCCTTCTTTGTCCCTATCCCTCTCTTCTGAGATCACCATTGATTTCCATTGGATGTATCTTGTATGTACAAACATTTATCCGCCTCATTAGACTGGATCATGCTTTTGCTTTTCTTTGTATCTCTCAGCTTAGTATGGTGCTAGAAATATACATAGTAGGTGCTTAATAAATGTCCACTGACTGTCAGGGCCACAGGGCCACCAGCTACTCTGGAATAGTGGGTTGTCCTTCCTGCTCAAAGAGGACCACAATGATATCACAGTGAGTCTGACTGCGGCTGCTCAGGCCAATATGGAGGCTCAGGCACAGGTTGGGCACAAATGGTCCGTGTGAACATTTGGGGTGGAGTTGTCTCTAAATTTGTGTATTTTGGGTTTCTTTTGAGCTACTGACGTTCTGCTTCACTCATAGAGCACAGCGCCTTCTCTGAGAGGGCATGCCATGCTGAGTGGTCCTATGCCAGGGCTCCCCTATCTCACAGACAATTCCAAAGTTCTTCAGAAAGACCTTGAGAGTGTCCTTGGATCACTCCATGACCTCCATGTGAGTGCTTGCCTTGTGGGAGTTCTCTGTAAAAGTCTTTTAGGCAAATGTACATTTGGCATTCAAACAACGTGGCCAGCTCATCTATGATCCCGAGTATGTAAGGTGGAATTTGAACCCAGGACTTCCCAACTCCATGTAGCCACATAAGTAGGAAGGGCCCACCCACCCAGCTCTGCTCTCTAAGATCTCAGCAAACTCTACTATTGCTAAGCATTGTTATTTCTCTCTCTCTCTCTTTCTCTCTCTCCCCTTTCTTTCTCTTTCTCCCTTTGTTTTCTTTCTTTTCTTCTATTTTTTCTTTCCTTCTTTTCTCTTTTCTCCCTTTCTTTTGAAATCTTTCCTTCTTTCTCTCTTTCTCTTTTCTTCTTTCTTTCTCACTTTCTTTTTTCTTCCTTTCCTTGTCTTTCTTTTTCTCTTCCTTATTTCATTTCTCTTTTTTCTCCCTTTCTTTCCTTCTCTCTCTTTTCTTCCTTCCTTCCTTCATTCCTTTCTTTCTTTCTTACTTTCTTCCTTTCCTTCTCTCTCTTGCTTTTCTCCCTTTCTTTTTCTTTCTCTTCCTTCCTTCTCTCCTCTCTCTCTTTCTCTTTCTTTTCCTTGTTTCTCCTCTTAGTTCCCCAAAAGTCCTTCCTTGAAAGTAACTGCTGAACTGAGGACTTGCCCACCTCTCTATTAGAAGAGAAGGAAATCAGAATGCCAGGGACCAGGCATGGTGTGTGGCAGGTGTTCCCCAGAAAATGAGAGAGACACACACAGAGAGAGAGAGAGACAGAGACGTGGAGAAAGATTTTCCCTCACTCAAGGGCAGGGAAATGGCTGTAATTTCTAAAAGAATGGTGATGACCATGAGAGGCAATTGTGGTATAATGGCTATAGAACGTTGGCTTTGGAGTCCCTAAGGCCTGGGTTCAAGTCCCACCTCTTACACATACTGGCTGTGTGACCCTGGGCTAGTAACCTGACCTCTGTGCCCCTGGCAGCTCTTTTAGACTAAAAAGCTGCAGATCAGTTAGTTGTCAATCCTCACAGAGCAGAAGGAGTTGTCATCAGGCAGCTACTACGGTCAATAAGCATTTATTAAGTACCTAATGTGTGCCTGGCGCTGTGCTAATCACCAAGGATATAAAGAGAAGCAGAAACAAGGGTCTTGCCTTCAAGCAGCTCACAATGATGAAATGATTCTCCCAAGCTAAAATGATAAACAGTGAGAATAACAAGAATGCTGATGATAACAATATAAATGATGAAACCTATGATTTCGTTATCACAAGGAATTCCCAGGTGAGGAAATTCTCTGTATGTTCATTATTTATTTATTAATTACGATTACTACTACTACTGACGGTACAGCATACTGATCCTCATCCTTAAAAGCTGAGCCCTGCTAACAGTAAAACTAAGGTCAGAGGGGACAGCCCCACTCACCTCATCGCACCAGGCCCAGCTTATTGGGGCAGAGGCTGAGTCAGCCTCTGAGATGCTCATCCCAGCCTGACCACCTGCAGCCTCTTTTATCCCAAGGTTGACTGGGACCCTCCCAACCCTGAGGCCAGACTGCTGTGCTCAGCAGAAAAGTGGGCTGCCCAGAGGCTGGGCCCACCCATGGTCAGCTCTCCCACTTCCCCAGCCTGGGGCGATGGGCCTTCTGCTGGACTCTGCAGACCCAGCCTTCATGGTGCGGTTTGATGTCCTCATCAAGTGGGCATCAGGCCCCCTGTCCCTCTGAGCTCGGGCCACTCCCTTTGGCCCAGGACGTGAGTATCCTGCCTTATGAATGCCCCACTTTCCTTCCCCAGTTTTTCCACTGTCTCCCTCCCCCCACCCTCTGGAACACCACAGTGATTTACACTGGAAATGTCCAACACTTTGGAATATTCATTCATAACCTGGCACCTCACTGGTGTTATTTAAACACACACACCAAAGGGGAAACGTCTGGGAGAAGTTTGCAGGAGCCGGTACAATACGCCCCATTCTCCCCTGTGCTGCTTGGCTCCCACCTCCTCAGGTGACACGGAAGAAAGACTATGAGACAGGACGTTGGCAGCCTGGCTTCTAATCCTGCTCTGCCTCATAGGACTCTGTGCCTGCTCATGAGTCCCTGTGACTGTCTCCTCTTCAGGAAGAAGGCCAGAGAATTCACATCTCCATGCACCTTCCAGGTGTGTCTAGTTCTTTGTAAATATGTCCTCATTGGATCCTCACAGCGACCCTGAGAGATAGGAGCTGGTATTATCGCCATTTCACAGATGGGGAAAGTTCAGCTGGGAGAGGTCAAGTGACATGCCCAGATTTTCATAACCAGTAAGTGAGAGGTAAAAAAACCCACTGGATTTGGACTCTGAAGTTCTGGGTTCAAATGCATTAAATAGAATAGGGGACAAGGCCTTGACCTGTGACATCATTGTTACAGAGCAGTCCCAGGCGAGGAAACTATCGTACCAGTGGAAGTCAGGCACCTTCTCTCTACACACACACACACACGCATGCACACACATAAATATGCACATGTGCACACATGTACATATACATCTATACACACATGGACACACATATACATGTATAAATGCACACACATGTATGTATACATATAAATATACACCTGTGTGCATATGCACATATACACAAATGCACACACACACACACACACGCACGCACGCACTACAAAGACCTTTGAAAGACTTGGGAACTCATCGGTGCCCATGCCAATCCTGGTTCTACAATGCAGCCTGCACCTGCTTCTGAGAGAAAGGAGATGGGCTCAGGAGCAGAATGAGACACCCTCATTTCTGGATGTGGCCAATCTAGGTACTTGGTTTGCCCAGTTATTCATATTCATTACAGAGGTTTTGTTGTTCCTTCTCTTTTTCAATGGGGAGGGGTAGGTGGGAGGGAAAGAAAATAGATTTTTGTTCACTGGAAAAATTAAATAAAAGTCCAGTGAGACGTATGCGTATAATGACATACCGTCCATTCTATATGGATGAGTGGATGGATAGACACACATACCTTGATGCTGATGTGTTAAATATAAAAATGACTCCTCAGACGTTTGATGGGCCCTTCTCTCTCTAAGTCTGTGGTTCTGGCTGTCCCTGAGCAGAATTGCCAGGCTGGCTCATTCCTGCCCTCCCTCTGTGGTCACTTCTCCAAAGGTGTTGAGATCTGTCGGCAGGGTGGGGGAAAGGACTGGGCCCTGGGCTGGCCACATTCCTTGGAACAGTCTCAAAGCTGGATTGCACATTCATGGTTACCCACCATGCTACCCGGCTGGGCAAGGGGAGTGGGACATGAAGAGGAGAAAGGCTCGGAGAGACACGTCTACAAAGCTGTAGGAGCGTACATTGTCTGCCCAGTGGGGAACAGCCTCTTGGGCTAATTCCCACAGTCAGCACAGACTGGACCAGCTGCCCTTGCCTGGTCCCCTCTTCTCTCCTGAACCCATGCCTTTTTGTGGGGGTCAGCCCCCAGGTTTCTCCTCTTTGCCTGTAGATAGGAACCACAGAGATGCAGCATTAGGATGACCTTAGCACCCACCCAGGCCCAGCTCACCTGCTACCTTTACTACAAAGCCCGGCTGATTCTCCAATGAGTAGCAACCATTGCCTCCTCCAATCTCTTGTTTGACCTCACTGAGGCAGCTAGGGGGTACCAGGAAGACTCATCTTTGTCAGTTCAAATCTGGCCTCAGATACTTCCCAGCTGTGTGACCCTGGGCAAGTCACTTAACCCTGCTTGTCTCAGTTTCCTCTTCTGTAAAATGAGCTAGAGAAAGAAATGGCAAACCACTCCAGTATCTTTGACAAGAGAAGCCTAAATGGGGTCATGAAGAGTTGAATGGGACAGAATAGCAACAGCAGGCTCTTAACACTTGGATTATATTTGTCTATGGCACAGTTTATCCTCTCAGTGGATTATAAGCTCCTTCAGAGCAGGGATTATTTTTTTCACCTTTGTATTATACGATCATATGAGGGAGTGCAGAAGTGTCAAACCAGTGGCCCCAGAAAACAGCCCAGAGTACAGCCCGAAACAGATGAAAATGGGATTGGGGAATATTTAAGAAAACAAACAAACAAATAAAAATGAAAGTACAATACAACAGAGATCGTGTCCATTTATGGTTTTCAAGGTCATCCCGTGGGTTTCTATTAGAGTCTGACACCAGTCCAGAGTGTATAGAGCTGGCTTTGGAGCCAGGAAGACCTGGGTTCAAGTCTCCGCTCTGACACATATTGGCTGTGTGTCCCTGGACAAGTCACTTAACTGACCTCTCAGTTCTCCAAGACTGGGAATTGCAGAGAAGGTCCTGACCTGCATTAGCAGAAGGGAACCAACTGTACCAGAGAAATCACAGGGCCAGTCCCCAGACTGCTCCTGATTTCATTAGAGCCTCAAAACCACTCTGAGGTGACCATTCACTCTGTTTTCAGGATGAGGCACTGAGGGCTGGAGCAGCATATTAACTTGGATATGGTCAAATATATACATATGCGTGTATATATACATATATGTATGTGCGTATAGATATTTGTGTATATATGTATGTGTGTATATGAGTATATATGTATATATGTGTGTGTATGTATGTATACATGTATGTATGTATGCATGAGCAGGACCAGAAACTCTGGAGTCGTAGGCTGCTGCTGGAGGATGGGGGGAGGGAGCGGGCAGGGCCTGCCTGGAGGATTAGTCTGGGCAGGGTGGGAGGGCATGGTGCCCAGCTCCTACTGCAAGGGGATAGACAGGACATCAGGGCAGGCTGTTGCAAGTGAGAAAAGTCAAGTTCCTCCTCTCTCCCTCCCCAATCCAGCTGCTCTTCTGGATTGGGAGGGGGAAGAGAGGGTCTCCTGAAGCAGTACCTGGAATAAATAGTCCCCAGGGGGCACATCGGTAATGTCGACCCATTGGCAGTCAATGTCGTGACGGTAGATGTCCCAGCAGCCCAGAGTGATGCCCTGCTCACCGAAGTTGGCGCATTCATAATTCTTCTGGATTTCTAGAGAAAAAGGCCAAGACATAAGGGACTGTGTTCTCTTCCTTAGTTACTCCTTCCACTGACATGCAGTAAGCACATAAATGCTGCTCAGCACACCTAGGACACTTTGAAAGGGCTGTTCACTGGCTGACTCCCACCCCAAACACTGTCTGTCAGCTCTCTATCTCCTCTCCTCTATCTCTGTCTCCGTCTCTCTCTCTCTCTCTCCCTCTCCCTCTCCCTCTCTCTCTCTCTCTCTCTCACACACACACACACACACACACACACACACACGCATAACTAGCTGGAATCTCAGCCTTTCCACAACTAATAGTAAGTGTCAATTGTATGGTACAAACAAGGATGTGTAAACCAGCAGCTTGGAAGAGCCTGCTCTGTTTTCTCAGCACAGCCAGATCCTCCCCATCTTTCCAGGCCCAGCCTAACTCCCACATCCTTCAAAGGGTCTTTCCCAATAGCTGTGGCCACAGTGACCTCAGCTCCTCTGGACTCCCAGTCTGTACCCTACCCTCAGGCCACATCACGTAGGCTCATACATACTGTGACAGATCTTCTGTCCATTTAACTCATTTATCACTGTTTGTCTTTGTTGCATGAGAATGTCTTGTTTCTCTAACTAGACTGAAAGATCCCCAGGAGCAGGGGCCAAGGGAGCCTTGTTCCTCCAGGCTCTTAAAGCAGTCTCTCTGCAAACACTGGGGTTGAGGGGGATGTTGGTGACCAATCTGTGCCTCATCTGGAATTACCGAGGAGTGGCCCTCTAACCTTGGCTTAAAGACTGCCAGGGACTGAATGGTGAGCCCCTACCTCCTGACACAGCCCATTCCACTTAGGGCCAGTTTCCACTGAAAGTTTTCCCCAACATCCAGACCAAACTGGCCTCCCCCATGGATGGTCTAATCCGCCTTCCTCACGTATCCAGCCAGATACTGGAAGAGACCTCCCTCCCAAGGCAAATTACTCTGGCTCTTTGACCTTAGGAGTGAGGAATTAGAAATCTGTAGCCTGAAGAAGGGAAGACCTCAGGGTCTCCCTCTTTGAAGGACTCTCTTATGGAAAAGGGGTTAGATTTGTACTGCTTGGCCTTGAAAGGCAGAACTGGGAGCCATAGGAAGAAGATGCAAAGAGGTGGATTTAGCTTAGATCTGTCTGAGAGTGTCATGGGCCATGACAGTAGGTAGTGAGTTCCTCATCACTCACGGTCTTCGAATGGAGGCTTGATGACCACTCTTTGGGGATGTCATAGAAGAGATTCTCAGCCACATACAGCTTAGATTAAATGACTACTGAGCCCCTTTCCAACTCTAAGCATCTGTGAACCTCCATCTAGCATAGGCAAAAGCAGGGGTGGGGGGAGGTGTTTTTCCTAGGCTTGGTATGGGGGTTGTCATGGTAAAGGTATGACCTTGAAGCCAAGTCTGACCCTTCTGGGGACTCACTTGCCCTTCTCCTCTCCCCATTGCCCAGCTCTCTTCTCCTCACCCAAGGCCAGAAAGGAGCCCACCTCCTTCACACTCTGTGTCTTCCAAGCAGAAGCTGGCTTTGTGGCCTTCGGCCACCTTGGTCCCATTGAGGTTCAGCAGATCATAGTGGGTAAAAACTTCCATGCTGTGGTAGTGCCTAGGGGAGAGAAGGAGAAAATTAGCCCCCACTGACACTCAAGGCACCCCACAGGATCATTGATCCAGAGCTAGAAGGGACCTTGGGAGGCCACCTCCACCCCCCCACCATTTTACATATGGAGAAACTGACAGGTAGAGAAGATCCATGATTGGTCCAGAGTTGCACAACTAATAAGTAAGGCCGGATTTGAACTCACAAAGAAGAATCTTCCTGGCTCCAGGCCCGGCGCTCTATTCACTGAGCCACCTTGCTGCCCAGCGTTAAAGAGCACACTGTCTTAAAGCACAATTTTTAGCACCTTCTGCCTTCTGCTGGGGGTGCCATTTTGTATTTTCCTTTGTTTCATAGGTCATGAGGCCAAAGAATTCATTACCAAGTGACCAGCCTACTGGCAAATGAGTCTTCTTATTCTTAGCTAGCCTGGCCCACAGAAAGCAGACTTGGTCTGTTGCTGGGCCCATCCTCAAAGCTTTTCCAGAGGGACAGTGGGCTTGTGCCCACTGACATAGTCTTGGAGAACCCAGGATCCTCAACATGGCACCATGTCTCATCAGAACCAGATTTGGCTATGTGGCAATGATACAAGACACAACAGTGTCTGAAGAGTTAAAGGTGGGTATCACCCAAAGGGAAACATCAAGGGCATGGTGAGTGCGAACAGGTGGTGAAATACAACCCCTGAGGAACTTTGATGAAGAACTGGAATAAAAGATGGCATTAAAAGTTTTCAGTTGAGAATCAGATGGAAAAATCCCAGAAGATGGGCTGGTCACATGGGAGCGAGCTCCATGTCTCACTGGCCTCCTCATGATGCCAAGAGAAGAAAGGGAGGTTCAAATCCTAATTCCTCTCATTATTTGTGTGACCTCAGGCAAATAATTTCACCTTGCCATGCCTCAGTTTCCTTATCTGTAAAATGAAGACATTGGGCTGAGATCTGGAGTTGGAATATCTAGGTTTGAAAACTTGGCTCTGACCCTTACTAGCTTGAGGGGCCTGCCTTCTTATCTATCTATAAAATGAGGGGGTCTTTCTAAATCAGTCGTCCCACCCTCATTTGAGGTGGCGCAAAATTTGTGGAAAAAGATCATGCATGACGGGAACATGAAATAGGCTAGTCACGTATCGAGAATGTGATTAGTTCAAATAGTCTTGTTCAAGCTTGGGACTCTAAGCCTCTTTGGACCTCAATTTTCCCCATTTGTAAAATAAAAGAATATGACTAGATGATCTCTGAAGTACTTTCCAGGCTCACTATCCAATGGAAAAAACTCTTTGTCTCTTCTCCACAGGCGTATGGATTTCAGAGGGCACCCAAGAATAGAGGGAAAGAGCATACTTTTTGAGGCACAAGTGGTACCTTTTCCTTCTATGTTTTTAGGATTAAACAGCCTGCCTGAGAATCCTAATTCTGACTGCCTACTGGCATTGGGTAGCATTTCCCAGGTCAGCCAGGTTTTTGTGGAAGACATCCCTGAGCAGTGAATGCGCCGAGAATATTCATTTTGTGGTAGCCACAGGAGAAGCGGCTTTAAAAGTGGCTATTTTAACTTCTCCCTGGAGCAGACCAAGACCTTGGGTCTGACTCAGTGCCTAAAAAATGTCTGCCTCATTCAGAGATGGGTTTATGTTCTCATGTTTACCAGCTGGGAGGACCAGAGAGAAATCCGTTTACATTTCACTGTCTAAACAGAGTCTAGCCCAAGCACAAAGACAAACAGTCTAGTGAAGAGAACGTTCAATCCAGGACCATTCCTCCTTCCCCACCCTGGGCCCCTGCCTCTTCAGGATAGCCCCTTTCCTTTCCTTCCCTTCCCCAAGACTGTGGTGACAGATAGCAGCTTGCAAAACCTTAGAACAGCTGGAGGCTTTTTGGAGGACACTTAATCCTGAAGAATCAAGGTGGTGGGCTCTGCCCTCCATGGAGGTCTTCAGGCAGAGGCTCAAGCCCAGAATGCTTCAGTGGGAATTCCTTTCAGGTATGGGTTAGACTAGCTAGCTGCTCAGATTCTGTGATTCTGGGTCGGAGGGATGAAATTGGCCCTTGTAGAACTATAGGATTATGTATGTAGAGCTGAAGGGAGGCCGTAGTTAAGTGTCTGAAAGCCTGTCACATGAAAGGGGATTAGAACCACAGAATCTACAGAATTTTGGAGTTGGAAGAGACCTCAGCATCCACCCAACCCAAACCATACCTGAAAAAGAATTCCCTCTAAAACATTCCAGAGAAGTGTTCACACTCACTAGCTGTGGCAAGTCATTTAAACCCTCCAACTCAGTTTCCTTGCCTGTAAAATGGATATATTATAGAATTTACATCTCAGGACTGTTGTGAGGGTCAAAGGACATAGATGAGATAGCATAAAGCAGTTTAGCTCAAGATCAATGTTATTTATTGTTGTGGTTATTATGATATTAGTACAAATCTGTCATTTCATTGGTGTAGAAAGCTTCCTCCCTAGCCCCCAAAGCCCTTACATCAATGTAGATCAGCATCTGCTTTGTAATATACAATCTTAGAGAAGTCCCAGGGTGCTTAGAGGGGGAATGACTTGTCAAGGTCATTCAGTTGGTGGCTGAGGCTGGATTTGAACTCAGGTCTTCCTGACTCCAAGTCCACAGCTCCATCCATTGCACTATCTAACTGTATTTAAATTTTTGAAGAGCTTCTTTTGTGGAAGAGGAATCTGACTTGTTCTCATTGTCTTCAGAAGAGAGAACAAGGAATAATCTATTGGCTGGAAATTACAGAGAAGAAGACATTTTGGTTCAGTAACAATGCTGCTAGGTGCAGAAGGAGCTGCCTCTTGAAGGAGTGAGCTTCTTCATTACTAGAGATGTTCAGGCAAAATCTGAGTGACCACTTGCTGGGGACATTGTAGATGCCAACCCTGTACTGCCTGGATGATCGATTCTATGTCCTTCCAACCCAAAGATCTCATAGATCTGGTGCCAGAGCCACCCTGAATTTGCTGCCAAATGATGATCAGTGAAATGTCCATCCATGGGTGCTTGAGAAGTCCCATTGACATAGCCTGACCCTCTAGGACAAGAGCAGCTAACCCGACCCAGGGCAGGAGCCAGAATTCACCAATAGCACCCATAAGGGACCTCCATACACTTTATCAACATTATGAATGAATGATGACTGATTAAGCATTTATTAAGCAAAAACAAGCAGGCAAGACAGTCCTTGCCCTTGACAAGCTCACATTTTAAGACTAGGAGGACCAGCTGAATGAATTGATGCGAAAAAAATTACTTTGAAATAAAATTTTGTTTTCTTTGCCTTATAGATAAAAAAAAATGCACCGCATCAATTAACCCAACTTGGTCCTTCAATGTTTTCTTAAATGCTGGTACTTCTAATGTTAATGGGAGAAGTCAGCACATAAAGGAGACCAGAGGAGGGTGTTTTGGGCAATGATGTGGATGTCTGGATCTGGGCAAGGAATCATCAGGACCCAGGGTCTCTGGAGCAGAGGCCAAAGGGCTTTGTCACTGTGCTTTCATGCGGCTCAATACTATGACACCATTTTAACTTTTTCAAAGCATATGATACTATCTTTAATCCTCGTGTCGACGCAGCTTATGGGGACCATCATTTTCTTCATCCTTCACACGGATATAGACCACAGGTTGGCTGGCTTCGCTCCGAGTGCCGACCATTTCAATCTGAGCCCTTGTATTTCAGTACTCTGACCCCTCAAAGGTCTGTAACTTTTTGGTGAGGACATTCCCGCCTCCACCTCAGACCATAGCCCCTCCAGAACTTAGCAGATGGTCTCTGAGAACTTCTGTGGCCAACAAAGTATCTTCTAGAAAAATTCCCTTCTATTTTCCCTAGAAAAAGGGATGGAAGGGATGACTGCGTGCTGCCTTAATTGGGACTGCCCTCCCTGTCCACCCCACCCAACAGCTGACCGAGACGCCCCGCTGGCCACTTAGAAGCTTCAAATAAATGAGACTATGTGCAAAAAGGTAGATGACAGCTTTGGGGTTAGAGATCAGAAGAAATTTTTCAATGACATCTCCATGGGCCTATTCTTAGAAGGGGGAGCGTTCCTTGTGCGTGTAAATATATGTCCCATATAGCCTCCTACCATGTAATCTCTGGGTGTGCTTCCATATGGATGGCATAGATGATAATTATACTTTACTTACATATGCAGGGGCAGATTCAGCATTAAGATATCTGTGGGTTTGTCCTTGGCAATCCATATGGTTTTTAAAAATGAAATCCATTAGGCACCATGGTACTAATATCATTCACCAGGGGAAACCTATGTTTATTCATTCAACAATCATTTATTAAATGTCTACTCTGTGCCAAATACCATGCCAGGCAATGGGGGGGGGGGTGTTACAAAGGCCAACATGAAATGACCCCCACCCTTTGGCAGCTTACATTCTGACACTATGTGCCAGGCACTGTCCTGGACATGGAGTATAGAGATAAAAATGAAGCAGTCCTGCCCTCAGGGACCTTTCATTTTATTGGTGGTGAGGAGAGTGGAAAAGAAAGGGGAAAAGATAGGTAAATTTGAAACACACACAAAGTAAATGGAAATAATTTCAGAGCAAGAAGGGAACCAACAACTAGAGGGATGAGGGAGAGACTCACATCAGAGGTGGCATTTGAAGGAAAAGAGGGATTCTTGTAGGTAGAAGTGAGGAGGGGACCCCCACTGCCCAGATCACCACCTTTTTTTGGTGAAGGGGCTTGTAGCTCAATGAAACCAGAAAAGGCAGACAGGTCATAGGAGAGAGTTCTGCCAAAAAGTGATCCACTGGAAAAGGAAATGAAAAGCAATCTAGTTCTTTGCCAAGAAAACCCCATGGATGGTACTAAAAAGAGAAGACATCAGAAGGTAAGCCCCCCAGGTCAGAAGGCATCTAACATGCTACTGGAGAAGAGTGGAGGAGCACTCCAAGTAGCTCCAGAGAGAATGAAGCGGCTGGGTCAGAGCTAAAAGGAAGCTCAGCTGCAGATGCATCTGGTGATGGAAAGAAAATCCAATGCTCTAAAGATCAGTGTTACACAGGACCCTGGAATATAAGATCTATGAAGCAAGGGAAACAGATGTAGTCAAACAGGAGGTGGAAAGATTAAACCTTGATATCTTAGGTGTCAGTGAACTTGAATGGATAGAAATGGGTGTAATTAATTCAGGAAATCATTGTGTATACTACTGCGGGAAAGAGTCCCCTTAGAAGAAATGGAGTAGCCCTCATAGTCAAGACAGGGGTGAGAAAAGCAGTACTCCAGTACAAACTAAAAAATGACAGAATGAGATCTGTTCGAACCCAAGGCAAACCATTCAACATCAAAGTAATACAAGTGTATGCTTCAAACATTGATGCTAAAGAAGCCAAAGGGGATCAGTTCTATAAAGACCTACTACATCTTCTAGAAAGAACACCAAAAAGAAATGTCACTTTCATCCTAGGGGAATGGAATGATAAAGTAGGAAAGAAAAATTAATTGGAATAACAGGCAAGTTTGGCCTTGGAGTACGAAATGGGGCAGAGACTAATAGAGTTTTGTCATGATAACTCCCTGGTCATAGCAAACATTCTTTTTCAACAACTCAAGAGGTGCCTCTAAACATGCACATCACCAGATTATCAATATTGAAATCAGATCGATTATGTACTTTGCAGACAAAGATGAAGAAGTTCTACATAGTCTGTTAAAAACAAGACCTAAGGCTGATTGCATCTTAGATCTTGAGCTTCTTATTGCAAAATTCAGACTTAAATTGAAAAAAGTAGGGAAAACCATGGGACCATATGACCATATATGACCAAAACAATATCCCTTACACATATGAAGTGGAAGTGACAAATAGATTTAAGGAATTAGATGTGGTAGATAGGGTGCCTGAAGAACTATAGACAGAAAGAAGTTCACAATATTGTACAAGAGGCAGCAACAAAAACATTCCAAAAAAAGGAAGATCAAGAAAGCAAATTGGCTGCCTGATCAGCCAAATAGCTTAGGGAAGAAAGAAGGGGAAAGGGAACAGAGAAAGGGAAAGATATACTCAATGGAATGTAGAGTTCCAGAAAATAACTGGGAGAGATAAGAAAGATTTCTTAAATGAACAATGCAATGAAATAGAAGAAAATAATAGAATGAGAAAGACAAGACATCTCTTCAAGAAAATTAGATATATAAAGGGAATATTTCATGCAAAAAGAGCATGATAGAAGACAAAAATGGAAAGGACTTAACAGAAGCAGAAGAGATTAAGAAGAGGTGGCAAGAATACACAGAAGAAATACATGAGAAAGACCTTAATATCACTGGTAACCATGATGATGTAGTTACTGATCTGGAGTCAGACGTCCTGGAGAATGAAGCCAAGTGGGGCGTTAGGAAGCATTGCTAACAATGAGGCTGGTGGATGTGATGGAATTCCAGCTGAGCTATATAAAACCCTAAAAGATAATACTGTCAAAGTACTGCATTCAACATACCAGCAAATTTGGAAAACTGAACTGTGGCCATGGAACTGGAAAAGATCAGTTTATGTCCCAATCCTAAATAAGGACAAGGTCAAAGAATGTTCAAATTACCAAACAATTGTGCTCATCTCACACAGCAGCGAGTTTATGCTTAAGATTCTGCAAGCTAGGCTTCAATAATACGTGAACCGAGAATTCCCAGAAGAGCAGGCTGGTTTTCAAAGATGCAGAGGAACTAGAGACTAAATTGCCAACATTCCCTGGATTAAGGAGAAAGCAAGTGAGTTCCAGAAAAACATAGACTTCTGCTTCATAGGCTACACTAAAGCCTTTGACTGTATGGATCATGACAAATTGTGGCAAGTCGTCAATGAGATGAGAGTGTCAGATCATATTACTTGTCTCCTGAGGAATCTGTATTCAGGTCAAGAAGCAACAGTTAGAACTACACATGGAACAACTGATTGGTTTAAGATTGGAAAAGGAGCATGACAAGGCTGTATACTGTCATCTTATTTATTTAACATATGCAGAGTGCATCATGCAAAATGCCAGGCTAGATGAATTAAAAGCTGGAATTAAGTTTGCCAGGAGAGGTATCAACAATCTCAGATATGCAGACAATACCACTCTGATGGCAGAAAGTGGAGAGGAATTTAGGAGCCTCTTGATGAGTGGGAAAGAGGAGAGTATAAAAGCTGGCTTGAAGCTTAACATCGAAAAAAACTAAGATCTTGGCAACGGATCCCATCACTTCCTGGCAAATACAAGGAGACGAAATGGAAGCAATGTCAGATCTTATATTCTTGGGCTCAAAGATCACTGTAGATGGTGACTGCAGCCATGAAATTAAAACACGCTCCTTGGAAGGAAAGCTACAGCAAATCTGGACAGCATACTAAAAAGCAAAGACATCACCTCTCTGACAAAGGTCCATATAAGTCAAAGCTATTGTTTTTTTCAGTAGCAACATGTGTCTGTGAGAGTTGGACTATAAGGAAAGCTGAGTGCTACAAAATCAATGCTTTCGAATTGTGGTCCTGGAGAAGAGAGTCCCTTGGACAGCAAGGAGATCAAATCTGTCAATACTTAAATAAATTAATTCCGACTATTCATTGGAAAGTCAAATTCTGAAGCTGAAGCTTAAATACTTTGGTGACATGACGAGAAGACAGGACTCATTGGAAAAGACCCTGATGCTGGGAAAGATTGAAAGCAAAAGGAGAAGGAGATGGATAGATGGTGTCATGGAAACAACAAACATGAACTTGGACAGATTTCAAGACATAGTAGAAGAGAGAAGGGACTGGTGCACTGTGGTCTGTGGGGTCATGAAGAGTTGGACACAATGGAATGACTGAACTACAACAAGAAGAAAAAGAGAAGGGATGGTATTTGAGGCTTGGGGCACACTCAGTACAAAGGACAGAGTTGGTGTATGGACGGCTGTGTAATGGGAGCAGCTAACAGTAATACTCACGACTTCTATTGATAGAACCCTTTAAGGTTTGCAAAGCAACATATATATTATCTCATTTGATCATAAAAGATGAGTTTGGAGGGAGCACAGAGCGCTTGAAGGGGAATGAGCTGCCACAGGCCTGGCAAGGAGCTAGTACTGGGTTGTAATCAGTTTTAAACATCAAATATAGGGGCTCGTAATTCATCCTGAAGGCAATATGGCCAAGAGGTATGAGGTTTGGGGATGACTTGGGTCCAGCAAGATCCAGATAATCATTCTAAAACGTCACCTGCTAATGACATCCTGCCCCTGCTCTCATTAGCATGAACTCCAAACTGGAAGGATTGTTCGTGCAGGGAAATCACAGCCTTCTGGGGTCAACACCATAGTTGGCACAATGGGTCCTAGCCTTGGGGGCAAATTCAGTCAAAGAGGAGAGGATGGCATTGTGCAAGAAGGCAGAGCAGCTGCGGGTCCAGCAGGGCCACAAAAGGGGCCCTCCATCCCCAGGCAGTCCAGTATGCCACCCGCCCCATACTGATGAAATCATACCAAAAATAAAAATAGCTTCCATTGCACATTTCTCAAGGCCTTTACATCTGTAAAGTGCTTTTCTCAGAGCAGGCATTATGAGGCTGGAAATTCAAATATTACCCCCTCCATTGAGCAGACGAGGAAACTGAGACTCAGATAAGGGATGCGAGAAGGTGATAAACTGGAAAAAGCCGTGAATCTGGCAGCAGAGAGTCTGAGTTTGCTCTAATACTTACCCCCTTGTGTGACCGAGCACAGATCCCTTCACCTCCCAGGGCCTGTACTACTATAGCTATCAAATGGAGGGCCCAGGGTGGGTCATCTTAGGGCCTTTGCTACATGTCTGTCCTAGGATCTGCCCCACTTTAGGACTTCGGCCAGCCTGCCAGATCTGAAGTCTGGCGTTCTTCTCACATAACCTAGCATAACCTCATATAACCTGTGCCAATCAGGCAGAGATATCTGACACCTTCTCTGCAACGTACAGTCTTAGAGAGTTGTTCTGAGCGCTGAGAGCTTAAGTGACTTGCCCAGAGTCACATAGCCAACGTGAGTCTGGGGTAGGACTTGAACTCAGGTCTGTCTGGCTCCACATACTAGTTGAGTGACCTTGGGTAAGTCGCAGCCTCTGTCTACCTGTTTCACCAGCTGCAAAATGGGGATGATGACAGCCCCTCCCTCCCAGAGCGGTTGTGAGGATCCCTTTGTAAAAAGCACACGGCGAGCACCATGTGAATGTCAGCCGTCCTCATCGTTGTGGTTGTTGTGGCTGTCATTAATCACCATTTTATCACTGTCATCATCATCATTTATCACAATAATTATCATGGCTCTTTTATCACTAGCTATTCTGTATCGTTGTTCTGCACTAATTATCATGGCTCTTTTATCATCCTCATCATTAAATATCCTCACTCTTTATCATCATCATAATTATAACTTATATCGTCATCACACATCACGACGATAATTATAACTTACCATCGGTATCATGATTGTATATGACAATAATCATTACGATGATAGCTCCTATATATCATTATTACTGTTGCTGCTGTTTCTGTTGTCACTACACCACATCCAGACAGAAGGAGAGGGCAAATGAGTTAGGATGAATGCTCACAAAGCCCATGGAAGGAAGCCTTGGTGACACCTCCCAGGGGGGATGTGTGGGGAAGTGACGGGGACAGGGTGAGGGGAGCCGCGGACACTTGCCTGTGGCAGTCATGCCAGATCCATGCATGGCGGCCGTTCTTGGGACGGAAGTCCGACTGGCCATTGTTGTGAATCTGGGAGGAGAACCGAAGTAGCCGGCGGTAGCCTGTGGTGGGTGAGGTCTGGGCAGCAGAGGATGCCAGGCAGTTCTCCTCCATGGCGCACTGAAGCATTAACATGGGCCGGTCCTCGAGGTATGTCGTCTGCTGGACGAGCTCGGCATTGAGGACCAGGTCAGGGGCAGCTTCCATGCGCCAGGAAGGCAGAGAGGGTGACCCGGCCCCAGGGTGTGAGGAGGAAAGAAAATGATGAAGCACAATTAAAGCAACCAACAGAAATGTTGAATCTCCTTGGGTCCGCCTTCAGGGACTCCCACCATTTGGTGCTAACCTATCTTTTTTTTTCTCTCCACTTACCTTTTCTAGTTACTTCACTCCATTAAGACAATGCTCCAACCAAAGTGGATTATTCTCTATCCCTCAAACAACTCCTCAACTTTGTTTTTCCACATTATTCCTTGTGTCTAGATTGACATGTTTGCCATTCCCTGAATTTCAACCTCTTGATGATTTTATGAATTCACTTGAATTCACGAAATCGAAGAATTTTAGTGTAGGAAGAAACCTTAGAGTCTGTCTGGTCCAAACTCGACAGGAATGTTTTCTCCTGTACAGTATCCCAAAGAGGAGGTTGCCCAGCCTCTACACTAATAGGAGTAAGACTGTCCCATAAAGTAGGCACAAGAGTGCCTGAAAAAGAGAGAGAATGTTCTGAGATCACACACTGTATTTTCAGATCCTTACTTCAAGGTGAAGTCCGCCTCTAGAACTTCCACCCATCACTTCCAGGTCTGCCCTTCAGGCTGAGAAGAACAGGGCTGGCCTCTCTCCTCCATGTTTTATTTGGAGGGGCAGGGTGGAACGTGAACTCTTAGAGAGCAGGGACTGTCTCGATTTTCCATTTCTATTCCCAGCACTTAGCAAAAAGTGCTAATAAGTGCCCTTCCATTCCATTCCATCTCAACACACTGGTCATTCTCCTCTGGACACTTGCTTCATTGCTGGTGTGATTCCATAAATGTGGCACCACGAATTGACCAGCATATTCCTGGTTGTTCTCTCTTTCTTTCTTTCTTTCTTTCTTTCTTTCTTTCTTTCTTTCTTTCTTTCTTTCTTTCTTTCTTTCTTTCCTTCTTTCTTTCTTTCCTTCTTTCCTTCTTCTTTCCTTCCTTCCTTCCTTTCTCCTTTCTCTTTCTTTCTTTCTTTCTTTCTTTCTTTCTTTCTTTCTTTCTTTCTTTCTTTCCTTCCTTCCTCTCTTCTTTCCTTCCTTCCTTCTTCTCTTTCTTTCTTTCTTTCTTTCTTTCTTTCTTCTTTCTTTCTTTCTTCCTTCCTTCCTTCCCTTCCTTCCTTCCTTTCCTTCCTTCCTTCCTTCCTTCCTTCCTTCCTTCCTTCCTTCCTTCTTTCCTTCCTTCCTTCCTTCCCTCACTCCCTCCCTCCTTCCTTCCTTCCTCCTCCCTTCCTCTCTCCCTCCTCCCTCTCTCTCTCTCTCTCTCTGGTTAATTAGTTTATAATTTTTAAACCATCTATCAATGGAGTAGGAAGGAGAGAAAGGAAGGGAATTTCTACCTAGCCCATTTAAATTGCCGCTTCTTTCAGAAAGCCTCCCTTGATTCCGAGTGTTAGTAACTTTCTCCCTCTTCAACTCTCAAATCTACCTTTCCTGCCTCAATCTTTCTGCTAACTTCTAATCTCACATCTTCAGCTGCCTTTCAGATATCTTGAGCTGGATGTCCAGTAGACATCTTAAATTGCTATGTCCAAAACAGATTTCATTAACTTTGCCTCAAGCCCTGCCTGCCTCCTACCTTCTCTATTACTGTAGAGGGCACCACCATCCTTCTCATGCCTCAGGCTCCCAGACTACTGCTTATCCTGGGTTCCTCCCTCTTTCTCATGCCTCCCCCATATCCAGGCTGTTGCCAAGGCTCGTGGATGTCACCTCTGCAGCATCTCTCCAATATGCCCCCTTCTCTCCTCTGCCCCCTACCCTGGTGCAGACCCTCATCACCTCCCACCTGGATTATTGCAATAGCTGCTGGGGGTGGGGTCTGCTTCCAGGCTCTTCCCTTCTAGTCCATCCCTCATTCAGCCACCTTCCTTCTCCAACCTTTTCAGTCTTCTTACAGCTTATTCTTTGGCACGTACTCTTTGTCCAGTGACATGGACCTCCTGGCTGTCCCACAAACAAGACGCTCCCTCTCTCAGATCCAGGCATTCTCTCTCGCTGTCCCGCATGCCTGGAGCATTCTCCTTTTGCTCTGGTTCCTGACCTCCCTGGCTTCCTTTAAGTTCCAACTAAAATCCCACCTTCTACAGGAAGCTTTCCCTAATCCCTCTTCCTTCCAGTGTCTTCCCTCTGTTAATTATCTCTTATTTATCCCATGTATATAGTTTGTTTGTACATATTTGTTTGCATGTCGTTTCCCCCATTAGACCGTAAGCTCCTTGAGGGCAGGGCCTGTCTTTTGTCTCTTTTGGTATCTGGAGCACTCAGCACTGTGCCTGGCAGAAAGAAGGAGGAAGCATTAAAGATGCTCGCTGAATGGCTACTAGACCAGCAGCTTCAGAGGCCTCAGTGTCGAGAAGTGGACAGAGCATGGGACCTGGAAGCAGAAGAGATCTAGATGCAGGGTGATCTTCTGAACCTCTGTCTCCTCATCCATAATATGGAGAGAGTAACATCTGAGGGCCCTCCCTGCCTCAGGACTATGAGGCTCCCAAAGAGTGCTGCAAACTTCAGAGGCTCCATAAATACCAGCTATTGTTAGAGTATTGAGGGCAGGCCCTTCGTCTTATCTGAAGTTCATATTCCCCCACAAGCCCCTGGCAGAGGGCTGAGCTAGGTGACCATGTCTGCATACAGTAGGCTCTGTCTAGCTACCTATCTGTCTATCTGTCTGTCTATCATCTGTCTATCATCTGTCTGTCTGTCTGTCATCTGTCTGTCTATCATCTATCTGTCTATCATCTGTTTGTCTGTTTATTCTATCCTGTTTATCTACCTATTCTGTTTCTCTATCTTATCATCTCTTTATCTGTATGTCGATCATTTGATTGGTTAAATTTGATTCAGATTATATATAGAATTCAGATTATGTTATAATCCGAATCAAATTTAATATAATGTAATCTGAATAATATGTAATATATTCTATAGTATGTTACACAATGGGCAGCTAGGTGGCACAGTGGATAGAGTGCCAGGCCTCGAGTCAGGAGGACCTGAGTTCAAATTTGGCCTCAGAAATTTACTAGCTGTGTGACCCTGGACAAGTCACTGAACCCTGTTTGCCTCAATTTTCTCATCTGTAAAAATGAGCTGGAGAGGCAAATGGAGAGGCAAATTTGGAGACCCCAAATGGGGTCATGAAGAGTCAGACACAACCAAAAAATGACCAAACAACAACATATTACTAATATATAATAATATAATCTGAATTATATATGTGTGTACATACACATACATGCACATCAGATTATATATAGTATCTGAATAGAATTTAATTGAAACTAACTCAAATATACCATCTTCCTGATTCCAGAGCAGGGATAGTGGTTGGAACCACCAACCCACATCTATGTCCTTGGGTTTGTTTGTGTGTTTTTAATAATCGGAAGTATGGCATAGTGGATAGAATGTAATCAAAGTCAGGAAAGACCTGGGTTCTGCCTCTGACACGGCATGGCTATCTGATGCTAGACGAGTCACTTAACTGCTCTGTGTCCCAGGCTCTTCCTAAGATTTCAAGTTCTAGATCTCAGATCTGCACCAGGAAAGAGAGTTTCCACATGAGAAGTTCCTCAAACTGATGCAGTTCAAGGTCTGTCCTTAAAGAACTGCCCCCTACCACACACACACACACACAAATCACAGAATTTGGTGTAGTAGAGAGAGTGCTAGGTCAGGAGTTGGGAGACCTGGGTTCAAAATCTACCATTGCTACTTACAGGCAGATCAAAGGAGAACAGATGTGGAAATGCTTTGTAAGTGAGTAAAGAACAGCAAACTGGGAAGGGCTCGAGAGGCAGTGTGGTTCAATGGAAATCTCCTGGACTTAGAAGCTATGAATCAGTGATTAAAGAGCTTTCCCATCCATAGGCCTCAGGTGGGGCCAGTTAAGGGAGGTTTGATTAGAGACAGGCCTACACCCTTTACTTACTAAATGCTAAGCCCCAGGCCTACACCTTTTCACTGACTGGACATGAGGCCCTCAGGACCTAAGAAGAGTGTATATACCCAGAAGGTAGCCATTAAGAATTGAGAATTCAGCCCAAGGAGAAGAAATAAGAACTCTGAGACAACAGAGCTGAGAATCTGCAGACTAGCAAGCTACAGAACTCAGAGAGCTGTGAAGAGACAAGAAAGAGCTGCAGAGAGAATGCAGAGCAGAGAGTAGAGACCAGAGAACTGAGGGGGGAAGAGGACACAGGCAAGCAGACAGTTGGGATTCGTGAGTGTTTATGGGAAGGCCCCAGCAGCGGGGAAGGTTACAGGATTGTCTAGGTTCTTTGCTGTAATACTGTGTTATAATTTCTTTGTTGTTACATTGAGGTGGACTTACTAGTTTTGGAATACAATTGGTGCTATGTCAAATTGGAATTACTGGTTTTGGGATTTGATCCTCTGGTGTCTAAATAAATGTCATACTTCCCCTGCCTTCTACCTAGAGAATCTCTTATACTTTGCAAATCTGAACTATACAGGCATGTTCATGGTCAACTGCAAGGTCATGGATCTTGCCTTACTGATACAGAAGCAGAAGATCTGGGTTCGATGTCTGCTACTGCGGGCTCTTTGTGTGATATTGGGCAGATCACTTTACTTCTCCTCTGGGCCTCAGTTCCCTCAGCTATAAAATGGGCATAAGGCTACCTGAGGCACCCGCCTCACAGGGTCGTCAACAGGTTCGAGTAACATCTGTGACAAAAGAGCACCGTATAAAGTTCTCTGACAAATGACAATGATGATGATAAAGGTGATGATGATGGTGATGGTGGTGGTGGTGATGGTGATGATGGTGGTGGTGATGGTGATGATGGTGGTGATGGTGATGGTAATAAAGAGGATGGGGAAGAAGAAGAGGAGGATGATGCTATGGGAGGATCGGCTATCAGGAATTAGTTGGTTCACTTGGAAATGCCTTAATGACCTGTGGAGGTGGTGGGGGGAGTGCTTCCTTACCCTGAAATTCCTTTCTTTTGATGACAGTTGGATTTTCTGATCTCTCTCTCTTCCAGTTGGGTATGGAGGTCACAGGATCACAGAATTTAGAACTAGAAGTTTCCTTAGAGATAATCTAGTCCAACCTTCTCATTTTTTATGAAAGAAGAAACTGAGTCCCAGGGAGGTGCAAGTGACCTGAGGTTACACAGATAGTTAGTAGGAAAGGTAAGATTTGAACTCAGGTCCCAATTCAAATCCAGTGCACTTTCCACTGTGTCCTGCTGCCTCTCCTATTTCCCCTTACAGCATGGTCATTTAATTCAATTGAAAAAACTTTTACTTATTAAGCCCTTACTATGTGTGTCAGGCACTGTACTAGGCACTAGGAATACAAAAACAAAAGGGAGACAGTTCCTGTCCTCCAGGGGCCTACACTCTACTAGGAGAAAGAACAAATACCTAGTAAGAGCCCCCCCCCCCCCCCGCCGAGAATCCAGGTTCTGCTTCCGCTCCCCTGCAGGGTGGGAAGGGATGGGCATCAAGAGCCACTCACTTTCCGAGCAGGCGACGCCGGCAGCGTGATGCCTGCCTTGGGGGCAAGCCACGTTCTCTCCATGGTGGCGGCAGTGTGACAGGGCCATCTCTGTCCCGGAGCACTTGACCCCGCTCATGACCACAGTGTTGGCGTCGATGTCCCCGTGCCAGTACCAGGTCTCCTAGGCCAAGGAAGAAAGGAAAGAACAATGTACTGAGCTGCGCTTGCCCTGTAGGGGGAGGCCTGTCCTTGTTAGCTGCCCTCTCATAGGAGCTTCTTGGTAGCCTAGTGATGGAGGGGGGAAAATGAGGCCCGTCCGACCCAACAAGTGCTGACTCTGTGCCAGGCACCGTGAGGAGTTGAGATTACAAAGACAAAAGAGAAATGCTGTTTGCCTTCAAGTTCACATGCTGTTGTGTGGTACAGAGGAAGGAGCCCTGGCTCAGGGGTCACAGGACCCAGGTTCAAATCCTGTCTCTGATGCTTACTTACCCATGTCACCCTGACCAAGTCACCTAACTTCTATGGGCCTCAATTTCCTCCACTGTAAAATGAGGGGGTTGGACTACATGGCCTCTGAGGTTCCTTCCAGCTCTAGAGTCTGTGATCCTAAGGACCTATTATGGTAATATGAAAGAGAGACGAATGAACCATGAGGCAGAGTGGGCACAGTTAGCCACAGGGTCAGGAAGGCCTTGGTTGCCTTGGACATTCCCTGACTGTGTGACCCTGGACAATTGCTTACTCTCTCAGTGCCCCCAGGAAACTCTAAGACTAACAGTCTCAGGGAAGGTGCTGGCCTGCATTGACAGAGGGAGTTTTCTCACTGAGAGTTTTCTATATCAATGATGTTACTAGTCTGAGCTCTTCCTGGCCCTCACCACCACCACCAAAAAAAAGGAAAGAAAAAGGACAAATGAGGAGGGAAGGAGTGCTAATTGCTAAGGGCATCAGGGAAGGCTTCCTGGAGGAGGAAGCACCTCAACTGAGCTTCGAAGGAGGCTAGGCATTCTAGACGTGAAGGTGAGTAGGGAGCTCCTTCCACATGCCAGGAAAACCCGGCCAAAGGCATAAGGTGGAATCTAGATGGCCGTGTCTGGGGAAGACAGGTAGGACAGCGTGGTCAGAACGGGGAATCCACTGAAGATGATCAGGCTGCGGCAGTAAGCCTGAAAGGTGGTTTGGAGGCGGCGGGGAAGGCCTCTAAATACCAAACTGAAGAGATTGTATTTTATCCTGGAGGCGCTAGGGAAATAGTAAAGGCTTTAGAGCAGGGGAGTGTGAGATCAGGGCCAGGGGAGGGAGAGCGACTTGCTAGAGGCCGGGCATCCCGTGAGTGGCAGAGCTAGAACACGAACCTGGAACATTCAGTCCCCAGTTCAGGGTCTTTTCCAATATTGCAAGTGAAGGTTATCATCATTACCATTAATAATAATAATAATAGCTAACATTTATACGGCTAAGCGCCTTGGGATTATTATCTCTTTTTAACCTCACAACAGCCCTGGGAGGGAGGGGCTATTATCCGAATTTTACAGATGAGGAAACTGAGGCAAATAGAAGTTAAGTGACATGCCCAGGGTCATACAATTAGTCAGTGTCTAAGTCTGGATTTGAACTCGGGTCTTCCTGAGTCCAGGCCTGGCACTCTATCTACTTCACCAGGTGCTACCTTATTAACTGCTCCAAGTGGCAGTCGATGACAATGACAATTTACCTCAATTCAATCCAACAAATATTTGTTATGTACCCACAATAGCAGACCGTGCGAGGGGCAGCATCACGTGGTGGTGAGAGAGCCTGGCTGGAGTCAGAATGACCCGGGTGCGAGCCCCACCACCAACACATTCTGGCTGCATCACCCCGGACAAGTCACTTAACTTCCCAGTGCCCCAGCAAACTCTGGAATGGTCTAAATTTCAGAGAAGGTGACTATCTGCACTGGTGGAGGACGGTTCCTTACCTGTGAGTTCTCAATAGCAATGGCAGCAGAGGTTTAGTCCCTGTCCCTTATAATAGGGTCACCCATCTAGAGGTGGGAGGAACCTCAGGAGCCACTTAGCCCAACTCCCTCCTTTTACAAAGGAAGAAACTGAGTCCCAGAGAGGGAGACTCGACCAAAGTCACATGGCTAATGCAGTTCGCGGCCATGCCTGACTCTGGTTTTCCCTTGAGGCTGGGGCTGAGCAGGGACCCCCGCCCCAGAGCTGATTCTCACATGGAACACTGGCCGCCCATGAGAGTGAGCACCTTCTCACCTGGGAATCATGAACAAGAAATCTTCCTTCTACTTTGCAGAGTGGGGGAAGCTGACAGGAGGGAAAGGGGGAGTTGGTGAGGTGGAAGCAGACACTTTGGCTTCCCCATTCAAGGCAACTCTACCTACTTTGAATGTATCCTGTATATACACGTCTTTTTGTATGTATGTGGTTCTTTTTTAATGTTCTCTCCCCCATTAGAACGGAGCTTCTTGATAACAGGGATTGTTTTTATCTTGTGTCCCTGGCACTTAGCACAGGGCTTGGCACACAGAAGGTGCTTAATAAATGCTTGCTGATTAGTAGCATGGAGTTCCCATAAGGGGAGCTGGGTGGTAGTGCAATGGACAGACTGCCTGACCTGGAGTCAGGAAGACTCATCTTCCTGAGTTCAAATCTACCTAAGACACAAGTTGTGTGACCCTGGGCAAGTTGCTCAATCCTGTTTGCCTCAGTTTCTTCACCTGTAAAATGAGCTGGAGAAGGAAATGGCAAACCGCTCCAGTATCTCTGCCAAGAAAACCCCAAATGGGGTCATAAGAGTCGGACACAACTGAAAATGATTGAGCCACAACAAGGTTTGCAAAGTGATCTGCCCTCACATAACCCTATGGTGTAACCAGGGCCTCTATGGTTATTCCTATTTAATAGGTTTGGAGAGGCTTGCCAGGATTCCCGGCAGGGACACACCCTCTGAGTGAGCGTCAGGTCTCCGGGTCTGCTGATTCCCAGGCCAGTGATCTTTCTCCCTGCTACGCTGTCAGTGTCCAGCATCATCAAGGCCAGAGTGCGATGGGGCCCTGCCAGCTTGGCACCTCCTCACTGGTCATTCCAGCCACTGTGCGCTTGTAAGCCAGATCGTGGTTCAGGTGACCTCGGCCTCCCAAGATGGGGTGCACCGTGCTCGATAGGGGCTGGGCCGACATGTCTGGCTGTTTTTCTGTTGCCCTGGGAGATGCAGCCTGACAGCAGCTCCTGCTCTCCCCCGCATCCCTCCTGCTGGGGCCAGCTGTAAACAGCATTAACTGAGATGCCACGTTGCATGTGGAACAGCTGTTGCAAGCAGCCTGAGAGCTGGCTGGCCTCATTACCGCATCCCTGCAGCAGGGGAATAGGGAGCTAGAGAGGTGGGAGGGCCAGGGCTTCATGGAGGCAGGACACTCTCCAGCTGTTCCCCATCCTCTGCTCAGCACCCAGCCTCATCCCCTAGCTCAGCCTTTGCAAAATCACCAAAGCCACACCCCCTCCTCCCTCAGCCTCCCCTCTGGTCTCTGTTTGCTCCATCCCCAGGAAAAGCTGGGGTGAGAATCCAGAGCTGGGAATGTGTCCTCAGCAGCTTCTTGTTTGACAAAGGCGTCTAGGATCATAGTTATGGACTAGAGATGCAGAGGTGGAAGGCTACCTCAGAGGCTAATTTACAGATGAAGAAACTGGGGCCCAGAAAGGATTTACCTAAGGTCCCACAGGTAGTAAGGGGCAGAGCCAGGATTCAAACTCGGGTCCATTGACCCAGACTTGTCTCTCAAGGAAAAGAGCTGGACCTTGAACCAGACCCAGAAGAGTTGGGCAGGATTTAGACAGGCAGAGAGGTAGGGGACTCCAGGGAAAGGTTTGGTTCCTACCTGGAAGGCGTTACTGGCAAAGCCAAGGCCCAGCTGTCGGCAGACCACCATGGCTTCCACGACGCCCCAGTTCTCCCCGCACACGGTCCCCCACTTCAGCGTCCCATTTCGCTCTACCAGCACCTCGACGCGGCCCTCGTAAGGGTTGCGGCCCCCGCTCAGGCGCAGCTGTGGAGAAAAGGAATCCGGTCACTGGAGAAGGGGGTGGAAAAGATGGCCCAGAGGGCAGGGAGGGATGTCTCTCAGAAGGCTCCTTCTGGTCTTTCCACTCTCCTCTCCAGGCTTTCCCAGGAGCTCAATCCAAATACTGGGACATAGTCTAGACCTGCCATCATGCCCCTAAGTCTGAGAACAGGGTGGGAAAGGGGGATGGCAGAAACATATGAACAATGCACGGGGAGGGTTGTCTACTAGGACACTGCTTCTTTCCCCCACCCTGGACACACACACACACACACACCCCACAACACACACACATTACACCATACACATGCCACACCACATACACACATACATGCACATACACCACAACACGCACACACATAAATACCACCATACCACACACACATGCATACACATACACACATACCACAACATACACACATAAATACATAACACACACACACACACACACACACACACACACACACACCCCAATCAGAGATCTAGGACCTTCTTGACAGAATTACTAGTACTCTCCCCATCCCCCCAAACAATGAAGTTTTTGAGTTATTTGGCAAGATCACAGGATTTAGAGCCAGAATCCCTTCATTTTATACAGCAGAAAACTGAGTTCTTGGGTCACACTGGCAATAACAGTGATAACTAACACACACACATAGACCTATGTGTATATAATTTATGTATATACACATGTAATATGTACACGTGTTCATACACATGTATATCTACAGACGATCCCCAAAGTCTCCAAACTTTAAAGTGCACTAAGATTTTTGGGACACCTGTAGACACACATGTAGGCACGTATGAATGAATGTACATATATCACTAAAGTTTAAAAAGCATTCTACAGGCATCATCTCATTTGAGGGATAGGGATAGGACTGAACCTTTTATTTCATTGGTAAAAGAGACTCCCCAATGAGGAAACCCCCTCTAACAATACTGGGCAGCTCCCTCGCTGCGACTTAAAAGTCTTAGAGAGTAACTTAGAGCCCTAAGGTTAAATGACTGGCCTAGGGTCCCGCGGCTGGGATGTGCTAGAGCTAGGACTGAAACCAAGATCTTCCTGGCTCAGAGGCCAGCTCTACTGAACTCCCCTGCTTCCCAGTATCACAATAGGTGGCATTTACACGGCACATTCAGGTTGGCGAAGCACTTCACAAAATCTCATTTGATCGTCACAATGACCCTGGGAAGCGAGTGCCATTATCATCCCATTTTACAGATTACCAAACTGAGTCTGAAAGGAGTTTATTTATCCTGCACAGGCTTGAATAAGGAGATATTTGTTGTTTTCGTTTGGCCTGGAAATGAGATCTCATCCACTTAGGGGAGTCCTAGTGAAGAAACTGTGGTCACACACATAACTAGGATGTGTCAGAGGCAAGACACGAAACTAGACCTTCCTGATTTCCAAGCTGGCCCCTCTCTACTACTACACATTGCTGGCACTTTACAGATGAGGAAACTGAGGCTTAGGAAGAGGAGCAGAGTGTTGGGTGAGATCAGAGGACACGCGTGGTACGGATGAAGGAAGGCTGGGAAGGTCACCTCTTACAACTCTCGCCCTCTCCTTCCCATATAACCCGGAATGTCCTTCCTGCCATGTATCTGAAATTGATGCCCTTGGGGTGCGGCATTTCATGCGTTCAGCACGTCCGAGTAGAGATGTTGGTGTTCAATTCAACAGTCATGTATGAGAACCTACTATGTGTCAGGCACAGGGGATAAGAGTGCATGATATGGCCCCTGACCTCAGTGGAAGTAATAACCCGAAAATATGTACAGAGAAGCTATAGACATGGTAAATGGGAAACAACCAACAGAGAAAAGGCACTGGCACTAAGGGGGACCAGGAAAGGCTTCCTGCGGAAGGTGGGATTTTAGCTGGGACATGAAGGAAGCCAGGAGGCAGAGATGAGGAGGAAGAGCATTCCAAGCATGGGACGTTGGGATGCGGATTTAATTGAATTTCTTTAGCAGCTCAAGAATCCATGACCTTTCCCATCTATTCCCTTCTCTCTACTCACAAGGTCACCCACCATCTTATTTCAGGTCCTTTGCTCCTTGACTCCTCCCTCTCTCATCATCCACATACAAGCTCTGCAGCATCTCTCCAATTCATCCCCCTGACACTGCCTGCACCCTGGTCCATGCCCTCATCACCTCCTGCCTGTCGTATTGCAATAGCTACTGGGGGGATCCGCCTGCCTCAAGGCTCTCCCAGGTCCAGTTCACCCTCCATTCAGCCACTAAAGTGTAGGTCTGACTACATCACACGCACACACACATACACACACACACACACACACACACACACATACACACACACTTAACAAATTCCAGTGGATTCCTATCACCTCCAGGATCAAATACAAAATCCTGCTTGGCTTCTAAAGCTCTTCATAACCTAGCCCCCTCCTGTCTTTACAGATTTCTTATGCCTTATGGCCCTACCCTCACCCCCACATGCTCTTTGATTCTGTCACATTGGCTTCTTGGCTGTTCTTCAAACAAGATACTCCATTTCTTGGTTCCAGGCATTTTCCCCAGCTACCCCCATGCCTGGAATGCTCTCCCTCCTTATCTCTGCCTCCTGGCTTCCTTCAAGTCCCACCTTAAGTCTCTCCTTCTCCAGGAAGCCTTTCCCAATCCTTGGATTCTAGTGCCTTCACTGTTGATTAGTTTCTATTTATCCCATATAGTTTGTCTATACATCATTTATTTGTATGTTGTTTCTCCCCTTGAGACCAGAGACTGCCTTTTGCCTTTCTCTGTATCCACAGCCCTTAGCACGGTGCCTGCACATAATAGGTGCTTAATAAATGCTTATTGACTGTCTCTTGCCTGAACTGCTGCAATAACCTAAATAGTCTCCCTGCTTCAAGTCAATCAGTCACTCGTCTCTCCCATTCATCTTTCAAACAGCTGCCAACATACACTCTCAAGTTTGGCATTTAAAGCCCTGAACAAGCCGGCTCCAGCTACTTTCCCAGCTTTAGTTCATATTACTTCCCTTTATTTACTCTACGATCCAATCAAATTGGCTTTCTTGCAGTCCTCACATGGGACTCTCCTCCTGTCTCCCTTTGCACTGGCCTGCCATGCACTTCCGTCTCATCTCCATCTCTTGGAATTCCTGGTTCCCTTTACAACTAAGCTCACGTGCCACTTTGTACCTTTTCCTGATTCCCCCTCCCCACCTAACTTACACTGCCTTTACCTTGTTTTGAATTTTATTTTTTGTTTATTTTGTTTGTATGCTGTGGATTTGTTTCTTTTGTTGCATCATTGTATTTATTTTGTTATTATTTGTGTTTCATTATTTACTTGTTGCTATATTCAGTATATCATTTTAGTATGTACATACTGTCCTCCCCAATAGAATATAAGCTCCATGTGGGCAGGTTCTTATTCATTTTTGATTCTGTATCCACAGTGTAGCTCTGCAGCTATACATGTACAGTGCCTGGGACATAGTAAACATTTAATAAATATTTGCTGATCAATGAAATCAATTTATCGATTACATCAATTTCATCAAGGGTCCCATGTGTAGACTGATACAGAGAATAACCTCCTTTCCCACAGGAAATAGTTTTCATAAGCAGCCATGGATGAAACAACTCAACCCTTCATGGTCAACCCGGTGGGATAAGCCTTTGCACACCAAGATGGAGCTTTGGAGATAGACATCCTTGGAAGAAGGGCTTTGTCAAAACCCTTTTCTGCCTCTGCAGACAGTGCCTGGAGAACCCAGGATCACTTCTAAGGTGTGATGGGGTATGGAAGAAGAATTTTAGTGGAGGGGCAGCTACCTTGCATAAGGTACCCTGTTTCCTCTCTTTAGTGTTCTTTTCATAAGAAGCAGTTAATCATGAAAAGGGCACAAAAAGGAGTTTTGTATAAAGGAAGACATTAACTGTCAAAGGGAGTGGAATGTTGCCCCTGTTATGGAGAGGCATATTGATATTGAATAGCAAGTAGAAAAATAACCTTGTTTTGATGTAAACTGTTAAAATATGTTTAGGAAGAAACAGCCTTCAGATGGGATTTTGGACACTTTTGGTGAGGAAATTATCTACGCGGTGGATTGGAGGACTTGGATTTCTTTTTTAGTAATGTGGCAGGATGCCTTGTTGTATGGGGACAGTTTAATGTTATGAACAGGCAGAGACAGATCTTCTACTTATCAAAAACTAGAGAAATATGAATATGAAGAAACTTTCTCGTGGGCACCAAGGTAGAGACAACTGTGTAGTTGCAAAGCATGATAACATGTTAGCTACTTTGCAGAGAACTATTTTATTACTAAAGAGAGTAAAACTAAGAAAATGAGATATCATAAAAAAACATCTAAAGATAGAGGCATGATTGACAAAGAACTATAGAGCTGAGAGGAGAAATCTGGGGAGTTATGACTTAAGTAAAAGGTATCAGTAAGAGTTGGGGGCTGTCATTTAAGCCACTGCACCTTACCTACTGTAGTGAGGGAACAGCAGCAGAATGGCAAGAGGTGACAGAGAGCAACAACAGTGGAAATGGAAGATGGGGAGAAGCTTTGAAGGAGGTTAGAAGCAGTCATATGAAAATATCTTAAAAATCACACCAAGACAAACAGACAAAATAAGCAACGATAAGAAAAGTGTAAATACAATAAAAATGCTATGGAGAAAAAAAAAGAATTAATGCAGCAAAAATGCATAGATAGAAAAAGAAAGCTCATAAGCCACCCCAAGAGGCATCTTCAAAAACAAGATATAAAAAATTTAAGGGAATTAAACAGGGATTAACGCTGGTTAGAAAGTCACAAGAGCAAATTGAAGATTTAAAAAAAATTACATGAGGAAATGAAGCTAAAATTAAAAGGTACTTAAAAGAGATCTGGAGAATATAACAAAGAAGATGACTGCTATGAAATTTAAAATAGAAAACTTAAGGTAATAGTATATGTAATAGAGAAATAAACATTGGAAGCATTCTCACTAAAAACAGGTATAAAACACAGATGACACCATTTCAAAATAGTCTTTAAAATGTTAGTAGTAGCATTTTTATCTAGACATATGATTCTATAGATTTAGAGATGGAAGAGACCTCAGAAGTCATCTAGTTTCATACTTGAAGCAGTTGTTTCAGTAAGCAGGACTAACTCTCATTTTAAGATTTTAGTATCAACACATTAGGTTAAAAAAACTGCTAAAACATCTTAATAGATTTTGGAGGTTTGAAAATTAGTCATTTTAAGATGGCAGTGGAGAACTTCTGGGACTTTGGGTAATTCTAGGAACTTACCCCCTTCTGAAATATTTTAGTGAGTTTTGGGGTACCACCCTGTATAATTTGTTTTAAGGAAAAATAAGAATTAAATTCTCTCATAGTTTCAGAGGTAAGCGGAACTTAGACCACTTTTCCCCTGAAGACTGATAGACTTATTATTTCAGTGTAATGAAGGAAGGCAGCTAGTTTGAAATTAATCCCAGAGTGAAGAGAGAAAATAGGTATACATTTTGCACTTTATAGCCACCTCTTGTTAACACTTCCTTGGCCATGATAAGGTTGTTTAAATCAAGGACCCTTTGAACTCTCCCCATCCCAGCTCAGCTGATCCCTATCCCAGATCAGAGACCACCTGTATTTTCTCCCCCTCTGATCCTGCTAACCTCTTTTATCTCAGATCAGTTTTCCAAATAAAAGTGTTGAACAACAACAAAAATATGCTGGAAAAATACAGGGAAATGAGTTACATTCTGATCTCAAAAAAATTATTAGCTATGTGATCTTAAGCAAGTTATCTCTGTTTGCCTCAGTTTCCTGATCAGTAAAGAGGAAAACAATACTGGTACTCACCTCCCAGGATTGTTGTGAGGAAAAATTGATATAATGATTGTGAAGTGCTTAACACACTGATGGCATATAATAAGCACCATAAAATGGTGACTATTATTAATATTACTATTATTTCTTTAATTGAATATAATTGCAAATTGGGTTTTAGATGTAGATAGTATAAAATGCAAAAGGTAATAAGGTAATGATTTCTACGTAGGATAATTTGGAAATGCATTTGGTTGAATCAATGTCATCTGACTAGTAATAAGCTTGTTTTATGTTTTAAATATGCGGTATTGTGTATGTTATTACTGCATTTCTAAATTCTCTTATATCGTGAAATTAGAAAATCATTGCATCAGAAATGCTATTAGAAAAAACCAACTTTTATATGGATACTGTTAGATTATGGGCTGAGCTTTTAAAATAATACGATAAAAATAGATTTTTGTAAACTGTCGAGTATTTAATGGAGTATATTTTATTTTTAAAAGATAACAATAAAGTTTACTGTAATAAAGAGTGAGTTTCTATTTAGAGAATTTTTGGTTGTCATTTGTAAAAATTATGAAAATGTATAGCGTGGTTTAAAGATGTAACTTCAATATATCCACATGAGTCAACTCTCAGGTATTTGCTATATATCTGAAACCCCTGAATGTGGTTAGTTTATTATAAGTAAAGGATAAATTAAATGTAACTGTTAGGGAAATATGAGAAAATTAATAGTATTCAAGACCTAAGTTGTGGTTAGTGAAATTTTGCTATTTGAGGTAAAAACTCAGCACTATAATTTATTGTTTTGACTTTTGATTACAGGTATGGTTGTCTGAGTTGTCATGTAGCCAGTAGTGGAAAATGGCATGTGCTGCAGTCTGAGAACTGCTAAAGGTAGATGTCTGTGCCTGGGAAAAGTTTTGGGGATAGCTTTGGCATGGCCTAAAGTAAGAGCCTCTTGACTCAGTTTCCCCATTCTGCTATTTCCTTTTGGAACAGGAAATTTCTCCACCTGGTTAATCCTGAGACTGGTTTTTGATACCCTGTGACTACATGACTGGCTTTCAGCTATTACTTGTGCCTGGAATCAAAGAGAGTTACCGGAGTTTTTCCCCTTATGATATATGACATTATAATAATTATGTCCTTCCTTTTCCCTCCATAGCAAATTTCTATAATAAGGGCATGTGAGCAGTAGAAGATTTGTAAGTACAATACTAAATCTTTTAATTAATAGGTTGATATTGGGACATTTCTGAGTTACTGTCATAAGAAGCAAGTTTGAAAAGTATTACAATTTTAATCTATATTTGTGTTTGAATTATAATATGAGGCTAATATCCTTCTAAATGGAGAATTAGAGTAAGTAATGAGAGAAAATTATAATGTAAAAGTTTTCTAATTAAGTGGAATAGTAAGTTTTGAGAAAGCAAGAGGTTTAGATTTTTCCCCCTAAGAACTATATACATATAAATTATATACATATGACTAATTTCTAAATGTATCTAGCATTGAAGTTCTGAGTTTTAGTAATAAGTTCTCAAAATTGGATTAATGATTTTACATATAAAATTGCATTGATAATTGTAAAGAAGGTAAAATTATTTTCCCATTTTAAAACATCTGTCAATTTATTTAAAAGACAGAAGTTTGTACAGTTAGATCCTCATGAATTTTTTTAAAGATTCTTATATCAGGTGCAGGATTTAGGTAAAGGTAGAAACAGCCTGTGTTATATAAAAAACTGAAATTCTCTGAAGTTTTGAGATTGGAAAACCAACTTTAAGAGATTATACAAAATTGTACTGTCTTGTTTCTAGCAGAATTATCTTGGAACCTCTACGACTGACTTGGAACCAGAGAAGCAGAGCCCCCTTCAGAGCTTCCCTGAGAATGAGGTCTATTCCGGAATGCCCAAGAAGATATCCAGGGAGCAGACAATCACATGGGACATCTGGGACTCAAAATGTGCTGATTAAATAGCCATTGGAGATGGGTTACTAGGATACTAGGAGACTTGATGTTAATTAATATTGATGGTTATTGTTTGGCTTTGCCCTTTTGTTTCATGATGTTTATGATAAAGTTTTCTTCATTACCTTGATGAAATGTAAATCTCCCTCTCAAAAACTTATCTCTTTTTAAGTTGTTTGATCTGAAATTCTGATTATAAATATATGAAAAACTCTATAGATGTGGCCTATAGATAAGTGATCCATGGGAGTAGCCTTCCTACTCCCCCATAAATCAGAAAGAGGAATTGAGGGGATTGGAGCAGCAAGTGGTAGTGGGAATTGGGCGAACCACACTGACTCCATCTTGTGACTTATTTCTGAAGCTAGCTCAGTTCCCTTTCTATTCAATTGTGGATCTAGTCCAATTTCTGTCTTGTGAGAAAACTTTTCTCAGTTGTGGGAATTGGAAGAAAACCTTATTGTATTGTTTGAACCTAGATCACTATGGCTGGAATGCTAGACCACCTGAATCTGCTGTTTAGAGACCTTTAGCCAAGGACCTCAGTCACCCTGAACAGAAGCCCAGTCAGATCCAAAAACTGATGTAAGGAGTTTTCTCATAATCGTACATCTCAAGCAACCCATATGTCTCATCTGAAAACTGGCCCCATAGTGGTCAATTGCTTCCATGTTCCTTAGATTGTTTACAGACCTTGGAGGAAGGGGGACACCTCTTTTTCTGAATTCAGAGAATTGCATGGATTTGCTCTCCCTTCCCAACGAGGAAAGCCCCTCATCTTTCATCCAATTAGAACTCAGACTACTCAATATATTGTTTCTTTTTAATTAATTGCCCTTACTTCATTGTTTTTTAATGTATAAAAGTCTGTCTCCCCTGTATTCAGGGCCCAGCACTAAGCTAAGGAAGGGGTCCGGTTCCAGGTCGTTGGAACTCATTGCTTAATAAATTGATACGCTCAGAAAAGCAAAGCTTTGTTTCCTTAGTCATTTCAGCTTTCACCTGCCACATTCTTTGAAACTTAACTCAAGCACTACTTTCTGTTAAAATTTTTGACATATTGAGAGCTTGGTATGAGAGTGTATTCCTTATTTTAAGCAGTCATTTGACTTTTGTCATTACTGAAAAGAGCAATGTGGCAGAGTAGATAGAGATCTGGACTCAAAGCCAGGAAGACCTGGGCTCGTCTCGCATATGTATTGGCTGGGTGACCCTGGGCAAGTCACTTAACCTCTCAGTGTTCTAGATAACTTTGCAAGACTATACATTGCAGAGAAGGGGCTAACCTTTGTTAGTTGAGGGAATTTCCTCCTCTGGGAGTCCTTCATAACAATGAAATAATAGGTCCAGCCTCTGTCTCTATTTCTTTTGGTTATAAAGTGCATAACTATTTAAATTTCAAAAAGCATTTACATCGTATACAATTTTAAGAAAGGAGGCTGGGAAGGAAGAGCAGTTAGTTGCCGAGCTCCACTGGGTATAACTTGGCTCCAATTTCCAGAAGGCCCATGCTAGTGGCCTTGAATCAGTCAGTCAAATGACAAGCATTTATTAAGGCTTTCTATGTGCCAGGTACTGGGTGCTGGATACGTACAGGGAGGCAAAACCCAGGTCCTGCCCTCAAGAAGCTCACGTTCTAATGGAGGAGGCAACATTCAAATGATGAGGTACCTAGAAGATATATACCAAATGGGGACAAGTGGACATTGGCAGGGATGGCATGCATAGTGGGAGGGACTAGGAAAGGCTTCCTACAGCAGGTGGACATTGAGCTGAGTCTTGGAAGAAACCAGGGGATTCCAAGAGGCAGAGGGGCGGAGGGGTCTGCTCTGACTTTGAAAAGGTAGTAAGGACAGGAACACTAGCCTCCTAGCCTGGAGACCTGGCTTCCAATCTGAGCCCTGATGCTCATTAGCTCTGTAACCATGGGCAAATTTCTCTGCCTTTGCTCAGGGCTCCCCAGACTGTAAGGTTCTTGAGGGCAGGGATTGTTTTCAGCTTTGTCTCTGAATCCTCAGTGTCTGGCATGTAATAGGCATTTGGCAAACGCTTATTTAACAGAATTGAATTGGACTGAATATGTGAAAGCCTTAGAAATGAGAATGTTAATGTTCTGTAGCCTTTGACCAAGGAGTCAGGAAGCCTCATCTTCCTGAGTTCAAATCTGGCCTCAGATACTTCCTAGCTGTGTGACCCAGGGCAAGTCACTTAACCCTGTTTGCCTCAGTTTCCTCATCTGTAAAATGAGCTGGAGAAGGAAAAGGCCAACCACTCCAGTATCTCTGCCAAGAAAACTCCAAATGGGGTCACAAAGAGTCAGACACGACTGAAAAATCACTGAACGGTGACAACTGAAAGCTCGGTCCACTGGGCCTCCAAGAAGGTCAGCCAGGGACTTCTGGGCCTACCCCCTGATCTCTGGCTTCATCTTCATTTCACTTATGAATCAATCAACTAACAAGCATTTATTAAGCACCTATTCCAGGCAGTGTGCTAAGCATATATAAAGGAAGGCAAAAACCCTAGGCTCTGTAGCCTCGAAGGAAGGGTGGAAGGAGAGAGGAAGGAAGGAGGGCTAATTTTCTTCAAACGTTTTGCATTTCTTTATCTTTCTATCCCCTTGGCTTTCTCTAGCAGGGCTATGGGATCTTTAAATGGAATGAAAAATACAGAATGCTAACTAGAAAACCCAAACCCTGCCTATGAGCTGGGCACACAGGAAACCCATCAGTGTTTTGATATAAGGCTGTGGTTACGTGGTCTCAAACTTATTTTGTGGGGTGGATGATGCCATGCAAATGTTAATTCTAAGGGAAACATGAGGACCTTCCAACATAAATCCCACACGTGTGCTTAGTCAGGGCCAAGTCCTGAGCTCAGGGGTGAAAGAGGGTTCAGTGAAGACCCAGAGAGACATCAAAGATGGCTGCCTTCATCTGGTCAAATCATCATCTGCTCCCCTCCCCTCTTCCAGCTTGGGAGGCTCAGAAATCTTCTACTTCTGCGATCAGTTGTTAAGAGATAGCCAAGGTATCCCGATCCAAGCTTTTCAGTGTTTTCCAGAATCTTGGAGATAGATAATTTCCCAGTGAATCTTAGAGAAGGTAGTTCGACCTCTTCATTTGACAGGTAAACAAAACAGAGGTCCAGGGATTTGTCCAGGGTCACATTTCAATTCTCTGAATTCCTGCCTCAGCCTTCTTGTTTCTCTTTTACAAAATCACACAGAAATCCACTCTATAAGAAAGCACTCTCCATGTATATGACCATCACTCAGAGCTGGGAAAGGCCTCAAGGGCTGACTCCCCTCAGCTTACAGATGAGAAAACCGAGGCCCAACAAGGCTACAGGATCATAGACCCAGAGCTAGAAAGGACCTCAGAGACCTGCTAATCCAAATCCTTCACTTTACAGATAAAGAAACTAAGGACCACGGAGGTTAAGGGACTTACCCTAGGTCACAGAGGTAGAAAGCTTCAGAGTCAGGATTCAAACTCAGGACATCTGACTCTTTCCTTTGCCTCCTGTATAAGCTGCAGAGCCAGAATCCAAGCTCAGTACCTTGACTACAAGGGGCAGCTAGGTGGTGCAGGGGGTAGAGCACTGGGCATGGAATCGGGAAGACTCCTGTTCAATGAGTTCAAATCTGGCCTCAGACACTTATTAGCTGTGTGACCCTGGGCAAACAACTTAACCCTCTTTACCTCAGTTTCCTTATCTGTAAAATGAGCTGGGGAAGGAAATGGCAATTTCTCTAGGAAATTACTCTAGTAAATTTGCCAAGAAAACCCCAAATGGGTTCATGAAGAGTCAGGCACAACTCCATAACAGCTTGGACTGCAAATACTTTTTCCATGAACTAAAATGGTAAGACAGTTTGTCAACATCTCTGCAGTGATTCCATCTGGTTTTCAGAGTGGGGGTCATTGGGAGAAGTACAGAACCTCAGGATTTAAGAGCTAGGAGGGTGTTTAGGGTCTCTCCCCTGAGTTCAAGCAGTGATAGGGATGAAAATATTACCGGTATTCCTAAGGTCTCCTGTTTTTGCCTAGAACACCATAATTTTCAGTGAAACTTTCTAGCTCCTTTGGGACAGCATCATTGTCCCCATACAAATCATGAGAAATGGACAGTGGGGGGACAGGTGGGTCAAGGTTTGGGATGCTTAGGGTCCTGGGAAGAGACCAAACCTCTCTACTGTGTAAGACAAGTAGGCAATTGGCCCCAGCCTACAGATGTTCCTTAGCAGGGTATTACTAGCCACTGCTGCTCATCTCTTCTTTCTCTGGTCACTACTGAATGACCTTTCACTCACTGGCATCTGTGAATCCACAGTGTCATTTCTTGGGATGGAAGAAGCTGGTACTGCCCAAGATGGTCCAGTTCTCAACCCCTCTCTAGGAAGATTCTTGGTCTTGTTTCTTGGCTCCCAGTGTTCAGTGGTCCTCCTTTTCTTCCTAATCTGTGGTATCTCTTTGGCTTTCCACCCTCCTGGCACAGGTGAGGATTGCCTTCAGTTTCTTCACATCCTCCTTTGGTTATTCCTGGAAATCTCTGCTCCACTCCTTCAAGGAACCCCCAATACCCTGGAGAGTAGACCACATTCCACCAGTTCTTTCATCTCTTCTAAGATGGATAACAGCTCACACTGTTTGCTTACAGAGATATTTCTTGGCACTGCCAGAAACATAGACATAGCACATTCTCTGCAGATCACTGGAAAGCTTGAAGTTGGATCTGTAGTCCCAGCCTTCTTTGCATGAGCTCTTCCATTGCTCCCTCTGGACCACAGGACTCCAGAGACCATGGGCCCTGGGAGAGGTGGATCTCCCACCTTGGGGTCAGCTCTCCACATTGGTGAGTGACTGGAAATTCACATAGCTTGCTAGGTCAAGATGGCCCCAGACCGTCGATGATGCTTGAGATCCCAGTCAGCCACCTACCCTGTTGTGTATATGTTCTCCTTTCCATCCCTTCCCCCCACCCCGCAACTTTCTACACCTTGCTCTGGGAAACATTTTTTTTAAATCAGATCTGTGTAACTTCTGGTGAGGAAACTCCCTCCACCAATGCAAATCTATGTCTATTCTGCAACTGTATATCTTAGAAAGTCATTTGGGGACATTGAGAAGCTAAGTAGCTTATCTAGGGTCAGCATGGGTCAGGAGTGGGACTAGAACCAGGATCTTTCTGATTCCAAGCCAGCTGTTTATCCATTCACTGTGGATGCCTCGCAGATCAGGTTAATGCATCCAATACTGAGATTGCTTCTGGTAGGAGCTTATCAATGGACTCTCCCATGGCCATATTTACCATCCTTGTGGCTTTCCAGAATGAAACACCCTTCCTGGACCAGCTCTCCCCCATGTATGCTGTTTCCTACAATTAGAATGTAACTTTTGAAGGGAGGGGCTGTACCATTTTTGCATTTCTATGTCCAGAACACAGTAAGTGCTTAATAAATGTTTTTCATTCATTCATTCATTGGTTTTAGATATCTCTCTTGGCAACCCTGCCACAGTCAGGATAGACTGGTCTGGCTGTTAGCCATCTTTGGAGTTCAGTCACTGGGGCTGGGGAGGCAGAGGAAGGCTTTACTTATTTACAGAAGGCTGCTCAGCTTTCCTAAATAGGCTGGCACCATTTACTTAACTTCCTCTGACTGGCACATGTCATTTTCCCTGGCCAACCCAAGCACAAACAGAATCCATCTAAGAGCAGAAATCCAATTATCCATTAGATCAAAGTATCTACCTTGTTCCTCCTGGCTACTGAATTCCAGAGACAGCCTTCAACTTCTCTGGCCATTTAGCTGTGTAGCAATCAGAGAGAATCCGGCGAATTCAGATTAATGTACCAGAAGACACAGAGGCCTGGCTATGTACCACATCCTGGTTCCATTATTCCAAGTACATTTTTTAGTTAATCTGGGTCTCAGTTTCCCTAAATGTAAAATGTAAAGTAGTAAGACATGAACTCCCTACTTTCCAGGGCCACTGGGTGGATCAAATGAGACAAAGTATGTAAAAGCACATCGTAACCACACTGTGCTAGGTTATTCTATGCTATTATTTCTCATTATGACATAATTTAATCCAGATGTGAAACTGTGCAAGAAGCCCCCTTTCCTTCCTCCCCCTCCATGCAACACACCAAACTCCCAGCCAGAAGTTATGGCTTTTTGCTCACACTCAGGAACCCATCATCAGAGGCCATGGGGAGGGATCAGGTCCTGGTTCTGCGGGATAAATATATGTTACCCTGATTTAGCTGCATCTTCTCGGAAAACTCAGTTTTCTTGGGTCTAGTTTTTTTTTTCCCAAATCTGGCCAGAAAGCCCCACCCTACCCTGATGCTGGCCTGGTCCCAGGCTGCACAGAGCTCTTGGAAGTGTCATGTTTCATCTTGTGCTGGTTAGCTCTAAATCTGGAATCAGAGCATCACAGAGCTGGAAGGGACCTCAGAGGACACCTTGTCCAAGGCTCTCGTTTTACAGAAGAGGAAGGTCAAGACTTGCCCAAGGTCACATGGGTAATAACTCTCTGGGGTGAAATTTGAACCCAGGCCCTTAGACTCCATAGTCAATGATCTTTTCATTAAGGCAGCTAGGTGGCACCAGAGTGCACAGAATGCTGGGTCTGGAGTCAGGAAGACCTGAGTTCAAATCCAACCTCAGACACTTGCTAGCTGTGTGATCCTGGGTAAGTCACTTAATCTCTGCTTGCCTCAGTTTCCTCACCTGCAAAATTGGATTAATAATAGCACCTGCCGCCCAAGGTTATTGTGAGGATAAATTGAGATAGCATATATAAAGCGCTTACCACACAGCAGGCACTAGATAAATGCTTATTCCCTGTCTTCCCCTCCCCCACCCCTTGGACTTGACCCTCTATTTTATGACCTGTGCAACCTTGGACTTCTCTAACTTTCCTGTAAGATGAGAGGGTTGGATTGGAGATCGTTTCTAGAGTCTCAAATCGCACAGTTCTATGGCCCTCCACGGCTGGTCAGCTGCCTCCCATCCCCTCACCTGGTTCTGGAAGCCCATGGCCGGGATGTTGCACCGCACCCCAGCATCTTCTTCATGGTTGCAGCCCAGGTTCTCGACGTTGAATTTACAGTCGATGATGGATTTCTCAAACCCCGTGCACTGTATTTCATTGAGGTGGATGGACCCTATGCCTAGAGGGGGAAATGGCAAAAGAGTTGATAAGATCATAGAAACATGGAGGAGGTGCACGGACTTGCAATGGAGAGCAGGCTTCCCTCCATCACCATCATTATCCTGCTCTTGGTCCCAGGTCCCACAATGCAGAGCATGAGGTAGGAAGAGCTGGGTTCAAATCTTGCCTCTGACCCTCACTGACTGAACAATCCTGGGCAGCCCTGTCCTCCTCTGAGCCTTGGTGTTCTCATCTGTAAAGTGGGGGTAATAAAACCAGTAGGAAACATTGCAGAGGGCTGCTGTGACACTTGGAAATAGCTTTGTAATTAATTTTCTATGAACAAGTTGTTTTCCTCCAAAAGGATGACACTCCTGAGGGCAGGCACTGTTCCATTTTTGTCTCTGCAGCTCCAGTATCTGACATACAGTAAGCACTTAATAAATGCTTGATGAACAAATGGACTCAGGATCTAGGGATGGAAGGAACCTTAGAATTATCTAGTCAAACTCCCTGCCTTTACAGATAAGGAAACAGGTTCAGTGACTTGCCCAAGGTCAAAGAACTAGTGTCAAAGAGAAGATTTGAACCCAGGTCTTCCAGAGTCCAAGTTCATAGTTCTCTAATGGCTGGACATTTGCCTTATCTTGCCAGAAACCAGGCCTCTATGGCACCCCCCTTGCTGCTATATGCCAGGCTGTCTGTCCTCAGACCATCCATCGCTGCCGTGTCTTCCTCACTAGTGACCTTGAACTGCCCCCAATCACTTCCCACCTCTGAGGGGGAGCTTTGGTGTGTTCCTCAGCCCTGACCCCCGCGACACTTCTTCACCCTCTCCATGCCACACCAGGAATGTTCTCAGCCTACTCCAGCCTCTTCTTGGTCTCCTCTGTGTGGCATCTTCCCCCACTTGTCTGACTGCTCCTGTTATATTTGCTGGATCACTCCAAACTGTGGGTGTGGGCCAAGGCTAGGTGCTGGCTAGTCTTCCTTCTCTGCACACACTGCTTCTCCTCCTTTCCTTTCCTTTCCTTCCCTTCCCTTCTCCACTCCTCTCCTCTCCTCTCCTTCCCTCCCTCCCTCCCTCCTTCCCTCCTTCCTTCCTTCCTTCCCTCCCTTCCTTCCTTCCTTCCTTCCTTCCTTCCTTCCTTCCTTCCTTCCTTCCTTCCTTCCTTCCCTCCCTCCCTCCCTCCTTCCTTCCTTCCTTCCTTCCTTCCTTCCTTCCTTCCTTCCTTCCTTCCTTCCTTCCTTCCTTCCTTCCTTCCTTCCTTCCTTCTTCCCTCCTTCCCTTCCTTCCTTCCTCCCTCCCTCCCTCCTTCCTTCCTTCCTTCTTTCCAGAACTAAAAAGGCTTATAGAGCTAAAACATATTCAGTACATGTAATTTTCTTTAAAGACCAGGACAAAAATGGTGAAAGGAGGAAGACCAGCAAACATTCCCTGGCTCCTGGGCTGATTTGGGTCTTTCACCTGAGCTCGAAACTTAGCTCTAAGGATCCTTGTAGACGAGCCACCACTTCAGGCCGGTACTGTTCATTGTCTGCTAAAAGGAAGCTGGCACATTCATTTGCAAAGACAAACTTGTCCCATAAGGGATATTGGACACCATATAATAGGCAAAGGTTTTGTCTATAGTTGGAGGCAATGGTTTTGCAAAGTGCTGTACGAAACATTTCTACAAATAGCTGCTTTCAGTGAATGGAGAAGCAGCTTGGCCCGTGTCTGCAGTGGCAGCTGTGGAGTCAGCAAAATCTGGGGTTGTCAGAAACTTGCTATCTGCATGAGCCTATGAGCAAGTCTCGGTTTCCTCATCCATACGTGAGGAGAGTGATACTGGTAGCACTCCTGGGGTCGTTGTCAGGATCAAACAAGACAAGTAATGTAAAGCACTTTCCAAAACCTTAAAGCTGCATAGCAATGTTGGGAATTTCCCCAATGCCTCTGCGCATAGTAGGTGCTTTAAATAAATCCTTGCCAGATTAGACTGTTAGAAGTCGGTTGGATTTGGGGCTTTGGTTTTACTCAGTGAAAACGAGTGGGAGGTAACTGAACCATTAGAAAATCCCTTAACTTTGCTTCTAGCATTAATATTCTAGGTTCCTGATATAGAACCTAGAACCTTACTCTGGGTAGTAATGGGGGAAAGCTGCTGTGTGATGACGTAAGACAACAAAGGTGTAATCAATGGACTCTAGTGCTAGGGAGGGATGAGTTAGGACTCAGCCAGATCTCCAACTTATTAGGGAACTATTTGCTCACATGCTCCAAAATATCTTTCTGAGGATCCATGAGTAAGAGCCTATCGAAAAGGAAAGGAGTCCAAGGGCCTCTCACACCACCATCATCCCCAGCATGAAATTCATCATCATCATCGATAGGAGCCATTACTCCGTCCATTTTACATATGAGGAAACTGAGGTACAGGAAAGTGAAGTGGTTTGCCTGGGTATAAATACTAAGTGACTGGAGGACTTGGGGCCTTTTGTAAGAGCTGGCACTTGGGCCGAGCCTTGGAAAAAGCTTGGGATACCTAGAGGGATGTGTGGGGGGGGGAGGGGATGCGTTCCAGCCACGAGGAACAGACTGGGCAGAGTCAGAAGATAGAAAATCACATGTAGGGGGTGAATATAGAGTAAATGGTGAGGGGCAATGGGAAATCAGCCTGGGAATGTACATCACCGCAGCCAACCGGTCAAGCTCTTGGAATGCCAGATGGAGGAGATTGTATTTTATTCTAGAGGAAACAGAACCACGGAACCTTTGAGAGGTGAGTGACATGAAGAGAGCTAGGATTTACCATGCATGTTTCCAGGGCCCACTGGGTCTCCTACACGTCTGATTCTTCTGGCATTAAGGGGATTCCTGACTCTCAGCCATATGATATCAATCAATCAACAAAGACAGAGAGATAGATCGATAGATAGGTAGATAGAGAAAGACAGAGACAGACAGAGATTGATAGATACATAGAGAGACAGAGAGACAAACAGAGAGACAGAGAAACAGACAGATAGACAAGATAGATAGATGGATAGGGATAGATAGATAGAAAGATAGATGGATAGATGATAGATGGATGGATGGACAGGGATAGATAGAAAGATAGAAAGATAGATGGATAGATAAGTAGATAAATAGATAGTGCTAACCGTGTATCAGGCACTGTACTGGCATGACTCTGACAGGATGATCACACAAGATCATGAGAAAATACATTTTGCAAACCACAAGTCACTATATAAATACCAGCCACAATTTTCTACCAGACTGCATGCTCTGTATCTAAATTTTTCATCTTCCCAATCAGGGCTTAGGACAATTGGAATATCTAAGGCTGCCTCAGTCTACCCTGACACAAATCACAGTCTCTCTACAATTATGGGGCTCTTGGGTGTTACAGAACTAGATAAGCAATAGGAAGTATATCTGAGGGGCCATCTAGTCCAACTTCCTCATTTTACAGATGAGGAAACTGAGGACCAGGGTAGACATAGTGTCAGAAATAATAATTAATAATGATAATAGTGACCAGCATTTATACAGCTCCTACTGTGTGCCAGGCACTGTGTTAACTTTACAAATATCATCTTGTTTGATAAAGAAAGAAATAACAAACTACTCTAGTTGCCTTGCCAAGAAACCCCACCCTGGCCAAAGCACATGGGTCACACAGAGCTCGACATGACTGAATAATGGCAACACCTTGTTTGATCCTCAGAACAACCACGGGAGGTAGGTACTGTTCTTATTATCCCCATTTGTCAGGTAAGGCAAAAAGAAGATTAAATGACTCGCCCAGGCTCCCTCAGCTAGTCAGTGCCTGAGGATGGATTTGAACTCAGTTCATTGAGGCTCAGAGATATCAAGTTATTTGCTAAGTGTCACACAAGTGATGGGCATCAGAGGCATGATTTTAACTCAGGCTCTCCCGATTCCAAGCCAGGACTTAACCCACTATGTCATCATGTTCAGCTGATGTTTCATAAATGGTTACTTAATTGAGTTCTTGGACCAGCTGTTCTGACTTGACCTCTAGCTTCTGAGCTCCCTGGGTCAGGCTCATCCCTCTGAGAGATTCCCAGCCCTACCCTTGGCCAGAATCCTTTCTCTGGGCCTGGCTGCCAGCCCTGACTTCCCAGGGCACTGAAGGCCTCTTCCTAGGGTGGCAAATATGGAGAAGAGGGTAAAGCTGCATTTCTCTGGAATCATGATGCCTCCTCAGGGACCAGCTGGAACCAATCATTTCAAGTATCCATCCCAGTTACAAGAGATGCCATTTTTCTTGCCAAGATAAAAAAGTTGCACTTTTTTTTCTTTTTTCTGAAGAAACACATCTCATTCCTTAGTGTTGATATCTCTTATAAGCTAGTTTTCCATAGAGAGAAAGAGAGTCTGGTAGATTAGCTCTTCCAAGAAGTGACCCCTCCCCAAAATGTAGCACCGATTTGTCCCCAGTTTCTCTAGTTCTAAGGCCCTTAGGAAACCGGGCTACTCAGGAAAGAATTAGGTCAGCCTGCACACACCCTCTGGAAGCTGGCTTCCCTCTGTCCCCATGGAATGTTTATCTCATCCGAGGAGCCCTTGTTGACTTCTCACATCTGCATGGACCCTACCCACTAGGCCACGGGGCACCAGGAAGCAACCAGCCATGGATAGACAAGACAATCAAAGGAACAAACCGCAAAGCCCCTCAGAGACTTGGCAGAGTGGGGAACAAGGAAGGGGAAAATATTCTCCTTTGTCACCTCTGCCTCTGGGAACCATGAGCTTCCTTCAAGGCCCAGCTCAAGTACTGTCTTCTACAAGAACCCTTCTTTGATTTCATGAGCTGTCAGTGGCAGCCACCTCCACAAGGACTTCACATTTATTTTATATACACTTGTATTTATCTGTGTATATGTTGCAACATCCCCTCCTTTCCCCCTATAGAATACAAACTCTTTGAGGAAAAGACCTTTTTTTAGCTTTGGCTTTTTGTGTCCCCAGGGCCTCACCCAGTGCATAGTGGGTACTAAGAAAATGTGTGACCTCACCTGTCTAATGGGCATTTTATTTCTTGCTTTCTCAATGGGTGGGGGGAAGGGTGGAAGGAGGGAGAGAATTTGGAACTGAAAAAGAGACATCATAGAAATTCTAGACTCGGCGGAGCCAAGATGGCGGCTGGTAAGCACGGACTAGAGTGAGCTCCAGTACCCGAGTCCCTCCAAAAACCTATAAAAATGGCTCTGAACCAATTCTAGAACGGCAGAACCCACAGAACAGCAGAGGGAAGCAGGGCTCCAGCCCAGGACAGCCCGGATGGTCTCTGGGTGAGCTCTATTCCACACGGAGCTGGGAGCTGGGAGCTGGGAGCTGGGAACGGAGTGGAGCAGAGCCCAGCCTGAGCGGCATGGACGATCCAGACCGGAAGCCGGGCGGAGGGGGCCCTAGCGCCCTGAATACGTGAGCAGTTACCAGACCCCTCGACCCACAAACACCAAAGACTGCGGAGAAGGTTAGTGGGAAAAGCTGCGGGAGTGGAAGGAGTTCGCGGTTCGGCTTCCAGCCCCGGGGGCAGCGGAGGTGGGGCAGCTACAGCTGTTGTTACTTCCGGCTCCAGGCCCACCTGGTGGGGGGAATTAAGTGGCAGATCACAGCAGGGGTGCACAGCCTGCCGAAGATCTGAGCCCAGTCTGGACTGGGGGTCCTTGGGGAAGGAGGAGTGCGGCTCTGACAGAGCTGGCACCTCCCCCCCAAACGTAGAACATAGAACTCTGTAATCTACAAGCAGTCATACCCCACTGAAAAACTCAAGGGTCAAGTTAGTTGGTTGGGAATATGGCCAGGACGCGAAAACGCGCCCAGATTCAGTCTCAGACTTTGGATTCTTTCTTTGGTGACAAAGAAGACCAAAACATACAGCCTAAAGAAGACAGCAAAGTCATAGAGCCTACAACCAAAGCCTCCAAGAAAAACATGAACTGGCCCCAGACCATAGAAGAACTCAAAAAGGATTTGGAAAAGCAAGTTAGAGAAGTAGAGGAAAAATTGGGAAGAGAAATAAGAAGGATGCGAGAAAACCATGAAAAACAAGTCAATGACTTGCTAAAGGAGACCCAAAAAAATACTGAAAAATACACTGAAGAAAACACACCTTACAAAATAGACTAACTCAAATGGCAAAAGAGCTCCAAAAAGCCAATGAGGAGAAGAATTCCTTGAAAGGCAGAATTAGCCAAATGGAAAAGGAGGTCCAAAAGACCACTGAAGAAAATACTACTTTAAAAATTAGATTGGAGCAAGTGGAAGCTAGTGACTTTATGAGAAATCAGGATATTATAAAACAGAACCAGAGGAATGAAAAAATGGAAGACAATGTGAAATATCTCCTTGGAAAAACCACTGACCTGGAAAATAGATCCAGGAGAGATAATTTAAAAATTATTGGACTACCTGAAAGCCATGATCAAAAAAAGAGCCTAGATACCATCTTTCAGGAAATTATCAAGGAGAACTGCCCTGATATTCTAGAGCCACAGGGCAAAATAGAAATTGAAAGAATCCATCGATCGCCTCCGCAAATAGATCCCAAAAAGAAATCTCCTAGGAATATTGTTGCCAAATTCCAGAGCTCCCAGATCAAGGAGAAAATACTGCAAGCAGCCAGAAAGAAACAATTTGAATATTGTGGAAACCCAATCAGAATAACCCAAGACCTGGCAGCTTCTACATTAAGAGATCGAAGGGCTTGGAATGCGATATTCCGGAGGTCAACGGAGCTAGGATTAAAACCTAGAATCACCTACCCAGCAAAACTGAGTATCATGTTCCAAGGCAAAATATGGACTTTCAATAAAATGGAGGACTTTCAAGCTTTCTCAGTGAAAAGACCAGAACTGAATAGAAAATTTGACTTTCAAACACAAGAATCAAGAGAAGCATGAAAAGGTAATCAAGAAACGGAAATTGCAAGGGACTTACTAAAGTTGAACTGTTTTGTTTACATTCCTACATGGAAAGATGATGAGTATGATTCATGAGACCTCAGTATTAGGGTAGTTGAAGGGAATATGCATATATATATATGCATATATATATGTTTATGTATATATATAAGTGAATGTGTATGTATGCATGTATCTATGTGTATATGTATGTATGTGTATGTATGTGTATATATATATATATATGTAAAAGAAAGAGAGCAGACACAGGGTGAGTTGAGGATGAAGGGAAGATAGCTAAAAGAAATAAAATGAAATTAAGGGATGAGAGAGTAACTTACTGAGAGAGGGAGATAGGGAGAGATAGAATGGGGTGGATTATCTCCCATAAAGGTGGCAAGAGGAAGCAGTTCTAGGAGAGGAGGGGAGTGGCAGGTGAGGGGGGAATGAGTGAACCTTGCTCTCATCAGATTGGGCCTGAGGGGGAATACCATACATACTCAGTTGGTTATCTTACCCCACAGGAAAGAAGAGGGAGGAAGATAAAAAAAAAAATAAAAGGCAGGGGGATGATGGAGTGGAGGGCAGATGGGGGTGGAGGTAATCAAAACAAACACTTTGGAAAGGGGACAGGGTCAAGGAAGAAAATTCATAAAGCGGGATGGGTTGGGAAGGAGCAAAATGTAGTTAGCCTTTCACAACATGAATATTGTGGAAGGGTTATACATAATAATACATATGTGGCCTAGGTTGAATTGCTCAACTTCTTAGGGAGGGTGGTGGGAAGGGAAGAGGGAAGGGAATTTGGAACTCAAAGTTTTAAAATCAGATGTTCAAAAACAAAAAAACTTTTTGTATGCAACTAAAAAATAAGATACACAGGCAATGGGGCGTAGAAATTTATCTTGCCCTACAAGAAAGGAAGGGAAAAGGGGATGAGAGGGGAGGGGGGTGATAGAGGGGAGGGCTGACTGGGGAACAGGGCAACCAGAATATACGCCATCTTGGAGTGGGGGGGGGAGGGCAGAAATGGGGAGAAAATTTGTAATTCAAACTGTTGTGAAAATCAATGCTGAAAACCAAATATGTTAAATAAATAAATTGCATTAAAAAAAAAAGAAATTCTAGACTCTCTCCTTTTTACAAATGAAGAAACTGAGACCCAGAGAAGTTAAGGGATTTGCCCTAGGTCACACCATGTCAGAGGTGAGATATTCTTTTAAAAGGAAAAGCAAATAGCTTTTTAATTTTGGCAAGAACAGTACAATCTCTCATAATTTGGATTTTTCAAAATTTTGGTCTGAATCTGTGATTTCCTTGATTTGAGAAACTTCCTCCACTCATGTATTCTGTAATTTATAGTCTTCAAGACTGACCTGGTGCACTGAGAAACTCGGTGATTTTCCTGGTCTCACACAGACAAACGTGGGTCATTGGAAGGCCTGGAACCTAGGCTCTGAGGCCAGTGGTCCTAACTGGGAAAGATCGCTTCAATGACTGGTTCCAGTAGTTATGAGGCAATGTCCCAGATCTGGAGAAACCCCATTTGCCCTCTGTACTTCACCCATATCTTTGCCCTCTTGGAAACTTCTCTATCATACATACCACTTTCTTGCTTTCTTTGGTCCCCTCTAGCTCCAATTGCTCACCATCTATGACTACCAGTCCCAGTGCTCCTCATTGAGCTCCAGCCCACAGAACCTCTTCTCACACACCCACTTAAAAGCATGGTTTGACATTTGATTAGGACTTCCTGAGAAGAGAACTCCCAGGTGGTTCTGAAAGATCCATTTCTATGCAAGCCAAAAGGACAGAAGTGTGGTCCCTTGGCTTCCACATATTAGGAACCCTTCAGAAGTGGCAGGCAGGAAAACTGGAAACCAAGGAAATGTCCTCCTATTGGGGAATGATTAAAAAAAATCATGGAATGTGAATGTGATGGAATATTCCTTTGACATGAGAAAGGATGAAATGGACAGTTTCAGAGGAAAGTCAGAAGATCTCTCTATGAACTGATACAGAGTGAAGCGATCAGAAGCTGGAGACCTATTTGCATAATAATAACATGGTAGAACTTTCAAATACTTTAGAACATGAATCCATGCAATGATAAATCATGACTGAGTAAATGCAGATGAAACTTGCCACTTGGTGAGGAACTTAAAATGCAGAAAGAGACATTTTCAGGCACTGCCAATATGGAAATGCACTTGGCTAGATAGTACATGTACATGTGGAGGGTATGCAGGGGGCATGAAAAGGGGGGGCAGCAATTAATAAAAGAAATAATGTTTAAAAAAGAAAGGAGTGTATTTTTAAAAAACAAAAGGCATCAATTAAAATAACATTAAAAACAAAAGCATAAAGTGTGAGGCAGACCCTAGAGACCTCTTTGGGCTTTTCTTAGACTTAAGAATCTAGCGGCTAATGAGCTTGGCACATTCTGTTCTAGGATTGGGTTTCTGATGGGCTGGAAATACGTGTAGAATGTGTGAAATGAGGGGCTGTACTCGATCTCTAAAGACTTTCCCAGCTTGGAAATCTATGACCCTTTGACATCACAGCCCCATCTCCCAGGCCTGGGACCCTCGCTGCTGAGCCCCTCACCGCCCAATAAAATCCACACTCGCTCCTGCCAGATGCAGATGTTTCTGTGCCTTGTTTTTAAAACTGAAATCGAAGACACGGCTCATTGTTAGCGAGGGGCCCTGAGCCTCAGCAATTCCTAGAAGCAGGGTCTGGGGAGGAAGTGTAAGGATGTTTGGTATGTGAAGGGCCTCCCGTGGTTTGGGGGGTGTTCTTCTCTACGCTCATGTTTGAAAAACATCTCTTCACAGGGTTGCCCTTTTCAAAGCTTGTCTGGATCCAGGCTTGAACAGGTAATGGAAACCAAATTCCATCTCAATGGTGGTGGTTGGGGTCAGCACCAACCTTGTGAGGAGTTCAAGGGATCACAGATCACGAACTGGGAGCTTAGAGGGCTACTGTCTAGCCCACCTCCTTCATTTTATAGGGGAAGGTCAGAGAAGGGAAATGACCCACCCAAGGTGGTAGAGCCAAGCTTCAAACTCTGGGCTAATGGTTTCAAACACAACCAGCACATTTCCATTGTACTGGGCTGCCTCCCCGTTGGTGTTCTTGTTACAGGAGGAGGGGAATACAGTAGGTAGAGGGGCTGGAGCTTAACCAGGACCTGTTCCCCACCTTTTATGCTCTTGCTCCTCCTCTTTGCCCTTTGGAAGCTTTCTTGGCTGAGCTCAGTCACCACCTTCTTTGTAAACCCATCCCTGACCTGCCCAGGTGAAAGAGATCTCAATCTCCCCACATTGTCCCAGAGCCCTTTGTCTGGGTGTGTTGGGATCTCAGAATCTCAGGGTTGGAGGAGACCGCTATGGCCATTCCAGAATCCCCCATGTAACCTAGTAGCCATTGGTCCTCGAGCATCTCCTTGAAGGCCTGCAGTCACAGAGAAACCACCACTCCTGAAGGCAGCTTCTATTTTGGGCACAGCTCTGATGGTTAGCTTTTTCCTGACATACAGCTTAAATTTGTGACCTTTAGTCACTGGCCCTGGTTCTATTCTCTGGGTTCGAGAAGAACAAGTCTGATCTGTCTTTCCTACGCCAACCCTTCAAATACTTGGACACAGCTCTCATGCCCTCCTAAGTCCTCTATTCTCAAGGCTACGTATCTCCAGTGCCTTCACAGAGATCCTGTCCCAGAGTGATTTGGCCATGGTCACAAAGAGATGGAATTTGACCCCCAGAACCTCTAACTCCAGAGTCTCTGATCTTTCCACTGTGCCCCTGGCAGATCAAGGACCCATTGCAGCTAGAGCATGCTTAGATTTCACCAGAATGCCTGGAGTCTTTTGTGCTGTGTTGGTGGGGGCGATGGAAAGATCTGGGTTAGATGATATTCTAGCCATTCAGAAGATTTGGAATGAGCTGAATAAGGAGGTCCCAAAAGATGTAATTAGTGGATCGCCTTCAGCTTGGAGGGAGCCTCAGGCAAGTGTTGGGGGAATCCCCTCTGTCCTGGGCTCTTACATTTTATCGGTGTCTTGCATAAAGGAGGCAGAGATGGAAAGCCCATCGGCTTGGCAGGGAACATGAAGCAGGAAGGGGGAATGTGCTGGATGCCAGTGAGGAGGAAAGCTCCCTCCTCAGGCTAAAAAGATGGGCTGAGGTGAAGACAATGGCACTGCTTGTTGGACTGAACCTGGGCAGACGCCGGGATGAGCAAACTGTTTACTGATGCGATGTGCAACAAATGCAGGCTGTCCTTAGGGTCTTAGGATAGTTTTAAACCATTAAAGCCCATCATCATCTTCATTGTTATTAAAGCTTAAAACTACACTGAGACTTTTTGGACACTTGAGAACTCAGCATGATGTGGTGGCCCCCAAGGCCATGATACTCTAGTCTTCAGACGGAGGGAGATGATCCGTCCTCTGTGGTCTATCAGGCCACAGCCAGAGTGCAGGACCCAGTTCTGGGCACTACATTTTAGGAAAGGCAGGATCATGTTCAGGAGAGAGTGACCAGGATGGGGAAGGAAGGAAGGAAGGAAGGAAGGAAGGAAGGAAGGAAGGAAGGAAGGAAGGAAGGAAGGAAGGAGGGAAGGAAGGAAGAAGGAAGGAAGGAAAGAAGGAAGGAAGGGAGGGAGGGAGGGAAGGAGAGAGGGAGAGAGGAAAGGAAGGAAGGGAAGAAGGAAAGAAGAAAAGAAGTAAGAGAGAAAAAAAGAAGGAAGGTAGGATAAAAGAAAGAAAAGAAAGAAGGAATGGAAGAAGGAAGGGAGGGAAAAGGAAGAAAGAAGGAAGGGAGGGATGGAGAAAGGAAGGAATGAAGGAAGGAAGGAACGAAGGAAGGAAGGGAAGGAGGGAGAGAGGGAGGAAGGAAGGGAAGAAGGGAGGAAAAAGGAAGGGAGAAAGGAAGGAAGGGAAGAAGGAAAGAAGAAAAGAAGGAAGAGAGAAAAAAGAAGGAAAGGAGGATAAAAGGAAGAAAAGAAAGAAGGAATGGAAGAAGGAAGAGAGGGATGGAGAAAACGAAGGAGAAAGGGAGGAAAAAAGGAAAGAAGGTAGTAAAATGGAAGAAGGAAGAAAAAAAGAAGGAAAGAAGGGGAAGGGGTAGGGAAGGGAAGGAAGGAAATGAAGGAAGGAAAGAAAGAAACAATACTCTCTTAAAAATGAAATAAAATGAAAGACAAAAGGCTGGGTTTGGGAGAGAGGAATTCCCTGGAAGCGGCCACAGGCAAACATCACCATTCCCTAAGTCCTGGAAAGGGAAGGCTGGGAAGATCTTGGGGGATGGGGAAGGGCTCCTGTGGCTGCCCATGAGCTGCCCTGGGCAGAGGCAGGCCAGGAGAAGCCAGGAGAAGCCAGGAGCTGCTTCTTACCTTGCCCGAGCCTGGCGCCCGTGATGGCCTCTTTGGCGCTCCCAAAGCCCAGCTCCCGGCACACCACGCTGGCCGACACCAGGTTCCACTGGTCATCACAGATGGTTCCCCACTCCCCGTTCTTGAGCACCTCCACTCGGCCTTCTCCGGTGTTGGCACCTCCTCTCAGCCGTACCAGGGGTTGCTGGGGAAGAGAAAGAGGCCCCTGCTGAGTGCAGAAGTGCCTGATGCATGGTCAGTCTTAAGGAGATCTGCTGCCTGCCTCTCAGGCACTCTCCATCCCTAGTCAGAACCTAGTATTGTGCCAGATTCCCTATGGGGCATCTCACTATTATGCCACCTCCTACATAGTGCATGCCAGCGGGAAGGACTCTCAGAGGTCACCCAGGCCAATCTCATTTTACAAATGAGGCCCAGGAAGCTGGGATTCAAACACAGGTCCTGGGACTCCAATAAGCCTAGATCTGAAACCTGGCTTGTGCACTCACAAGCTGTGTGGCCATGGGGAAGTCACTTGACTTCTTTCTCTGAGACTCAGTTTCCTCCAACTATCAAATTGAGATTTGCAAAGCACTTTACTTCATGTGGTCCTCACAACAACCCTAGGAGGAAGGTGCCAAAGGTCACGGAGTTCCTAAGTGATGGGCACAGGATGTAGACTCCATATTTAGGACACTTCATCCCATCTGCCCACCTCACCATCATTGTGGGCAGAACCCTTTACAAACCTTAAATCAACATTGAGGCAGAGTTGATAATGATTATGATAATGTTAATGGTACTAGTGACAATTCATATTTATGGGGGCTTCATAGTAGAAGGCATTGGGAGAACTTGGTCAGGGACCCTAACCATTGCTCAAGCCACCAGATCAATCAGACACATTTGTTAAGCACCTACTATGTGGTGGTCACTGGACTAAGTTCCAGGGACACAAGAGGCTTAGAGGATGGCCCCTTCCCTGGCTCGCAGGGCAGCTGGGCCCCCGGGCCCCCACACCTTCCCACCCCTCTCATTCTCCAAAAGCAGCCCCCCTCACCTCCATCACCTCGGGACTTCTCCACAACCATCTTGTCTCTGGAGCCCTAGATCTGGAGACTTTAGGAGAATAGAGCAGGATCTCCTCCCAAAGTAACGATCAATCCCCAGACGTCACTACCAGGTTGTCTCCCTCAGATCAGGGCCTGATGACATGGCCCAAGAGGGGATGTCCCAGTGACGGCCTGATTTCATCACCATAATAGAAAACATTAGGAAGGCCTTGGCTAAGCTGAAGGCTGGAGAGTGCCCAGAGGAAAGGCCAGGGCAGGGAAAGGCCTTGAGGAAGGAAGGGAAGGAGGGAGAGAGGGAGCCTCTGTGGAAGGAGCTGGTGATGCTTGGCCTGGAGAAGAGAAGACTTGATGGATAGGAAGGAGGTAGGGTCATGATAGCAGTGGCTGAGTATTTGAGGGACTGGGACGTGGGAGAGGGATTCAGACTGGTTCCATTGGGTCTTTCCAGGAAGCAGAACCAGGGGAAAGAGGTAGAGAGCACAAGGAGGCCAATTTCGTTCAGGAGATCTTTCTAATGGCGAGAACTGGCTGAGCATGGGCAGGGCTGCTCAGCAGCCAGGGGCTCCCTGTCCATGGAGGTCTGCAGGCCAGGCTGGTTGGCTCTCTGGCCTGCTGGACAGAAGCTTCTTCCTCCACTATGGCTTGGACCAGAAGACCACTGAGGTGCCTTCTAACTGGAAATTCTATTGACACTACCCACTAAAAACATGTAAATATTGTGCTCATCACTGAGGGAGATATCAAGCTCAGGTAAGATGTGGTGCCTGCCCTAAAGGAGCTTACAATCTAGGCACCTGGTGGAGTGGGAGAGAGATGGCTGGGCCTGGAGTCAGGAAGACCTGAGTTCAAATCCAGCCTCAGACACTTACTAGCTGTGTGACCCTGTGCAGGTCACTTAACCTCCTTCACTGTAAAGTGGGGATAATAACAGCATCTACCTCCCAGGGACTTAACACAGTGCCTGGCACATAGTAGGTACTATAAAAATGCTTATTCCCTTTCCTTCTCCCTTAGTTGGTGGATAAAACCATAAATTCAGATAGTCCAGTCCAGTGTTAATGTTTAGTGAGGGCCTGTCACTGGAGGTATAGACAACAGAAGCTTGTGGGGAACCCAACACAACCCACTTTCATTTTTGGGGCTCCTGATAGAATTGGGGCAGGGGGAAGCTTATCTTTCAAAGGGGGCTGTCTTTAACAGAGGCATGGATAACAAACCCTCCAGTCCTTCTGGGTCAACGATAGGGAAGAGGGCTTGGGAAGAAGCACAAGATTATGTGTTTAGAGCCAGAGGGCTCCTTAGAGGCTGTCAAGGACCAACCCCTCATTTTACAGATAAGGAAACTGAGACAGGGAGGTTGAGCAACAGGCCCACAGTAACCACACTAATGGGTGCCTGAGGTAGGATTTGAACCTAGGTCTTCCTGCTTCCAAGGCCAGTGCTCTGAACACGAGGAGGAGAGGTAGGCTCACAGGAGCTTAGCATGACTGGGTGTACCATGATGGTGCAAAGCTGGGCAGAGCTGGTGCTACCCCACCAATGCCACCCTCCATTCTGGGCCTAAGGTTTCTGGACGATTCAGTGATGATTCAGGCCCACCAAATAGGCCAATTGTGTGAGAACTAACTGCCCTTTTATGACCAAAGTCACATGAGTCCCTTTCAGCACATCTGCTGAGCCCCAGATTTCCCTCTTCCCACATCTGCTCTTCTTCCAATGGGCTGGAGGTTACATAAAATCACTCTTAGTGGCTGTTAATTATCAACAGAAGGAGCCTAGGGACCTTCAGCCATTTGTGGACTTGCATGGGGCTGATATTTGCTAGAATTCTTCAGTCACTCAGTCATGACTCATGGGATACGGACACATGGTCTCCTTCCCACAATCACACAACTGCCCATGTTGTGTCCAGGAAGGATATGGAAGGAGGCGAGGAGGGCCTTGGTCAATCCAGGCCTATAGGATCCCAGAACTGTCCCATGGGAGGTGAGGCAGTAAGTGGGCAGCAGGAAGAGTGGCGTGGGGAATGAGGAGTCACTAACAACTGTGGCATTTCTTTTTTTTTGAGGGGGGAAGGCGGGGCAATTGGGGCTAAGTAACTTGCCCAAGGTCACACAGCTAGTGTTTCAAGTATCTGAGGCTGGATTTGAACTCAGGTCCTCCTGACTCCAGGGCCAGTGCTCTACTCACTGAGCCACCTAACTTCCCCAACCTGTGGCATTTCTCCAGGATGGGTCAGGTGTTTCTTGGGAATTCTGAATACGGAGTCAGAAGAGCTGGGTTTGAGTCCAACAAAGAGATTCTTTAGCTAGATGACCCCGGGCAAGCAGCTCAACCCATCTGAGCCTGGGCAATCGCATCTGTAAACTGGGGGTAGCTGTCCTTGTCCAGGATGCCTTAAAAATGCAACCTCTTATTACTGCTAAGGCGAGGCAGTGTGGGATCATGGGTGGAGGGCCAGCCTCAAAATCAGAAAGGTCCGAGGCCAAGTCCCTGGGCACGTCACTTAAGCTCAGGCAACACTACGAGACCGTAGATTACAGAACAGGTGCCGATCCACATTAAAAGAAGGAGTTTCCCCAGTGGTCACCAACAATATCATGAGTCCGGTCCCCCCAAAATAAAACATTCCCTGGGTCTCTTTGTCTCTGCCCTCTCCTCCTCCCAGTCCTACCAGCGGTTCAGTCAATAGAGAGGGGATTTTGTTCCCAAGCTTCTGAACTTCTTCACTCACTAGCTGTGTGATCCTGGGCCAGTCATTTAACCTGTTTGCCTCAGTTTCCTCATCTGTAAAATGGGGATGCTAACAGCACCTCCTTCCCAGGGCGGTTTGAGGATCAAATGAGAAAACATCTATAAAGTGCTTAGCACAGTGCCCAGCATACAGCAGGCACAACATAAATGCTTACTCTCTTCCCCTTCCCCTTCCCCTCCCCTAATATCTTGGCTACAGCATAGAAAATGGCTAGAGATGAGACCCTCAGCTTTCAGCCCATCAGTGCCAAAGTAAAAAGGAGAGAGCACTGGGCTTAGAGTGAGGAAAACCTGGGTGCGAATCTCACCTCTGGCACCAGCTATGGGATCCTGATCCGGTCAAGATCCAGCCTCAGTGTCCTCGTCTGCAAAATGAGAATAAAAATACTTCCATCCCCTTAATCCTTGGGTTATAATGAGGTGAGATAATGCACCCGAGGCACCGTGCAAACTTTGGAGAGCTCTTCAAGCACCGGTTATCCATCCAGAACGTGGTTGGAGGGCATCTTTGTCTTGGTGCATCCAAGGTGCCGTGCAAACGTGCAAACTTTGGAGAGCTCTTCAAGCACTGGTTATCCATCTATAACGTGGTTGGAGGGCATCTCTGTCTTGGTGCATCCAAGGCGCCGTGCAAACCGTGCAAACTTTGGAGAGCTCTTCAAGCACCGGTTATCCATCTAGAACATGGTTGGAGGGCGTCTCTGTCTTGGTGCATCCAAGGCGCCGTGCAAACTCTGGAGAGCTCTTCAGGCACAGGTTATCCATCTAGAGTGTGGTTGGAGGGCGTCTCTGTCTTGGTGCATCCAAGGCGCCGTGCAAACAACTCTGGAGAGCTCTTCAAGCACCGGTTATCCATCTAGAGCGTGGTTGGAGGGCGTCTCTGTCTTGGTGTGCCCAGTGCTCAGCATTTAATCAGTGTTTGTTGGCTGATTGATCAAATATGTATAGTTGGAAGGAGTCCAGTCCAGTCTAATCCAAATTTTATAGATGAAGGCACTGAGGCCAGGCAGACTCACCCAAGGTCACATGGGCAGGAAGCCAAAAAGCCAGGATTCAAGCACTCCAGCCACAGGGCTCTTTCCCCTACAGCGTCTTGTCTAAGCTCAACTGATGTTGAAACCCAGCAAGTGATGGGCCATGAACAATTGGAACAAACAACCGTTCCAAGCTACCAAAAGGCCTCATTGGTGACAGGCCTTTCAGGACATTATCTTTAACAGCTTCAGAAGTCCAAGTCCCAGTAACCCTTACAAGAGTACATAATGGCAGGAGCCAAGAGTTCTTGGGGTGACTGCAGAGAGAGTGTCCTCCAGTGCTGGAAGAAGGAGAGAGGTGGGGTTTGGCCTGGTAAAGGACCATTCCACTGTCAGACTTGGTTCTTTTGAGGAGTCCTTCCCAACGGGGACGTGCTCAAAGAACACGAACAGACAGTTCTCAAAAGAACTGCCAGCTGTGAACAGCCATATGAAAAATTGCTCCAACTCACCAATAACACAAGAAACATAAATCAAAATAGCTCTGAGGTTTCAGCTCACACCCAACACAAAAGGGGACTGGGAACTGTTAGAGGGGCTGAGGAAATTGTTCCAGTCATTCTGGAAAGCCAGTTGGAATAAATTATACTACAAAGGGAACCAAAATGACCATACCTTTTGACCCACAGAGATGAAAGACAAAGATGAGTCTGATAATACCACAAAATATTAATTGCATCACATCTTGTGTTAGCGAAGATCTGGAAACAAATCGATGCCCATTGATGGGGGGATAGATGAAGAAAATGTGGACTATGAACAGAATAGATTATGATTGCATGGTAAGAAACCATAAATCTGGAGAATTCAGAGAAGGATGAGGAGACTTGTATGAACTGATACAGAGTGAAGTCAGGAAAACCAGGAAAACAAAATTCCCAGCAAGTGCAACGATGTTAACAGAAACAAAACAAAAGCAAATGGAATACTGCATGATCATATAGAGCAGCTAGGTGGCACCACAGTGCACAGAGCACCATGCCTGGACTCAGGAGGACTCATTTTTCTGAGTTCAAATCTGGCCTCAGACACTTACTAGCTGTGTGATCCTGGGCAAGCCACTTCACCCTGTTTGCCTCAATTTCCTCATCTGTAAAATGAGCTGGAGAAGGAAATGACAAATCGCTCCAGTACCTTTGCCAAGAAAACCTCAAATGGGGTCATAATAAATCGGACACGATTGAAAATCAACACAACATAATCATAATGACCAAGTGTGGCTCCAGAAGAAGAGATGAGAACGTTAGGGACCATGGGTGTGGAATGTCGGACATACTGTCACAGCCAGCTGATGTGTTTGCTGGCTTTAATGAACTACTTTGTTTTTCTTCTTTATTTTTAAAGTTTTGTTCCAAGGGATGGTTCTCTAGAGAGGTGAGGTGGAAAAGTGAAATAAGGGTGAAAAGAAAATATGTCATTTTTTAAAAGAACTTTTAGTCTACAGCTTAACAGCTGAAATCTGAGCTGAGAAGGGCGGGCTCTTGGATGGCCCAGAGGAGACACATAGGGTTTAGAGCAGGAAGAGACATCAGAGGTCATGGAGTAAAACCCCCCTCCTATTACAGAGGAGGAAACCAAAGGCTTTTGAGGTTAAATGACTTGTCCCTTGGGTCTCATTGATTAGATGCAAGATGAACGATGACAGTGGAATGAAACTTGGACTGCGAATTAGGAGACCAGGACTGTAGTCTCAGCTCTAACAATCATGTGGGGGACTTTCCAGAATCAGTCTCAGAATTAGAAGGGACCTCAGAAGCCAGCTGGCACCACTTGTAGCTGAGAAAAAATTCCCTCAAAAATATTGCTGATAAGTGGTTGTCTAGATGGGAGCTAGGTGGCGCTGCAGTGGATACAGCGCCAGGCCTGGAGTCAAGAAGACTCAGCTTCCTGAGTTCAAATGCAGCCCCAGACACTGCATATTGGGTGAGCAAGCCATCTATGCCTCCATCCAACTGATGGGCAGAATTAATCAAATCAGTCAGTCAAACATTTCCTTAGTGCCTACAATGTCCTGAGAATAGCCAAATTAGGCTGCAAAATGCCTAGGGTGGATTGCAGTGCACTCCATGAGAGATCTCCTTCTGTACAGGCTTTCAAATGAGTATTTTTGAGTCTGATCATTCAATCAACCTTAAACACATCCTCATCAAGTCGATGTCTCGCCATGTTGTCCACAAAGACCAGGGGAGAACTTTGCCAAATGCTGTGCTGAAAGGATCATAAACATAGAATTTGAGGGGGCCTGAGATTCATTGAATCTATTCTCCTCAATTGACAGTTGAGGAAAATGAGGCCCACTTTGCCAAAGTAGGATTTGAACACAGTGTCCGACGTTTTACATCGCTTTGTCTACCTAGTTAATTTTTTCAAAACCCATCCTATCCCACCCCAGCCTCACCATCCTCTCTCTGTTTAAAAAGGGGTCCCATCATTTTCCCTCTAATTTTATTTTTTCCCCATCCTCTGCTAGTTGAGTCTCTGCTTGGTCCCCACTGGGGAGAGGTCTGATGATTTCACTGTTTTTGCTTCTGTTATGGCTCAAAGCTAAGCATCCTCCTGGAATGGCATTGAGCTCTGGGTTTGAATGCAAGAAATCTGAGGAGGAGGAGGCTTAACCCAATCCTTGCCTCAGCCAGGAGGCTAAAGGCAGACATCTGGGAGAGGAAGTCCAGAGACCTTGATCGAATCTTTTTCTCCACCATTAGTATCAGAGGCAGTTATCCAGAGTCTAAAAAGAGGTGATTGTCTGGGGAGGGAGGCTCCAGTCTGTTGCTCTTGGGCTGCTGGGGAGAGAGTCAGGGGATCAGCAGGTGTGTAAGGAGGGGGCCATCAGCAGGTACTCACGTGCATGACAGGAGCCTTCATGATGAAGTAAAAGGAGCCCTGGTTTTGGGGTCCTGGCTCTGCCCTGCTTATCTGGGAGACCAAGAGCAAGTCCTTCCACATCCTGGGGAGTCAATTTTCTCAACTATATAGTGTCGGAGTTGGACCAGTGACCTCATAGTGTCAGAGTTGGACCAGTGACCTCAAAATTCCCTTCCAATCTAACTGGCTCTGCCAATCTCTTGGCCCATCAACCCCCCACCATGGTCATCGAGGCAAAGCAGCAGGACTCCCCCTGCCCCATATCCCTCTCACACACATACACAAACATGCATGCTACATATAGAGTCCTTTATGCAGATGTAACTATACCTATGCATGTATAGATTTTTGTTATATATTTATATATTATATATAATATATTTATTAATATATTTAATATATTTGTATATTGAGGTAATATATACTATATATGTGTTCATTATATGTAAGTGTATATACATACTTATGTGTGTATATATTTTTTGTTGGTGTTCAGTCTTGTCCGACTTTCTGTGACCCATGGATCTTAGCTGCCAGGCCCTTCTCTCCTCCACTGTCTCCCAAAGTCTGTCCAAACTCATGTCCACTGTCTCCATGACACTATTTATCCATCTCATCCTCTGCCGTCCCCTTTTCCTTTTGCCTTCAATCTTCCCCAACATCAGGATCTTTTCCAATGACTCCTGTCTTCTCATTATGGGGCCAAGGTATTTCAGCTTCGGTATTTGACCTGAATAGCCTGAATTAATTTCTTTAAGTATTGACTGACTTGGTCTCCTTGCTGTCATAGATAATGTGTGTATGTGTAAATATATATACATATACATATATAAACACACACACATATGTGTGTGCATGTACATATGAGTGTATATACATATCTACATATCTATACATATATACACATACATAAAGTATTTTGCAGTCCTCAGAGTGATAGATAAATGCTTGCTATTGGTGCTTTATGTCATCTTCTCTTCCCCTCACTCAATAAACTCCAGTGGCTCCCTATTACCTTGAGGATCTGCCTGGTATTTAAAGCCCTTCCCAATCGGGCCCCTCCTCACATTCTGCTCCCCTCCATGCATTCCATGGTCCAGCTGTTCTGCCTCCTTCTGTTCCTCTGGTTAGCTGACCCCATGTCTGGATGCTGGTCCTCCCTTACCTCTATCACTTGAAAGAATCCGCTTTCCTCAAGAGGCGCCAGCTTACTCGCCTTTCCTGCCTCTGGGGCCTCCCCTCCAAGGCTCTCTTGTGTCTGCTTCATCTGTGACTTGCACACAGCCACATGTGTCCCCATGGAGGGTGGATGTTTCCTTTTTGGTTTTATGTCCCTAGGACTAGCCCAATGCCTGGCGCATAGCAGGCACTTAACGAAGGCTCCGTCAATTCATCAGTTGCCGGTCCCCTGGGGCTCCTTTCCTCTCTCTAAGCTGTGCTCGTGTTCCTTTTTAATTAGCCTGTGAGCTGAGTCGGCCTCTCTGATCCTAGAGAAACCCCAGTATGAGATCATGCCTGGGGGCAGGGGACCAAAATCACACAATGGCAGAGCTAGAACAAACCTTAGAGATAATGACAACAGCCACAGCAACCTTTCTATAGCTCTGTGAGCTTTGCAAAATGTTTCATAATTATTGTCTCATTTGATCATCCTAACAACCTAGAACGTAGGTGCTATCGTCATTCCCACTTTACATTTGAGGAAACTGAGGCGGAGAGAGCCTAAGTGGCTTGCCCAGGGTTGCCTAGCCAGTGAGCGTTTGAGGCAGGATTTGGATTCAGGTCTTCCTGACTCCAGGTTCACCTTTCTATTCCCTGCACCACCCATCTGAATCCCGGTCTAATACACACACACACACACACACACACACACACACACACACACACACACGCACTCGCGTGCGCGCACTCGTGCGAATTTTACAGATGGAGAAACTGAGTCCAAAGACCTGTTCCTGACTTCCTGAGAAGTATCAGCAGGAGGCTCCCAAACTACAAACAGACTCCTTCTTCTCCCTCTAGATCTCTGTTTTAAACTTCCTGGCTCACGCCTGTGTTTGGGCTAAATTTCCTTTCTCTGAGCTCCCCCACAGCCAAGCCCAGATCTCAGCTCCATTCCAACAGGCTGCCTACAGGCCAGATCACAACAAAGGCAAAGTGTAAAGTCAGCAGGCCCTCTCCCTGCAGGGACTAGGCAGAGAGTCAGCTGGCACTGGATGGGAGGAAGAATACAGTTGGGGAAAAAATAATGCAAGGGCCTTTTTATGGAGAGGGTGTGGTGGGGCTGACGGTGGGGGGAGTGTGGAATGGGTTTGTTTTGTTTCAACTTGACCCCTTTCTTTTAAATGATAAAAGGTGGGGATTCCCCAACAGCTGGGCTCTAGTCAGGAAATGGGAGAGAGCAGAGAATCATAGCATGTCAGAGCCGGAGGGACCTTGGACCACAGAACACCAGAGGCAGAAGGACCTTAGAGCAGAGGATGTCAGACCTGGAAAAGTACTTGCTACTCCCACCTCTTTCAATGGCTTCCTTCAAGACTTTGCTCAGATTCTGCCTTCTGGAGAAGGCCTTTCTGGGTCCTTCCAGCTGCTAGTGCCTTCCCCTCTGAGATCACCTTACACCCACCCGATATATAACATGGATATACTAATTATTATTATATTACCCCTCCCCCCCATACAATTGAGCTCCTTGAGGGCAAAGACCGTCTTAGCACAGTGCTTGGCACATAGTAGGTGCTTAATAAATGTTTGTTAATGGACTGACTTCAAAACACAGAAAATCAGAGTTGGAAGGAACCTTAAAGACACATAACATTGTAGCTAGACAACTTTATGGAATGGCAGAGCAGGTCTTTAGGGGGCACCAAGTTGAGTCTAGAAGGCAGGTTCCATTTTACATTTGAGGAAACTGAGACCCAGAGAGGGTAAGTCACTTGTCCAAGGTCACACAGTGGAACAGTTTGAACTCAGGCCTCCTAATGTTGCCCTGACTGTACATTTGGGATCCAGACTATACAGGTCCATGTTCACCATGCAGGGATATCAGCTCCCAAAGGACAGTCAGGAACTGGGTAGCGCTGGGTGCTTTCTGTCCTCAGGCAGACCAAGTACGTGGGTGACAGCAGGATGGTGAGGCCCTGAGTGCCGAAAGTGTTCATGTTGGAGGAATGCCCAGCTGGGCCAGGGGCCGGGTGGCAGCGGTCTCCCTCCTACTCCCTTTGACCGACAGTGGCGGGGAGTTTTAGGAGCAGGGCCAACCTTTCAATGGGGACACTGCATTGGATGATTTCTGAGAACTAGGAGGAGCCCTCCAAGGAGCCTCCTCTGTTCCAAAACCTTCCATGGCTCCCTAGTACCTACCAAATAGAAGTCCAAACCTTTTAACTTGGCATTGAAACTGTCCTAGAAACCACCTTCCAATAAACTGTTATTAGAGCCCTTCTTATGAACAGTGAATATTGAGGCAGCGAGGAGATGGAGACCTGGGCTTGTCAGAAAGACCTGAGTTGGAATCTGACCTCAGATACTTACTAGCTGTGTGACCCTGGGCAAGTCACTTCACCTTGTTTGCCTCAGTTTCCTCACTTCCATCACCTGTAAAATGGAGAGAGTAGCAGCCTCTGCCTCCCAGGGTGGTTGTCGTTGTGTGGATCAGATGAAACTATTAGTAATTTGTGGCACATGCTGTTCAGTTGGTTTGGTCGTGTCCAACTCTCTGTGACCCCATCTGGGCCTTTCTTGGCAAGGATACTGGTTTGCCATTTCCTTCTCTGGCTCATCTTACAGATGAGGAAAATAAGGCAAACAGGGTTAAGTGACTTGCCCAGGGTCACACAGTTAGTATCTGAGGCCAGGTTTGAATTCATGAAAATTCCTAATTCCAAGTCCAGTCAACTCTCCACTGCACTACCTAGCCTGCCCCATTATGGCACATAGTAGGTGCTTAATAAATACTTCCTCTCTTCCTCCCTCCTTTGTTCCTTCCTTCCTTCCTTCCTCCATCCCTCCCTTTCTTCCTCCATCCCTCCCTTCTTCCTTCTCTTCCTTCCTTCCTTCCTTCCTTCCTCTCTTCCTTGTTGCATTGGGTATAATAAGGGGGATTAGTGAGAAATCAAGTGGGAAGGGTAAGAAGGTACAAAGGTTATGGAAGGCTTAGAATGATCTGAGGAGCACGGACTCTATTCTCAAGGTCCTGGGAGGCATGGAAGGTTTGAGAGCAGAGGAGTGGTGAGCATAAGCAGAGATTTTCATGGTTCGTTCACAAAGCTTCTCCCTCCCTCGCCTTCTCCTGGGGAATTACCAGCACTTCCAGGCAGTTCCCAAGCCTACTCCCTTCCCCCCCTCCAAGTGACATTACTTGGCTGAAGCCTCGCCTCCCTGGGCCCCTCCCTCTCAGGGCTTCTCCGCCGCCTGAGCTTGCACCGCACTAAGCATCTGAACAAGATTGAGTGTACTGACCTCTGACCTGAAGGCTTTTCCGAAGCCCGTAAGACTGCCGGGGGCAAAGTCCCGGCCGGGCACACAGCTCACCACGGCGGGCATCCCGTTCTCACAGGAGAAATTCTTCACGGGGTCCACGGCAGCCTGATTGCCCAATTTGCAACTGGAGATGTGAGCCTCATTGCCTGTACAATCCATAGAGTACGGCCAGTACCTCTGTTTCCGCCGGCTGGCGTACATCCTGCGGGAGAAGGGGAGAGTGACAGAGAGCGTGAGCTGGGCAGGTGGGGTGGCAGAGGGGACCTTTGGCCTGGGAACTTCTCAGGCCATCTGACATTGTCTGAGCTTCAGGGCCATCCTTTATTAAGTGGGAACTTAATTCACCAAACATTTATTAAACACCTAGCAAGGCCAGGTGCTGTGCTAATAAGCAGTGGGGCCAGACTATGATGGAAAAGGTCCTTGGAGGTGGAATGGTGTTCGAAGAGCCCTCCCAACCCGGACATCCTGTGTTCTGTATTCTAAGCACCCACCCAGCTTTCATATTCGATGTTCTAAGGGCCTTTCGAATTGTTGCATTCTCCTCCCTAAGGTCTTTCTCACTTGGACGTTCTCCACTCTAAGGTCCTTCTTGCTTGGACATTCTCTGTTCTAAAGTTCTTCTCGCTTGGATGTTCTCCGTTCTAGGTTCTTCCTGCTTGGACATTCTCTCAGCTCACATCCTTTGTCCCAAACATGTCCATTACATCATTTTCCACTCGGTTGTCAGCTCTGTGCAAAAAGACTTCCAATGCCTCCAAAGTATTCAAGTGTCTCTGTCCAAGGTCCCCAACATCTCCTAACTGCTAAATTTTTTCTTTCCTCCTCTGTTACCTGCTGCTGCTTCCATCTTCTGTAGGTTTCTCCCATCCTAAATTTCAATCTTTTTTTCCATTCTTCATTCTACCTTATCTCTATTACTGTTTGACACAATTAACTGCCCCTCACTCCTCCTGGATATTTATGCTATATGCAACCTGGTTGAAGCAACTAGGGGTTTTTGAGGGAAGGAGACTACAATGGCTGTCTTCAGGTACTTGCAGGGCTATTATGGAAGGCAACATGATGATATGAGACTTAGAGTTGGAGGATTTGGGTTCAAATTTCAACATTGACAATTTACTACTTCTGTGGCCATGGGCAAGTCATTGGACCCCAAATGAAATGATTAAATGATGTATATGAAGCACTTTGCTCTCATTAAAGCATAATCATGTGGTGGTTGTTATTATTATTAATCTCTCTGGGCCTCAGTTTCCTCATTTGAAAAAATCAGGAAGTTGGATCAGATGACCTCAAAGGTCCCTCTAGTCCTAAATTCTATGAGCTTCTGTGAAAGAGGGTTTCTACTTTTTCTGCTCGGTCTCACAAAACAGAATTAGGAGCAGGACAGTAGACGACACAGAGGAGCAAATTTCAGCCCACAATCATGAAAAAATTGACTCTAAAGTTTCCCAAAAGGAATAGGCCACCATGAAAATAGTGGGCTCCCACCAACAGCAACCTTCAAGACTGGAGGACCCTTTGTCTAGGTGGTACAGTGGACAGAGGTCTAGGCCTGGAGTCAGGAAGACTCATCTTTCTGAGTTCAAATCTGGCCACAGGCACTTACTAGCTGGGTGACCCTGGGCAAGTCATTTAACCCTGTTTGCCTCAGTTTCCTCACCTGTAAAATGAGCTGGGGAAGTGTGTTGGTAATCAAAATGGGCTCCTTAGCACTTAGCTCAACCAAGTGCCCTTGAAGAGTTTGGCCTTTGTTTGCTTTGATTAATTCAGTGTCTTTGATTGAGTCTTACTAGGTGCTTAGCCCCAGGCCCAAACCCCTATTAGGTGTAAAACCTTAGTGTGTGTGTGTGTGTGGGGGGGGGGGGGGGGGATTGGCAACTAAGGTGGGGCCCAAGGTGGGGCAAATTCCAGGGAAGGCCTAGTTTACACGTCTGGGAGAGCAGAGGCTTTTAGACCACGTGGGTTTAAGTCCACCTCTCTGTGATGATTCTAGGTCACGTGGGTGAGTCGCATTCGTGACTCACCCCTGACGCTGAAAAAGATATAAAAACCAGGGGTCGATGTCTGTTCCTGGGAGCTCTTTGCTGCAGCAGTAGTGGCGCGTGACTCTGGGCCAGCCCTTGTTCTGAGCTCCCGGGCTGAACCTAGATGTTGGTAGCTATGAATTGTATTGGGTCTGTCTGTTGATGTTTGTAATTTGTTTGTATTTTGTTCTGAAATTCAGGGTGCTGGATTTTTCCCCTGAACTAAGTGAATGCTGTCTGTATGCTGGATTAAAGTAAGCTTGTCAACCCCTTTAACCTTGCTTTCCTTATTAAGGCAGATCAAAAGAACCTGTGCTGTTGGCAGCTTTCTGGGTGCTGGCTGTGGGTGGATCTTACACCCCCACAGAAGCTGCTAGCCTGATTGTTGAAATGACAAATAACTAGTATCTGCCAAGAAAATCCCAAATGGGGTCATGAAGAGTCAGACACAACTGAAACGGCTGAACAATGAAATCATGAGAGCATTGTCATTCACATGTGGTTTGAACTAGAGGCTCTCTGAGGTCTCTTCCCGCTCCGAGAGTCTATATGACTCTATTCTACAGGCAACAGGGAAGGAAGTATTCTCGAGCTGATAAAATCAACCTCTCATGGGGTGACAAATACAGAGGTAGGAGGACTGTCCAAAGCCATCTGGTCCCCATTTTGCAGATGAGAGACTGAGGCTGAGAGAGATGAAGAGATTAGTCTAAGGTCACATAGGTAGTATGTGCCCTGTTGACTCCAATCAATCAAATCATTTATTAAGCACCTACTATGTGCCTAGAACTGTGCTCTGTCCTCAAAGAAGTCAATCGGGGGAAACCATATGTATACATAAAGTATAAATGATTTGAAGAAAGCCATAGAGAGGCAGCCAGGTAGTGTAGTAGTTAGAACACTGGCCTTGGAGCCAAGAAGACCTGAGTTTGAATCTGGCCTAAGACACTGACTAGCTGTGGAACCCCGGGCAGGTCACATCACTTCTGCTGCCTCAGTTTCCCCATTTGTCAAATGGGGATAATCACAGCACCTACCTCTCAGTGTTGTTGTGAGGATCAAATGAGATCCTCTTTACAGAGCATTTTGCCAACCTTAAAACATTATAGAAATATTAGCTATTGTTATAATTAATTAAGATGATGATGAAAGCTGTGCCTGAAGATAAGGATGGGGGCAGGAGAAGCCAGATTGCCAAGGACTTAGTATGGAAGCTTCCATCTTGCTCTTATATTGGGGGTAAAGAGGTCATCGCCCCAGGAAGGGGATATTACCTGAACAAGATAGGAGTCCACTGGTGATGAGTGGAACAAAGACCCTCAGCCAGCCTCCTTGTCCTCTCACTCCTCAGGGTCTCTCCCTGTTCCCCAGGCTCCTCCCTCTCTCCCATACTTGCAGAATTCTCTAACATTCCAGAAAAACTGTAAACAACACCCTTGCCAACTAAATGCCTTTCTTCCATGGGGAATTTACCCAGCATCCTGGGCAGACCCGATGCTAGCCCATCCCTTTGGGATGTCCTGCAGGTCCCAGAGATAGACCGACCCAGGGACAGCCTCCCAAAGGCTCGGTTTCTTTGGAGCAAATGAGACATGAACAGAGATGAGAGCCAATAAGATATGAGTCAAGAGGCTGGGCCCTTGATGCTTGCTGTAGAGACAGGCTTGTGGCTCTGACTGCTGTAATGAACACCAGGACCATCTTTTTCCTTCTTCCTGTCCTTGTCTTCTCACTTCAGAACATTGTGTTCCCTCCAAGCTGCTTCCATATGGAGGGGCCACAGAGAGGTCTCCTAGGATGTCAGCAAGGACGGGCTTAGATAGAGCTCACCAGATTGCTCTTGGCTCAGAAAAAGCCTTTTGGTAAGGCTCTCAATTAATAGTCCCCTCACTTCATGGTGTTATTGATGGGAATGTCAGGATTTCACTTACACCGAAGGGACCATAGGACCACAGCGTAACAATCACAGCTGGTTTTCTCTAGCACTTTGTGATGACAGAGTCCTTCATGGGGCTTATCTCATTCTATTTCCCTGTGAGGTCAGTATTTACAGATAAAGAGACTGAGTCTCAGAACAGTTTGGTGAGTTGCCAGAATGGGAGGGAGGATTTGAATTCATGACTCTTTGTTGCTAACTCTAGTGCTCCATGGACTACACCACCCAGCCATCTCTAATATCATCAGTCTAGAACTCTAAGGGACCTCTGTCCAAATCCCTCTTTTTACAAAGGAAGAAACTGAGGCAGGGGGGAGCAATGAGTTTGCCCAAGGTCATATATGCAGTAAGCATCAGAGGCAGGATCTGAACCCAGGTCCTCTCATTCTTTCCATAGTACATTGCCACCAAGGGCAAGTGAAGAGATCACCAAATGAGACCTCTTCTTCCTTCTCATACAATCTCTGATCACTGCTCTTATCCCAGGATTGGAGATTGACAGCAACAAGGGAACCTAGAAGCCTCTAGGCCCAGTCCTCTTACTTTACAGAGAAAGAAACTAAGACCCAATGGAGTTAAATGACCTGTCCAGGGTCACAATTTGAACCCAGGTCCTCCTGATTCCAACATTACCCTGTGTCTCCACATAGATTTGTGGTGGGGAGGGACCTCAGTGGGTGCGTTATCTCTCCTATTTGAATGAGAACGCCTTGAAGGAAGCAATCATATCTTTGCCTTTCTCTGTGTCCTTAGTGCTTAACATAGAACCAGTCACCTAGTAGGTGCTTCAGAAACGCTTGTTGACTGACTGAGTGTCAGAGAGGTTGCTTGGAGAGCTGGGAGGTTAGGTGTATTACAGTTATTACTGCCCCCATTTTATAGATAAGACTGAGGCTTGGAGGTGGTAAATTATTTGCTCAGGGTCATAGGCTTGGTAAATAGCACCAGAGGGATTTGAACCCAGGCCTTCCTAACTCCCAGGCCAGGACACTGGCCATTACCACATGCTGCACACACCCTTGCAACCTTGCCCCAACCAAAGTCATTTCACATTGTCATTAATACATTGGTATTAAAGTAGTCATTGTAGTTAATGCAATGGTGGCAATGCCATAGAACGCCACTGTAATGACATCTGAGAGACACATCATTGAGCTGGAAAAGACCTCGGTGGCCAGCTTGTCCATCCATACTTGGACGGAATCCCCACTACTCCATACTTGATAGGTAATGATTGAGGCTTTTCTTGAAGACCTTCACAAAAGGGAAGTCCACTTCCTCCTGACCTGATACACACCACTCCAGGACATCTCCCAACGTTTTTTCTGACATGAAGCCTACAGTGCTCCTGGTCTGGGCTTCTAAGGCTGATTCCACATCCACCTGACAGCCCATCCACTTCCTCCATCTTCCCTTCTGGCTAACCTCCCCTGGTTCCTTCAGACCGTCCCAAATGACATCATCTCCAGTCTCTTCACCACCTTGGTTGCCTTGCTCTGAATACTCTCCAGATAATCTACATCCTTCCTAAATTGTGGTATCCACAGTATAACACACAGAACTGCAGAGAAGGTCTGACCAGGCAGAGAATGGAGGGATCTCCCCAGTCCTGGAGTCTACACATCTCTTCATGCAGCTCAAGACTGCGTTAGTTCTTTGGGCTGCCACAACACAATGTTGACTCATAGTGAATCGAAAATCCAGTAGACAGCCTTTCCTGTAACCAGACCTCCCCACATCTGGAACTGGGGGAGTTGATTTTTTGAGTCCAAATATAAGACTTTACATTTATTTCTACTCAATTTCATGTTCTTAGATTTGGTCCAAGGCTCTAGTCAAGACCTTTTTGGATTTTGAGTCTGTCATCCAGTTTGTATCTTGTACCTATTTACATACAGTCTTCCATACTAGAATGTAAATTTCTTGAGGCCAAGGACTGGCCTTTTGGATCCCTAGAGCTTTACCTAGTGCCTGGCATGTAATAGCATCGTCATCATCATGACAATTATCTATATAGCACTTTACAAAAATTAATCTCACTTATGCTCACAACAACCTTGGGGGTAGGTGCCATTATCATTCCTATATTACAGATAGAAACTGAGATTGATAGAGATTAAATGACTTGCCAAGGGTCACATAGATAGTATCTGAGGCAAGATTTGAAATCAGGTCCCCCTGACTCCAAGTCCAGGACCAGTTGGGGGATTCCAGTCTTAAAGGGCTGCTTAAAGTGCCTATAAAGGATTCGTCTACCAGTCAATCAACTAGCTTTCATTAAGCACCTACTATGTGCCAGGCACTATGCTAAGCCCTAGAGATACAAAGAAGGCAAAAATATGGCCCCTGCCCTCAAGGAGCTTACATTCTAAGGAAAGACAACAAGCAAACAACTCTGGACATACAAGAGATGGGTAAGTTGAAGGGAATCACTTGTTGAGGGACAAAGACTGGAAAAGTCTTCTTGCAAAAGTGGGATGTGAGCTGAATCTTGAAGGAAGCCCAGAGGCAGAGGTGAGAAGGGATGGCATTCCAGGCGTGGGGCATAGCTAGTGCAAAAGCACAGAAAATTGGAAAGGAAGAATTGTGTTTGAGGAATTACAAGAAAGCCAGTGTCACTGGAGCAGAGTACGTGGAAGGGAGGAGCGTGTAAGAAGACCAGAAAGGTAGGATGAGGCCAGGTTGTGAAGGGCTTTAAAAGCCTAGCAGAGGATTTTATATTTGATTCTGGGGGTAATAGGGAGCCACTGGAGTTTACTGAGGATATGTGGGCTGGCATGGTCGTTTCATGCTTTAGGAAGATCATTTCAAGAGCTGAATGGGCTAGAGTGGGGACTGAGCCCCAAACTAATACGGGTAGCAAGTGTCAGAGGCAGAATTTGAGCCCAAGTCTTCTGATTCGAGGGCTAGTACCAGAGAGGAAGTCAGAAGACCTGAGTTCAGATCTCAACTTTGCTATTTACCACCTGCGTGTCTTGGGGAGGTGACTTTGCTTTTTGTGCCTCAGTTTCCCCCTGTGTGAAATGAGGGGGTTGGCCAAGATGACCCCAAAGTCCCTCTGCGTTCCTGTGATCATGCTGGAATGTTCTCCTTTCTCCCCTCTACCTCTAAGAATCGCCAGCTTCCTTTAAAGCTCAGCTCTGTAGTACGGTGGAAAGAACGGTGGATTTGGAATCAAGGGACCTGGGTTCTGTGGCTCCCTGGTTGTATGACCCTGGGCAAGTCATTTCCCTGTCTGCTTCAGCTTCTTCGTCTTTAAAATGGGGATAATAATAGCACCCACCTCTGAGGGATTTTGTCAGGCTCAACTAAAACGTATTCCCAGAGTGCTTTGCAGACCATAGAGCACTGCATCAATGTCTTCTAGTCTTCTCTGGCCTCAGGTTCCTCACCCACAAAATGAAGGGGCCAGACTTGTAGCTCTTTGGCCATGGGCCATCTTCCTTTGGAAGTCCTTGATGCCTTTAAGTCAATATTTGCGTAAGTCATTTAAACTCTGCCTCAGTTTCCTTATCTGTAAAATGAGGTTAATAATAGCGCCTACCCCTCGGGGTTGTTGTGGGGATTAAATGAGATAAAAACCTATGAAAAGTGCTTTGCCGACCTCGAAGTACCATCCAAATTATGATCGCTGTCACGATTATTATCTGGGTACACGTCACAGTGCCCAAAGAATGGGAGCCGCTGGATGACGAATGCCACCTGGACACTCTGGGTTGGATCGGGCATCTCCTCAGTCACTTTCTTTAACAAGGAAAGTGGCTGATGATAGTGTGGCCTCTCCACCCCAGGCCTCCCAAGCCCAGCGGCAGCTTTGGAAAAGCCAGCTCTGGGAGGTGTTTGGGAAGATGCCAATTGGGTTCTCTTCCATTTGCTCCACATCTGTTAATCATTTCTCTTCTCAGCAAAGAGCTCCTGGCCCAGGATACAGAACCTTGTAATGCCCAGTTTATTTGTTTTTCAGTTGTGTCTGAATCCTCATGACCCCATTTTGAGTTTTCTTGGCAAAGATACTGGAATGGTTTGCCATTTCCTTCTCTAGCTCATTTTACAGATGAGGAAACTGAGGCAAAAAGGGTGAAGTGACTTGTCCAGTAAGTGTCTAAGGCCAGATTTGAACTCAGAAAGATGAGTGAGTCTTCCTGTCTCCAAGCCTGGTGCTCTATCCACTGCACCATCTTGCCTCGAACTGGGCTGGGGAGGGAAGTGAAGAAAGACAAGGAGACTGAGCCTTCCTCAAGGACATGATGGGAGATCTGGCTTCTCTGGAGTTAGAAGAAAACAAGCCAAGCTAGTTGCTGTTGTGAGGAAAATTCTGTTCCAACAGTCACAATGTGAAGGCAGAAAGGTTTTCTCACAGAAAGTGAAGTCTTTCTCTCTCCCAGGAAGAAATGTTTTGGTTTTGACCGGCCTTGCACATGTGATAATGGCTTTGTCCTTCATCTTATGAGATCACTGGGAATGGGGAGGGAGGGAGCTGTGAGATAATCCATCTGATTCCAGAGCCCTCCATCTTCCTTGAAGGAATCCCTCTCATATTGATGACAGGGACTCAGCTATCCAGTCTTCACCTGAATATGTTGGATATGGAGAAAGGGAATCTAGCTTTGAATCCTGGCTCACTTACTAGTCATGTCTCTTTGGCTCTCTGGGCCTCAGTTTGCTTTTTGGTAAATATGAAGAATCAGGGTGAGGCTGTGGACAAGAGAGCTGAGCTTGGCACCGAGGACTAGAGTCAGGTCCCTGACTCCAGCACTTCTAGCTGTGACAACAGGCAAGCCACTTACCCTGTCTGGACATCAGTGTACCCTTCCGTAAAATGAAGGAGTTGGCATGGCCATTGCTGATCTTTCTCTAGGTCCAACACAATGATCAGGAATAACAAACACACGCACATGCCTTCCTTAAAAAAAGGATCATATCCACTTCCCTCGGGGGGGGCGGGGTGTTTCTCGGGATGTCGGCTACCATTTTCCAAATGGGTCTAGAGGCTGCTGTGATCATTAAAATGTAAATTTGTTTTAAATTGGACTAGATGGTCTGTGAGGGCCTTTCTAGCTCTAAATTTTGTAATCCTTCTGTGACTTTCAGTGGTGAGACCATCACAACCACCTGAGGGAATCCTTCATGCTGCTGGACAGCTCCAGAAAGTTTTTGATGGGGAAATAGAGATTGTAAGGCACTCCCAAATGAGGAAAATCCCTCTCTCAATGTTAGTCAGAAACTTTTCTGTAGTCTCAGAGAAATGCCTAGAGCACAGAGAATGTTAAGTGACTTGCCCAGGGTAACACAGCCAGGAAGTTTCAGGGGTGGGCCAGCTCCCTACCCCACTGTCTCTAACTAGTCCTGCCCCCCCAATAATATCTACCTATCTGTCCCCAAACAGAACTCTAGACCTATAATCTGATGGAATATAATCTCCTTGAGGGCAGGAATTCACTGCTGTCTTTGTATCCCTATGTCTGGCACATACTGTAGTAGTCATGTGATGTGTTTGCTGATGGACTGGTTAATCAAATGATCCTGTACCCCTTAAGACAAGTATCCTGTCCCCTCTGCTACATCTTGGCTCTGATTAGGTGGAAGGGAAAACACAGGGAAAAGGATCCAGGGGAGAAAGGTATTGGTAGTCTCTGACCAATCCAGTCCTAAGTGCAGTCAGAGTGTCTGTATGTGTGTGTGTGTGTGTGTGTGTGTGTGTGTGTGTGTGTGTAGGGGAAAACCTTTGTGTGTGTATGTGTGTGTGTGTGTGTGTGTGTAGGGAAAAACCTTTGCTGTTGCACATATAGGAGGCTTGTCAACAATTCTAGAAGGCTCAGAGACAAAGATGTTTGTTTTTCTTGGCTGGTAAGAGGTGCAGAGAAGGCATCAGCTGGGCAGCCAGCGGCTCTCATCACTCTTCCCAGAGGCCAGCCTCGCTGTCAATGGGGGGATGAGCACCTCCCAGGGAAGAGCAGACAGGTCTGTTCCCCTCTGACTCCCCCCTGCACCACAATCAGGGATCAGGCAGACAGGACCAGGAGCACGGGGTGGAAGTTGAGAAGAAGCCAACTTAAGCTTCGCGTTAGAAGATGCTTCCTAGCTACAAGAGCTGCCTCAGTATGGAAAAGGCTGTCGGGAGAGGAAGCGCTATCTACATGTTAGCTCCTGTTGATAGGGGAGCAGGCAGGAAGCGAGGCATGGGAGGGATCCCATGTCAGTCCCTCTCTTAAGAGAGTTAAAGCAGTAAGAGCCCTCAAAAATTATCCAGGCTGATCTCCTCTCTGTTTTTTAAACTGAACCAGTGATTTCATTGTGTAGGGAACTCACTCCACCAAGGCAGATCAGCCCCTTCTTTGGAGCAGAGCTGCTGCCTCCCTCATTTGACAAATGAAGAAATCAAGGCTCAGAGAGGATCCTGAACAAGAGGTCAAGAGACTTGCTCACATCTAGGATCCTAGCTCTGAAGCTGGAAGGGGCATCAGAGGCCACTCCTTTATTTTATAGTTCTGGAAACTGAGGCCCAGAGAAGTTAAGGGACTTTGCCAAAGTCATATAGGTACTAAATGCTTGAGCCAGAATCCAAACTACAAGCTCATGCTTTCAACTCAACTCTAGTTCCATGGCCTAACAGCATCTGGCAGGCTTATCTGCAGGGCCAGCTTGCCCTCCTGGGACCAGGTGGGAGGTACCTGAGAAGACATAAAGGGCGGGTCCCAGATTCCAGCCCTCCCCTCCCACTACCACATCCCCTAGGGAGCTTCCATTCCCAAGGGGCCTAGAGCCCCGCCACAGCTCGGGCTCCCACTTACTTGTACACCTTGGTGTTGTACTTTTTCTCATTGGGGAAGCCAAACATGCCACAGATGACCCGGGAGTTCTTGGTGGTCCAGTGCTTGTCACAGACCTGCTTCCAGCTGTTGCCATCCTTCACCTCCACATAGCCCTCAGTCACTGGTGTGCGCTTCCGGTACGCAGAGAGGACAGCGCGGATCCGAATGTCATCCACCCGGATGTTCATGTTCTATAAAGAGAGAGAGCAGGAAGGAGGTGGGTGAAAGGAAGGAAGGACCCATTGATCGGCAGGCAAGTCTCCAGAGTAACTCTTCAGACAGAGGCAGAGGGCAGAGTCAGGCCAAGTCATATATTCAGTGATCCCTGTGTGCCAGGCACGGAGCTGCTGTCCAGCACCAGGGATGCAAAGAAAGGCAAAACAGCAATGCCAAGAATCCAGCACCTGCCCTCAAGGAGTACACAGTCTAGCGAGAGAGATAATTTGAGTACAAACAAGATGTTGACCAGACAGACTGGAGATAATGAACTGGGGAAGCCCTAGAGTTACTAGAAGGTGGGGTTTGGAAGTGGGAGGTGGAGAAGAGGCGCAAGAGTATTCCAGGCCTGGGGGAAGTCAGTAACTGGGCTCCATGAGCTCCAAGATGACTCACTTTTTTGTTTCTGTATCCCTAGCACATGGCATACAGTAAGCACTTAATAAATATCCACAATTGATTGATTCCTGTGCTAGGAAGAGATACCAAAGAACCACCAGAAACCCACGCCCTTGAGGAGCTTATGATCCTTTTGGAGAGGTGGGATGAGCGCACAAGAAAAACCAGAGTTCTGACTAAGAGTTAAAGTGAATGGTGCCCTCAACTTGCAGTCAGGAAAACCCTCAGTCTTGAATATCAGGTACAAACCAAATGTGCAACCTTGAGCCAACCACTACACCTCTCCGTGCCTCAGTTCCCCCATCTGTAAAGTGAAGGGAGTGGACTTTATGGCCTGTCAAGTTCCTTCTCCTCTAAGTCTATGACCTCATGGTCTACAAACAACCTCAGGTCATAAAGTTGATTGGCATCGAAGAGCATTGGACTTTGAGTCAGAGGACTTGGGTTCGAATCCTCTGACTCTGAGACAATTTGCTGTGTGACCAGTGCCAAGTCAATGAATTTCTCTGACCCTCTATTCTCAACTGTGAAACAGGGATGATGATCACATCCACCTCACAGGGCTGTTGTGAGGCTCAAGGGAGATGCTGCTTGTTAAGCTTGCTTACCTCATAAAGGCATTCTGTTGGCTCTTAACATTATCACTGATCCGAGAGGCAACCTCAGGGTCAGGGAAACCAGGGTTCAAGTCCTGCTTCTGACACAAGTCACTTAACCTTCTCAGCCTCGGTTTCCACACCGGTGGAAAACGGTGATAAGGATAGCACAGGACAGTGGAAAGACCACTGAACTTGGAGTCAGAAGGTCTGAATTTGATCTCCACCTTTGCCACTTAGACTGTTTAAGCCCTCTGAGCCTCAGTATCCCTATGTGTAAAATGGGCATAGCTTTCCATATCCCATCATGTCAAGGTCCTTGATATTCTCTCCATCATCACAGAATCAATCACAGAACCATACACAATGCTTCCTTTTCATAACTGAGAAAATTGAGGTCCATGGAGGGAAGGAATTTGTAGAAGGTCACCAAGCTAGTAAGTTGCAGAGACAGCCCTGGGCTGCTGGTGATGATGGCTTCAGGTTTATGGTGTTTGGGGAGCAGTGTCCATAAAAGCAGAGCCAGGGTGGGGCACCACCAGGGTGTGTGTCCCAGGAGATGACAGGCACAATCTAAGCTTTTCCACAGCTGGGAGGGAGCGTCCGTGGCCTGAGCCACTGGAAAATTTTCTGAGTGACCAGCTATGGTAGGAATTTGCTAGAGCTCCTTTTTGGAAGTCAAGCAACCAGAGCCAGGATGTTAATTACCCTCCTATTATTATTAATCATCTCCAGACTCCAGCCCCCTCTCTTGTGGTTCCCAATGAAGGGTACTCACAGCTGAAGAAGCATGGGAAGGGGGGGGGTCACCCTGGGGACCAGGGTTTCAGGATCTACTCCAAGCTGGCCACCAAGCAGGTCACTTCCCCTCAAGGTGCTCCGGATGAGTGGTCCTAGTAGATCATCTGACAACAATCGCCTAAATTATTTATCCCAGGGGAAACACGGGAGTTGAAGAGAGAGCTGGAGGTGGGGTCAGGACAGGTTCAGTCCCACCTTGGACACAGAATGACTGTGAAACCCTAAACAAGTCACTCAAACTCTCTGTGCCCTAGGCAATCTTGTAGTGATAGGATAGTAGATTATAAATTCAGATTACCTAGACCACAGGTTCCCCTGCCCTCCATCCCATAAGGGATCTTAGAGGCCATCTGTTGTTGTTCAGTTCTGTCCAACTCTTCATGACCCCATGTGGGATTTTCTTGGCAAAGATAGTAGGAGTGATTTGCAATTTCCTTCTGCAGATCAAATTACAGATGAGAAAACTGAGGCAAACAGAGTTAAGTGACTTTCCCAGGGTCACACAGCTAGTGTCTGAGGCCACATTTGAACTCAAACTCCAGGCCTGGTGCTCTATCCACTGCTCCACCAGCTGCCTCTAGGAGAGTGGTACTGATTTAGTTACACTTCCCAGAGTTAGAGAGTATGTGAGAAGATGGCCAGGGTCTGGGTAGGGCTCAGTATGGCGAACTCTGGAAATTGCAGGTCTACGTTGATGGTGTTCCCCCACTGGGGGTTCCCTAAATAAATGATGTCACAGATCCAGTCTTTTACAAACAAAAAGAATACTCAATTTAGAGCCATGGGACTCGGGTTCAAATCCCAGATGTGCCACTTATTATCTATGTGACCTTAAACTAAGCCAGTCACTTCGCCCCTATGGGCATCACTTCAACAAACTTTTGTTAAGCTTTTAATTGTGCATGGCACCTGGGCATCTGTTTCCTTATCAATAAAACAAATTCTCAATTGTTGACCCCAAGAACTACCCGCAGGCAGAAGGTAATCTCTGAGACCTTGGAGAAAGGTGCATTCCAGGGCAAGGAGGTAGCCTGAGGGTGATGGCGTGGCAGAGATGGTCGGACGTGCAGGACAGGGGGTGGTTGTTGGATATGGGATGAAGGGGATGGAGGAATACAGGGGGCCCAGTGACAGCTGCTCCCAGCCCTGCCAACATGCAAATCATTTTGTGGAGCCCACAGGGCTGAAGAGAACCACTGTCTGGGTGCCCAGAGCAAAGCCTGTCTATTCTTGCCCCAGCTCCATAAATCAGAGTGTCAGCTTGGCTTCACAAGGCATCATTTCAGAGATTTCAGGTCAGACCCACATAGCGGTGGAAAATATGTCATCCCAAGAACGCTGGTATTCGGCTCCACTTCCCTCGCATGCCAAGCGGAAGGAAGGTCGCCATTGGCAGGATTAAGTTTTTCCAGGTCTGTAAAGCCTCTTCTTACATTTCCTCCCATCAGCCAAGACACCTGGGCAGTCGTGGGGAGCCAAGCCTGGGCCCCAGGTGACCACCCTGTCTGTCCATTCTGCCTCCAGGCGAGAGTTACAGAGTGAAATGGGGAAAGGTGCTAGCTTGTGACATCATCCCCTGACCCCAGCCTGGCTCCAGTCCCAGACCTCTGCTTCCTAAGGAGAGGACAAGAGGGACCAACAAAGCTGCTCCCCTGGCTCATTTTCCCTCTGAAGGAGCTGTGGGTGCTGGTCCCAGCTGAAAGGAGGAAAGACTGGGAGCCTGGGGGCAGAGGGGGAAAGTGGGTGGCTGGGGCGATCCAAGCCTGGCCCAGGAGGACCCAGACTAAAGCCGGTCCCAGAAGCTGTGGGCAGCTGTCCTTCTGGAGCAGTGATGCTGCTTCCCTGCTGGAGCCGAAAGAGACCTTAGAAGGCATCCAGAGGTTTCCTTCCACCTAACCCCCTCTGCCATTAAACAGAGGACAAGAGAAGGGTGTGGTGTAATCTTGGTGATGGAGATGAGATGAGAGCCCCAGACCCCTGACTCCTATCCCTGGGTGATCCTCTTTATCTCAGCATTCTCATTTCACTTGAATCTCGCTTGGTCGGGCAAGGTTACAGATCCCATATGAGGCTTCTGGATATTGGCAGAAGGGTGCAGTAGAGAGGGCTGGATTTGGGGTCAGAGGACATGGCATTGCCACTTGGGACTTCTGTTTCTCTGGGGCTCTTTTCTCATCTATAGAATGGAGATTGTAATACCTATCTCATAGGATGGCTGTAGGTGGGGCAGAGGGGAAATAGCATTGGGCTTGAAATCAGGGGAACCTGGGTTCCCATCCTGCCTCTGACACCATCTGTATGATCAGGGCAAGTCTTCCACTACTGAGGCTCAGCATCCACATCTATGAAATGGGATAATAATAGCACTCCCCTGCCAGGATACTGTGAGGGTCAAATGAAACACTGCATGGAAAGTGTTTTCCAAATCTTAAAGCTGTGTGTGAATGTGAGTCATTATTATCATCAAAGCTGCCTTCATGAAGCTGTTCCTGATCCCACCCTGAGATGTTCGCTCCCTCCCCCCTGCCCAAAGTACCAGGAAGTCATTTGTTTTATATCTATTCTATAGAAGACCATACAGGTGTCTCCCTGCGCAGGGCAGGGACTGTTCCGTTTTTATCGTTGTAGCCCCAGAACATAGTAGGTGCCTAATAAATGCTTGTTGATCAATTGATGGAAAATGCTAACTTGTTACTGAGTTAGCCAAGTGTCCCTAGCAAGGTAGTGATACCGCCAGAAAGGGAATCCAATGCCTCTTGTCATCCATAAACTCACCAAGTGCCACTGGGGCCATCTTCAACAAACCTGGATAGGGGGCAGCAAGTCTGATCCCTTTCCACTCTTAAAAGTGGGTCCAAACTGAACACTAACAGGTGTAAGTACAGTGACGAACTCAATCCAGAAGGAGGGATAAGTGAAGGCATCTCCTTCCCATCTTTGCCGAGGTGAGGGACTATGGGTGTGGGATACTGAATATATTATTGACCATTGGCTGATGTATTGGTTAGTTTTGGTGAACTGCTTTTTTCTCTCTCTCTTTTCTTCGTGATATAAATTCATGCTGTCTGAGTGGCAGAGGGGGAGCGGCATGCAGGGAGGTGCTGATGTTAAAAGAGTATCAACATTTTAGAAAAAGAGTCAAGGAGAGTGAGCTAGGCTTATACACACCTCCCCACTTGAGGTGTCTCTATCTCACCCAATCCTTGCCAGCCTTCAAAGTCCAGCTTTTCCAGGAAGCCCACCCCAAACCTTCCAGTCTGCACAGACTAGAGATTCAGAGACCTCAAAAGTCATTTAATCTACCCCTCCCCACTGTCGGCCGCTAGGTGGCGCTGCAGTGGATAGAGTATCAGCTCTGGAATCAGGAAGACTCCTCTCCCTGAGTTCGAATCCGACCTCAGACACTTACTAGCTGTGTGACCCTGGGCAAGTCACTTCATCCGGCTTGCCTCAGTTTCCTCATCTATAAAATGAGATGGAGGAGGAAATGGCAAAGTACTCCAGTATCTCTGCTGAGAAAACCCCAAATGGAGTCACAGAGAGTCAGACATGACTGAAAAAGACCTGAACAGCTCCACTTTGTAGATGAGGAAACAGGTCCAGAGAGAACAAGTCATTTACACAAAGTAGCAAGAATCAGAACTAAGATTTGAGCCCGGGTCCCTGACTCCAAATCTAGTGCTTTGTCTCCTAGACCAAGGTGCCTCACCCAAGGTCTTTCTCTTTGACTCCCCGCCCCATCTGCCATGCAGAGCCATCATTAGCAATTTGTACGCTTGGGACAAGTTGTGGGAGGATGGGGTTGGGTACACCTGCAATTCAACTTTGGAGGAGAAGGAACCAGGCCATGGGACACCATAAGGTTTCCAATCAGTCAATCAACCTCACCCTAGTTCTGTTTCCATTCCTAGGACACTTTCTGTCTCCTCCTCACTCACATTGACCTAAACCTCTACCCCACCCCAACCCCATGCTGTTACTTATCTGTTTTATGTGTATAAATCTGGCATCCCAACTACTCTTTAGTGACCAGTGGGCAGGGCCTGTATCTGACCCCCAGCACAGGACTATACACACAGGAGGGGCTGGGGCTGGATGAAGGTTTCAAAGGACAACGGTCCCTCCCAAGCCCCTCCCCGCCCCCCCCCCCCCCCGCTTAGGAACGTGGGTTCAGAGGAGCTGAGAGTCAGGCCACCGAGAGCCTGCAGGGCCTACGTGAGGACAGAGACACACACCAAGCAGCCCTGCACTCCAGAAGGAAAAACATCCATTCATCGGCTACTTCTCGGAGACTTCTTTGTCCAAAAAAAAAAGCCACATAACTTTCCTCCTGACTTCACTGCTATGGAATCCCTCCCATGGCCCCACAAGCCCACATGTGCTGGGATCTGGTTCAAGACTCACTTTGAGAAATGAAGAGAAGATTTTTAAAAACTCTTTATTTTAAAACAAGGCAACGTGCTGCCCTTGCCCTTTAAACATGGAGCCTGGTAGCTGGGACACTGCCTGAGGCCGTTGGCCCATCCTTGGAATTGAAGAAACCCACAAATCTCGTTTTCTTTCTCCCCCATAGGGACAAATCATGGTCTTTTACATTCATAAGGGAAACAGTACAGTAGAAAGAAAGCCAGTTTTAAAGTCACAGAACCTGGGTTTGAATCTTACCTCAGATAAAGAGATTGGACTGGCTCATGGGATTGTGGGTTTCAAACTGTAAGAGGCCTCAGAGGCCACCGGGCCAGCCCCCTTGTTTTTCAGATTTCCTAGAGATGGAAAGGGACTCACCCAGGGTCATACGGCTAGGGATCTCAGATTCTGTGGTCTCTAGGTTCTTTCCAGCTTACCCAGTCCCATCTCCTGCCTCACAGAAGGCCACCCTCTAAGGAATTCACAACATTTTCCAGACCTCACATACCCTGCCCACAGCTCAGGGAGGCCTGGACGAGGGGGAAGATTTATTCTCCCCAATTTACAAATGGAAATAACGTAGCAGGGAGAGGCTCACCCCAGCAGGTCAGTGCTCAAGCTTGAAAGGAAACCCAAACTTTTGGCCCCCTGGGCTGTATAGCGCTCCTTAGATGTGCCACCTGAATGGAGTCTCTAATACTAACAGCTGCCAGTGACTTGAAAATTCCAGAGCATGATGAAAGCATGGGTCTTGGCCTACAGGGAAAGGTCACCCATTTTGAAAGGTTAGCTGGAGATTGCATCAAGGAATGTGCCAAGGGCAAGCAAGTTAGGAAAATAAACCAGGCCCAGAGGAGACAGTTTGATGGTCAAACGTCAAATGCCCACCCACAAGCCAGCCCAGGGAAGTGGGAAATGATGCAGGAGGCCCAGAACCCCTGCTGTCCGCCCAAGCTGGGCTCCCCCAGGAGAGGAAAATTGAGCCTCGCATGTGCCAGGCACAGCTGGTCTCTCCTCCCCCCACTCCCACTGCGGGGGCCTGGACTCTGAAATGACCATCCACTTACTTTCTATGGCTTCTGCTGAGGTTTTTTTCATGGTCTGTCCTCATTAGAATGGGAGTTCTTTGAGGGCAGAGACCATGCTTTTGGCTTCCTTTGTGCCCCCAGCACCGAGAACAGGGCATGACTGTCTGGGCAGGGAATTGAAGACAAGAAACTCCTCAAGGGAAGGAACAACATTGACCGTGGATTTCACATCTCCTAGCATGCTTGCATTGTCTAGGGGACAGACAGGGTCTCATTACCTGTTGTCTGGACCATGCTATTGCCTCCCTCCTACCTGGTCTCCATGTTTCTATTCTCTTCCCTCTCTGATTCACCTTCCACACAGCTACCAAAATAGTATTCCTAAAACACTGTCGGCTGTGTGACTTCTTGGCTCAAAAAACTTCGGTCCTTTCCAATTGCCTTAAAGGCAAAATTAGGCTCAGGATAAGGGAAATTTTTCTAACGATAGAACTATCCCAGAGTGGAATGGGTGTATCTGGAAGTGGTAGGTTCCCCCTCACTGAAGGTCTCCTATCAGGGACTGCATGATCACTTTTCCAGATGCCAAAGGGACCATGACTCAGTTGGACCAGATACCAGGTACTGGGATGGGCCCTGGGGCTACAGAGACAAACAAATAAAACCAAGAGCCCTCAAGAAACTTCTGGCTCATTGGCTTCTTGAAGAAGCCTCCCAGGTCACTGCCGAAGCGTCGATCTATAATTCTATAATTCAAAAGGAAAATTCCTCAGCCTTCACAATCTAGCTCCAGCCCAGCTTACTAAACATTGCCTACGACCCCTCTCCCCGAAATGTGGCTGTCCAGTTTCTGCTTCTTTATTCCTACCTCTGTACAGGCTGTGCCCCCTGCCTGGTGCACACTTCCTTCCCATCTCTGTTTCTTAGAAGCCCTGGCTTCCTGCAAGGCTGAAATGAGAGGCCACCTCTTACAGGAAGCCAGATGTTAGAATGCTCTCTTGTCTCTGTGAATGCCGTGCCCTCTGCCTGTAGAATATAAGTTTCTTGAGGGCAAGAACTATTGCCTATTTTTGTCCTGGCACCCCCGGTGCCTTGGGGTACTTAATAGATGCTTATAGGCAGCCTGGTGGGACAGTGGATAGAGCATAGAGTGCTGGGCTGGGAATCTGGAAAACCTGAGTTCAAATCTGGCCTCAGGTCATCGTGTGACCTTGGGTAAGTCGTTGCTTGCCTCAGTTTCCTCATCTGTAAAGTGGGAGTACGAATAGAATCTTCCTTCCTCCAGGGTCGTTTTACAAATCTCAAGGCACTGTATGAACGCGAGCTTTTATTGCTGTTGAATTGGAATTGAAATGAACTAACAAGGGCTTGCTTGTGGACTGAATGGAGACCATGAGTTCAGCCTCCTTGGTTTTCCGCTTCGACACAAACTGTGCTGTTACAAAGACTCCGGGTTAGCTTCATGAGTGATCAAAGGCCCAGACGGGCTCAGACCCTCCGAGAAAGCTGGAGCAGCGTCCTGGGGTTTATCTCATGTTCGCAGGAAGCCCCAGCATGCTCTCGGGCTCTGATGGGCAGTCGGTCAACAAGCACTTAGCGAGTGCTGGAGATGTGGCCTCAGCGCGCTCAATGATGGGCATACAGAGCAGGGCCTGGACCCGGCCTCGAGTCGAGCGGAAGGCAGACATGAGCACAGGGACACAGGAGGGAGCCCCCCCACCCCATGTGGCTGAACCTTCCTGAACCTGACGCCTTCCCTGTGGGACGGTCCCAGAGCTGGAGAGGCAGGAAGACCTCGGCAGCTGTCTGCCCTGACCCAGACCTGAAGGAATCCCTATTGTAGCCCAGCTAGAAAGAGTCCTCTCCAGCCTCCGCTCAAAGACCTCTGGTCAGAGGGAGCCCAGCATCCCTCAGGGGAGCCGGTCCATTTTTAGACCGGCTTCCGGTCCTCACCCACCCCACCCCCACCATGGATGGGGGCAGGGGCAGGCCCAGCACCATGGGTGGGGGTGGGGGCAGGGGCAGGCTCCTGTGGAGCCTGTTTTAGCTCTGTTTGATGCCCTGCACCAGGCTGCCTTCCCAGACTAATTCCGCATCACTCCCTCTTGCATATTCCAGCCAAACTGGACTCCTTGCCGTGCCTTACTTATCTCCGGTAAGGAATGACAGGATTCAAATTCAGGTCTTCCTGACTCTAGGTCCGGTGCTCTGTCCACTGCACCTCCAGGCTGCCTGACTAGACAGCCTCAGATGTTCCTTCCAGTCTAAATGAACGATGCTAGAACCAGGACTTCCCAAAATCCCAGCTCTCAGAGACAGTGGGGCAGTACTTGTGTGTACAGGGCTGTGTTATTTCCCCAATAGAATGTAAACTCCTTGAGGGAAGGGATGGCGCCACCTCTGTTTCTGTACCCCAGAACCCAGCTAGTACAGGGCACACAGTAGGTGCTCACTAAATGCTCAGGGATGGCACCACCTCTGTTTCTGTACCCCAGAACCCAGCTAGTGCAGCACACCCAGTAGGTGCTCACTAAATGCTCGTGGATGGCGCCACCTCTGCTCCTGTACCCCAGAACCCAGCTAGTGCAGCACACCCAGTAGGTGCTCACTAAATGCTCAGGGATGGCACCACCTCTGTTTCTGTACCCCAGAACCCAGCTAGTGCAGCACACCCAGTAGGTGCTCACTAAATGCTCGTGGATGGCGCCACCTCTGCTCCTGTACCCCAGAACCCAGCTAGTGCAGCACACCCAGTAGGTGCTCACTAAATGCTCAGGGATGGCACCACCTCTGTTTCTGTACCCTAGAACCCAGCTAGTGCAGCACACCCAGTAGGTGCTCACTAAATGCTCGTGGATGGCGCCACCTCTGCTCCTGTACCCCAGAACCCAGCTAGTGCAGCACACCCAGTAGGTGCTCACTAAATGCTCAGGGATGGCACCACCTCTGTTTCTGTACCCCAGAACCCAGCTAGTGCAGCACACCCAGTAGGTGCTCACTAAATGCTCGTGGATGGTGCCACCTCTGCTCCTGTACCCCAGAACCCAGCTAGTGCAGGGCACACAGTAGGTGCTCACTAAATGCTCAGGGATAGTACTACCTCTGCTCCCGTACCCCAGAACCCAGCTAGTACAGGGCACACAGTAGGTGCTCACTAAATTCTCAGGGATGGCACCACCTCTGTTTCTGTACCCCAGAACCCAGCTGGTGCAGCACACCCAGTAGGTGCTCACTAAATGCTCAGGGATGGCACCACCTCTGTTCCCGTACCCCAGAACCCAGCTAGTGCAGCACACCCAGTAGGTGCTCACTAAATGCTCAGGGATGGCACCACCTCTGTTCCTGTACCCCAGAACCCAGCTAGTACAGGGCACACAGTAGGTGCTCACTAAATGCTCAGGGATGGCACCACCTCTGTTCCTGTACCCCAGAACCCAGCTAGTACAGGGCACACAGTAGGTGCTCACTAAATGCTCATGGATGGTTTGGATTCTCCACACCATGTTCGTGTGGGTGGGCTCTAGGACACTGGGGGAGGTTTGCCTGTACAGAGCTCTCCTCCGGGAAGGCGGCTGCCATTGTTCTGCCCTTCTTCTTCCCCCCTTGTAACACATGAACCAAGGAAGAGCCGAAGCTCTGGTGAGACTCAGGCCTGGGCTCGTGGGGAGAGCACAAGCCCCTGCCCTGGGTCAGTGTGATAAAAGCCAAGTCATTTTCCCTGTCCAGGCCTCAGTTCTCAAACACCCAATGGCGGGGTGGATTGGCTCATCTCGAAGGCACCTCCTTACGGTTCCCACGATTCAGGCTCTCCCCACCCCCGCCCTGTCCAGTCCCGGGGGGCTCCTGGGGTCAGCTCCAGCAGATGTGGGAGGAGAAGCCACCCTGCCCTTTAGTGAGAGAATGATAAGACAGAGAGACTAGCCTCCTTACAGATGAGGAAACTGAGGGCCGGAAAGACGAGACCTGTGTAGTGCCCGACATGTGGAAGGCTGGATTGACTGCCAAAGTCATACAAAGGCCCTGGAAGACTTGAGTTCAAATCCAGCCTCAGACCTAGACTTATCTGTGTGGCCCCAGGAAAGCCACTTAACCTCTGTCAGCCTCTGTTCCCCCATCTGTCCAATCAGGACCTCCCAGGGTGGTTGTAACATATGGAAAGCTTTTTGCAAATGTCCCAGTGCTATATGGATGCTTGTCATTGGTGGTGGAGGGAGGTGGCACAGCCAGGCCTGGGCCTCCACATTCAGCCCCCTGCCCTCTGAACATGCTTCAGAGGCGGGTGGCCTTCAAGGCCCTCTCCAACTCCATGCTCCAGGAGGTGATGACCTCGCTGGATGAGCTCAGGGAAAGTCACCCCTCCTATCCCATATCCCCCAGCCCTGGGCCCAGGGCTTCCAAAGGGGGATGGGGCCTGTCCCAGAGCCCCAGTCTTGTTTCCTACTGTGGTTATGGAGCACTGCCAGGAACTTCACCACCATCTGTCACTAAGTTGGCGGGGGGAGCCCTGTCACAAGGGGTCACTGGGAAACCTCCACTCTCCCCCCAAGAATCAGTCAGGGAGTGGGGATGGGGCCCAGGGGCCTCTGGGTGGGGGCAGCAGCTGCAGATCGGGGAAAGAGCAATGAGGAACCTGACTCAGTCCTGGCTTTGCTGGGAAGCCTTGGACAAAATGGACCTCTCTGGTCCTGGATCCGAAGTTCACAGACTTAGAGCTGGAAGGGGAGTCAGAGACCACAAATCCTTTTAAAGATGAGGAAACAGAGACCTGAAGGCATGAAGTGAACTTGCCTAAGGTCACAAAGGGGGAGAGTCAGGATTTGAACTCAGGTCTCTGACTCCCCCACCCACTTCAGTCACAGCCTCCAGCCTCTAATTTCTCAGACTCTCTAATTCGGGGAGTCTGAGGCACCAGCAGCCTCTGACTCACAGGAGGAGGCATGTGGTCATTGTGGTGTGTGGGAGGGTTCTCTGGTGTCTGTCATTGTGAGAGCAGAGGTTTCCATGTGCCAGGGGTCTCACGTGGATGGATGGAACAGACCTAGAGAAGTGAGTGAGGACGTGCTCAGAGGGAGACCGAGCTTGCCTGGGAGACTTTGGGAAAGTCACAGCCATCTGGAGCCTCAGCTCCCCTCCCCCTTGTAAAATGAGGGATCAAAAGATGGCAGTTTGGGGCTGGAAGAGGCCGTGAAGGCCATCCTCTGATCCCTCCATTTTACAGAAGCCCAGGGAAGTGGCTTCCCCAAGGATGCCCCAAAAGGAAGTTACAGGACTTGAACCCAGATCTCTCTGTCTCTGTCTGTCTGTAAATCTTTCTTTTCCAAACCTTATCTTATCTCCTTTGATCCTCAAAACAACCCGGGATGATAGGTGTGATTTTTATCCCTTTTTCACCGATGAAAAAACAGACTCCTCAACATAAAGTGATTCGCCCAAGGCTGGGTGTCTGCTGCAGGATTTGAACTCGGATCTTCCTCCCTCCAAGTCCCCTACTCTATCAATTATACCACCTCGGGATCTTCTACATCTAACCCCAAAACTCTAGCCCCTACCTCAGTGATCCTCTAGCTAGCCCTGGGAGGGGAACATTTTAGGGCAGGGAAACTGCGGCACTGAGGAATGGGAAGGCCCTCAATGTGTGAGGCTGCAGAGACCGTGGGCCTGTCCCTCTAAGCTGGAGTAAAAGTGTTCCTGGAAGCACCGCAGCTGGGGCGGGGGCGGGGAAGAACTGACGGACTAAATAGAGAGCTGGACACAAGAGTAAGGAAGATCAGGGTTCGAATCCTACCTCAGATATTTAGCAGATGACTTAATGTGACTGTACCTCTGTTTCATCGTCTGTAAACTGGGTGCAGTGGCCTTGAAGGTACCTTCCAGCTCTAAATCTGTGATCATGCAACGGTGAGAGGGTGGGTTTGCCCTGGCCTGATCTCCTCGGGCCTCAGGGAGCTCTCAAAGGTGGCCAGTGACCCAAACGCCTTCTTAGAGCCTCCCGCGTCTAGACCAACCGGCTTCGTTGGCTGGAGGCGGCCCCTGCAGACGCTGCCCCAGCCGCTCTTCCCCGGCGGCCTCCCGAGCTGAACGCTGTTTTTCCGATCTCGGCTTCGGGGGCTCCTGAAACGCGATCTGCCCCGGGCACACAAACACGCCGGCCTGTTCCGCGCCTCCAAGCACGGGTGCCCCTTGGCCGTGCAGGCTCCTACCCAGGACGTGGTCAAGCGGAGCTCAGCCGGCGTGGGGCTGGGGGAAACCCGCGGGGCAGCTCTGCTGGGAAGCAGGCTGCGCTCCGGCACGACGTGCGCGAGGGTGAACGTGTTCTGAAGGGACAGCACGTTCCACGGGTGACGAGGCGACCCTCCCTCCTCTGGGCAGCAGAGCCCGGGCGGGGGTGGGGGTGGGGAGGGGACACAGCGGGGGAGCGGCCCCCACTGCCGCACAAGTCAGGAGGCCGGTAGTTTGTGCTTCAGTGATTTAAGAGGGTTTCTGACTCCAGGCTCAGTGCTCTATCCGCTAAGCCACCCAGCGGTCTCCAGGACAAGGAACGTGGCTCCTTTAAACATTAGACACCAGTTAGTGAGAGGGCTGTTAGGACATCCTAGACTCCCAGACTTGGGGATAGAAGGGACCCTGGAGGCTGCTTCACCCACCCCTTCATTTACAGGCTGAGGGAATTTAAGTGACTTGCCCAGGGTCACACAGCTAGTAAGTGTAAGAGGCGAGTTTTGAACCTAGGTCTTCCTTGACTCCAGGTCCAGTGCTCTCCTGGTGGCACACTGAAAAGGGCACAAGGTCTGGTCAGATCCTTTGGCCTGGGTTCAAATTCTGCCTTGACATTTACTGCTTGTGTGACTTCACTTCCCCAAGACTCAGTTTCTTCTTCTGTAAAATGAGAGAGCTAGACTCTATGGCCTCAGAGTCCTTCCCAGTTTATGACCAACTAACTCTCTGCCTTCTGGCTGCAGACATTAGTCACTGAACGTTTGACGGAGAGTCCCAGTAGGAGCTCCTAATTCACTGGAAATGACTTGAGTCATTTTCCACAGGGATCTCTAATTTAAATGCTAGCTCGCATGTCTACAAGTTTCACATGGAGCTTTCCTCCCAACACACTACTTTTCTGCCATTTTACAGACGTGGAAATTGAGAATTGGAAAAGGAAAGCCATTTGTCTGCAATCACCAGGCTGGTTAGTGGCCAAGCCAGGATTCAAAAATCTTGCCCTAAAGTACCTTAAAGTTTTTCTGAAGTATTCCAAGATCTTTGAGAAGAACCAATAGCAGAGGAGGATGTATTCAGAGAATTACGGGTTTAGAACTGAAAGGATCTTAGGGAAGGGGGAGGTGAATAAGCTTTTATATGGTACCTACTATGTCCCAGGCACTGTACCAAGCACCCACTATGTGCCAGACACTGTATCAAGCAGTTTACAAATATTATCTCAGTCGATAATCATTTGATTTGACGTTAGAGGATATAGTCCATTTCATTACTTTAATTCCTATGACCTTGATTTGGATAGTCCTTCCGAAGATGCAGATTGCTACCCATCTGTGCCTACCCATTCTGAGAGGCTCTTGTCCTTGTCTTCCCACAAGTTTCCCCACAGAAGGTCCACCCAAGGGGCTGGAGGCCTTCCTTTATTTCTCCTGACGTCACTCAGCATCTCACTACAAACCTGGGATGGAGGAAGTATGAGATCACCAGGGGAATGTTTCACTGCCCACCTGTCATCCCTTGAGGTCACCCTGTTCCAAAGTGATCCCGGCAGTAAATGGGCAAGCTGGGGTCCAAATTCAGGCCCCTGGCCTTCAAAATCACATGTTTGTTCCACCCTACTTCACAACATAATTTGTGTGTCCACATCATCCCAGTGAAATCACCCAGCACAATTAGACAGAAGGCTGGTGTGGGCTTCCTGTGTCCTCTTCGCTCCCTAGGGGCTCATACCCTGATCTCATAAATGTACAGCTGGTCCAGGGAGACTAGTCTAGGAAGGACATGTGGAATCTGTCCAGGCATCTGGGGCTCAGGGCCAGGCAGACCAGGAAGGAAGAGAGGCAGGATAAGAACAGGGAGCTGGGAAGGAGATGTGATTTACTGGGAAGAGTAATCTGCCTTGAAATTCCCTTGTGGTCATCACTTTCTCTCAGCAGGCCTCAGTTCCTCATCTGTAAAATGAGAGGGTGGATCTCTGAGGTGCTCTTCCATTCAAATAAGTCTAAGTTTCTAAACAGAGTCACATGGTAAATGGAAAGCATGTGACATCTGGAATCCAAAGACCTGATCCTGCTCCTCACTGGCTGTAGGATCTGGCACATCATTAGATCTTTCTGAGTTTTGGTTTCCTCATCTGTAATATGTGGGGTTGGACTTGACAGCTTCTGAGATCCCTCTGTGTGCTAGATCTGACTCTATGTGACAAGACAAAAATGAAGTAATCCTTGCCCTCAAGGAGATTATATTCTATCCAGGGAGATCACCTCAAAGGTCTGTCTCCTTCCTCTGAATTTCCAGAGCACATAGTCCAGACCTTGCTTATGGTATGTATTACACAGTGTCTCATTCCATGGATTTTTTAGGCACAGGTGAGGTTCCTCTACCAGCCCATGGAGCCAAGACCCATGAGGGTGGGGCTGTATCTAATTCGTCTTTGCATCCATTACAGCTGAGGTGTCAAACAGCCTCCTGACACTTCCCAGTAAGGCTTGAGCCAGATTCTTATCTATAGTTCCTATCAGATTTTAAAGTGTTGATGTGGTAATTTAAAAAAAATAAATTTATAAATAAGTATGATTTTCTAAGTCAATATGTGGCCCTCAGGGATCCTCATATATCATTTAATGACCCCCTTTCTTATTTGCATTTGGCCCTGCAGCACCTAAAACATGTGCTTGTGCACTCGAGTATGTGTACACACACACACACACACACACACACACACACAAAAAAAAAAAAATTAGTCAATGAATAGTTACTCCTTGTGCCCCAACAAATGGTATTGCATAAACACTATCAGCCCTGGACTCCAGGAGTCAGAGGACCTTAGATGCTTGCTACCTCTGTGACCTTGGGAAAGTCTCTTGGCCATCCTGATCCTCAGTTTCCTCATCTGTAAGATGAAACAGACTATATGATCTCTGGGGTCCCCTCCAGCTCTACGGTTCTATGATTGCACAGGGTGTGGGGGAGGGGCTTTCCCTTGGCTCTTTTAATAGCTTATGGACATTGCTGCATTCAGGTGACCCACCCACCATCCATCCAACCTGCTCCGTGACCAAGTACAATGGAAAAAGAGCTGCTTCTTGAATCAGCGGACCTGGGTTCCAATCCTGACTCTGATGTGGGACCTAACTGTGTGGGACCTTGGGCAAGTGGATTCCTCTCTCTGGGCCTCAGTTTTGCACATGTGAAATCAGGAGATTGGAATAGATGGTCCATGAGTTTCCTTTGCAGTTCTGGTGATTCTAGGAAAAATCCCTACTAAGTGGAGGACTGTGGGTGTGGAACATTGTATACATCAGACTTTTTCAATATGTTGGTTAGATTTGCTGAACTGTTCTCCAAACCCTGCCCTTCACCACCACCCCCTTTTCAATTTTTTTCATGAGGGATTGCTTTTTGGGAAAAGGTATGCTGGTCAATCTAGAAGGTAGGAGAAATCAACAAAAATGTAGTCTTGAAAAAGACTCTCCCTCTACCTGTCTGCAGCCTTCAAAGACTTTGCACTCCATAGACCCCTCCTTCCTCCGAATTCCTTTCATGTCTGGGTTGGCCCCCGAGCTCCCTTCCAAAACTCACCTTCCCGGAATCTAGGATGCATGGGCTGAGCCGCTCACTCAGCACCGTTAGCTCCCTCCCTGTGCAGTCCTCTTGGCTATAGATCGTGCTCTCCCAGAGGGCAAAAGCAGCTCCTACAGGCTTCGGTGTCTTGCGTCTAGCAGGCACTAAACAACTATTTCTCCACTGATTGAAAAGATGGAAGGTCACCTTAGCAAGCGCTTGGAACTCTCCTTCTCTCTTGTTAAAGGCAATGTGAACAGCTCCCCGCTGTGCTGCCTCCAGCAGCAGCAGCAGCAAAAGCAGAAGCGACGGCATTCATATAGCACTTTGATATGTGCGTGATTATTTACAAATACTAGCTTACTTTATCCTCACAACAATCCTGAGAAGTAGGTGCTATTATTATCCCCGTTTTACAGACGAGGAAATAAACCGAGGCAGACATAATGTGATGTTCTCGGGGTCACACAGCTAGGCAGTGTCTGAGGCTGGATTTGAACTGAGGTCTTCCTGACTCCAAGCCCATCACTCTGTGCATCAACTCTGACATCTAGCCTCCTTAATGATGGGACGCCGACTTGGAATGGAAAGGGAAAAGAAGACTTTGGATGCACATTCCCCCCGCCTGGTGTAAGGCTGAGACAGCCAGGTAGCCCAGTGGGGGGTGCAGACAGCGCTGTGGAAACTGAGAGAATCCCAGATCCAAGGAAGGTGAGAATTGGGAGTTCCTTCCCCAGGCAGAATCCAGTCGCAGGAGCTATTCGCTGCAGCCAAGCCCAAAGGTGACAAAAGTCTGCCTTTCCAAGCTTATTCTACATTATTCCCATCTGTATACTCTCCATTCCAGCCAAACCGGCCTATTCACTGCTTCCTGAGCACAATCCATGTCCGGACCGATCCTTCAAACAGGCTGATTCCCCAGAATTCTCTCCCTTTCTCTGAGAATCCCAGGCTTCCCTCCAGGCTGTATAATAAGCTCAGGCACTAACTCCTACAGGAGATACCTTCTGCCCTCCCTAATGCAATAAACATTTATTAAGCCCCTCCTGCGTGCCAGACACTGTCCTAAATGCTGTGGATACACATAAGGAAAAGAAAGACATAAATCCTTTGTGTTTCCTTTGCATATATTTTGTGTTATGTCATCCAAGTAAACTGTAAGCTGCCTGAGGGTATTGTTTTGGTTTTATCTGGCACATAGTAGGAGTGTAATAAATGCTTCTTTAACGTTGAATGAATGGATCATAGATTCTTAGGACCCAGTAGAATGGAAGCTCCTTGGCGGGCAGGTACATCTTCTTTTTGGTCTTTGTTTTGCATCCCTAGCACCTAGCATACAACCGGAACTAGGATTTCATTGGTAGAAGGAACTCCCAGTTGAGGAAACACCTTTCAATGCAGGTTGGCCCCTTCTCTCCAATGTATGGTGTCAGACCACTGAGGAGTGGCCCAGAGATCTAGGGAGCTACCCAAGGTCGCACCTACAGTGAGCACACTGTGTCTGAGGCAGAGTTTGAATCCAGGTCCTCCTGACTCCAGCCCACCTAGCTACATCCATGGACACATGGCAGGTGCTTAATAAATGCTTGTAGAATGAATGAATGAATGCTTGATGGGTTAAGTTGGAAGCCAGAAATAATGAGGGGGGGGGACAATAAGAGCATCTACATTAATCAATCAAAAAGGATTTATTAAGCACCTAGTGTGTACCAGGCTCAATACTGGGCACTGGGGGCACAAAGAAAAATGAAATATGCCCTGTCCTCAAGGAGCTGACATTCTATTAGGAGAGACCATGTGTACAGAACCCCCGTGCTCCTTGGGCTTGTTCTATATTACAAAGGGAAGCATAAGATAAATGAAATGCACAATAAATCCAAGGTAGTTTGGGGGTGAGGACAGCCCTGGGATAGGAGGGGCTGGGAATCACAAAGGGTGTCATAGAGAAGGAGTGCTGGAGCTGCCTCTTCCAGGAAAGGGGGAGGGGAGAGGGGTCCAATTCGAGGCATGGGGCAAGCTCAGCCAAGATAACGGCACAAACTTTGAAGCATTATATAACTGTGACTAGTGGCTGCTGTTACGTTACTATGTATGTGCTTCCTTCAGCAAGGAGCAGAAATTGTCCTATTCAGCCAGGTCAGGGTATATAAGGATGGGGGTGGGGGCGGGCAGAGCAAGGTGGCAAAACATGAAGAGCACCAACTTGGGAACCCAATGGCCTGGGTTCAAATTTCGGCTTCGCCATTCCTAGCTGGGTGCTCTCAGGCAAGTTATCTAATCTTTCCAGGGCTCATTTTCCTCACCTGTAAAGTGAAGGGTGTTGAAGCTGACTGAGTTCTCCCCCTTCCCCCCACTCCCTTCCTTTTTTAGGTTATATATTCCAAGAGAATATTAGGACAGTGGAGGCAGACCTTGGAGATATTGTGGGTTCAGTTCTAGATCACTGTAATAAAGTGAATATTGCAATAAAGCAAGTCACAAGCATTTTTGGCTTCCCAGTGCATATAAAAGTTATGTTTATACTATAATGTAGTCTATTAAGTGTCCAGTAGTATCATGTCTTAAAAAAACAAAACAATGTGCATGCCTTAATTTAAAAATACTTTGTGGCTAAAAAATGCTAGCCATGATCTGAGCCTTCGACAAGTCTTAATCTTTTTGCTGATGGAGGGTCCTGCCTCGATGTTGACAGCCGCTGGCTGATCAGGGTGGGGGGTGCTGAAGGCTGGGGTGGCTGGGGCAATTTCTTAAAAATAAGACAACAATGAAATTTGCCACTTGAATACTTAGAGGCTGGCCTAATTTCGATATTGTTGTGTCTCAGACAATAGGGAGGCCAGAAGACACAGAGAGAGATGGGGACAGCCGATGGGTGGGGCGCTCACAGCACAGCCAACATTTACTGATTAAGTCTGCCATCTTACATGGGCTTGGATCGTGGAGCCCCGAAACAATTATGATAGTAACACGAAAGATTGTTGATCACAGACCACCATGACAGATATAAGAGTGAAAAAAGAATGAAATACTGAGAGAATGACCAAAATGTGACATGGAGGCACAACGTAAGCATGTGCTATTTCAAAAAATGGTGCCAGTAGACTCCCTCAATGCGGGGCTGCCATCAACCTTCGATTTGTAACCAACATTGGATCTGCACAGCACAGTAAAAACAAGTCATGTTTGTACTTCGAATGAAAGCCCTTGGTCCCACTTAAATGAGAAACCCTTTCTATCACTTCTAAAATAAGGTACTGTAATGGAATCATTTTAAGTCATTCTTATCAAAGGCCTAACCAGTTTCAAAATGGAGAGGCTCGTCAGCCCAGGAAAGACGCCTCCCTGGACTGATGAGGGTAGTGATGACACATGAGAACGAAGTCTTGGATTCATTCGGCTCATCAAGGCATCTCTCCGGTTCACCTTTCACTGGGTGGAAAGAAGAATCCTTAAAGGACGTGGTAGATGAAAGATCAAAAGCTTACAGAAAAACAACACTCCAGGGCAGGCCGACATTAAATGATGATCGTGATTCTATCCCTTTGGATTCTCTCTAAGCAGACATTCTTGGAATGAGGATAATTTAATTAATACAAATTGTCTCTAGCAGGCTTGTGCCCCAAACACAGAGTACAGTATATTTCTTCCACAGAGAGTTGGCCCAGATGGTTTTTCAAAGTCCTTTCCAGATCTGACTGTAGAGTCACTAAGGCACAGTCCCAGGTAGCCAGGGTTAGGTGGCTAGGAGTTTGAGGGGGGACCATCCCACAGCCCCTGGGTCAGGATGGTTGGGGGTTTGGGAGGCTGAGTAGGAAAACAGAAAACAATCATCGAAAGCCAGAATCAGGACAGATGGGAGCTAAGGGAGGGTTTAGGGAGGGGAACCAGGAAATAGTCTCCCCACAAACCGGGGTCAAACAGGGCTGGTGCGTGGGGTGGTGCTGGTGGTGGGAGTTGGGGGAAACCAGCTCACTCCACTTACCACTGGCTCAGCCCTTTGGGGATGATGTCATGCTGGAGCAGTGACAAAAGCTATAATGGGAAAAGTCTGCAAAGCCCCCTTTGTTACAAATCAGGCATCCTCCAAAGTTCCTGGAAAACCAAATCCTCTCGATTTCATTTTCCAACCTGAAAGGATGTGGGAGGGTGGCGGATGCTTTTTTTTTCTTTGAGTCTGGAGGTATGTATAGGTTCTGGTTTGTTTTCTGCCTAACAATACCCACTGTGACCCAGAAACCCAGTTTCTTCTTGGCTCTGAGGAAATGCCAGGCCAGCAGACCAACTATCCTGCCCATTCTACTCCAGTACAACAGCTCTGATCTTCCCTTCTAGAATAAAAGCCAAAGAGAAGAGACATATCCACTCCCTTAGATTTCTCCCAGCATCTAATACAGCTTTGCCATGTAGTAGATATCTCATCCACCAGAACATAGAGGCTCTTGGGATCACAGGATCGGTCAGTCAACAAACATGTGTTAAGTGTTCACTGTGAGTCAAGTAGTATCATGGATTTAGAACTAAGGGCCCTTGGAGGTCACCACGCCCAGCTTAACAGATGAGGAAACTGAGGCTGAAAGATGCCACGTGACTCATCCAGGGCCATACAGCCAGTGAGTCTGTGAGGCAGGATTAGAGATTTTACCCAATCCACCTGAAGGCAGACTTTTTCAGATGGGGAAACTGAGCCCAAAGGAGGTAAAATGACTTGTTCAAGGTCACTCTTTTCCAAAAGAAGGCCTCTGGTTTCTTACTGCCTCCTGAGTCAAGCTTGATGTTCCTTACAGAGAAGTGGATTGAAAGCCAGAAGATCTGGGTTCAAATGTGGCCACTGCTTCTTAGTCCTTGAGTATTTGGGGCCAGTCACAGCCATATCACAGCCATTATCACAACTGTTCACATTTACACAGCGCTTCAAAGTTTATAAAGCACTTCCTCTGTGAGTAGGGAATTTGAGGGTCCCCCATGACCCGCATTTTACAGATGATTGTGATAACAATAGCTCACAATTGTACATTGCTTTAAGGTCTGCAAAGCCTTTTATGTATGTGACCTCATTTAGTCCCCACAACTACCCTGGGAGGTGGAAGCCATTATTATCTCTGTGTTACAGATGAGAAAACTGAAGAACAGAGAAATTAAGTGACTTCATGATCACAAAGCAAATATGTGTCAGACCTAGGATTCAAACCCATGTCTCCTATTCAGTACCCTTTTTAAAAAATTATTTTATTTTTAATTTATGTAGTCCTCTTTCCATTCTACCATGCTATCAGTCAATCAACTAACCAGAAGTTAAGTACCTACTATGTGCCAGGCACTATGCACTATTCAGTCCTGCAAGCAACCTTGGGAGGTTGATGCTGTTACTAAGCACCATTTTACAGTTGAAGAAACTGAGGCAGACAAAGATGAAAAGACATGCCCAGGGTCACACAACTAGTAAGTATCCGAGGCTAGATTCGAATTCAAGTCTTCCTGACTTGAGGCACAACACTCTGTCCATTGTACTGGTGATAGCACCTGAGTGAAGCCTTGATAGAAAACACTCTAAATCACTGCTGATTACAGAAATGCAAATCAAAACAACTCCTGTCAGATGGGCTAACATGACAAAACAGGAAAATGATTAATGCTGGAGAGGATGTGGGAAAATTGGAACACTGTTACATTGCCAATGGAGTTGTGAACTGATCCAGCCATTCTGGAGAGCAATTTGGAACTATGCCCAAAGGGCTATAAAAATGTGCATACCCTTTGGCCCAGCAATACTACTTCTAGGGTTGTATCCCAAAGGGATCACACAAACGGGAAAGGGAGCCATAGGTACACAAATATTTATAGTGGCTCTTTTTGTAGTAGCAAAGAATTGGAAATCAAGGGGATGTCCATCAATTGGGGAATGGCTGAACAAATTGTGGTATATGAAGTTAATGGAATACTATTGTGCTATAAGAAATGGGGAAGATACAGACTTCATAATAACCTGGAAAAACCTACATGATATAATGCTGAGTGAGAGGAGCAGAACCAGGAGAACATTGTCCACAGCCACAGACATATTGATTCTGTGATGACTAACTTTGATAGACTTGGCTGTCCTCAGCAATACAAGGCTCAAAGACAGCTCCAAAGGACTCATGATGGAGAGAGCTGGCTACATCCAGAGAAAGAACTATGGAGTCTGAATGCAGATTGAGGCACACTGTTTGTTCTCTTTTTTTCTTATCTTTTGTTTTTGGGGTTTTTTTTCAGTTTTGTTTCTCCTTTCTCATGATTCCATTGGTCATAATTCTTCTTTACAACTTGACTATTGTATAAATAAGTTTAATGCGAAGTTATAGGTAGAAGATATGTCGGATCCCATGCTGTCTTGGGGAGGAAGTGGGGAAGGGAGGTGAAGAAAATCTGGAACTCAAAATCATGCGGAACTGAGTGTTGTAAACTAAAAATAAAAAATCTTAATTAAAAAAAGATGTAAAAAAAAGAAACTAGGGATAGTTCTGTCTCCAGGGCACAATTTCCACAACACAACAACCAACATTTATTCAGTCCCCACTAAGTGCCATGCTCAGAAGCAGAGGACCCCAGGAAAAAGAGGCCTGTCTCAGAAGTAAGGGGACCTAGGTTTGAATCCTGTCTCTGATGCTGACTATCTGTGTGACACCGTACCTCTCTCGTACTCAGCCCATTCCTTTGCAAAATGTGGGGCTTGAACTTGTGGTCCTACTCTGTGCAAAGCACTGGGACAAAAAAAGCACAGTCCCTGCCCTCAAGGAGGTTATATTCTGTGGGGGAGATAACATGTATACATACAAGCACAAGAGAATGTGGAAAGGGAAAGAGCCCTAGGAACTGAGCAGGGGATGGGGTGGGGTGGGAGGAAGCTTGGTTGAGGAGGGTCACTAGAGCTGGAGCCAAGAAGGAGGAAAAGTTTTGGAGAGGGAGAAAGCATCTTCTCCACTGTGCAGGGAGGAAAGGGCTTGGACCTCCATATGACATCAAAGGGTCTCTCCTAACTCTAAATCCTGGTTTCCTAGTGGACTGTGAGAGTCATAAGGGCCGGGTCCCATTCTTACCTAAACGTCATCTCTCTCTCTCATTTCTCGTATGATAATTATCATATTAAAACAGCAATAGTTACTGTGACAATAAAAATAATAATAGAATTGTATAGTGATACCGGTTCTCATTTTGGCCTCAAACTCAAAAAGCAGGTGCTTCTTACCTCTTCTTTTTTACAGATGAGGAAACTGAGTCTGAGAGAGGCTGAGTGATTTGTCTAGGGTCACATTGAGTTTGGGCCACCTGCTGGCCCTGTGCTTGGACAAAATGCCTTCCACAGGTCTCTTGTCTCTTTCTAACGACAAAGAATAGAGAAACGAAGGAGTTTTGTGAGAGAGAGACCCTGGAAAAAGTTCTCCGTTTGGGTAAGATAAACAACTAGAAACCATAGGCAGTGAGTTCCTGGGGCCTCACCGCCGCCCCTCCTTCTCGTAACTGTAGGCTAATAATCACTTTTCCTCCTCCGTCTATAAAGTGATAGAGGCTCCTGGGATAATGTCTGCATGACTCAGCTGGAGTGCTTAGGGATGAGCTCATCATCGCCATCACCGTTTCTAAGAGAGAGCCCCGTCCCCACAGTCCAGACACATAACACCCACTTTAGGTAAATCATCTAAACAGGCTGGAAGGATTATTCCACTGGAGGAGGATTTAGTCATGGAGGAGGGGATTGTGTCCCCTACTGACGAGGAGCAGAGTGGGGTGCCTTCTGGATGGGGAGTCAGGAAGAGCCAGGTCCAAATCGATCTCTGTGGCTAGGGGCAAGCCACTGAACTGCTCTGGCTTCAGAAGATGCTCTCAGAGAGTAAATGCTAGACTGCTGATCCATGGGGCACAAAGGGAGCTTCTACACCCAAGAAATTCTAGGTTACTGACATGAGAGGGGGAGGAAGGGCAGGAAGATGGGTTAAGTGACAATGAAGGAATGGATGGGAAAAGCCTTTTCAAGCACTTACTGTGGGCCAGGGACTGTTGGGTACATTGTACAGGGGAATCAGGTCAGGTGGGGCTCCTGCTGAGTGCAGGAATGTGTTAGAGTACACAGAGTCCTGGGTTCAAATCGTACCTCTTAAACATACCATCTGTGTGACCTTAGGCAAGTCACTGACTCCCTGAGCCTCAGTTTTTCTTGATTTTTCCATCGAGGGGGCTGGACTGAATGAGCTCTCAGGTTCCTTCTGTACCTAGATGTCTAATCCTTTGTGAGTTTATGGAAGGCCAAGGGCACAGGGCCCCATGGAAGGAGCAGGACAGAAAAGGAAGGAAGGATACCCCCAAAGGCAGAATCTGACTGGTTCATGACTTGGCCCCGGGCTGGCCCTAGGGGACATAAGCTCAGTGACAGGAACATGACGTGAGAAGATCCTGGAGTATTAGCAATGGAGGGACCTTGGAGATCACTTGGCCAAGTCCTTCATTGTAAAGAAGAAGGTAAGACCAGAGAAAGGAAGGCAGTGGACCACGGTCACACGGCAGGGAAACACTGAAACAAGGGCTAGATGCCACGTCTTTCAACGACTCATCCAGTATAGACCATCTGCCAAAATGAGGTGATATTTGTAATGCGCTTCGTCAGCCACACAGCACCATTGAGATACTAGTTATTACTGTCTGCTGCCCTCTCTGCCCCTGTCTCTCTCTCTGACTCTGGCTCTCTGTCTTTGCCTCTCTATCTATGTTCTCTCTAGCTGTCTCTGTCTCTCTGTCTGTCTGTCTCTCCCTGTCTGTCTCTGTCTCTCTCCCTCTCTGTCTCTGTCTCTCTTTCCCTCTCCCTCCCTCCCTCCCCCCCCTCCTCTCTGTCGGTCTGTCTCTGTTTCTCTCTCCCTGTCTCTTTTCCCCTCTCTGTGTCTCTGTCTCTGTCTCTGTGTGTGCGTCTCTGTCTCCGTCTGTCTGTCTCTGTTTCTGTCTGTCTGTCTCTGTCTCTCTGTCTCTCTCTCTGTCTGTCTATCTCTTTCTCTCTCTCTGTCTCTGTCTCTCTCTCTGTCTCTGTCTGTCTCTCTCTCTCTCTCTCTCTCTCTCTCTCTCCCATTTTAGAAATAAGTGACTAGTGCAAAGCCCTTCAGAGCAGCCCTCCTAAGCACCAAGGACAACATTTCACATGAAGGGATGGGGGACCAAGAGGGGTCTTCACAGTGAGTTGCTGAGACCTCCAGAGAGGAAGTATCCTGTTAGGCATCCCCAAGCCTCTGGCCTCTAGAAGCCGCTGGAGAGATAAGGCCAGGGTCCAGGTCAGGACAACCTCCAAGCATGTGGCACCTAACTTGGAGTGAGAAGGCCCTAACCCTTGGAATTTAAAAAATTTCTAACTGTGCCTTTTCCTGCTGAGGGGAATAGGAAGGGGGTGGGGAGTGAGAGAAAGGGACTTTTCAGGCCCCACCACCTTTTATATAGGACTTAGGATGTGAGTGAGAGGGCAGATAGGAACTACAGCACAATGATAATGATGGCGATGGGGATAAGAGCCTCTGGTGCAAGGAAGAGTCCACAGAACATGGAAGAACATGGAAAACCAAAGAGAGGGAGGCAGTTTATTCTGAACACCATCCAAAAGACGGAGGGGGAGAGAGACAGAGACAGAGACACAGAGAGAGACAGAGACAGAGACACAGAGAAATAGAGAGACAGACAGAGAGAGACAGACAGAAGTAGAGAGAGAGAGACAGAGAGACGGAGACAGAGAGAGAGACAGCGACAGAAATGGAGAGAGAAACAGAGACAGAGAGACAGACAGGGGCAGAGAGAGAGAGAGAGATGGAGATAGATTCAGAGACAGAGACAGACAGAGGAGAGACAGAGGGAGATGCAGACAGAGCAATGTAGATTATTTAAGGACACATAGTAGAAACTGACCCATGGTGCGGGCTGTAAAGCTGAGTATCAGTCAAATGCCAAACAGGAAGTGCCCTAATTCTCTTTTGCGGACTGATACACCACGAGCCCCGATGCTACAATGTAGACTTCAAAGTACTCTGTTAAAGTCAATAATGAACTACAGGAACAGAAGCAGCGTCACACCCTCCACTTTTGTCCACAATTGTCCAGACAGAGGCACCAGGGGGCACCATAGTGCAGAGGGTGGGGAAGGGGGTGGGGTTGGAGTCAGGAAGACCTGAGTTCAAATATGACCTCAGACACTTACTAGCTGTATGACCCTGGGCGAGTCATTTAGTCTCTGCTTGCCTTAATCCACTGGAGAACTATATTTGCCAAGAAAACCCCACAGCCAGTATTGGCGTGCTGTGGTCTACAGGGTCCTGGAGAATCAGACACAACTGAACAACAAACATCGAGCCACAAAAACATAAGGATAATTTCAATAGGTGTTGCCAGAGCAAGTACCTGCAGTTTCCCAGCTCCATGAAATAAAAGGTCTTGCAATACAGAGTCCTAGCAAAGATCAAAACCATGAGGGAAAAGGCCGAGGTTCATGTAGTGTCTGATGTCTGCTTTGTTACTGGAGAGGAGCTTAAGGCCTGAAGTGTTATTTAAATATAGAAAGCAGTGTATGTATCCGTTTGTGTGGCCGTCTATAGAACGTTAAACATAAAAGAATAGTCAGGGGACAGTGCCTTGTCCCAGGACCATTTCTATGGGAATCCCACTGAGAAAGATGAGAATGAGAGGATGCCACTGATGATAATAACAACACGAAGATTCCATTTCTACCTGGAAAAGAGGGTCTTGGGTTTCTAAGTCGTGGTTCAGAATCCTTCCCTCCTTCCCTTTCAGTGGAGTCCGATCGAAGTCAGAGGACCATGGTACAAATCCCGCCTCTGATTTTTAATACCTGGGTGACATGGATAAGTTGAGCTTTCCAAAGGTTTTGCTAAGAACAAGTCTCATCCAGCACAGCCCAGACATAGAACACCCACTTCAGCTAAACCGTCTACACTGCCAGGAAGGGGTTCTTTGCCTAAGATGACTCAGCTGGAGCAGCATTCACACTGATTCACATCAGTCAGTCAAAAGGCATTTATTAATTGCCCATTTACTGTATGACAGGCACTGTGTTAAGTTCTGGGGTTATAAAGAAAAGCAAAAACTGGTCATGGCCTTCAAGGTGCTCCCAGTCTAATGGGGGAGATAGCAGTAATTCAGGATCAGGTCATCACCAGCAGAAATTAGAGAAGGGTTATATACTGGAGGAGCCTGGCCTTAGTGACCAATGCAGACTCTACAAGGAAACAGCGCAAAGTGTGTAATATATCAAAGCAGGTTGCAAAGGTTTAGCATCTACCTAGAAAATAATCCACCACCAGAATTATACACCAGAAACTGACTCTCTTACATAAACTAACAGACAACAAAAGTCCCAGGACTACAAATACGAACCCCAAACTATTCTTAAGAATTCCAAATAAATAAACTGCACCAGGACTAGGGTATTATCAATCAATAAACATTTATTAAGTGCTAGGTGCTTTCCTAAGTTCTGGGGATATAGAAAGAGACAAAAACCAACCCCTGCCCTCAAGGAGTTTACAATCTAATAGGGGAGACAACATGCCAATAAATATATATGAAGAAAACTCTATACATACAGGAAAAATAAGAAATGATTAACAGAGGGGAAGCACTGTAATTAAAAGGGGTTAGGAAAAGATTCCTGTAGAAGGTAGATTTTAGTTGGGACTTAAAGGAAGCCAGGGAGGTCATTAGTTGTAGCAGAGGAGGGAGAGCATTCCAGGCTTAGGTATCAGCCAAAGAAAATGCTTGGAGCTCAGAGAGATGGAGTGTCTTGTTCACTGAACAGCCAGGAGGCCGGTGTCACTGGATTGAACCGTACAAGGTGGGGAGTAAGGTATGAGGGGACTGGAAAGGTGGGAGGGGGCTGGGTTTGGAATGGCTTTGAATGCCAAGCAGAGAATTTTGTATTTGCTCCTGGATCAAATGTCATCCATAATCACCCAGCTGTGATATTGACTGATAAAAACTTAAGAACAATGTTTTAAAGAGATATCTCCACACCAAATACTCATAACCTCCAAACTCTGTGCTATGAATGATTTTCCAAAAAGAGTTTCTTCTAGCAGAAGAAACTAAACCCATCTGGAAACAGGGTGAAGGAAGGAAACAGGGTGTCTTCTATTGGAGAGGTCTTGAAGGTGTTTTCAAAGAGTCTACCTCCAAGGAGCCTACACCCAAAGAGCCAACATCCAAGGAGCCTCCAAGACAAGCTCACATCCCAACACCTCCTCAGTCACAAAAAGCCATCTTTTCCCCCTCTGCAGAGGCCTCAGATCGTTAAATATAAATCAATAACTGCAGGACAGCAACACGCCCCAAGACAAGAAGACAAGACGAGAAGAGTGAGACAATAACGACCACCGTAACTGACACTGACATAGCAGCCCCTTAAGGTTTGCAAAGTACTTTACGTCCTTGTCTCATATGACTTTGACCACAGTCCTCAAGTCCACAGGGGCTCATTATCAGTCTGCGTACCATGATGCATCTGGCCAGCCATCTCTCGACCCCACCACTGTGTCCCATCATGCCATTTATTTCTCACTCCAGACTTTCAAAAAAAAGATTCCAAAGAATTTGGCAAATGATCTGTGATGATCCCTACTCTATTTTGCTGTGGGACAGATAACCTGAGGCCCAGCGGGACCCAGGCCCTGGAGCTTTGCTATGGTAAGTTGCAGGTGCCATTGGGAATCTCCGTCTTTGTACAAGATGCAGCAGCGCAGAGTGGATCTGTGCTCAGGAAGACCAGAGTTCAGGTCCTGTCTCTCACATGTTTTGGCTGTGTAACCCTGGACAAATCACTTAACCTCTCTGTGTCCATAGGCAACTCTCTAAAACTATAAACTGTGGAACTATCTGTATCTGGTAGAGGGACTGCCATTAACAAAAGACTCCTACATCCTTGAAATCACAGGGCCAGACCAAAGAAAGACTGCACAATAAAGAGTGATTATCTGGTATATGTGTACCAGAAAGGATCCAAACCATGACTTCTAGAGAAGAGAGGATCTAGTGAGGAGAAGAAAGACTAGGAGGAGGAAGAAGAAAGAGGAGAAGAAGAGAGGGAGGGGGAGGAAGGAGAAGAAGAGGAGGGAGAGGGGGAGGAAGGAGGGAGGGAGAAGGGGGGAGAGAAGAAGAAACCACACTATTCAAAACACTCAAAAGAATTTTTTTTTCAAAAGACAGTGTTCAGAAGTTTTTCTTCATATCCAGCCTGGATTTGCTTCTTTACATGTTCCCCCCATGGCACCCGGTTCTTCCCTTTGGAGCCATGCAGAACCAGGCTAAGTCCTCACCACACTGTGCTGGGAAATATTTTAAGGGAGGGAAGAGGAGGAAATATTGGTCCTGTTTTCTGACAGAGAAAACTGAGGCCCAGAGAAGGGAGAAATAGAAATGATTGATAACCATTTGAAAAATTGCTCAAATCCCTGAATAGTCAGAGACATGAATATTAAAACAATCTAGGTACTTTTAAAAATCCATTTTTAAAAAATCTTGCCTGGGCTGCAAGGGCAGTAGCCACTCCAAGCCTTAACCCCTTCCCTCCCTTCCTGATTGGTACAGAAGCTCTGCCCTACTCAGTTCTCAGCTTCTATCCTGGACTGGTTCACTCCTTAGGCAGCCTGGTGCCCTACTCCCACCAACCCCAAATTTCCACTGCTTCAGAGGGCTCATCATATTGGTGCTATCCAATGCAAATACCCTCTCAGCTTCCCAAACTCAAGCAACCCACCAGCCTCAGCCTTCCTTGGTAGCTTGGATCCCAGGCATGTGCCACCATGCCTAGAGGGAAGGTATTCCTTTACAGCCACTAAACTGGCAGACTTCACTGGCAAAGTCATGCTATTACACTCCTGGAAAGGTGGCAATTCATACAATCTTATTTTTAAAAAAATATATTTTATGATATTTTTATCTTTATAATAGCCACTTCTAGAGGTAAAAAACTCTCCCTTCCACATTAATTTCCTTGTAACAAAGTAGAACAATTAAGCAAAAACATTTGATACAGCATCTAAGCATGTGGGTAACCTTCTGTCTTTGTCACTGCCACCTCCCCCATCCCCCCACCCCCACTCTGCTATAAAGAAGAGAGCTTCATTAGCTCTTCTCCAAGCCCCTCACTGGCTTTTCAGTTCCTCAGAACTTGACTTCCTTAGTGATCTTTTCATTTATATCCTTGTAGTAGTCATAGTGTATTCTCCTGGTCTTTCTTAGTTCACTTTGCATCAGTTCATACCAATCCTCCTATGATTCTCTAAATTCCCCACATTTGTTATTTTTTCCAGCATACAAATATTCCATTGCATTCATGTAGGGATAGGGGCTATAGCTATGATTTATTTTTCATAAGGAACTCCCAGATGAGGAAACCTCAAATAATGTGGGTCAGTGTCTCCTCCGCAATCTTGAGCTTCTGAGAACCTCCTAGAGTAATTATCCAGAGTTACACAGTCAGTTACATCAGAGGTGGCTCCCTGGCCAGCTGTCCTTCCAATGCACCCACTGCTTCTTTTCTATTCTTATGCCACAGGGTAGGGGGACAGTTTAAGCCATTCCCAAATCAATAGGTATGTATTTTGTTTCTACTTTTCCACTATCACAAAAAGTATTGCTACACATATTTTAGCATATACTGAGCCTTTGTTTCTGTCTTTGACCTCCTTTGGGATTAAGCCAAGCAATGAGGTGATTGGGTCAAAGAGTATAACAATTTATTCCCTCCTCTTGCCTAATTCTAAATAGAAATCCAGACCGGTTGGACTGTATTTCATAGCTCCCCCCAGAGGGTACTAGCATGCTGCAGTCTTATCAGAAAGCAGTAAGGATTTCTATAAGTAGAGTTACCACAGTCTTTGAGGCAGAGATTCCATGGCTAGGACTCTACCCTAGGGATGTGATTGATGAAGGCAGGGAGAAGGAAAGATAGCACTATAAAAGTGCCAACAGCATTATTCAGGATAGCAAAAATCCTGAGCCATGTGCTGGCAGATACCCTGAGGGACTCAGGGTGCAGAATGGGACAGACATTTTTGAACATGGCCAATGTGGAAATATGCTTTGCTTGACTATGTTTATTTGTTACACATATTTTATTTTTCTTTCTCTTTTTTTGTTTTTAGTCAGGGCTGGGATGGGAGGGAGAGAAAATAAATGGTGCTAATTGAGTTTTTTTTAAAGGAGACTGTCTCAGGCTAAGTTCCATAACAAATACCTCAGGCATCCCTGAGTGAGAAAGAGCTCTGTGTGGAGTGATGAATGTTTTCTCCACTCCCCTTGTGTGGAGAATTCCAGGGGATGGGGGAGAAGGAGGAGGGGGAAGGGAGTACTAACCTGCCAAAGCCATATCTATGATCTCTCCCCAAAAGCCAAAAAGGGTATGCATCCCTGAACCAAGCCTAGGACACTGCCGGTAACAGAGGCCTCATCACAAGTCCTCATTAGGGAGCCCTTTGATGAAAAGCCTTTCATTAAGTCTAGGCCACCAGACCAGCAGGAAGCAGATCGCCAAGGGCAAAGGTTGAATGATGAGCTGAAATTTCATTTGGTTCCCTGTGTAAACAGTAAAAGAAGCCTTGTAGACCTAGAAGGGGGCAGGAAGCAAGATGGTAGGGAGCAGAGATGTTAAGACTCACGTTCCATGGATTGGAGACTGAGTCAGAGAAAGGGAATTCAGGGTTTTCATAATTGTACAATATGCTAGTGCAAGGGATATGGAGGTGGCAATTGACAATACAGGAAGGGAACCAAGGTGTAGGTAAAGAGCTTGTCTGGGCCTAACCTTAGTCTCATATAGAACCTTGAACCCATCCAGTTTTCTCTAGGTGTTGGCAACATTACCAAGTAGATACTTGTCTTCCTTGGTCCCCTCTTAGTGTCACTCTCCCCAGTTTCGCTGCCCCCTCCTCAATCAGCCCATCACCCAGTCATTGCTGTCATGCACCCCCTAGCAGCCTAGGGTCTTTTACACTGGTGCTTCAAACACACTGTTCATGTCTTCCTTCCAAACCACTACCAAAGCTCAGTTTTATACAAGCACAAGATGCAAGGCCTAGAAGAGGCCTTAGAAACCACTAACTTGTGATTTTACAGATGAGGAAGGAGAGAGTCATTTGTCTAGAGAGCCTAGAGAGAGGGAGTCATTTGTCTAGAGAGCCTAGAGAGAGGGAATCATTTGTCTAGAGAATCTAGAGAAAGGGAGTCATTTGTCCCCTTGGTTAATGGTAGAACTGGGGCTAGAACCCAGGCCTTGTGGTGCCTAGACCTGTGCTTTTCCACTCACCATAGGAGCCTCTATTTACCTTCAAAAGAGGTTTCACTTTGTTCAAGTCAGCCCATCATGTCTGCTACCACTCTCAGCTTCACTTTGCCTATAGATTTGGCTGCCTTTCTCTTCTTTGTCTTTATCCAAGACAGTGATAGAAAGGTAAGCTAAGGGAAGGCTGAGAACAGAACCTTGTGGCACACGAGACCTCCCTCCAAGTGGACATCAATTCATTAATTGATACTTTTTACTCATAATCATGCAACTGGATGAATCCCCCTAAATGAGTCCCCAGATCACAGATTTAGAGCTGCAAAGGGGCCTTAAATGTCAAGCCCTTCACTTTAGAGAAAAGGAGACTGAAACCCAAAGAGCTGACTTGGCCCAGGTCACACGGGTAGGGAGAAGCAGAGTTGAGATCTGAACTCAAATTATCTGACTCCAAATTCAGCCATCTTTCAGCTGCCTCACCATACTATTATCCAGCCAACATCTCTTCATCTTATCCACAAAAACTACTATAAGGCAATTCCTTAACCCAAAGGAATGGAGCTCTAATGCTGGAGTCCCAAGTATCTTACAAAGCTGGTAGGGGAGGGGTTTTGTAGGGAAGAGGGTCTTTCCAGTGCTCCCTAATCACCAAGCCCCCTTTACCCACAAGGGCTAACCACGTCAGCCTGTACAAGCACGTCTCCACTACACTGTAGATGAAAGAATCTCGAGCCATCTAACTGCTATGAAGATTCTTCCCCTGTAGCCAAGTCCCATTTCAATGACCTAGTTTTGCAGGATGCCAGCAGGGGAAGAGGTGCAGGCTCTCGGCCCCCAGCCAATGGCTTGTTTGCACATGGAAAGTTCCCGCAGTGGCTGTGGACGGGGAAATGCCGCTGTGAGTCATGGCAGCCACAAGCCGAATCCCCATTACAGCAATAGGGAAGCATTCGAGGGAAATGAAAAACAACGGAGATCTGTGAAGTCATCCTATGCCTCCGACCTCACTGCTCCCTAGGAGGGCTTAGCTGGCCATGGTAAATGCCTTTGGCACTTCTGCCTGGGTCTTCTGTATCCTGCTACCATGTGCTGGCTTCTGGCTTGGACTGCAGCCTCCAGCTGTGTGCCAATCTTGTCTATCTGGATGGTCTGAAACATCCTCATCCAGGTCTTCTGTTCCCCTTTGTGACCAGGACAGTGGTATGCATGCAGCAAATGCAAAGGGGAAAGGAAGAAGGGGAAGGGAACGGAAGGGAAGGGAAGGGAAAGGAAGGGAAGGGAAAGGAAGGGAAGGGAAGGGAAGGGAAGGGAAGGGAAGGGAAGGGAAGGGAAGGGAAGGGAAGGGAAGGGAAGGGAAGGGAAGGGAAGGGAAGGGAAGGGAAGGGGAAAGGGAGGAAGGAGAAAAAAAGGAAAGGGGGTAAAGGAAGGAGAGAGAGGAAGGGAGAAAAAAAGGAGGAGGAAGATAGGTGAAAGAGAAAAGGAGATAAAAGCAAAAGAGAGGAGAAAAATGGGAAAAGAGAAGTAAAGAAGGGGAAGGAAGAGAAAAAGGGGAAGCAGAGAAGAGGGGAAGGGGAAAGTAGAGAAAAAAGGAGAGGGTAGAAGAGGAACAAAAAGGAGAAGAAGGAAAAGGAGAAAGAGAAAAGGAGAGAAGGGGAAAGAAAGGAGGAGGGGAAAAGGCCTCATCCCACTGCCAAGCACAGTGGCCTTTTTTCAATAATCACTTCCATAGTGATAAGCAAGTCTCCTACAGGCAGATAGGTGGTGCAGTAAAAAGGATGCTTGGCTTTCAATCCGGAAGATCTGGGTTTAAATCCTGCCTCAGGTACTTATTTAGATGCGTTACCCTGGACAAGTCATTCCTTTCTCTCAGCTTAGTTATTTCATCTGTTAAAAAAAACTGGGCAAGAATCAAATGAGTTTACCCAAAGGTCTGCAAACCCTGAAGTATTACATAATGCTATTATTGCTATTAAAAATTATAACCCCATCACACCGTTGACAACAGAGTAGGGCCAGCCTAGCTAAGCATGCAAAGGTTCCTCACCAGTAATCTGGCTGCTTGGCAACTAATTCTGCTTTTATGGACTGTTAATTATTTTTTTACAGTTTTGTAACTTCCTCTACTTCATCTGCTCAACCTTCTCCAGTCTGCTTTTTGACTTAATCATTCAATGGAAATTATTCTCTCCAAAGTTGCCAGTGAGCTCTTCATTGCCAAATCATAGTCTTCAGCCTTTTTGGCCTCTGCAGCCTTGGACATTGGTGCTCTTCCTCTCTTTTGGTTACTCTATCCAGTCTGGGTCTTCATGTCTGATTCATTCTGCTCAGTCTCCATTTATGTATCTCCTTCCTGATCACACTCACTAGCTGTAGGTGTCCTTCAAGGCTCTGTCCTGGGCTCTCCTTTTCTTTCTCTATTCCATCTCACTTGGAGGGTTCAGTTACCATCTCTATGCAGACAATCCTCAGATCTAGAATATTAATCCCTACTCTGGTTCCATATCACCAACAGTCTCTTGGGCAAATCCAATTAGATGTTTCATATGTATCTGAACTTTAACGTGGCTGAAACAGAACTCATTTCCCCCTCCCAGCTCTCCCCTCTTCCTGTGTGACTATTATTATAGACAACACCAGCCTCCCAGTCACCCAGGCTTGAAACTTTGGTGTCATCTTCAATTCCTCCCCTCCCTTCATCACCTCTTGACTGGACTATTGTATTACCCTTGCAACTAGTCTCCTTGCCCCAGGTCTCTCCCTCTCTCCAATCCATCCTCTGCTCAGCTGCCAAGGCACAGGTACGTCCATGTCTTACTTTCTTCTCTAACCAATGGACTTCCATGGTTCCCTATTATTTTCAAGACCAAATATAAAATATTTGATTTGGTTTTCAAAGCACTTTACACCCTGGACTGTCCTACCTTTCCAGGCACCCCTCTACATACTCTGTGATCCACTGGCCTGGTTGTTCCTTGTACACAACACTCCTCTTCAGCCCATGACTGGCTGAGCATTGAATTATGTTCCTCCACACTGCTGTGCTCAGGCTTCCTGCAGGACTCAGCCAAAAGCCCGCCCCCCCCCCCCCCGCCCACCTCACTTCTGCAGGAAGCCCTTCTGGTCTTCTCAGATTTCACTCCACTCCACAGACTCCACAAACTCGTTGCTGTTCCTCATGCACTATGCTCCACCTCCCATCTCCAGGCCTTTGTACAGGCTGTTGTCCCTGTTCCCTGCATTTTGTATTCCCCCATTAGAATGCAGCCTCCTTTAGAGTTGGGGTCAACCTTGTTTTCTTCTTTTTACATCCCCTTACAGTGCCTGACACAAAGTAAGACCTGGATAAATGCTATCTATCTATCTATCTATCTATCTATCTATCTATCTATCTACCTACCTACCTACCTACCTATCTACCTATCTACCTACCTATCTGTCTGTCTATCTGACTTGCCCAGGGTCACACAGCCAATACATGACTTGGACCCAGGTCTTCCTGATACCATGCCATGCTGCCTTCCATTCAGAGACTAAGATCCCAGAATCTCTGAACAGAGGTAACAAAATTCCCAATGGGCTCCATAATTTCTCATAACATAGATCTTGGGGACTGACCCTTTCGGGCCTCAGACTACCTCACTGCCAAACAGATCGGGGATTGTCAAGGAATGTTTGTTGAGTTCTTTGGAATGTTTTCTTGAAAAGGAATGAGTGTCAGAATGATGCATGGTGGTGGCCCAAAGAGAAGGATGGCCAGATGGGCATTGTGCCTTCTCCCTGTGGACATTGGTGTTGCCTCAAATGCTCACTAGCTAGCTGTGTGACCTGCAGAAGTCATTTGTCCTGTCAGCCTCAGTTTCCTTGTCTGTAAAATAAGGAGATGTAATAAACTATCTCTTTGAAAATCCTAAAGATTCAACTAAAAATTTAGTTGAAACAATTAATAATTTTAGGAAAGTAGAAGGATATAAAATAAGCCCATGTCAATTAGAAGGATTTTTATATATCACCAAAGAAATCCTTTAAGAAGAGATAGCAAGAGGTAGCCCACTAAAAATAACTGTAGAGAGCATAAAACACCTGAGAGTATACCTGCTAAAACAGACCCAGGAACTAAGTGGACATAATTATAAAATGCTCCTTATGCAAATAAAGCCAGATTTAAATAATTGGAGAAATATTAATGGTTTATCGGTAGACAAAACCAAAATAATAAAAAATGACAATCTTATCCAATTTATTTATTCAATGCCATCCCAATTAAATTGCTTTAAAAATTATTTTACTGAGTTAGAAAAAATAGCAAAATTCATTTGGAAGAACAAATGTTTAAGAATTTCTAATGGAAAAAATGTAAAGTAAGGAGCTTCAGCAGTACCAGACCTCAAACTACATTATAAGTCAGTAAGCCACAAAGCTATCTAGTACTGGCTAAGAAATAGAAAGGTAGACAGGGGAACAGAATAGACATGCAATATACCGTAGTCATATAGTAGTATAGCAACGTTGTGTTTGACAAACGTAAAGATTTATGTTTTGGGGATAAGAATTCATTATTTGGTAAAAATTGTTGGGAAAGCTGGAATGCAGTCTGGCAAAAATTGGGCATAGACCACTATCTTAAACCATGTACCAAGATGAGGTCAAAATGGGTACATGACCTAGATATAAAAGGAGATATCACAAGAAAATTAGAAGAACATGAACATATTACCTATGAGAGTCATGGATAGGAGAATAATATAAGAAGAAACAGGAGATAGAGAGCATTCATTGTAAGGTGTAAAATGGGTAATTTTTATTATGTTAAATTAAAGGGTTCTTGTACAAATAAAACCAGTGTAGCCAAGATTAGAAGGACATCAGAAAATTCAAGGGAAAATGTTTATAAACAGTCTCTCAGACAAAGGTTTCATTTCTCAAATATATAAAGAACTTTGTCAAATTTATAAGAAAAAGAGTCATTCCCCAATTGATAAATGATTAAAGGATATGAATAGGCAGTTTTTCAATGAAGAAATCAAAAGTATATGGTCATATGGAAAAATGCTCTAAATCGTTATTGATATAGAAATGCAAATTAAAACAACTTTGAGATATCATCTTATACCTATCAGACTGGCTAAAATGATCGATGCCCTTGAAATGAGGAATGGCTAAACAAGTTGTGGTGTGTGATTGTGATGGAATACTGTTGCGTTATAAGAAATGATGAGCTGATTGATTTTAGAAAAACATCGCAAGATTTGGATATATGAAAGAAGATGCTCTCCACCTCCAGAGGAAGAACTCATAAATAGAAGTATGTGTAGCATGATTTATACACGTACGTGTGTGTGCGCGTGCGTTTAACTGTAGCCTTCTCTAGGGCAGGGAGCGGAGGGATGGAGAAAAGAAATAAGGGCAGTTGGACTTGCTGGCCTTGAACATCCTTTACGGTTCTGAACCTATGACCCTAAGATTGTCTAAATTTGCCTGATCCAGTGCCCTAGCAGCATTTTGACTCACCTTCCTCCCATTCAAGCTGTCAATGCCTCTCTTATCCCAAGCAATCTAGATCTGAGCTCAGTGCTCAAAATGAGTTATCCTGGAGCTACAATTAAGGCAATAAACTGAACAGAGACCTATTAAGTATGTCATAAACAAGCTCACTGTCTCAGTTCTTTGGGTGTATAGTGTGAGGAAATTAGAAAATCCTATGTACTTTTCATTGCTGCTCAATCTAAATTTATCCCTGCAGAATCACAACCTAAGGAGGGCAAAAGTCCATTTTACAGGCATGGGGAGAAGGCATTGTTGGGAAAATAGATGCTCACCAGGGTACATGAGCCAGATCAATCAACCAAGCAGCCAACATTTACTGAGTGCTTTTACAGGCTCGGCACTGTCATAGGTACTATGGAGTTGGGGCACGGGGGAGTAGGGAAGGTAATACGGAACTTTAGGGCAGAGCCTCTGTGAGATGAGCAACACATCTGAAATTTTCCAGGAGATTATATGAGCTAAACTCCATGGGGGCACATTACTAGGGCTGTAGACTGGATTTAACCATCAAAAGCCACCAATATTGTTGGAGGCTTAGATCATGCTCATCATTAGAAACCAGAATGACATCAGCTTACATTTTTGAAAGGTCTAAGGCTCCATAGTCTGAAAAAGAGAAGGGTCCATGGGTACAGGATGGCTGTCATTGAATATCTGAAGGGCTGACAGTTGGAGGGGGATTAGCTTTATTTACCATGGCCGGAAAATATGCATCCTATGCTCCAACCAAACCAGCCTACTTAACAGATGGACTTTCATCTATGAGGGACTGGTTGATATAGTAGATAGGGCACTGGACTTGTAATCAGCAGGTCCTGAGTTCAAATCCTACCTCAGACACTAACTGGCTGTATAAGTCTAATCCCTCTGTGCCTTAGTTTCTTCATCTATAAAGTGAAGGACTTGGTCTTGAGACCATCCAAGGTCTTTTCTCTTCTAACCCTAAAACAATATAATGGGATACAAAGATGAATTGCCTTCGTACATACCCACACACACATAATTGTTATATATATAATATACACATACCACAACCACAATGAACATACACACACATTATATGTATGTGTGTGTGTGTGTATAATGGTGTGTAGGTAGATAGAGAGATAGATAGACAAATAGATGTGGGCAGCTAAGTAGCACAGTGAATAAAACACTGGGCCTGGAGTCAGAAAGACCTGAGTTCAAATTTGACCTCAGATTCTTACTATCCGTATGACCACGGGAAAGTCACTTCACCCTATTTGCCTCAGTTTCCTCATCTGTCAAATGAGCTGAAGAAGGAAATGGCAAACCACTCCAGTATCTTTGCCAAGAAAACCCAAACAGGATCACGAAGAGTCAGACAATTGAAATGCCTGAACAACAACAAGTTTCACACTCACACACACAGACACGCATGTGTATGTAGGCAATGGCAGTATATGTTGAGCACCTATTGTATGCAAAGCATTGTGTGAGGGCTGAGGGAAACATAAGGAGGAATGAAACAAGGCCTTGTACTCAGAGAGCTTCCAATCTAGTTGGAGGAGACATGAGGAAGGTTTAGACTTTATGGAAAGACAAACTTGCTAAAAAATGGAACTATCTCAAAGCAGAAGGGCCAGCCTTAGGAAGGAAGGAGGGAGAGTGTTGATTCCCCTTAGTTTGGAATGTTCTAGAAAGGACTAGATGGCCACATGTTGAAGGTACTTAAGAGGATATCCTTGATTGGGTAGAGGTTGGACTCTATCCCTCCCAGTTTTGAGAGTGAGTGACCCTCCCATGGAGGTCTTAGAGGAGAGGCTAACTGATCACTTGTAGGAATATTATTGTGGGGATTCCTTGGGGGTTTGAATTGGACTAGATGGCCACCAACTCTCAAATTCTGTGATTCCATGAAATGTGCAAACTACGAGTTGGTGAGTTACTCCCATTGTGTCTATAGCATGAATGTGACTCTGATTTTCCAGACTGTTCCAGGAGACAACATACTCTAGCAGATCCCACCAAGCCAGCAAGGCTTTGAGCATGAGCCCTGCCTGGAGGGGTGCCATCAGCTGATATGCGACAACCATTCTAGTCTAGTTCCTCATTGTTCCTCACCCAGACTAGTACAATGGTCTCCTAACTGGCCTCCTTGCCCACTCCACACAACTGCCAAGGTGATTTTCCCTAAAGTCCAGGTCTGACCATGCCAAGAAATCCCAGTGGGTCAATATTACCCTTGAAACCAAATGCATATTTCTCTGTCTGAATCCCAGCCTTTCACACAATCTACAAACCCGTCAAAAAGTCTTCTTGCTGTCCCTCACATGCCATCTCATCTTCCAGCCCTCTAGTTTTGCACATCCCCCAGGCCTGGAATGCCCTCCCTCTTCACCCTCATCTCTTGGAGACTTTAGCTTCCTCCAAAGCTCAGTTCGAGGGCCGCCACCCACAGAGTCCCTAGAGCTGCCTTTGCTTCCCCACCAAAAATGACCTTGTATGTGTTTACTCGACACTTTGTAGCCTTTTATATATCTACGTGTTGTTTCTTGGATAGAAGTAAGCCCTCTGAGGGAGGCAATGTTTCATCTTTGTCTTTGTATCCCAAGGGCCTCTCACTGTGCATGGCACATAGTAGGTACATTAAAAATGCTTGTTGATTGATAGAATGTGGGCCCCCTGAAGGTAGGATTGCTTCATTTTTGCTTTTGTATTGCCAAAGCCTACCACATAGTGGGTGCTTATTAAATGTTTGATTGTTGACCTGCCTAGCTAAGCTAGTGAGGCTCATCACCAGGTGGACCACAAAGACATGCCTCTTTTGTTCTTAACAACTCTTGAAAAATAGCTCCCAACTTGTTGAGGGATAGCTTGCATTAAGAAAAAACAAACAAACAAAAAATGGCTCCTTGAATTACTGCAGTGTATCTGAGATATATAATAACCTCCTCTAGCCATGATGTAATGCTGGGTTGGATGCTGGCCCAACTTGAAGGGTACACAATGGGGGTGGTCTTATCCCATCCCATCATTTGGGATAAAACAAGCCTGGTGAGTCTAACGACTAATCTCTTTTCCATAATTCAGGCTTGGCCAGCATCCCAGAGTTTTTGGTGTGCTCTAGGAATATAAGAGAAGATGGGAGGATGGGGTTAGTCATGGAGAGAAAATGTCGAAACCACATTCCATTGGCAGATACCTTCTGGAGTCCAAACAGGGCAATTTCAAAGACTTCTGTCAACATCTCCATCATCAGCTCCCCAAAACAGCTGGAGACCAATTACCATAAGTATCCACTAAGAATAGGATAGGGGCTAGACCTGTGATTTCATGGGATAGAGAACTCCCAGATGAGGAAAACATGCCACCAATGCAGGTTGGCATCTCTTCTACAATTTACTATCTTACAGACTTGTCCCAAACAGTGAAAAGTTAAGAGATTTATCCAGAGTTGTATAACCAGGATGCATTAGGGAGGACTTGAACGAGGTCCTCCAGGCTCCCAAGCCAGTTCTCTTTCCACATCTCCATGATGCATGGCATTTGACTCAAATAATAGAGACCCTATGGGTTGGATCCTATGGGTGTTGGTCCTTGAAAGTATTCCATCATCAGGGGTTATTTTCTGGGAAGTTCCTTGAAGGCAGAGAGGGGGATTTCCATGGGCCTTGCAGTGCTTGACTATGAGACATTAATTAAATACATGTTACTTAACTAATTAATTGAGATATTTGTTGAAAGCTATGGTTCAGGAACTGGGAATATTTAACCTGTAGAAGAAAAGACTGAGGGGGTGAGGAGGTGGAACGTGTTAGCTGTCTTCATGTATTTAAAGAGCTGTCCACCAGATTCAGGAGTCATCCATTCCAACCCTCCCATTTTAAAGAGTTAGAAACTAAGGCTGAAGGAGGGCAAGGGATTGCCCAAAGGTCACGCTGTTGGTGGGTACTAAGCAGACTTGTGCTGCTGCTGGCCACAGGATGGAAGAACAAATGGAGGGTTGAAGTCAGGAAAACTTCCAATGGTCAACGTTGTCCCCAAGGGGACAGGCTGCCTTGGGAGGTAGCAGGCTCCCCGTCATGGAAAGTCATCAAGCAAAAACCAATTATTGTATAAAGAGGATTGGAGTTCAGATCTGAGTTGGACTAGATGGCCACTGAGTCCTCTTCCACTTCAGATTCCGGGAGCCTGCAACATCCTAATCATAGAAGACCCTTTAAGCTAAGGCAACTATGTGGTCCAGTGGAAAGCATTGGACTTAGGAGTTCAGAAGACCTGAATTTGAATCCTGCCTTAGATATTTAACTAGCTGTGTGATCCTAGGTGGCTCACTGAACCTCTCTCAATCTCAGTTAAGTCTACAAGCATTTATTGAGTGCCAACTGTGTGCCAATCACTGGTGATACAAAAGACAGGTCTTGTTCTCAAGGAGGTCACAATCTAATATGGGAGACAACATACAAAAAGCTATGTACAAACAAGATGAAAGCAGGATAGATTGGGGATAATCAATGGAAGGAAGGCATTTAGATGAGGAAGGGCTGATAAAGGTTCTTACAGAAGGTGAGACTTTGGAGGAGATTGGAAGAAAGCCAGGAAAGCTGGGAGGTGGAAAGGAGGAGGGAGAGAGGTCCAGGTTTTGGGGACAGTCAGGGAAAATTCTGGGGTTGGGAGATGAAGTGTCCTGAAGGCTCAACAGCCAGGAGGCCAGTGTGACTGGGTCAGAGAGTTTGAAGAAGTGAGTAAGAAGACTAGAAGGATAGGAAGGAGCCAGGTTGTAAGGGGCTTTAAAAGCCAAACAGGATTTTATATTGAAGTAATCCCTATTGAAGTAATAGGGAGCCACAGGAGGTTATTGAATGAGGTGGGGGAGTTATATATAGCTGGAGCTGCACTTTAGGAAGATTACTTTGACAGCTGAGTGGAGAATGGACTGGGATGTTGTTTTCTCACCTGTAAAATGAGGATAAGACCAGCACCCACTCCCAGGATTATTATGAAGATGAAATCACATGGGTAAAACACTCTATAAACCTTTAAGTGGCATATAAATGCTCACATGCATCATCATCAAACCACCACCACCACCACCACCATCATCATCATCATCACCATCATCATCACCATCACCATCATGTAACTTGGTGCAAATCGAACATGACCAGGGGTGCAGAGTGCACATGGAAGCGAGCATTACTTACATCAATCTGATTGATGAGCGAGTTGTCAAACTTGAAACCAGGGATCCTTTTATCACTGCACACCACACCCACATCTTCTGTATGTTTGCAGTCAGTGACACCCCACCCATTCGAGGAGCAGGAGGCCAGGGTCACCTCTCTACCGGTGCAATGAACATTGTCCATCCAGATGGGGCCTGCAGGGAAGAAGACAGAAGCCAAGAATAATGTGAAAGAAGGTTTGGGTCTTGGGGAAACAAGATGGTTGATTCCTCCAGAAGTCCCTTCCAGTTCTCTATCTATGAGTCAATCATCTTAGGATCTTATCTATGACATCTATGATCTTATCTATGACTCTATGACCTTATCTATGACTCTATGACCTTATCTATGACATCTATTATCTTATCTATGACTCTACCATCTTATCTATGACACTACGATCTTATCTATGACACCTATGATCTTATCTATGACACCTATGATCTTATCTATGACACCTATGATTTTATCTATGACATCTATGACCTCATCTATGACTCTGTGACCTTATCTATGATATCTATGATCTTACCTATGATTCTATGATCTTATCTATGACTTTATGACCTTATCTATGACATCTGTGATCTTATCCAAGACTCTATGACCTTATCTATGACATCTATGATCTTATGTATGAGTCTATGATCTTATCTATGACTCTATGATCTTATCATCATCATCTTACGCTGATCTAGAACTAAGACCTGAACTACATTGCCCTACATACAACCCCATCCCCTCAGCCCATCCTCCTGTCATACTCTTCTTATTCTGTGACCTAGATATTTCCCTTCTTGTAGTTCATAGGTAAAATCATCCTAAGAAAGAATTGGGCCAGTCCCCACGAAGCCAAGGACAACTAGCCCTGGGTCTGTATCCTGAACTCATTCTCAAAGCTCTGGATGGCAGGCTGAAGTGATTTCCTGGTATAGTGGGGGAAATGCTGAATTTAGAGTTAAATCAAGGTAGAGGAAATGGGTTCAAGTGCCACCTCTGCTGTTTACCACTTGTGCACTAGCAGGCTCCCTCTAAGTCTCATTTTCCCCATCTGCAAAATGAAGAGGTTGACTTGATAACACCTAAAGTCACTTATGATCACCATGATAACACTTTAATGTTTATAAAAGCACTTTATGGATAACTCATGTGGTCCTCTCAACCCCAAAAGTCAGAAACCAAATATAATAATAGCTCTTAGCCTAATTTTAGGTATGAGGAAATGAGATTCAGAGAGGTTGAGACTTGCCTGGGATCACAAGCTGGTGAGCATCAGGGGCAGGGTCTGAACCCAGGTCTCTCCTGGCCCCAAGTCTAGTATTTTTCTCAAAGCTGTTACCAAAAAAACCCTTAGGAAATTACAGGTTGGGGCATGACTCAGGGGACTGCCACGGGGGGGGGGGGTGAAGGAAAAAACACTCATAACTGGTGATTAACCCTCCCCCTGGATGCTTATACCTTCAAGTGTTACTTAACTAAAACTGCACAGACTTTTGGAACACCTTGTGTAGCAATCAATCAACAAGCATGTATTAAGCACCTACTGTGTGCCAGGTACTGTGGCAAATGATGATGATGAAAAGATAAAAATGAAACAGTCCCTGACCTCAAGCTTACATTCTACTGGGGGGGGGGACCAATATGGGCATATAAAAGTATATGCATATATATGTGTGTATGTGTACTGTATATATAATGTATATAAGAAGTGCAAAGTGGGCCATACCAATAAAACAACCAAAAATTATTTTAAAAACCAGAAAAAAAATAAAATTCATCTGGAAAAACAATAGGTCAAGAATCTCAAGGGAATTAATGAAAAAAAATGTGAGGGAAGGTGGCTTAGAGGTATCAAATTTCAAACTGTATTACAAAGCTGTAATTAGCAAAACAATCTAAGAATGGTTGATCAGTGGAAAGATTAGGTACACAAGACACAGTAGTAAATGACCATAGTAATCTAGTATTTGATAAACCCAAAGATCGAAACTTTTAAGACAGGAACTCACTATTTGACAAAAATTTCTAGGAAAACTGGAAAGCAGTTTGGCAGAAATTAGGTATAGACCAACATTTAACACTTTGGTATTCCAAGGTGAGGTCAAAATAGGTACATGATTAAGAAAAAAGGTGATATTAGCAAATTAGGGGAGCAAGCAAAATTTTACCTGTCAGATCTATGGATAAGGGAAGAATTTATGACCAAACAAGAGATAGAGAGAATCATGAGAACTAAAATGGATAGTTTTGATTACATTAAATTAAAAAGGTTTTGCACAAGCAAAATTAATGCAACCAAGATTAGAAGGAAAGCGGGAAACTGGAGGGAAACTCTTACACAAAGTTTCTCAGATAGAGGCCTCATTTCTCAAATATGTAGGAAAGTGAGTCAAATTTGTAAAAATATGAGTCATTCCCCAATCGATAAATGGTCAAAGATATGAACAGGTGGTTTTCAGAAGATGAAATCAAAGCTATCAGTAGTAAAATGAAAAAATGTTCTATATCACTATCGATTAGAGAAATGCAAATTAGAACAACTCTGAGTTACCACCTCACATTTATCAGGTTGACTAACATAACAGAAAAGAAAAATGGTAAATGCTGGAGGGGTCATGGCAAAATTGGGGCACTAATGAACTCTTAGTAGAGTTGTGAACTAGGCCAATCATTCTGGAGAAGAATTTGGAACTATTGAGCTGTAGAACCGTGCCCACCCTTCGACCCAGCAACACCATTACTAGGCCCGTATCCCAAAGAGATCAGAGAAAAGGGAAAAAGGACCTATTTGTATAGAAACATTTATAGAAGCTCTTTTTGTGGTGGCAAAGAATTGGAAATTGGGGGATGCCCACCACTTAGTGATTTAAAAAGTTCTGGTATATGATCACAATGGGACGCTGCTGTGCTCTAAGAAATGATGGGCAGGATAGTTTCAGAAAAACCTGGGAAGATTTATATGAACTGATACAAAGGGAAGTGAGTAGAACCAGGAGAATGTTTGTACCCAGTAACAGGGATATTGTATGATGATCAGCTGTGGATAACTTTGCTATTCTCAGCAATACAAGGGATCCCCTCACAGGTTGTGGTTGTGGTTTGCCCTTCATTCTCAAAGAGGACCATGACATCAAGAAGATGATGCTGTGACTTGCAAGTGAATTGGTTTGAAGTGAGAGAGAGCTGTGCAAAGTCTCCAGCCTCACTTTTGACGAAAAGTGTTACCCACCTCCAGAGAAAGAACTTACGGAGCCTGCATGCAGAGTGAAGCATAATTTTTTCACTTTCTTTTTCTTGATTTTTTGGAGGCAACAAAGCCAGTACGGCAATACATTTCGCATGATTCCGCATGTACAATTGATATCACATTTCTTGCCTTCTCAATGGATCGGGGAGGGGAGGGTTTGGAGGGAGGAAGAAAATTCTGAATTTTAAAAAAATAGTGAATGTTAAAAAACAATAAACGAAAAATGAACATGTGATTCTGGGCTTAGAGTGGAAGTTTCTTGAGGGCAGTATTGTTTTCATTTTCATCTCTGTAACCTCAGCCCCTGGGACAGCACCTGGAAAATGTGGGCCTTTAAATCAAAGCTCACTGAATGAAGGATTGAGAGGCATCTATAAAAACTATGCTTTCTTTAGGACTTTTCAGTTTGCACTGTCCCTGCAACACTCTAGTGAGGCAGGTAGTGTGTGCATCATCATGTCCGTTTTAAAGATGAGGAAAACGAAGGTTCAGTGTCTTGCTTTCTTAATTCCATGTCAAAGCTGATTCTCAAGCTCAGACCTTTGGGCTCCAGGTCAGAGTTTGTCTCCACCTGCCTCTTAACCCTGCAGAGCTGGCATATGGAGGTTAAGTGACTGATCCAAGGTCATGCAGGTAGTAAGTGCCAGAGCCAGGATTTCAATCTAGAACCTCTGACTGTGAGTCCAGTTCTCTTCAAGCATTGTGCAGTCTGCCTCTCACATAGGCCAGAGAAGGTTCCATCTTGCCCAGCTTCAGATGGCTGAAAGAATGTCCCACATTTCTATTATACTTCAACGTCTACAAATAGCCCCACGAGGCAGGCACTACATAGATTATCATTCCTCATTTTGCAGGTGAGGAAACTGAGGTGCTGCCAAGTTCAAGGATGTTCCCAGGGTCCCATAGCTGGCAATCATTAAAATTGGAACTAAAGGTCAGTTCTTCTGTCTCCATGACCTTCCACTACAAAATTCTTCCTCTTGGGCTTTTAGACCCTCCAGAAAGAGGCAATGGTGTGTTAAGCCAACCTGAAGAAATTCCTCACCCCTGTGACCCTCCCTAACAGCAAAAGTCAAGGAGGCAAACTCTCAATCTACCCTGGAGGGGTTTTCAAAATTTCCTCGTAAAAACCATAAGGAAGTAGTTCCTAACCGTAGATCCCCTATGGGCTTATGGAATTAATGTGAAAGTTTCATCTCACTAAATGACATGATCTAGCAGAAAGAAGGTGGGAAGGGGAGGCAAAAATCATTTACTGAACACCTACTGTGTTCCAGGCTTGGTACCAAGCACTTGGCAAATATTATCTCATTTGACCGTCATACCAACGAGGGAGGTAGTTGCCATTATCATCCCCATTGTATAGATGAGAAAAGCAAAGCAGGCAGAGGACCATAATCTATTGGCTTTTCACCTCCCCCTCTGCCTTCCCTTACCAAACCCTACCCTTCTTCCACACCAAGACCCCCAATCTCCCGACTCCTCAATTCTCTCCCAGGCCATCCCTCTTGCATTAGCCACTGTCTCCTCTTCTCTCCATCTCGATCCCTTGGTGAACCAATTCACCGCTACACAGTCCTCCTTTCTAGAATCCCTAGCCCCCTTATCGTATTTCCAATTACCCCCAACCAAGCCCCAGTCTTGGATCATTCCCACAATTCACCACCTTCGCTTCTACACACATACGCAGCTGTTCTGACTGGGTCCACAACAGATTTATGTTAAACAGCCTCAACTGGGCCCTCCCTGCTGCTAGGCAATCCTGCGATACCTCCCTCATCAACTCACTCTTCCGCTCTCCACAACGACTCTTCCAAACCTCCCATGGCTTCCCCTCCTTCCACTCTTTCAGCAGAGACCCTGCTTTATATTTTACAGAAAAAAATTGAGGCCATTCACCATGAGCTTCCTCTTCTCCCCTCTTCCTTATCTCCTATCATTCAGGTGCTTCTGCCACCATCCCCTCCTTTACATCTGTGTCCCATGACAAAGTGGTCTTACTCTTGACCAAGGCCAACCCCTCTACTTGTTCAAGTGACCCCATTCCATTCGGTCTCCTCTGGCATATTGCCCCTCCCTCATCATCCCCACTCTTTCAACTATTTTCCATCTCTCCCTGGTTACTGGCTCCTTTCCACTGCCTATAGACTTGCTCATGTCTCCCCCATCCTGAAAAGACTCTTACATGGTCCTTCTATCCCCACTATTATCCTGTCTTCTGCCCTTTGTAGCTAAATTCAATGAAAAGGATGCCTAGAATCAGGGTCTCCACTTTATCTCTTCTCACTCAGTTTTTAACCCCTTACAATCTGGCTTCTAACCTTATTCCACTGAAACTACCCTCTCCAGTCACTAATGACCTTTCCTCAATCCTCATTCTCCTTGACCTCCCCTTGACCCGCAGTCTTTGACATTGCTGATCACTCTCTCCCTCCTTAATACTCTCCTCCCTCCGGGTTTTCAGGAGACCACTCTGCCTTGGATGCATGACCCAGATCGAGTTACATGACCACCCTGGACCTCTGTTTCTTCCTCTATGACGGGATGGATTAAATGGCCTCTAATATCACTTCTAACTCTACATCAATGACTCAAGCAAGCTATGGAAGGAGCTGCAATTCTTTGGACATTTAAAGGGGGTTTTTATGCTGGAAAATGTTGAAAACCACTGACATAAAGCCATTTTACTCCAACCCCTACTATTAAAAAAATGTAAAAGCTCAGCTCTATTGCCTTTCTCCAGTCAACTCTGGGAGACAACAAGAGAGGCAAAAGTCCCATCATCCTCTGCTCTGGCAGTCCACATATGGAGAACTGCATTAAGCTCTTGGAACCACATTTAGGAAGAACATTGATGAATTGGAGGGCAAGCAAGGGTGATGAGATGTCTGGAGACCCCACCAAACCAGAATCCATGAAAGGAAATGGAGATGCTGAGCTTTGAAAAAAGGCCTACTGGGAACAAGACAGTTAGTGGCCTCCAACTATTCATGGGGTTGACTAATAGTGCAAGAGGGATCAGACTTGTTTTCTTGACCCTAGAGGGAAGAAGGTTGGCTTGTTGTGAAATAGGCAGAAGCCTCTCAGAGGCGGATTTTGACTCTATAGAAGAAAGACCTTTCTCAGAATAAGCACTGTCCAGCAACAGACCAGGCTGACCCAGCAGGGACAGAGTTGCCATCGTTGGAGGTCTTCGAGTAGGGGCTGTATGGCCAATGTTTTTTAGCAAGTCAGGGTAGTCTAGATGTCATCACCCTCAGGTTCCTCACTTGCAAAAGAACGAGGATGGGCATGAAGAGCTCTCTTTCTAGTCTTCCCCCTCTGTGGGATTGCTCTTGCTCCATCCCCATAGGGTTTGGAAAGCACAGGGAAAGAACACCCATTGTTCAAAGTTAGGGGCTGTGATAGAACCAACAGGATGTCAGCCCCTCAAAGGCAGGGGTGATTTAATTTCTCAGTTTTTGTATTCCCAGTTCCTGGCGTGGAGTAGGTGCTTAATAATTGCTCACTGGTTGCCTGCAAGGAAGCAACACAGGCTTGAGGTGAGACCATTCTTCTGCCCCCATCCCCAGCCCCCAGCCCATTAGCTCTCCGAGCCCTGGTCCTGCTGAAACATGTCTGCCCATCACGGCTTCTTCAGTACTCAACACGAGTGAGGTTGGTCCTTAAACGTAAAAAACAAAGACCTTATTGTAAACCCGGAGTTGAAATTTCCCAGCTGGTTTCTCCATCCTGTCTGGTTCAAGAGGGAGGCCCTTTGAAACACTCTTCTTTAGCCCACAGCTGTTTCCACAGCAAACTGCTGTTTGGTAGCAACACGATTTCCATTTGGGACCCTCAGTGGGTAAAGAAGGAGAGGGATGTAGGAGCGCTGACTTAGAACTGGAAGGGAACTCGGAGGGTAGCTAGGCCCACCTTTTGCTGTTCAAGAAGAAGAAGGAAATTATTTTCCTGAGATTAAACAGCTCAGTGTTAGTGCTGGGATTTGAACTCAAGTCCCTTGTCTCTTTTTTCATACCCTGGCAGCCTCTGAGAGGCAGTAAATAAATCTGTAGGTAAACATCTATTAAGTTCTTATTATATGCAAGCTGTCATAGTGAATAGAGAGCTATTCTCATAGCCAGGAAGTCTTGGGTTCAAGTTTTGCTCCTGATACATACTGATTACATGACTTTGGGCAATTACAAAATCAGTCAGTTATTCCCTAAGACTAAACTGCAGATGTGCTAACTTGCATTGGTAGAGGGATTTCCTTCATCTGGGAGTACCCTGTATTACTGAAATCACAGGTCCAGTCTCTATGCACAATCTCTAACCAATACTAGTGACCCCTTTCTGCTTGGTGCCATCTCTTAACAGAAAGGCAAAGGGTCATCTCCTTCCTACAATCCCCTACAAACTCCCCAGGGGAGAAAATGTAGAATTAGCCACTTGGGAGTGACAGAGAGGGTAGAAAGAAGGGAGAAAGGGGTTTCTTTCCCATGCACAAAGCTAATTGGATGGAGGGTAGGGGTCTCACTCTGAAATATAAATGGCTTTAGAGATATCCAGATTCAAATCCCTATTTAGATACCAACTAGCCATGTGACCCTGGGCAAGTCAATTATCATCCCGGCATCTTAGTTTCCTCATCTAAGTTGAGAGGGCTACTCTTGATGGCCTCTAAGGTTTCTTCCAGCTCTTGATCCATGACTGAATGACCCCAGCCTGGCACTACAAACTCTGTTTATAACATTAATTCTCTTGCACAAACTCCTGGCATTTCTTCACTCTGATTCTTGTACCCTGTCTCTCTCAAGCCCACTTGGACCAAATCTGCACCCATGGTATACCTTCTTACACACCCAGGCTAGTCTGTGCCACATCCCCTAGTGTCAATGTCACTGGTATATCTGGGCACCTCTTCAATAGTCCTGTATTGTCATGGCAGACTCACCACCACCTAGGCGTGGCCATGCTGTGCTTCAACCTGGGCATCCCCAGACTCTGACTCTATAGAAAGGCATTTAGAATGCACATACTGGTTGGTTGCAGTCCTCAGTTAAGGGTTCCAAAGGAAAAGCAATGTGGCGGAATGGATAGAGGGCCAGGCTTATCATTAGGAAGATGCAGGTTCAACCCCAGCCTTTGACCTATCCTAGCCTTGTGCCTTTGAGCAAGACCTTTCTATTCTCTGGGCCTCAGTTTCCTTATATGTAAAATGAGATGAATATGTTTATTTCTAAAGTCCCTTTTAGCTGTAGGAGTCTATGGTGCAGTCTTAATAACTTTCCTTGCTTTGATAATACGTATTCTAAAGTCTCTCCCAGATCTGACATTCTCTGTTCTAAGATTCCCCTCCCCCCAAACCTGATATTCTCTATTCTAAGGTTCCCCTCCAGGTGTGACACTCTCAGTTCTAAGGTTACTTCCCAGCTCTGACAATCAACACTATATATCCATTAAATGCTTTTTCATTCATCCATCCATCCATTCATGAATTCATTTTATGTACTATGGCATCTATCCTACAAGCCTTAACAAGATGAACAGCACCTAGGTTCCCAGTTCCTGGGTCCTACCTCACCACCAACAAACCAGGGTATAGGGCACTGAGTTTTACCTTCTCCTTTGCCATAGGAGGAACTGGGTGCCCAGGATATGGCTTCCACATAACCCAGCTCACGACAGACCACATGGGCAGCATGGATGGAGAAGTCATCATCACACACAGTGCCCCACACCCCGTCGTAGTACAACTCTACTCGGCCCTCATTGTGTTTCCTCTTCTGTCCAGCCAGACGCAGTTGGATCTTGGGAACATCTGCTGGACGCTCAGGCTGCTGGTACTCAGGTTGGGGCTGCTGAAAGTACTCAGGGTAGTAGGGCCAGTTCTCATACTGAGCGAGGATCAGGGATGGGAGGATGAGCAGCACAGCCAGATAGTGGTGACAACAAGAAGCCAGCGACCTCTCCATCCTTGGTCTCCAGCGGGGCACTCTGATGGAAGGGCTTCCTCAAGCAGGTGCTGGTGGTGTTTAGTGCAAGTAGAAGAGACCCGGAGTTTTCTGTAAGAGAGGAGACATGCATAAGCACCCAGGACAAGAGACTCTTACTTAGGGCAGGGCACTGAATTTAAACAAATTTAGCCCAAGAGCTTCTCAGCAGAGTCAGGAGGGGAAAAGGAAGTAAGTGGCACTTGTGTTATAGGCAAGGACAACATCTTGGGAGGGGTGGATTATTTTCTGGGTTATCCCACCAAATTTTCCCCCAGAGAGAGGGGGATGTGGAAGAGGAGGTTCATTTGGTGATATAAGGAGAAATACTAACGGATTCATAGCATTTTTGAGCTGGAAGAGACCTCAGAGCCCATTTGGTCCTACCCATACTTGGAAAAGGGTCTTCTTCCAACAATACCCAACCTGTGATCTTGCATCCTCTCTGCCTGAGGACCTCCAGTGAACTGGAAGCCCCACTCACCTCTCCAAGCAGCCCATTGCACTCTTGGCAAGCTCTCACTGTTGGCAAGTTTTCCCTGAGCTCCACTGGGCCTGGTGCTGCCCTTGGTTCTGCCAAACAGAGCCAGTAAATCTCTCCTCCACATAACAGCCCTTCAAACACTTGAAGGCTGCACTCATACGGAAGCTTTGTGGCACCATTATGGCTCTGGTATCAAAGACCTCCATTCATAGCCCACTTCTGACACTTACTAGTTATGTGACCTTGGACAAATCATTTACCCTACCCATTTCCTCGCCTGTAAAACAAGATGGCAGCTATACTAGATGGCTTCTGACTTTCCCTTCCAATTCTAACTTATGGTCCCATGGTCCAATATCCTCTGATAAATCTCCTCCTCTCTTGGATAAATGCCCCCATCTCTTCCAACCAATCCTCCTATGATATGAACTTGAGGCCTTCATCTCCCTTGTCACCCTCTTCTGGTCACTATCCAACTTATCCAAGTCCTTTGTTACATGTGGTAACCAGAATGGAACACAATCCTCCAAACAGGGCCTGGCCCAGGCAGAGTCCGAAGGAAGTAACCAACACCTTGTTCATCATTCCTAGAAACTCTGCCCCTCCTAATGCAGCCCAACATTGTGGTCACTTCCTTTTTTTTCTCTTTCTTTTTTCCCCTAGTATAACGATTTATTTCCAAAGTTAGCAACCGCAATCAAATCAGGTCTATTGGTTTCTCGTTAGTCAGAGACAAATGAATGGCTAGCAGCTAATTTTTATAGTTTTTTTAAAGGAACTTATAAGTCATGGAACGTGGCAGTAATCTTAAGAAACTAGCTTTGAATGTATTTTTTAAAAGAGAAATTTACAAGTCATGGAAAGCGGCAACGATCTTAAGAAACTAGCTTTGAACATAATTCATTTGGACAGGGCAGGTCCCTTAACCAGTCCACTTTCTTGGCCTTTTTACATACAAATTTGTTGCTATTGCCAAATCCCAGGGTATGGGTGTGTGGGAAGCATAATGGGGAGTTTCCATGTAACTCTTAAATCTATTATTCTATCGGATTAGGATCTCCATCTAACATTCTGCATCTCAAAGTGAGGCTGCTGTAGAAATCTTATTCTGCATCTGGACATTTGTGTCTAGGAATGCTACTTTTGTAATACACATGGATTGAATAGTAGAACTTCTGCAGCTGCTGGAAAAAGCAACTTATTTCAAGGAGCTAAAGAAAAGAGGAACTTATCAACTTAAACTAAAAGAAGGACTCAGTCTTATAATATCTTCTTAACTCTATGATTATTTTATTCCTGCGAAGACAGATGTGCACTTTAAAGTATCTATCAATAAATCATAGGTAGGATGGAGTCTTATCAATCTCTTAGTTCCTTCACTGCTTCTCTAGGTGCTGAAGCCTTGCCCTCCTCGGCAGCCAAAACTACTGAAGACAAAGAAAAGAGGACCTGGGCCTTGGCTCTGTCCATGGTCCAGAAATGGATTCAGTTTTATTGGTGGAAATGACATTAAAGAAGATGCCTGAGGAGCAGACGGACTTCATAATAACCTGGAAAGACTTATATGATCTGATACTGAGTGAGGGGAGCAGGACCAGCAGAACATTGTACACGATTAAAGACACACAGCATCTCTGATGACTTTGGTAGACTTGGCTGTTCTCAGCAATGCAGGGTTCTAAGACAGCTCCAAAAGACTCATGATGGAAAAAGCGATTCACATCCAGAGAAAGAGTTACAGAGTCGGGATGCAGATTGAAACAAACTATTTGCTCTCTTTTGTTTGTTTGTTTGTTGTTTGTTTCTGTTTTGTTTCTTCTTCCTCGTGGTTCATTCCATTGGTTACAGTTCTTCTTTACAACTTGACTATTGTGAAAGTATGTTTAGTGTGAAGGTATATGTAGAACCTATATCAGATTGCATGCCATCTTAGGTGGGCAGCGGGGAAGGGCTGGAGGGGGAGAAAATTTGAAACTCAAAAACTTGAGGAACTGAATATTGTAAACTAAAACTAAAAATTAAGTAGTTTTAAAAAAAAGAAGATGCCTCTCTACCCTACAAACCATAAAATTTTTACATCTGATTTGCCACTGAAACCTTCACTATGTGTGGTCTCCCCCATCAGACCAGGGGCTCAGCACAGAATAAGCACTTACCAAATGTTTTTCCTTCATCATTCAGATTTTACTTATTTGTCTATATACTATTTTCTGCACAGTAGAATGTAAGCTCTTTGAGGACAGGGAATATTTAATTTTTTGTCTTTTTGTTTCCTAAACCTAATACATAGTAAGAGCTTAATATATGTTTTATTTTCACTGAATGACACTACCCATTAGATGATGTGATTCATGGACAACCCCAGGCTAGTCTGCTAAATGAACTCCAGGTGCTGGGCCCTGACCAATTAAGGCAGAAAATGTGTGGGCGGAATTCTCCCTGCAGCAAAACTGATGATTTGAAAGTTGTAAAAGCAAAATGTATGTGACAATCCTTGAGCTTCATAAATATATTTATCTATCTCAAACATCCCCACTCCAATGCCCCATAAGCATTTCCAATTTAACAAGTCTGAAATTTAACTCATTCCCCCCTACCTCTTCCAAATCTCCCTAATTTCATTAAAGGCAATCTACTCTCCCAGTCACCCATACTTGGAACTTTGGAGTTATGTTCAACTGTTCCTTTCCCCAAGACCCCTCATCTAACCTGTTGCCAAGAGATGTCAATTTTACCTCCATAATATCTGGTCACATCTCCAGGCATACTGCTACCTAGTTGGGTCCAGCAAAACTGTATTAACAGCTAGGTGGCTGCCAACTACGACTCTTTCACATGGGCAGTTCCCCATGCTTAAAAAGAACTCTCCCTCATTTCCAAATGTTGCAGGCGGGGCATGATTCTGGCCAGTCTGGAGGTTCAGGTTCAGTTTCAGGATTGGAATGAAATAAAATAAGCTCATTAGCTTTCCCACTCCAGCCCTCTCCTCTACCTTACTTTCCTAATGTAATTTAATTGTTTCTGTTTTGGCCAGAAACCCTGAGGATCTTCCTCTCCCAGACTGAATTTTTTAACTAGGTAAAAGGGGCCATTCTTTGGCTCATTTCTTACCTAGCCTTAATCACTGAAAGGGCATTGCCTCATTCAAAGTGAAAACTCGGAATGGCCCTAGCTTAAAAAGGCCAAGGTCTCCCACTACATTGGGGGCCATGTCCAGTCATCTCATCCTGGTCTGTATCTTGCCAGGGGACCCAGATAGCTCCAGAGGAGAGAGTGAAGCTGGTAACTTTGCATAGCCTTTAAATTAAATTAAATTCACTTAAATTACATCCAATTCACTTGCAAGTCATGGCATGACCTTCCTGATGTCATGGTCCTCTTCAAAATGAAGGACAAACAAGAACTTTCCTATTACTGTAGGGGACACCACCACCCTCCCAGTCACCTAAGGTCAACCAAACAAAAATGTCATCCTCAGGTCTTCTCTCTCTTTCTCACTCCTCATATCCAATATGTACTTAAGTCCAATCAAGCCTACCGTTGTAATATCTCTTGAATATACCCTCTTCTTTCCTCTGTTACTGCCACTACTCTGGTGCTGCTCTCATCAGCTCACACTTTGACTACTGCAATGACCTAATTGGAGTCCCTGCCACAAGTGTCTCCCCACTACAAGCCATCCTCCACACAGCTGCCAAAGTGATTTTCCCAATGCACAAGACTTACCTTGTTACTTCTCTACTCAACAAATTCCTGTAGCTCTCTACAGCATCTAAGATAAAATATACCCCCTGTTTACTTAAATGCAAAGCCCTTCATAACCTGGCCTCATCGCACCTTTCCAGCCTCACTGTACACTACTCTTTTATTCCACTTTATGGTCAGTCCAGCCAAATTGGTCATCTTTCCATTTCTCACTCCAAGCCTGTGCTCTGACCATCTCGAAGGCCTGGAATGCACTTCCTCCCTACTTCTGCTTCCAAAATCCCTTAATCTTCAGACTCAGCCATAGGTATATAGATATTGCTATATCTGTACATATATGCCTCCAAAATGTCTTCCTTCCTTTCCTTTCCTCTTCCTCTTGTATTTTATGTACATTCTTATTTTATATGTACACACTCACTCCCTCATTCAATGATCGATCAATAAACATTTATTAAGTACCTACTATGTGTTAGGCATTTAAACTCCTTGAGGACAGAGACTTTTTTGTTTTTGTCTTTGTTTCTCCCGCAACTAACACAGAAGTTGGCACATAGTAGACACTTTAATGCTCCCTGGCTGACTTAAACCTTGTACTTGTGAGAGGAAGAGATCCTGCCAAACTGGCCTCTCGATGACCCCTGATGCCACTGGCCATCGCTGTGTTAAAACTGTAATTTGTTCTGGTCCTCTTGATGACCAACTCCCTGGCCCCAACTGATGTCTAGTCAGGACAGTAAGTAAGTGTCCAGGTAGCCAGTATAAATAGTAGAGTAGGAAGTAAGATGGCAAAGGGGAACCTAGTAGTCACATTTGCAAACTGTATCATATTAACCAAATATCATGTCCTGAAAATATGTACTAAATCAGGGGAAGCCTTCTAAGCTTTGTGGTTAGGGCCTTTTGGTCCTGTGATTTTAAATCTTAGATAAGTTCCAAACATCTGCAGTAATACCAGCAGAACACCTAATGGTCCTGAAAACTTGGAGATAATGTGGATATAACTTTAAAATTTTACTGACAGCTTCGAAATGACTTGGATATGTCAGTGAACTTACCCCAAGTGTCAAGGATCTGAATTAGTCTGCTCCCAATCATACCCTCTAAAAATGAGACTTCAAAATCCTGCTCTCTTGCCCCTATGTTCACCTCCATCACTTTTTCATGCTCCTAAGGGTCCCTGCTCCTCCAGTGCCCCCAATATCCATCCAGTCCCTGATTATTTAAGTGACTTTCCCAATAACCGTTCTCTTACCCACACGGTCTGCCTCCACCATCCCATCCCGGTCCCCAGAAATCTGCGTCTGTATCTCTTCTCCCTTTGGACCCATTTGTTTCTGTATCTTCTGTGCCCTTTGCCCCTACATCCATGCTTTATTAAAGCTTCCACCTGCATCCTGGTCTTTCCTGGAGAGAAGGAGCATGCCTGCCCCATTTCATAATTTCATAAACTCATTAGCAATTCAATTCCCCACACCTGGAGTGCACTCCTTCCTAACATCAGCCTTGTCCTTTAAGATGCTTAGAATCACCTTCCCCATGGAGTATTTCCTGATTTAGTCCCATGACCCCCAACAGCTACCTTTCTCCCTCTCAAACTCACAACAACCCTAAGAAGGTAGGTGCTATGATTATCTGTGTTTTACAGATGAGGAAACCAAGACAAGCAGGGTTGAAATGACTTCCCAAGAGTCACAAGCTAGTAAAGGTCTGAGGCTGGATTGACTACAGGTCCAGGTCCAGGGCTCTATCCACTGTACAACCCAGCAGCCTACCCATCATTTATGACCTTAATTAACTTTGTAGACATTTTATCAACTTTATATTTATGTGCACCTATGCGCTTCTCATCTCTCTCATTAGAATGTAACCTCCCTGAAGGCAAGCAGGGATTGTTTCATTTTGTGCATTTGTATGGCTTCTGCACCTAGCACTGTGCCTGGCATGGAGCTGGTGCTTAATACTTGATGGATAGATCCATCGATTGGAATCCTGACAAAATGTCATGCAGTGAGATTTCGTTCTTCCTTCCTTCCCTTCTTTCTTTTTTCTCCCTTCTTTCCTTCCTTTCATTCTTTCTTTGATTCTTTCTTCCACCCTTCCTTTCTTTCATTCTCTTTCTTTGATTCATTCATTCTCTCTTCCTTCCTCTTATTCATTCTTTTTTCCTTCCTCTCGTTCATTCTTTGATTCATTTTTTCTTTTTTCCATTATTTCTTCTTTCTTTCTTTTGCAAGTCAAACGCTCTGTTTCTTCATTTGTAAAATGAGCCAATGCCTGCTCTCTCTCGGGGCTTCCCCATCTCGAAAGATGCCAGCACCCTCCCTCTCTCATTGGGCAGTTCACAGGAAAGCGCATTATAAACCTGATTAGCGGAGTGGACGTGGTGATGGCAGTGGGAGCGCCACTCAAGGAGATCAAAGAAGAGGCAGTGATGCTCTCCCAAAGGCCAGTCAGGAAGAGGAGCAGAGTCCACAGAGGTCCGCTCAGACCTCCTTCGGCCACCATCTTCAACTGCTGCCAAGCTTCATTACCATGGATCGCATGATGCTATCGCACTGTGGTCAGTTTCTCAGCTGCCAGATCACACTGCTAACCCAAGAAGTTAGTGGTCCACTAAAACCCCCAGATCTTTATCAGATCTTTTAACCCCATTTTGTACACATTGGAATTGAATCCAGCTGTAAGCCTTAATATTTATTCAAACCCAAATAGGTCCGTGCTCCCCCAACAATTCAGACTGAACCTGAACCAGCCATATCTATGAGGTTCTTGTCCATGCTCTTGTATGGGCTCTCATGGCCTCACTGTAGGGAGTGGGAGGAGAGGGGAAGGGATGGGCATTTATTAAGTGTCTACTATGTGCCAGGCACTGTGCTAAGTGTTTTATCAAGATCTCATATTATTCTCACAACATCCCTGTGAGGTAGGTGCTATTATGATCCCAATTTCAGATGAGGAAACTCAGGGAAACAGAGGTTCAGTAACGTGCCCGGAGTCACACAGCTAGTAAGTGTCTAAGGTCACATTTGAACCTGGATCTTCCTGACTTCAGGCTCAATACTCTATCCACTGTGATACCTAGCTGCCTGCACCCAATGGACTAGGTGGAGAGGGTTGGGTTTCCTTGGTTTCTTGTGACGTCTTGAGGTACCAGTGGAGCACATGGACCATCTGATAATGACCCCACACTCTCATCACCTTTTGTGCGCAACTATTTCTTTAATGAAGGCCCGAGTGGCAAGTGGCACAAGGAGGGTTGAAATTCCACTGTCCTGATTCACTAGGCAAGGCGTGGACAGAACCAGGGCAGAGCATTCCAGCTGCTCAGGAATAAGTGAGGGAGGAGAGAAGAGACACTCAGTCTTTGCCATTTGTGGCCATAAAAATAAATGGGAAGAGACATGGTCATCTGTTCCCCCACAGGAGGAGCCACTTACAAACCGTGGGTCAAGACAACAGGCTGGTTCAGGATAGGGGCAGGGACCTGGCCCATGGTACATGTCTGCTCCTTTACCATGACAGCTGCCTGACCCTCTGCCTGCTCTCAGAACCAGACACACGGTCTGGGATGCATTTTCACTCTCTGGTCCACAGACTTTCCAAACTTAAAACTAACAATATGAGGACAGCAGCTTGACTCGCTGCCATTTGGTGATCCATATTCTCCTTCATCCAGATAATTTCATTGAACTCAACAAATATTTATGAAGCACTCACTTTGTCCCAGGCACAGTGCCTAGAGAGAGGGGATTCAAAGATGAGGAAGGCAGTGAAGTATAATGGAGAACACACTGATTCTGGAGTCAGAAGACTTGGGTTCAAATTCTGCCTCTGACTCTCATCATCTGTGTGATCTTAGGTAAGTGAGTGCCTCAGTTTTCTTAAGTGGAAAATGAGATGTTAGACTAGGAGGCTTTTAACTCTAGATGAGAGGCTCTTAACCTGGGGTCCGTGAGTGGATTTCAAGGGACCCATGAACTTAGATGGGGAAAGAAGCACACATTTATTTGAATAAAAAACTAGTTTCCTCCACAATCCTATTTTTTTCTGCTTCTAAAAATTACTATTCCAAGAACTCCAAAGGCTTGGCTAGCCTGCTCAAGGATCCATCACACAAAAAAGGTTAAGAATGCCCACTCTAAATTGATGAAAGACAAAAGAATGAAACAGGCTCTGTCCTGGACAGGCTACATTCTAGCGAAAGATACAATGTGAATACCAATGATTAGATACAAAGCTATACTAAGTGATTCAAGAGGAAAATAACCCAAGAAGCAGGAAAGGTGCTATTTGTGCTTTGAAGAGACTACACCTCCTACGAGGAGCAGGTAAGGACTGAATACTAGACACGAGGTATTCCCTATGTAAAGGCACCCTTGGTGGTGGAATTTCATATTTGATTAGAACAGAGAGTGAGTGAAGGGGATAATACAAAATAAGAACAGTAGGTGAGAATTACATTGTGGATGACCTTAACCTCCAGGCTGAAGAATCATTTCTATCCTAGGGACAATAGAGAGCTACTGAAAATTTTTGAGAAAGGGAGTAACATGGCAAGATCAGTATTTTATTTGGTGGTTGTGGGGAGGCTATTAACCCCCATCAATTACCACAATACCTTACATTTATATAGCACATTATACCTAACGTGCCATGGACAGCCCTGTGAGGGCAGCATGATCTCCAATTTACAGCACAAGAAAGTGAAATGATTTGTCCGAGCTCTGTCCCCAGACAGCCTGGGTCGGAGCCAAAGCTGAGAATCCAGGGCTTCTAACTCCCAGGCCAGTGGGAAGGCCTGGGTCTTATCTCATGTTTCTTAGCACCAAATACAATGCTTTGTATATAGCAGGCACTTAATAGAGAAGCACTGGATCTAGAGTCAGGTCATTTATGTGGTACAGTGGTTAGAGTCAGAAAGACTCATCTTTCTGAGTTCAAATCTAGCCAGGCACTTACTAGCTGTATGACCTTGGGCAAGTCACTTAACCCTTTTTGCCTCAGTTTTCCCATCTGTAAAATTAACTGGAGAAAGAAATGGCAAACCACTCCAGTATCTTTGCCAAGAGAATTCCAAATGGGGTCATGAAGAGTCAGACATGATTGAAATGACTAGACAGCAACAAACCTGGAGTCAGAGGGCTTGAATATGAAACCAGGCCATACCACTTTGCACCCCGAGTCAGAATATTCTCACTGTAAAATAAAGGGGTGGGATGAGATGGCTGCTGGGGCCACCCTCAGCTCCAAATCTGATTTAATATAGTGTTTGGCATGCCATCTCATTTGAGCCTTACAATAATCCTGTGATGAAGGAACTATAGATATGGTTAGTCCCATTTTACAGATGAGGACAATAATGATTCTCATAGCTACTGATCTAGCCTTTACTCTTTGCTGATGTCCGTATCTCCAACTGCCCATTAAATATCTCAAACTGGATGTCCCATAGGCACCTTAAACTCAACATGTTTAAAACTGAACTCAGTATCTTTCCCCTGAGACCACCCCTCTTCCAAACTTCCTTCTTATTATTGAGGGTACCACCATCTTGCATCCTAGGTGTCATTCTCAATTCCTCTTGCTGTCACCCTCCACATGCAATCTGTGGCCAAGGGCTATGTATTTTACTGATGTAACATCTTGACCCCTTCTCTCCTGTGGCACCATTACCACCCTGGAGCAGGCCCTCATCACCTCATGCCTGGACTAGGGCAATAGCCTATGCCTCACTCTAATCTATCCTCCACTCAAACTGCCAAAGTTATCTTCCTAAAGCAGAGGTCTTACTTTGTCAAATATTTCCTTAATAAACTCCTGTAGCTCCCTATGACTCCCAAGATCAAATAAAAAATTCCCTATTTAGCATTCAAAGTCCTTCATAATTTAATCCCCCACCCTGATCCCATTACAGTCTTCTTATACAAGACCCCACCCTCCAAACACACACACCTACACACACATACATACATATACACACACACCACACACACACGTACTCTGCAATCCAGTCATAACCAGTCTCTTTGCTGGCTGTTGTACACAATGAGCCTCTCTCTTGCCTGGACACATTTCCACTGGCCATCCCCCATGCATGGAATGCTCTCCCTCCTCATCTCTGCCTCCTAACTTCCCTGGTTTCCTTCAAGTCCCAAATAAAATCCCATCTTCGACAGCAAGCTTTTCCTGATCGCTCTTAATTTTTGTGCTTTTCTGCTGATTATTTCCCATTTATCTCATATCTATTGTTTATACACAGCTGTTTGCATGTTGTCTCCACTATTAGACTGAGCTCCTTGAGAGCAGGGACTGCCTTTTGCCATTACAGTTCCATCACTTAGCGCAGGATGAGACTAAGGACCAGAAAGGCTAAGTGACTTGCCCATTATCACCAGTGTCAAAGGCAGAATTTGAATTCAAGTCTTCCTGATTCTGAGTCCAGTACTTAAACCACTCAGCTAAGATTGTCCATTTTGTTGTTCTGGTGACTCACTGCAGCTCCCTGAGAGTCAGTAGGATGTGTACAGTATCAGATTACAGCAATCAAAACAGTTCCTGGCTTTCCTCTGAGCGTGAGACCTTTTTCCAAACCCCTAGATCCAAAGAGTTTCGACCCGCTTGGCCACCCTTCTTAGCAGCTTCTCTCTTTCAGTCTGACGGCCAATCACCTACTGGAACGGAGGATACGTCCCAGCAAAATCAATGCTGTTTGAAGCAGCCCAGAACATCTATCCCCCACCCTGCCCCATTGCTCTCCCTGCTGCCCTTCCAAGTTCAGTTTTATTCTGAAACCAGCATTCTGCCCTTTTTTCTGTTTGCCTCATAGAATCCCCGGCTTCCTGCAAATACGACTCAGGTCCTGCCCTTTCTCTCCAGCTATTACCCCTCTCCCTCCTGAAATCTCTTTGTACTTACTTTGAATATACTTCGGATTCATTTACCTTTGTTTCATCGATTTTATGGATGAAAATTTAAAAAAATGGTAAACTGCCCTCTTATCTCAAATACGTAGAGAACTTTGCCAAATTTGTAGGAATATGAGTCATTTGACAAATATCAAAGGATATGAACAAGCAGTTTTTGGAGGAAGAAACGAAAGCTATATATAGTTACATGAAAAAAAGCTCTAAATCATTATTGATTAGAGAAATGCACATTAAAACAACTTTGAGATACCGTCTCACTTACCAGATTGGCTAAAATGACAGAAGTAGAAAATGATAAATGTTGGAGGGGATGTGAAAAACTTGGGACACTAATACATTGTTGGTGGAGCTACGACTTAATCCAACCATTCTGGAAAGCAACCTGGAATTATGCCCCGAGAGTCACAAAACGACGTATGCCCTTTGACCCAGCAACGCCACTATCAGGTCTGTTTCCCAAGCTGATCAGGGAACAAGGAAAAGAACCTACGCGTTCTAAAGTGTTTATAGAAGCTCTGATTGCAGCGGCAAAAAACTGGAAACTGAAGGGGCGCCCATCCGTCGGGAAATAGCTGAACAAGTTACGGTGCATGTTGTGATGGATACTACTGTGATGTGAGAAATGACGAGCGGGCTGATCTTAGGAAAACGCGGAAAGACTCGTATAAAATAATGAAGAGCAAAGGAGCAGAACCAAGAGAACGCTGTACGCAGTAACAGCGACGCTGTTTGAGGAGCGAATGTGAATAACTAAACTATTGTGAGTTCTATAAACATCCAAATCGGTTACAAAGTATCTATGAAAGAAGATGCTCTCCACCTCCAGAGAAAGAACTGATAATAGAACTATGCGTTGTACGGTATCACATGTGTATATATGTATATATATACACACATATATAAACATAAGTTTTGTGTGTGTGTGTGTGTGCACATGTGCATGTGTATGAAATGTTGGCCTTCTCTAGTGCAGAGTTGGAAGAAGGGAGGGAAACAGCTTGGAACTCAAATATAACAAAAAAATAAACATTTTTTTAAAAAAAGAACAACAATCAAAGCAAAAGAAAAATGGAAAAGATCTGCAAACTTATTATAACAAACTGTCGCTGTCTCCATGTTGTCTCTATGAAGGAGGTGGAACATGATGCGGTGGACGGGGGACTGGACATTCAGCCTAGGTCAAACCCTGACTCAGACATTCACAAGTCACACGACTTCAGGTAAGTTACAACTTGCACAAATATCCCACTTCCCTCCTCTGCAAAATGAAAGGGCCATACTAGATGGCCTTTAAGATTTTGGGGGGCTCTAAATCTATGATCCTGTGACAAGGGAATGACCGCACTTGAATTTTAACATCACAGTCCTGGATATGCTTATGGAAGCAAGGTGGGGTAGAAATGGTATTGAAAACAATAAAGATGGGAAAATAAGCTAGTTTGAACCCATTGTATTTAGAAAAGATTGGTCCTAGAGGTGACACAACTGTGAAGACACTGAGTGACCACTTTACAAAGCATCTGAAGGAGATCTTTCTTAAATGCATGTTATATTCCATGGAATTCTCCGTGTGTTTCTAAGCCAGATATGAGCTAATCATACAGAAGATGGGTTGGGGGAGGGGGAATCTTGGAATTTATTAATACCTATAAAGGTAACCAAGAGATTATCAATGATGACTCTCCTAGCTATATAAAATTATTGAGGGTCATCTATACACAAATCGAGGGCATCCTCAGTAAGAGTATCAGGAGGAAACAAGTAGGTTTTCACAATAAATATTCAATAATGGACCACAACTTTATCATCTCACCACTGACAAAAAGATATCGAGAATAGGAGATCTCTTTGTGCTTAATGTTGCTTGATTCCAAAAAGCATCTGATTGTGTAGATTAAACAAAATGCTGTCTTATAAACTCTTTTACAAAAAAGCATCTCCCATCAGGACCATTCGGGATTCTTTGGGAGATGTAACAGTAGAAAAAAACCCTGCTCTGACAACATCAGGTGAAGCATAAAATTGCAGATGTAAATTGGTCAAGATTAATGGCCAGTATACTGGAGATATAGCAGAGTCCTTGTTGAAAAGGGCTTCCATGTGAATGGGGAGGTCCAGAGGCTTCTGTCATTGGATGACATTGTGATGATCTCATCAAACCTCAGAACTTTTCAGGAGAGAGCCATAATCACTCAAAAGAGCCACAATCACCCAAATCACTCACCTGGTCCCATAAGTCAAAATCACTTATCCATCTACACAGGAAAGACCAAGTGGATGAACAGCATCTATTGCCCATTTCCCAATTGAAAAATGGTCAAAGGATATGAACAGGCAGTTTTCAAAAGAAGAAATCCAAGCTATCAACAGCCATATGGGGAAAAATGCCCCAAATCACTAATAATTAGAGAAATGCAAATTAAAGCAACTCTTCCACTTTGTGCCATTATACAACTGTGAAGAACTCAGAAGGAAAACAGTAGTAAATGATGTCATCATGGGATTTAGAATAGGAAGAGAAGGTGTGCTGGTCATGTGATGAGGGCAAGGGATGACAGGTAGCCAGCCAAAGCTTGCCACTGGTGTGCTCCTGATGTCAGAAGAAAGTAAAGAGGGCCTCCAACACAATGGGGGGGACCTCTTGGGGTGAGCTTTTGGAAGGATATGAACAAGAGTCACATAGGATGGGAAGGCATGGATGGGCTGCAATCTGCATCACAGGAGGGAATTTCCAAATTGGTGAGATCACAGATCCACTTATGAATTGGAGGCTATTTGGTATCTACTCGTCTGTATATGTTTTGTTCACCACCCTCTCCAATAACAACAACAATAAAAATAACCGTAATAATAATACCTAATGCTTATAAAGCACCTATCATGTGCCAGGCACTACGTAAGCACTTTACAAATATTATTTCATCTGCACAACAACCCTGGGAGGAAGGTGCTATAATTATCCCCATTTTACAACTGAGGAAACTGAGGCAAACAGAGGTTAAGTGACTTGCCCAGCTACTAAGTGTCTGAGGCTGGATTTGAACTTAGGTCTTCCTGGCCCCGGATCCACTGTGTCACCTAGTGCCCGTAGAATGTAAGCTTCTTTAGGATGGTGGCTGCTTGCCATTTGCACTGTATCCCCAGCACTGACCTAGTGCCTAGCACAGAGTAATGATTCTTCAGTTCTCTCCTGGCGCAGGCCACATGAAGCCTGTGGGGACGGGGCGATAGGCGTAGGATACACAGTGTTTATAGCAACCAACACAACCTCATCTGTTACAAAAGTTGTTGAACAGAAACATTGTGGAAACCCACATCCTCCCCCACCCCCAACCCCCAATGAGATCACATTCATAACATAACAAAAATGGACGTCGCAGCTGCAAAGAAAATCCTGAGGACAAGGCAAATCCAGCATGAAGGTGTGGAAATGGAAAGAGATCAAATAGGAATATTCCTTCCCTCCATGCATTCTCTACTCCAGGCAAAATGGACTATTATCTGCACCTTTCAAAAAAACCAGCTCTTCTGAAAGCCTCACCTGGTCCCATAAGTCAGTAACCTGGACCTCACCCAGCACTTTGTTTTGTAATTGTCTACTTCTTTGGGGCTAGAAGGGACCTCGGAGATCATCTCGTCAAACCTGCTTATCTGAACAAAAGGAGAAACTGAGACCCAAAGAAAGACCGTGACTTGCCCAGGGTCACAGAGATATGGAGTAGGGACAATGGGATTGAAATGAAGTTTCTCTCACTTGAAATCCAGGGCTCTTACTTAGCACATAATTCTGTGTATCAGTAGAGCTGAAAGAATTCTATATATGGAGTCGGAGAACCCGGGTTCAAATCTTGATTCAGCTACTTCTGCTACTTTCTACCTGTATCACCTAGGGCAAGTCATCTTTTCTTTTTTTCCCAATAATCAATAACTATTTATTAAGCACCTACTATGTGCCAGGTATCTTGCTGAGTTTCTTCTCTCTAGGCTTCGGTTTCCTCACCTATAAAATGAGGCGGTTAGATTAGATGATTTTGATACCTCTTCCTAATAATTCTACCTCTGTGCCCTAATCCGGCCTTCGGGTACAGTCTTATCTAAACTTTCTATGTTCCCTCCCACTTAGCACTGCAGTCCATATACATTAGGTACTTAATGAATGCATATTATATTAAGTTATACTGATCTATCTGAATAATCTGTATTTTTCATTGTATCTTGGCATCACTCTCTGCTCAAAATGCTTCAGTGCAAATGCTGGGGAGCCCCCTCAGGGATGCAGCATGTACCAGACAAGTTAAATCAGCACCTGGACCAGCACCTCCCCTCAGATGCCAATAGAGAGTCTAGGACCTTGAACCCAAGAGCCTTGAGATCATCTGTACCCCTCAGACAGACAGAAGCCCAACTTCCAGCCCAGTCATGGAGTGGATCAATCACTGCGGAGAAGGGGCCGCCTTCCTTGCCACCACCAGTACCAACTGCTGACCAACTGCCATCCTGGGGGCAGGTAAGCCCCAGAGCCCCAGGATCAGCAGCGCTCCTTAGGGTCTGTCTTGTATCCTCAACGCTTAGCACAGTGCTTGGCACCTAGGAAGTGCTTAATCAATGTTTCATTCATTCATTCATTTATTCATTCATTCATTCATTCATTCACTCCCTATTGCCTCAAGGATAAAATATAAACTGCTGTGTCTGGCACTTCAAACCCTCCTCAATCTGGCTCCCTCCTATCTCTCCAGGCTGATTACCCAACATATCCCCTCCTCACATACTGTAGATTCCAGCCAAATTGGCCTCCTAGCTGTTCCTCACACAATATTCCATCTCCCACTTCCACATCTTTACCCTGGCAGTGTCCTCTGCCTGCCGTACATTCCTTCTACCCCTCTACCTCTTAGATCCCCTAGGCTCTTTGTCATGGTTGCTAGCATCCCTCAAAATCACTTTGTAAATATCTTATATTCACTTGCCTGTGTCCAGGTCCATAACTGCTCCTGTAATATATTATTTGGCTTGATGCCCTGTATTGAGAGGCAGCTAGGTGGCCTAGTAGATAGACCACTGGACCTGGAGTTAGGAAGACATGAGTTCAAATCCTGCTGCGGAAAACTGGAAAAGTCACCCTATCTCTGTCTGCCTCAGTTTCCTCATCCATAAAAGGAGATAAAAATGGCCCCTACCTCCCAGGGTAGTTATGAGGATAGGATAATATTTGTAAATAATTTGCAAACTTAATAGCTTTATAAAATGCTATTAATATTAATGATCTTAGTTGGAGAATACCTGCACTTGGTAATCATCAAACACAAGGATCATGGAATGTCAGGCTTTCCGTCCTGACCATATAGGACACAATCCCATCTGCTTCCCCAGTCCGGGGCAGCTTCTTAATGGAAAATCCAGAGGCATACGCCAACAAACCAAACACTAAGACCTCCGCCTCCCCTGGGTGTGATCAGAATTTGGCCCCCTAGTTCTTTCCATCCCAGTCCAGCTGAGGAGGCCCCCAACACCCACCCGAGCTCTCCCTGGGGTGAACAAAAGAAACCCGAGCTGTCTGTGAGGCTAAGCTGAGGGGTCAGCTCATTCTTCAGCCCCCTGACCTCACAATGTTCCTCTTGATCATTCGAGCAAAGAACACGTGGGTTAGGATCCCTACACGTGTAGGAGAGGAGGGGGAGGAGGAGGAAAACGAGGAGCAGGGGAAAGCAGAGAGAGGGAATGAGGAGGATAAAGGGAGAAGGAGGGGGATAGAGGGCTGCATACTTTCCACATGATGCAATGTCAGGAAGCGGTGGGAAAGCCCAGGGACTCTGCTCTCCCTGACATGTTCTCTCTAGGTTGCTGAAACTCATGGGGGGAGCAGATCTCAAAACCCATGCACTCAGGCAAGCAGCATCTTCCCTGATGCTTACAAGCACCTGAGGTCATCTTTCCAACCCAAAGCTGGTTACAAAGCCAGTTCCAGCTCATACCTGGCATCCATCTTTCCATCCAGTCCAGTTATCTATCTATCTATCTATCTGTCTGTCTGTCTGTCTGTAAGGAGGGCAAGATCAGAGGTACAACAACCATGGAGAGAGATAAGGAAGCATTAGCTCCCCAGGGTACCATGGCTATTAGCTGCCCAGGGTGCCATGGCTATTAGCTCCCCAGAGTGTCATGGCTCTTAGCTATTAGCTCCCCGGGGTGCCATGTCTATTAACTCCCCAGGGTGCCTTGGCTATTAGCTGCCCATGATTCCATTCCATTCCATTCCATTCAACAAGCATTAAGAATTTGCTCTGTGCCAAGTAATGTGCTAAGTCCTCGAATACAGAGAAAAAGAAAAACCATCCCTGCTTTGAAGTAGCTCCCCTTCCAATGGCTCCGTACGATGTGTTCATTGAGAAGGAGATATGAAAGACTTACCAAGCAAACATAAAGCAATGGGGGAGGAGGGCAGGTCACCCTAAGGAGGGAAGGGATTCCTAACCTCAAGAACTCTTTAAAAATTATGTTTTGATCATTGTGTTTCAGTGGCATTGCTTTCCTTTGTCATGCTATGTATTTTATTTTGTGCCTCTGGGAATATGATTCTGAGAAGGGGTCCACAGGCTTCACCGGCAAAGGAGTGGGTTATAGGCCCAAAAAGGTGAAGAACTCCTGACTGGGGGCAATCCACAAAGACCTCCTAGGAGAGGGGACACAAGCTGAGTGCCGAGGGGAGCTGAGGATTCTGAGAAGCCGAGGTGAGGAGGGAGAGCCTTCTGCACAGGGGGCAGCAAAGGCAGAGGGGGGAAATAGGATGACACAGATGGAGATGAGCAAGTAAGCCAGTCTGGTGGAATGTTGCGGGGGGGACAGTTATGTGTAATCAGCCTGAAAAAAATAGGCTGGAGCCAGACTGTAGGAAATTGGGGGAGGGGCTGAATAAAGCCTTCCCCTCTGTTCATTCATCACCGAAGCACCTCCCTGTAAGACTTCTCAATACATGCAACTCACCTCTCAGCTTCTTTACAGTCAGTTCAGTTCAGTTCACAGAATTCCAGAGCTGTAAGAGACCACAGGAGACATCTAACCTGGCCTTTGCTTAAAGGAGAGTTCCTTGTGTGGCATCCTCAACAAGGGGGCTTGTGAGCACTCCACTTTCCTTCCAGAGTGCCCACCCTGAGCCCAGCCACACTAGGAGTCTGGGAGATATAAATTGTAATTTGTCCTCATGCTCTTGAGGGACCCACACTCTGTTGGGGGCTGAGGGCTGGGGGGACCAGAGAAAGCCATCAGACCCAGTTGGCCTGGATTGTAAGTTCAAGGTTCTACATCAACCATAAGTGGCTTTTCTCCTGGACATCAAAGGTTCTTGGGAGAGTATCATGTATCCCTTAGAAGAAGAGTCAAAAAGGGATATAGTTCATCTGGCATGCCAGGAAGGCCTAGTGGCCCCAATCTCTTCCCCAACAATGCCTGGGATTCTACCATAAGGACCTCATTCCTAAAAGTTGAGCATTCCCATCTCGCCGCTGATACTCATAAAAGGTGATTTTCCTTGGATTAGATGCAGATTCCCCACCCCTGACTGCCAGAAAACCCTAGTCCTCTGGATGATGGGGCAGATGTACAAAGGGAGAGTGGACTTAGAATTTAAACCTTCCCAAGGCTAGTTCCAGCTGATCCTTTCATTTAATTCTCCTTCACAAACTTTATCATATTCTAGCCATACCGGCTCACAGGCTGTTTGCCCATTAGCAATATATCTCCCACCTCTTGGTCTTTGCACAAGCTGTGCCCCATCCCTGGAAATGCATGCCCTCCTCATCTCTGCCTCTCAGGATCTCTGGACTCTTCTGAGCCTCTCCTCACTCTCTACCTCCTGGAGGAGGTCCGCTAGTCATTAGTACTATCTGTCTCCTCAAATAATCATTTACATATATTTACAAGTTCATATACTTTATCTTCCAACCTCCTTGAGGGCAGGGACTGTTTTCATTTTGTCCTTATGTGATTGCCTTACACATAACACTCACTTTTTTCTTAAAAAGCCTGTTTAACTGGAGTAAGTGATAATCTTTCCCTCTCTTATAATTTTGCTGAGGGCTGGCTCTGTCTCCTGATAGTCTCTAGAAAACCATTGGAAAACAAGTCATTTCTCCTAGAGAAATCACAGAAGACTCCTTAGTGGACATCGAGACCATTTTCCTCATTGCATAAATGAGGAAAGTGAGGTGTGCACAGGGGAAGAGGCTTCTTCAAGATCAAGGCTAGGACTTAGGGCTTTAAACTCCCACTTCAGGGCTAACCAACAGGGAAACACTCCATGGAACTATCTTGATGTACATCATGGCTCCTCAAGCTCTCAAGCCTTGGTGTCCTTAAGGTAATGAGGCATTGTTGGGGGCTCTGGGGAGAAGGGGGCACTAAATTTGGATGAAGAGAGAGAAGGAGAAGACAAAGAGAGGAGAAGTTGGTACAATTTGAGAGGTGGAATGTCTAGTACTCTGCCCTAGTCAGACCATATCTATGATTCACCTTTGATTGGCTCATTTTGGGAAGGATATTGACAAATTGGAATGTGAACTGCTTTCTGAAAGTCTGGCTGATTTGTTGATAGTGGATAGTCATGAGGGAAAGACTGCTTATTGGTAGGGACTCAAGAGCTATGGCATTAGAAAAGACTGACCGAAGCCCCCCAGAGATACCCCTAGAGCCTTGATGGGGCACAGCAGCAGCCCTCTGAGGACCCAGCCTGCCAGTATGAGTGGGAGTTGGGAGAGCAACTTCAGAGCAGGCACTATATAGACCACATGAAGATAGAGTGAAATTACTGGGAATGCTTCGCTGGAGAAGCAAAGACTTTAGGGGTCATCTGGAATATCTGGGGGGGGGGCTAGAGGAAGGATGAGACAGGCTCTGTTTGGCCCCAGAAGGTCAAGGTTGGGAAAAACCTGCTAACCATCTGAGCTGTTCAGAAGTTGATTGGGCTGTCTGGAGGAGTGGTGAGTTCCCCATCATTGGAGGCTTCAAGCAAAGGCCAGACAAACATTTATCAGGGATATCACAGAGAGGATCCCTATTCAGGCGTGGCTTGCAATAGATGGCTTCTCTGTGATTCTATAAACCTCTCTATACTACCCCCCTCCCCCCAACTACAGTGTGTTATTCTGGGCAAGGCAGCTCAGTCTGGAGCCCTATGCAAGAAGCTTTGTTCCTGGTGTACCTAAAGGATTCCATTATTCAACTGCCTTACACATAAAAATGCCCACAGTGTAAGAACATAACATGAAATCCTGCCAGGAGTCACAGCAGCTCAGGATTAGAATTAATCTGTAGATAATTACATGAATTAATTGATTATTAACCATCATTCAAATTTATACAGAGCTTTGCGAAGGCTGTCACAGGTCAAGGAGTGATTAGACTTTTTCTTCTTGGCCCCAAAGAGCAGAACCAGGAGCGGGGGTGCTGGGGGGCAGGAAAATTCAGAGAGGCCATAGCCTAACAGTGATAGCAACCCCAAAGTGGAAGAAGCTTCCTTCCCAGGAAGCAGCAGCTCCCCATCCCAGAAGGTCTCCAAGCAAAGGCTCATGAATGAATGGTGCTCATGGGCTGGTGGCATTCCTCAGGTGGAAGCAGGAGGCCTGTGGGGGGGGTGGGGAAGGGGGGAGGGGTCCTCCAGAGCAGTCACCTTACACTCTCCCATACAAATGAACACTTTGACATCCAAAGAGGTGGTCCATTCGGCATGGCAGCCAAAGAATTCTGCCTGACCCAGACTATTTCTTCGGGGAGGAGGGGGTTTTCAAAGCATGGTGAGAGAGGGAATTTGCCCAGACCAAGGTTTTCTGCCTCCAAAATGAAGCCTTTGTCAGCCTTAACTGTCCATGACTGATCGGGGTTCTCTCTCTCGGCTGCCTGAGGCTCCTGCTGGAATCTCACTTTGACAGAACTATTTCCTGGTGGGGTCGATAGGCCGTCCTGGGATTGTGACTTCAATCACTTGGCTTTACGGACTCCAGGTCCAGTTATTTTAAAATAGCTAACAAGACCAAAATAGCTCCTTCCAACTCCGAGATAAGAAGACACCAGTGGGAGAGGTCAGAGAACTGGAAGGGACCTCGGGGCCAGTGACTCCATCTCCTATTTTTACCAGGGAAGGCCCTGGGATCAAAGAACCCTGGGTGATTTGCCTTGGGTCCCACAGCTAGTATTTCCAAGGCAGGATTTGAACTCCGGTCTTCCTAACTCTAAAGCCTACTCTGGATCCACTACACATGTTTCTAGAGGATGCTGGGGGTAAAATGTTGGGACTGGAGTCAGGAAGAGTCCCTGAATCACTGCCTGACTCAGTTTCCTCATCTGTAAAATGGGAATAATAGAAGCACCTACCTCCCAGGGTTAAATGAGAGGATTAAAGAAGATAATGTTTGTAAAGCACTTTACAGACCTTAAAGAAACAGAGAACTTCTTTCTCGCTGTTGTCAGTTACACTCAAGCAAAGCCAAAAGATGTGGAAAGCAAAGGCTGGAGGAAGACTCTGGGAGCTGAGCTGGTCAGCCCGGAGAGATCTGAACCTCTCTCAGACTCCCCTCTCTGGTGAGGGGGAGGCATCTAGAAGTTTGCTGAATCAACACGAATTCCACCGACCTCTTCCAGGTCAGCCTACCCCTAGCCAAAACCCAGGAATGAAATTGGTGTGTCAGGCTGCCCTGGAGGACCTAGGAGGAGGACACAAGAGGGTCTCAGTTTCTCTTCAGTGGATAGGAAGGAGCCAGAAGTCACAGCCCGAACCCAGGAGACTGCTTACTTTAACATCTATAGGGGCTTTACAGAGGACAAGCAACAAATAAACACATACAGGGGATTAAAGCACTGAAAATCCATTGATCACAGAATGTGAGAGCAGAGAGGATCCTCAGAACATGGAATGTGAATAAGGGGGAGTGTCTTAGAGCAGAGAATGTCAGAACTGACAGGGGGTTAGAACATAGATATCAGAACTGTGGGGGTTAGGGGACCTTAGAACATAAAACACCACAATGGGCAGAAGACCTTAGAAATCATCTTTTCAAAACCCAAGCCCATTTTACAGATGACAAAACTGAATTCCAGGGGAAGTGCCCTGCCTAAGGGTCTCCCAGCTCTTCAGAGGGAGAGCCAAGATTTCACCCCTTCAGTGTGGTGGGGTGCCCAGCCCAGAGGCCTTCCCATGATTCCCGCACTGCTCTGAGCTGCCTGGAGGCCATTAAAACACCAAGGGTAAGGAATACTCAGCAGCCATCCTGCACAGAAGGAGGGAGAGAGGCAGAGAGGAAGGAAGAGAGGGAGGGGGGGGGAGGAAAGAAGGAAGGAAAGAAAGACAGAAAGAAAGACAGAAAGAAGAAAGAAAGAAAGAAAGAAAGAAAGAAAGAAAGAAGAAAGAAAGAAAGAAGGGAGGGAGGGAGGAAGGAAGGAAGAAAGGAAGGAAGGAATGGAGGGAGGGAGGAAGGAGGGAAGGAAGGAAAGAAGGAAGGAAGGAAGGATTTATTAAATAAGCATTTATTAAGCACCTACTATGTGCCAGGCACTATGCTAAGCACTTAACAAACATGATCTCATTTGATCCTCACAATAACTGAGAGGTAGCTGCCATCATTATCCCCATTTTTACAGATGTGGAAACTGAGGCAGAGGTTACATAGGTCATTTGCCCAGGATCACACAGCTAATAAGAGTCTGAGGCCAGATTTGAATTCAGACTGATAACCTATATAAAGGGCTTTGCCAAACTCAAAGCACTCTATCAATGTTGGCTATTACAATTATCTTTATTTTGGGTCTAATCCTGTGATTTTATTAGTGTTGAAACTCTCCCCATTGGTCCTGAGCAAGGACTGCTAGGAAAGGCTGATGCCTGGGCACTAAGTTAAGTGACTTAGAGATTTAGTCGGGGGAAGGGGGCACCTAACCTACAAGCAGACAGAGGAGGAATGACTAGCCCAAGGTCATCCTGTTGGCAGCCTGTGTCTGAGGCTAGACCTGCACCCAGGTCCTTAAGTCTCTCAGGCTCCATCTCTGCCCTGCCAGCCCCCCAATAATGACAGGATAGTGACACTACACTGTCTCACCAGGTTATTTGGGGATCAAATGACACGGTGGGCAAGAACGCTCTGGAAGCCCAGAGGGACGGCTTGGTGAATACGACCTTGCTCCCCATCACTGGAATCCACCCCAGAATCCTGGCCAGTTCTGCAGTGCAGCCATCTCAGGCTCAGAACTGGGACTTCTGGCCACTGCTATTGGGTCATTTCCTTGGCCAGAGACAAGGCCGACAGCTGGATGAAACCAGAGCCAAACTGAGCTCAGCTGACTCCCTGACGTGACTGCTCAGTAACGGGGAGCCCTGGGCTGGGTGGGAATCAGGGCACCTCTGTTCTAGGCTTGGCTGTAGATATTGAGGAGCATCTGGGTGGTGCAGTGGATAGAGTGCCAGGCCTGGGGTCAGGAAGACCTGAGTTCAAATCTGGCCTCACTTACTAGCTGTGCGACCCTGAGCAGGTCTCTTCACACTGTTTGCCTCAGTTTCTTCATTTGTAGAATGAGCTGGAGAAGGAAACGGCAAAGTGTTCTAGAATCTTTGCCAAGAAAACCCCAAATGGAGTCATGGAGAATCAGACACAACCGAACAACCACAACACAGATTTTGAGTAAATCCCTTCAATTCAACAAGGATTTATTAGTCACCTGTTGGGCACAAGCCAAGACGCAGTACAGCACAGAGGAGGACCTGGGTTCAAGCCCTAACTCTGGACACATACTGGGTTTGTGATTTCGAGCCAATCGCTTCATCTGTAAAATGGGGATAATAACATCTGTAATCTAGCGATCTATAAGCATTTATTAAGCACCCACTATAGCCAGGCACTGTTGGGTGCTAGATATAGAAGATAAAAATCAATCAGTCTACAAAGCACTTATTAAGTCCCAACTGTATACCAGTCCCAACTGTATACTAGGTACTGGGGGAAAAAAGGCAAGAATGAAACAGTCTTTGCCCTCCAGGAGGCTACCTTCTATCCATAGTAACGATCTCCCTGAATTCCAGTGTGATGTAGTCAGTGGACAGAGTTAGCTTTGAAGACTAGAATACTTGGGTTCAAGTTTTGTTGCTGATGCACATTGGCTGTGCCATTTACCCTTTGAGTGTCTCAGGCCACTCTCTATGACAGGTCTGGACCAAATTCCTGAATGGACAAGGCGCTCTGGCCTCAGTTTCTTCATATGTAAAAGAAGGGCTTGGCTTAGCTAACTGATAAGGCTTTGTCCAGCTCCACTAACCTAAGATAGTCTGAGATATGCTCAGCCAGTGACCAAAACCTGACTGTTGGTAACTGGTCCCCAGGAGCTTTCCCAGGGCAGAGTAAAACCCAACTGCATCCTCTCTAGGCATCAGAATGTTCATTTCCTTTGCAATTTTTCCTCTTCCCTGCCGAATTGGTCTGAGAAGACCAAATGCTGGTAAAGAAGCTGACAGATACATCATGGCCAGGAACCCCTCTGTCAAAGAGACTCACCCACCTTGGGGCTCATCCAGTCTGCCGGGAGAAAGATTTTCCCACTTAGAAGACTGAGCACTGAGCTCAGAGTTAGGGGATCTAGTTCTACCATATATCAGCCTTCTGTCACTGCCTCCTTGTACCTCAGTTTCCTGGTCCATAAAATGGGGATGATAATATTTGTGGGGAAAGTCCTTTGCAAAGTACTAAATCTTCAGCTCTACAAAGGTGAGGACAGACTCTTATTTAAACTTTGCATCTCCTCCAGAACCCATCAAAGGACTCTCTCCCCATACAGTAGGGGCCTAATAAAGGTGTGATGAACAAATGAGTGAGTTGTATGGAGATATATAGACAAGTCACTTAACCTATCTGGACCTCAGTTTCCTCGTCTGTCAAATGAAGGGGTTAGATTGGACGGTCTTCTGTCTTTAAATGCTATAAATTCACTATTATTAGAGAACCAGTTGTACCTAAGCTGTGTCTGTGGGTTCAGAGGAACCATGGTACCATTGTCTAACCTTCTGGTGTTGAGATGACTTCAGAAGGGCCAAAGGCCCCCACCCAAGGCCCAGCCCCACCCCTGGGCTTCCTTAGCCCCCTAGCTTCTGCTGCCCTTTGCAGGACACAAAGAAAATCTTCGGGGCACAGATTTAGAGCTGGACAGGACTTCAGAGATCCCTAATCAAATCTCCTCATTTTACCAAGTACACTGGGGTCCAGAGATGCTATGACCTGCCCAAGGTCACACAGAGAGTAAATGACAGAGTCCCTCCTGCAGCACTCTTTCATGTAACTCTGTACAGATCATTCATTTGTTCAGCAAGCCTTTATTAAGCACTTACTGTATGCAGACAGAGCCTTTTCATGAGTATGGGAGGAGATGCCGTTTAAATAGTGGGATTTGAACCCAGGTTTTCCTGTCTTCGACTTCCATGCCATTTCTCAGTAGACAATGATGCCTCATGATGCCCTTCAACCTGAGACTGTCTGTGACCCAGGAGCTCCCATGTCCGGAACACCCATAATTCAGGCATCTTCTCCTGCAGTACAAGCTGCAGAAGCTCTGACTGGACAGCCAACCAGCTTTCTCTCCCTACAATAAACAGGGCAGTTGGAGGTCCCAGTAAAGAGTCCCAGAATCCCAGACTCTCTGAGTAGGAATCGAGTTCAGAGGTTACTTGGACCAGCCCATACCTGAACACAAATGGTCCCCAGCACATATCCCCCAGGAACCACTGAGCCTCCCCACTGTCCCCACCAACTCTGAGTCCAGCTTCACTGTCATGAGAGACAGGGGTGACCTCCCCCAACTCATATTCTATGGGGTGGGGGGTGGCCAATCGAGGAGCAAAGCAACACAGGACACTATGAAAACATGAGAATGAATGAGACTGTACCAAAAAGACTGAGAGGGACATCTTGGACTGGAGTCCCACAGGAGGATATTAGCCTATAAGGAGCCTTCCTTATCAACTGCCAGCCCTTCATTTACGGATGAAGAAAACTGACTCAAAGACGGGCATTCAGCTGGTTAGTGGCAAAGATGAGACCCTCGCTGGCTCCCAGATTCCATTTTCCAAGGTCTTAGCCTCTGTTTCCCACACACACACCCCCCATGCCTTCAGGCTTCTCTTTCCTCTGCTGCTTTCTGGATTGGGTCCAGTGAAGGGATGGACTGGTCCAGCGATCCGATAGTGTGTGTGCCTGCGTGCCCAAGTGTGCCCGTGCCAGCTGTCTAGGGTGTGTGCATCTGTGTACACGTGTGACCTTGGGGGGGTCAGTGCCAGCCCTAGCCCCCCAGAAGTCCTGTCCACACAACAGAGGGGATGGAGCCCTGGATTAAGTTGGAATCCACCAACAAGTCCTTGTTTAACACCTACTAAGTGCCAGGCTCTATGCTGGACAGCGCTGGAGTCCCAAAGACAAAAATGAAAACAGTCCCTGCCCTCAAGGAGCTTATACATGGTGGAAACATCTGCGCAGCCAAGGAGAGAAACACATATAAAGTAACTCCGGGTAGTGGGGAAGCGGGGCCTCTAATCTGGGGGCATCAGGAGGCACTTCGTGGAGGAGGTGGTGCTGGAGGCGAGCCTGGAGGGGAACGAGGGATGCTAAGTGGCACAAGAGAGGAGGGGATTCCAGAAACAAGGATAGCCTGGAAGAAGGTCACTGGTTGTGTGACCCTGGGCGAGTCCCCTTCCTTCAGTTTCCTGTGTAAAACGTGGGGATTGGGGCAGATGCCTTCTGACGGCCCTTCACGCACTGAATCTTTAGTCTAGACGCCTCTTGGATCCTCAGTTTCCCTCATCAGCCAAAGGAGCGCTTTTGAGCAGACGGTCTCTCCCAGCCCTGGCATCTCGTGATTCCAGCAATACTGCCCCTTCCTCCGACCCCTCCCCCGCTCCGTTGCCCCTTCTCCTGCTCCCCAGCTTCTCCAGCGTCTCCCCCCGGATGGGACTGTGGAGAGCGAGGGCATGGACACTTACCGAAGGTGCGGGGACTTCCTGGGAGTGGACTCCGCGCTCCGGCCGCTCCTGCCCCGCGGGTTTAGGGACTCCCGCGCTCCCTGCGTTCGCGCCCGGCTCCCAGAAGCTCCCAGGGCAGTGGCTGCTGGGGCTGCTGGGGCTGCTGGGGCTGCTGGGGCTGCTGGGGCTGCTGGGGCTGCTGGGGCTGCTGGGGCTGCTGGGGCTGCTGGGGCAGTAGCAGCGGTATCTGCGCGCTAGCTCTGGGAGCCCCTGGCCCCGCCGGGAAGCTGCTGCTGCCTCGGTGGCTCCGGCTGTTGCCCCCGCTGCCCCGCAGCCCGCGCCCTCCAGCTCCTTTTCACTGGCACCGCCCAGAAAACCCCTCCCCGGACCCACCCCCTTCCCAACCCAGGCCCGCCGCCTGGCTGCCCAGTCCCGGCCCCCTTTTGTTCTAACTTCTCTGCTGGGCTGCCCCTCCCCGATCCCCAGCACAGGCGCCGCAGGGGAGGGAAAAAGAAGGGAGGGATTGGGGCGTCCCCTACCCCTTCCCAGGTCCTTCACCCCCAGGGGTCGCGAACTATCACCACTATCCTGCGCTCAGCTGATAAAGACCACAACTCCTATTTCTGATGAGTCTTAGAAAATCCCTTCCTCACCGCTACTCTGGGAAGGCGGTGCCGTCTCCCGTCTCCGTGCCTTTGCACTGGCGGTCTGGTACGCTTGGAACGCATTCCTTGCTCACCTGGACACCTCAGAACCTTAACTCAGGTTAACCCAGTCGCCCGAGGTCTTTCATTTGCCTTTGTATCCTGCACATAGGACAGGGACTGGCACAGAGGAAGAGATGAATAAATGTTTCTTCTCTCATCGATTATCCCCATTTTACAGACAGGCACACTGGAGCTCAGGGCTGGGAAGTGACTGGGGCACACTGGGCCCCAGGGCGCACAGCAAGTCCGTGTCAGGGCCCCGAGAGGAATCCACATCTTCCTGACCTGAGGTCCATGGCTCTATCCAATTCCTGTCTGACTCTGAGCACTGCATTTGCAGCCAGAACCCCTGGGTTCCCAGATCCCAGCCTTTCCTCTTTCTAGCTGTGTGGCTATTGACGAATTGCTGCACCTCTCTGAGGCTCTCGGATTCTCGTGGTCATCTGCAGAATGGGGAGAACAGAACTCTGCATTACCTCCCTTATTTGGCAATTATAAGGAAGGCCCTGGGTAGGGAATCCTTGATAATGCTGGCAAGATCAGTTTTCTTGTACTGAGAGCTGGTCTCAGCTCTGAGTTCTGAACTGGTCACATGGCCAGACCTTTGGGAAAGTCCTGTAACATGTTTCCTCATCTGTAAATGGAAGGAGTGGCCTGGAAGACCCTGAAGGTCCTTTCTAGGTCCACATCTGTGATGTTAGTCAACAATGGTTCACTAGATGTGGTTTTATCCATGGGATTGGCATGAAAGAAGAGGCCTGACCATTTGCTTTGCTCCTGCATTACCCTTGTTTCTACTCTGTCTCCTCCCTTTGAATGGAGCTCCTTAGGAGCAGGATCTGTCTTCCTTTTCCATGGGTACCCTCTCTGCACAGTGCTTGGCACATAGTAAGCACTTTATGCTTCACTTCGCACCCAGCTGCATTCCTCTGGCCTTTTCCATCATTCTCCAGGAACCTCTTCAGCCCAGGAATTCGAGCCTCACTCAGCATCCTCTGCCCTGGGGCCCTTCCCTCTGATTAGAGGCTCCCCTTAGAATCTCCATGTAAGGAAGGCAGCCAGGCCAGCCACCTCTTCACTTCCCACCAGGCCCCTCGGGACATCTCCATCATATTCCTATCCCTGATAACTTTCCTCCCCTCCCCCTTCAGCTTCCTTTTATGTTCTGTCTTCCCCTATTAGAATGTGAGCTTCTTGAGAGCAAGAACTGTATTTTTCCTTTCTTTGTATCCTCAGAGCTTGGCACATAGTAGGTGTTAATAAATGTTTGTTAACTAACTGATTCATCCATTTATCTGTACATTCATTCATCATTGCATTTCAGCTTAGCTCGAAATCTCCATTGGAATGTCCCAAGGGCTGGTGACTGGCATGGTGCTGTTAGACAAGGTATTCATGTTTGGATATAAGCATAGATGTCATACTCCAAAAGGTTGGGAGTTGACACACCCAGAATTCAAAGACATCAGGTGACTGAGTCAGCTCTGGTGAGAAGAGATATGATAGGAATTAAGGGAAAATATCACCCTTGGGTTCAGCAACTAAATCCAAATTCACAAGGGCAAGATGGAAGATGTGTAACTGAAGCATAGTTTTTCTTAAAATAAAAAAAGGATGGATTTTTGTGGCCTGGATGGAGAATGGAGCCAGTGGCAGCTGAACAAGTGAAGACAGCCTTAAGTTGTCTGGAGAGAGGCAGAGAGCCCAGGAAGGAGGAAGCGACAGCCACTCTATCCTCTGCCCTGGTCAGGTCCCAGAAGGACTGTTGTGGTCGGCTCAGATGTCGCCTGTTAGGAAAGACATTGACAAGCTGGAGCTCGTCCCAAAAAGAATAACCAGGATGATGAAGGGCTCTGAGCCCCTGCGAGCCCCACAAGGATGGAGTGAAAGACATGGGGATGTTTAAGCCAGTAAGAGAAGGATTAGGAGAAACACAGTAGCTTTCTTTGGAAGAAGGGATAGGCTCATTCTGCTTGGTCTCAGAAGATGTACCAGAGCAGTGGGTGCAAGATGCTGAGAGGCAGATTTGGGAGGGGGCAGGAAAACCTTCCTAATGATTCAGCCCCTAAACTGCTTTGCCTCTCTAAGAATATGATAGTTAAAGGCACTTTGTTCCCGAGTCTCCAGGGCTGTGAGCACCAGCCTGACACCCAAATGTTAAAGGATTATAATTCCAATTATAGATTATTTTCCTATAAAAGTTGAATGGATTGTCTTAGAAAAGTAACAAGCAGCAAGGTAGCAGGTGGGTAAAGTGCTGGGCTTGGAGTTCAAATCCTGTCTCATATACATACTGGCCAGCAACTTGGGCAAGCCCTTTAACCTCAATGAACCTAAGTTTCTTCATCTATAAAATGGTGGTGATAACAGCACCTGCTTCCCAAGACCTTTGTGAAGCTCACACAAGACAACATACGCAGAATGTATAGAAATGGAAGCCGGCGTTATGATTGGTTCCTTCCTCTGTGGAGGTGTTGGAGAAAAGGCCGGACCACCACTGGGCAAGGATGTTGCTGGTGACTGCTTCTTCCCTAGATTAGATGAGATGGTCTCTGAGGGTCCTTTCTGTAACCAGATTCTGCAGTTCTGGACATGCTACTCCTCTGCTCAAAAGTCCCTAATGGCTCCCCATTGCCTCCCAATTAAAACAACATGACACCACCCAACTTTTTTCAGGCTTATCTACTGATTTCCAAGCATAATTCCAGTCCAAATTCCCTTCTTCTCTCCCCCCACCCCCACCCCAAATCAGCCAATCAAGCCAATAAGCATTTATGGAGCACTCACTGCATCCAGGCACTTGAAGTCATACACAACAAAGGCTTCCACACCTCTGTCCCAATGCCTGGAATGTCCTCCTGCGCTGCTCCTACTGCTAAAGTCCAACTTAAATGCCACTGCCTCCATGAAGCCCCCTTGACCCACCCAGGATGGTAGGCACTATGACTACCCCCATTTTCCAGATGAGAAAAGAGAAAGTCCAAGTGATGAAGTGACTTTTCCAGACCCACACACAGCTGCTAGGTCTCGGGCATAAGGATTTGAACTCAGGTCTCTCCTGACCAGAGAGAGCTCTTTCTACCACTAGTATCAAGTGCTTTGTAAAGCTTAAGAAACCATTTTAAAAGTGGATTGTTATCGTTGGCGGTGGCTTGGAGCCATCTTCTTAGGCAGAGAAAAGCCGAAAGGCGGGAGGGGGGACACACGACAGTCCCGGGGGACACACGACAGTCCCGGGGGACACGACAGTCCCAACTTGACTTTGCCCAGATCCTGGAGTGTCAGCTTTGGTCCTGCCGCCACCTAGTGGCCATAACTTCCAACTGCGTGACTTAGGGGCAAAGGAGTATTGGGAAGGGGAGAACGCGTCACATGCATGTGTTAAAGCTGGGACTCACACCAGATTTCTTGATCCTGCTTGAACTTGGGCAAGTCACTTAATTTTGCCTTGATTTCTTCATCAGCCAAATGAGAGGATTGGACTCACCGGCCTGGTGGTTAGGCTATGATATTATGACCTGGTTCTGCCACTTAAAATCTGTGTGGGCAAGTCATTTGAACTCCTTGGGGCTCAATTTCCTCACATGCAAAATGAAAGAACTGGAGGAGATGTCTTCTGAGGTCCCTTCTAGCCAATCGCATGGCTTCCCCCAAACCTAGGACCCCCTAAACTGCCTTGCCTCTCTAGGAGTACGATAGTGAAAGGCACCTTGTCTGGAAGCCTGAGTGTTTGAGGCATGAGGGCTGTGAGCACCAGCCTGACACCAAATATTAAAGGATTATAATTCCAACCACGGATTGTCTTTTCCTACAGTAGCTCAGCCACAGTCTTTCATGTTTCAGACTTTGCCCTCTCTTAGCGTTCTTCCTTCCTCTGCCTTGTCTTCTGTCTTCTCTCCTTCCCTCTTCCCTCCCTTTTTTCTCTCCCCATCCTACAGGATGGTCATAGGATCAAACAGAGCCTTAGAGCTGGAAGAGAACTTAGAAGACTTGAGTCCAACCTCATTTTACAGATGAGGAAACTGAGGCACTGGAAAGTTAAGAGACTTGCCCAGGGTCACACAGCTGGAAAGTGTCTGATTGGATTCAATAGCCATTGAGTTTGCTGCCAACTATGAAAATTCTGTGATTCTTTCCACTGCCTTTCCTTAGTAAAGAGAAACAAAGATTTCTATGCCAAGAGTGCAAACAGAGGAATGTTGTAAGCTTCAGCCTTCCACCACAGCATACCTGGCAAGTGACCTTTGCTTGAATGCGTCCATTGAGCAAGAACTTCCCTCCCCCCCAAGGCAGTCCATTCCACTTTGAGGCAGCTCGATCTGGTTGCAAGTTTTCCCTTATACCCAGCCTAAATTGGCTCCTTTGCCGCCATTACATCTAGTCAGGGGCCAAGCAGAACAAGTCTCTTCTCTATTATGGTCCTTGAATCACTCAATTGAATATGAGCTGTTCTTCTTTATCCCTTCTGCCAATTCATGTTGAGTTTTCTCTTGTCAAGGCTTAACAACCCCAACTGTGTCAGCTGATCCTTCTATGGCATGGATTTGAGATCCTTCACCATCTTGGGTGCCCTCCATCCTGACCATCCTCCAGCTTATTAAGGTTCTTCCTAAACCATGAGCTTCTGCCCTGAACCCATTATACAGATGAGGTCTCATGAGGCAGAGAGGATGTCTCTATGCACATGTCCTCCAGCGCTCTAGCCCACATCACCAACTGCCAGGTGGATGTCTCCAATGAAAGGCATCTCAAACTCATCGTGTCGAGAGTGAAATTCATTATTGCTCTCCCTAGACCCACCCCTTTTACAAGCTTCTTGATTTCTTTTGAGGACAGATTCCTTCTTCTAGGTGCCCAAGTTCACGGCCTTGGGGCCATCCTCGACTCATATCCAGTTGCGGAGTCTTGTTAATTCTACAGTGCGATCTCTCTGCTCACAGAGCCATCACTCCAGTTCAGGGCTCCCTTAGCATCCTCCTGCTTGGATTCTCATATCTCACACTCTCTTCCCTTTAATCCTTCCTCGAACCAGCTGCCAAAACAACCTTCCTAAAGCACAAGCTTGACCATGCTGCTCTGATTCAAGAATCTTCAGGACATCCCTATTGCCTCTAGGATACAATGCAAATTGCACAACTCGGTATTCGAATCTGAAAGTTCCAATGAAGCTTCAGTTAACCTTTCCAGGATTCCTGCATGTCATTCCCCTTTGCACATGCTATGTTCCTACCCAACTGGTCTACTTAACTTTGTGTGGTCTTGGCATTCCATGCCCTTCTTTCCTACCTCCTGTGGCTGGAATGCACTCCCTCCTCATCTGTGTGTCTGAGAATCCCTAGACTCCTTCAAGGTTCAACCAAGGAGCTGCCTTCTACAGGAGTGGTCCCCAACCTTTTTTAGTCTCTATACACCTCGGCTTTGACCTAAGCTTTCTGTGCTTCCTATTCAGTATAAAACAAAATAAATTCTAGAGTTAACCATGTGTATACATCTAAGAAGTAAATATCAAATAAGGAAATTAATTTTCATTTAAAATTTTTTGAATACATGACTTTTTTCCACCAAAACTGTTTGATTTTGGGATATTTCAAGCTAATATGGTTACTTACCATTTATTCCTCATGCCCTCTTACAAGCTTCTCATGATCCCTAAGGATATGTACCCTAGGTTGGGGCCATCCCTTGGCTCACTTGCTAAAGAGGTCTACTCGCTGAATGGGTGTTATCTCACTCACAGTGAGCACCTGAAAAAACCTTAGCCTAAAAAGGGCCAGGGTCTCCCATTGCATCCTGGGCCATCTCCAGTCATCCTGGTGAATGTCAGGCCACTGGACCCAGACAGCTCTGGAGAAGAAAATGAGGCTGGGGACCTTGCACAACCCTCTCTCACTCAAATCAAAGTCAACTGCAAGTCATGTCATCATTGCCCTGATGTCATTGTCCTCTTCAGGAATGAAGGACAAACACAACAACCCTAGTTTGGGAATCCCTGTCCTAAAAGAAGCTTTCTCTGATCTCTTTAATTGAAGGCTCTCTCTCAAATGATCACATACATGTCTCCTTGTGTACATACTGGACTTTCCAGGAGTCAGCCATTAAACATTAAGTGCCTACTATGTGCCAGCTCATAGTAGGTGCTTGCCTTTTAGGTGTTTGTTGGGTTGGATTGGATTGAATTGGATGGGGAGGGGGTGTCCAGGAAGGCATGTTGGGGGAGGTGGGTCTGAAATTGGGTCTTGAAGATGGGCATAACCTAGATCATGGGATGGTAGATTCAGAATGAGAAGGGACCCTGGAGATCATCTAATGCAGCCTCCTCATTTATAGGAAGTGAGTATAATCAGGGCAACCCCTCCCAATAGCTCTGGCTAAAGTACACCCCAACACAGAGCCTGGATCTGGACTCATCCAGTGCCACGTTGGCCCTGACTCTCTCTGATGCCCTATGTGTGCTGGCTGATGCAATAGTTCCTTGGCTCCCCATGTTGGGGAAGGAAGGAGGGAGAAGTTGATGGGGAGGATGACGCAGCAAAGAGGATTGATCTCTAAGCCAGGGAGAACAGCCCATCCAGTAAACTGTAAAAAATGTGGCTCAGCCCTCTGGTTCTCTCCCTTCCCTTTCCTTCCTCTCCCCTTCTCTCTTCTCTCTTTGTCTGTCTCTGGAACCTATAGCTTGTACCTTTCCCTATCTGGGACTTCCTACTCCCTGCACCCTGCAGTTATGGGGGCTTGGAAGAAATGCACTTCCTAGGTGAGCCAAAGGGTCCTTTTTCTGACTGCCTCTGGCTTTGTGCTTCTTTCTATGAGTGTAGGAGCAATCCTGGGAGATGGACTTTTGGGGGGTGGTCACCATGGGAGCTCCTCCCTCCTTCTTAAATTGGTGTTGTTCCGCCTTCATTCTTGAAGGGGACCAATGAGGATAGTGGTATCTTGACCCCTTGACCAATGAGGACCACCAGGAGGTTGGTATCTTCACCACTTGAACAATGAGGACCACCAGGAGGGTGGTGTCTTGACCACTTGGCCAATGAGGACCACCAGGAGGTTGGTATCTTGACCATTTGACCAATGAGGACCACCAGGAGGGTGGTGTCTTGACTTGCAAGTGAATTGATTTGATGACCACTGAAGGAAGATGAGTTTAATCCCTGGCTTGGCTTGCCAGAATATATGGACCTTGGGGAGCTGTTTGAATAATGCCACACAAAGGTAAAGGGGAAATGCCAACTCAGCATTTGGACCTCAGCTCAAGCAGCACATCTCATGTTTTTGTGTTTAAAGTATCAACCACCCTGGAAAATATCATAATCCTTTTTGTTGAAATAATTGCCAATGTGCATCTTTTGTATGTAAGAAATAAAGAGCTGTCCTATATGTGATCTGCATAATATGTAGAGCACTCTTGCACTCTCTTTTGGAAGAGACCTTAGACATGGGTCAAATCTGAGCTTTAAGCGATTCTTCCCAGGGCTTCAGTGTTGGGTGTAGAGTCAAAGAGGGCAAGAAAAAGAGCCTGACCCCTCTCTACAGAGGCCAGGGAGATACATAGGCAGAGCTAGGAGTCTCTTGAGGAGAAGGCAAGCCCTTCAGTCCTCCTCTTCCCCCACCCCTGCCCAGCAGTCATTTTGTGGTGGAACCTTCAGATGAAGGAGTTAGAATGACCCTCTCCATGGCACACAGGAAACAAGTGAATAGCAGAATCAGGATTCTGGGGTCCTCAGATCCAAATCAAGACTTCTTTGTCCTCCATCATGCTGGAGGGTGGCATGACATTAGCAAAAAAAAAAGAGACCCCCCCATTAGCATGAGAATCCATGAAAAGTTAGGAAAGAAAAGTCATGCCACCTTCGTGGTTTTGCCAAGGGCCAGCCCTGGCCCCCTGTATTAGACAGCTGTGTCCATAAATCATTCTCACCCCATTGGGAGGAGAGGACAGAAGGAGAGGAGAGAGACATTCTGTTAACAGCTGCAGGAAGAAAAGAAAAAGAAAAGAAAAGCAGGTTTGGGTTGGAGCCTTAGTCCCAGACACCTTGATCCTGCCAGGTCTGTCTACCTTCTCTGAGAGGACGGGCCTGATCCAGTTGTGATTCAGCAGAGAATTGGGGGGAGGGGGGATGACGGAGAAAGGAAGGAGATAGTGAGAGAGAAATGGAGAGAGATGGGAAAAGAGGAGGAGGAAGAAAGAAGTGGGGGAAGACAGAGAGGGAGAGATGGAAAGAAAGAGGGAGATATAGTTTTGTGTGTGTATGAGAGAGAGACAGAGAGATAGAGGGAGAGACAGAGACACAGAGAGAGAGACAGAGACAGAGAGAGAGAGAGAGGGAAGGAGGGAGGGAGGGAGAAAGAAAGAAAGAGAGAGAGAGAGAGAGAGAGAGAGAGAGAGAGAGAGAGAGTGAGAGAGAGAGAGAGCACACACTGGAGGTGGGGAGCCTGGACCAGACAACAACGGAAGCATTTTCTCAGAGGCAGACGGAAGGCCAACCATGGGCTGGTCTGTGGCTGGATCCACGATCCCAGCCAGCCACTGGCCCAGTGAAAGCAATGACAATCCTCTGGAAAAAATGCATGCTCATGAACCCAGGTAGAGGCAGGGTTGCTTAAGGTCGCCGTCTGACTCACAGGACGGTGATGTGTCAGAGCTGGACAGGACCTCAGGTCTCTCTCAGCCATATACCCGAGTGCCTATGAGCTTTTCCAAGCCCCTCCTTTTACCTTTGGGGAAACTGAGGTCTGGAAATGTGGCCCTGAGTGAGAGAAGCTGAGTCTAGCCTGGGACCCCGCACATCCAGGCTCCTGGTACAGCCCTCTTTCCCTCCCACAAGGTCCCCCTGAAGCAGTTCCACCCACGGATATTGACTGGGTACCAGTGAAGGACCCAGCAAGGTAGGTCAGCAGAGGAAGGGGAGTCGAAAAGAGACAGGAGGCCAGGGTCGAGGCCGGCACAGGCTGCCTTGTGTTGTCTGGGAGGCGGGTCTTTGGGTCCTAACTCTAGACCTAGAAGGGACCCATAGAAGGGACCTCAGTTGGCATCTAGTCAGAGGCTCATAAATCCAGAGGTGGGGAGGGACCTTGGGTGCCATCTGGTCCAACCATTTGCAGATGAGGAAACTGAAGCCCAGGGACATTAAATGATTTGGTGGTAAGCATCAGAGGCAGAATTCGAATCTAGATCTTCCAATGCTTCTTTTTCCCATAGTGCCACAGCTGCTTCCCATTACTCATCTCGGCGTAGGAGGACTTGACCCCTCCAGTTCCCATCAGGCATCTTTTGCTCTCACATATATGGGACATAGTGATTTCCATTCCTTTCTGGCAATAATCCCCGCCTTGGAGCAATTTATATTTGAAAAAAAAAAAGCATTTGGGGAGAAGGCAAGGGAGGGCATCATTGATGGTAGAATTTCAGGCATCCTTGATGGAGATCACAGCAAGAAAGGACCTAAGAGGACTTTTAGTCCAGCCTTCCTTATCTTACAGATGAGGAAACTGAGGCCCAGGGGGGTTAAGCAACTTGTCTGGGGTCACACAGGTAGTTAATGGCAGAGCCAGGATTTGAACCCTCGTCCTGTGACTACAAAACCACACTAGGTAAATTACTCTTTTAAATCTCTTTTCATGAGTCTGAATTTGGCTGAGAAAAGAGTGGAACGGCCTGGAACCAAGTCCTGATTCTGTCACCAACAAGCTGTGAGACTTTGGACTATTCACCTCCCCACTGGCAAAATGAGGATTTGGGTTGTACTAAGGTGCCTCTTTCTGCAATTCCCCATTAATCCCAGTGCCACCTTCTTCAGGAGCCCTTTTCTGATCCCTCCCCATCACTCCTCCCCCTCAAATTATCCAGTATCTGTTGTGTATGTTTTTTGTGTGTACATGTTAGATGTATGTACATTCATACACATATGCACATGCGTGTTGTTATTCAGTCATTTTTCAATCATGTCTGACTCCTCACGACCCCATTGGGGGTTTCCTTGGCAAAGATACTGGAGTAAGTGATATGTCATTTCCTTCTCCAGCTCATTTGAGGAAACTGAGGCAAACAAGGTTAAGTGACTTGCCCAGGGTCACACAGCTAATAAGAGTCTAGGGTCAGATTTGAACTCAGGAGGACGTCTTCTTGACTCCAGGACCAGCGCTCTGTGCACTATGGCGCCCCCTAGCTTCCCGTGTATGTATGTGTGCATAGAGACAGACAAAGACAACACCAGTGTACACCCATAGGCTGTCTAACCCCATGGATTGTAAGCTCCTTGAGGGCAGGGACTGTCTTTTACCCTTTTTTGTATCCTCAGGACTTAACACAGTGTCCGGCACATAGTAGGACTTTAAGAAATGGTTATCGATTGATTCATTGAAATGAGATAATATTTGTAAAGCGCTTTGCAAACCTTCAGTGTTCTACATGAATGCTGGCCGCGATTATTACTGTCGCTAGTGTTCAGGCTGGCCCACCCCTTGCTGTTGCTTCTTAACTGGCCCAGTTACTCTTCCTGTCTTCCATGATGTTGGCTACATTCCTTCTGTGCAAGTCGTTACTGATAATATGCTGCCCCTTTCTTAAACCTACTATATGTCTTTCCCACTATTGTTTATATCACCCGAAATTTTGAAATCATTGGAGAACAGGGTGTTCCATGATTCGCAACCATAGGACTTTAGCAGGAAAATATTGGAGTTAAAAAGGAGGGGTTCTACCACAGGGAGTAGCTTGGAATCATGAAAAAATGCTTGGCAATATCCCAACTTCAATACAGCTCGTTCTCCTCCTCTTCCATTCTGGGCCAGGTCACATTCATCTTCATCGCCTGGCCAAGACATCTTAACTAATAGACCAGCTAAGCAGCTTGTCCATTCAAGGGCATCTTATGATTCTGCATCCACTTGATTTGTCCCAAATGGATCTCATCTCTAGAGCGAGTGTGAACCTCATTGAGGAAGACCAGTAGTGTTCCCCCACTGGATGCCATCAGCACCATGTTATCTCAGACAAGAACACCCCATCTTCTATAGGGAATCTCTCTTCCCTTTGGGCTTGGTGCAGGTATTCTTCATGACAGTGGGAAAAACTTTGGGGGGGTAGCTGTCTCCCTATTTTATGTCTCACTTGTTGTTGATACTCAGAGTCCTGGCAAACAAAGCAATCTGGGCTCTTCACATCCATCAGTGAGTCTTAAACAACCTTCAGATATGTAATGGAGGAATCCCTGCTTTTTAAAGATAAAAAATACAGTATTCTTTTGCTATCCACTTTGCTGCTGCTTCATCCAGATAGAGACTATGTGCTGGAGAATGTGACTGTCTGGGCTCTGGAGCCCCTCCGTGGGGCCCATGCTGTCCTCATTGGTGAGCATCTCTCACTTTCTCATAGCTAGGCTAGCTCCAGCCACCTTGACCATCATCTCATCTTCTGCCCTGCTGCCACATCTCCCTGGTACTTTCCAAATGGGGAACCATATTCAAATCAATACCACTATGGTTACAGGAAAAATTGTGGCTTCATTAATAATCCCTGCAATTTTCCAAACCAAAATATTCCTCTTCCAACATCACTCTTCTTTATACGTTAGAATGTGAGATCGTTTTCATTATCACCACTGTTATTCAATACGGTACTAAAAATGTTAGCATTAGCAATAAGAGAAGAAAAAGAAATTGAAGGAATTAGAATAGGCAAAGAAGAAAGTAAGTTATCACTCTTTGCAGGTGATATGATGATTTACTTAGAGAATCCTAGAGAATCAAGTAAACAACTACCTGAAATAATAAACAATTTTAGTAAAGTTGCAGGATATAAAACAAACTGACATAAATCCTCAGCTTTCCTATATATTACTAACGAGGCCCAACAGCAAGAAGTAGAAAGAGAAATTCCATTTAAAATTACCGTAGACAGAAAATTTGGGGGAGCCTACCTGCCCAAACAAACACGGGAACTTTATGAACGCAATTACAAAACACTTTTCACACAAATAAAGTCAGATCTAAGTAACTGGGAAAACATCAGGTGCTTGTGGTTGGCCTGCACTAATATAATAGAAGTGACAATTTTATCCAATTTACTTGTTTACTTCACTTGTTTACTCTGCCATATCAATTAAACTACCAAAAAAATATTTTATAGAGCTAGAAAAAATAATAACCAAATTTATCTGGAAGAGCAAAAGGTCCGGAATATCAGGGGAATTAATGAAAAGAAATGCTAGGGAAGGTGGCCTAGCCATGCCAGATATTAAACTGTCCTATAAAGCAGCAGTCATCAAAACTACTTGGTACTGGCTAAGAAACAGAGTGGTGGATCAGTGGAATAGGTTAGGTATACAAGACACGGTAGTCAATGACTATAGTAATCTACTGTTTGATAAACCCAAAGAATCCAGATTCTGGGATAAGAACTCACTATTTGACAAAAACTGGAAAACAGAATGGCAGAAACTGGGCATTGACCAATATCTCACACCATATACGCCAAAATAAAATCAAAATGGATGCACAACTTAGATATAAAGGCTGATACTATAAGCAATCTGGGAGAGCAAGGAATAGTTTACCAATTAGAATTATGGAAAAGAATTCATCACACAACGAGAGATAGAGAGCATTATGAAATGCAAAATGGATAATTTTGATTGCAGCAAATTGAAAAATTTTTGTACAAACAAAGCCAATGCAACCAAGATAAGGAGGGAAGCAGAAAATTGGGAAAGAATTTTTACAACCAGTGTCTCTGATAAAGGCCTCATATCTAAAACATACAGGGAACTGAGCCAAATTTATGGAAATACAAGTCATTCCCCAGTTGATAAATGGTCAAAGGATATGAACAGGCAGTTTTCAGAGGAAGAAATTAAAGATACCTATAGGCATATGAAAAAATGATCTTTATCACTATTGATTAGAAAAATGCAAATTAAAACAACTCTTAGGTATCACATCTCACCTGTCAGATTGGCTAACATGACAAAACAGGAAAATTATAAATGCTGGAGGGGATGTGGGAAAATTGGAACACTAATGCATTGTTGGAGTTGTGAACTGATCCAACCATTCTTTCTTTTTTTTTTTGCTTTTTGGCAGGGCAATTGGGGTTAAGTGACTTGCCCAAGGTCACACAGCTAGTACTTGTGTCAAGTGTCTGAGGCCGGATTTGAACTCAGGTCCTCCTGACTCCAGGGCCGGTGCTCTGCTGACTGCGCCACCTAGCTGCCCCCAGATCCAACCATTCTGGAGAGCAATTTGGAACTTTGCACAAAGGGCTATAAAAATGTGCATATCGGGGCGGAGCCAAGATGGCGGCTGGTAAGCACGGACTAGAGTGAGCTCCGTACCCGAGTCCCTCCAAAAACCTATAAAAATGGCTCTGAACCAATTCTAGAATGGCAGAACCCACAGAACAGCAGAGGGAAGCAGGGCTCCAGCCCAGGACAGCCTGGATGGTCTCTGGGTGAGGTCTATTCCACACGGAGCTGGGAGCTGGGAGCTGGGAGCTGGGAGCTGGGAGCTGGGAACGGAGTGGAGCAGAGCCCAGCCTGAGCGGCGTGGACGATCCAGACCAGAAGTGGGGCGGAGGGGGCCCTAGCGCTCTGAATATGTGAGCTGCGGCGGTTACCAGACCCCTCGACCCACAAACACCAAAGACTGCGGAGAAGGTTAGTGGGAAAAGCTGTGGGAGTGGAAGGAGTTCGCGGTTCGGCTTCCAGCCCCGGGGGGCAGCGGAGGTGGGGCAGCTACAGCTGTTGTTACTTCCGGCTCCGGGCCCACCTGGTGGGAGGAATTAAGTGGCGGATCAGAGCAGGAGTGCAACAGCCTGCTGAAGATCTAAGCCCAGTCTGGACTGGGGGTCCTTGGGGAAGGAGGAGTGCGGCTCTGACAGAGCTGGCACCTCCCCCCCAAACGTAGAACATAGAACTCGTTAGTCTACAAGCAGTCATACCCCACTGAAAAACTCAAGGGTCAAGTTAGTTGGTTGGGAATATGGCCAGGCAGCGAAAACGCGCCCAGAGTCAGTCTCAGACGTTGGATTCTTTCTTTGGTGACAAAGAAGACCAAAACATACAGCCTAAAGAAGACAACAAAGTCATAGAGCCTACAACAAAAGCCTCCAAGAAAAACATGAACTGGCCCCAGGCCATAGAAGAACTCAAAAAGGATTTGGAAAAGCAAGTTAGAGAAGTAGAGGAAAAATTGGGAAGAGAAATGAGACGGATACGAGAAAACCATGAAAAACAAGTCAATGACTTGCTAAAGGAGACCCAAAAAAATACTGAAAAATACACTGAAGAAAACAACACCTTAAAAAATAGACTAACTCAAATGGCAAAAGAGCTCCAAAAAGACAATGAGGAGAAGAATGCCTTGAAAGGCAGAATTAGCCAAATGGAAAAGGAGGTCCAAAAGACCACTGAAGAAAATACTACTTTAAAAATTAGATTGGAGCAAGTGGAAGCTAGTGACTTTATGAGAAATCAGGATATTATAAAACAGAACCAGAGGAATGAAAAAATGCAAGACAATGTGAAATATCTCCTTGGAAAAACCACTGACCTGGAAAATAGATCCAGGAGAGATAATTTAAAAATTATTGGACTACCTGAAAGCCATGATCAAAAAAAGAGCCTAGATACCATCTTTCAGGAAATTATGAAGGAGAACTGCCCTGATATTCTAGAGCCACAGGGCAAAATAGAAATTGAAAGAATCCATCGATCACCTCCTCAAATAGATCCCAAAAAGAAATCTCCTAGGAATATTGTTGCCAAATTCCAGAGCTCCCAGATCAAGGAGAAAATACTGTAAGCAGCCAGAAAGAAACAATTTGAGTATTGTGGAAACCCAATCAGAATAACCCAAGATCTGGCAGCTTCTACATTAAGAGATCGAAGGGCTTGGAATGCGATATTCCGGAGGTCAATGGAGCTAGGATTAAAACCTAGAATCACCTACCCAGCAAAACTGAGTATCATGTTCCAAGGCAAAATATGGAGTTTCAATAAAATAGAGGACTTTCAAGCTTTCTCAGTGAAAAGACCAGAACTGAATAGAAAATTTGACTTTCGAACACAAGAATCAAGAGAAGCATGAAAAGGTAATCAAGAAACGGAAATTGCAAGGGACTTACTAAAGTTGAACTGTTTTGTTTACATTCCTACATGGAAAGATGATGAGTATGATTCATGAGACCTCAGTATTAAGGTAGTTGAAGGGAATATGCAAATATATATATATATATATGTTTATGTATATATATAAGTGAATGTGTATATATGTATATATCTATGTATGTGTATATATATATATATATGTTTATATATATATATATATATGTAAAAGAGAGAGAGCAGACACAGGGTGAGGTGAAGATGAAGGGAAGATATCTAAAAGAAATAAAATGAAATTAAGGGATGAGAGAGTAACATACTGAGAGAGGGAGATAGGGAGAGATAGAATGGGGTGGATTATCTCGCATAAAGGTGGCAAGAGGAAGCAGTTCTATGGGAGGAGGGGAGAGGGCAGGTGAGGGGGGAATGAGTGAACCTTGCTCTCATCAGATTTGGCCTGAGGGGGAATACCATACATACTCAGTTGGGTATCTTACCCCACAGGAAAGAAGAGGGAGGAAGATAAAAACAAAAAATAAAAAAAAATAAAAGGCGGGGGGATGATGGAGGGGAGGGGCAGATGGGGGTGGAGGTAATCAAAACAAACACTTTGGAAAGGGGACAGGGTCAAGGGAGAAAATTCAATAAAGCGGGATGGGTTGGGAAGGAGCAAAATGTAGTTAGCCTTTCACAACATGAGTATTGTGGAAGGGTTATACATAATAATACATGTGTGGCCTAGGTTGAATTGCTCAACTTCTTAGGGAGGGTGTGTGGGAAGGGAAGAGGGAAGAGAATTTGGAACTCAAAGTTTTAAAATCAGATGTTCAAAAACAAAAAAAATTTTATATGCAACTAAAAAATAAGATACACAGGCAATGGGGTGTAGAAATTCATCTTGCCCTACAAGAAAGGAAGGGAAAAGGGGATGAGAGGGGAGGGGGGTGATAGAGGGGAGGGCTGACTGGGGAACAGGGCAACCAGAATATAAGCCATCTTGGAGTGGGGGGGAGGGTAGAAATGGGGAGAAAATTCGTAATTCAAAATGTTGTGAAAATCAATGCTGAAAACCAAATATGTTAAATAAATAAATTGCATTTAAAAAAATAAATAAATAAAAATAAAAAAAAAAAGAATGAAGGATTAAAAAAAAAATGTGCATATCCTTTTACCCAGCAGTACCACTTCTAGGGTTGTATTCCAAAGAGATCACACAAGTGGGAAAGGGACCCATTGTACAAAAATATTTATAGCAGCTCTTTTTGTGGTGGCAAAGAATTGGAAATCAAGGGGATGCCCATCAATTGGGGAATGGCTAAACAAATTGTGGTATATGAATGTAATGGGATACTATTGTGCTGTAAGAAAGGAGGACTTCATTATAACCTGGAAAGACTTATATGAACTGATGCTGAATGAGGGGAGCAGAACCAGGAGAACCTTATACATGATTACAGACACACATCTCTGTAAGGACTAACTTTGACAGACTTGGCTCTTCTCAGCAATGCAAGTTCTAAATCAGCTCCAAAGGACTCATGATGGAAAAAGCTGTCCATATCCAGAGAAAGAATTACAGAGTCTGAATGCAGATGGAGGCAAATGATTTTCTCTTTCTTGTTGTTTATTTACTGTTTTATTTCTTCTTTCTTGTGGTTCATTCTACTGGTTATAGTTCTTCTTTACAACTTGACTATTGTGAAAATATGTTTAGTGTGAAGGTACATGTAGAACCTATATCGGATTGCAAGCTGTTTGGGGTGGGGAACAAGGAAGAGACGGAGGGAGAGAAAGTTTGAAACTCAAAAACTTGAGGAACTGAATGTTGTAAACTAAAAATAAAAAATAATTAATTAATAAAAAATAAATTTCAAAATTTCAAAAAAGAATGTGAGCTCCTTGAGGGCAGGGACTGTACAGGTTTTGCATTTGTCACTCAAGTGCTTTGCTCACAATAAGCAGTTAACAAATGCTTTTTCATCTATTCATGCTAAAGAGGGTATTGCCGGCAATTTTCTACTCTGGGGCCGTCACAATTGCATGCTATCCTTTCTTCCCACCCCTAACTAGCCAATAATCTGACCAAACATAGACAACCAGTGCTGAAATGGCTCCTCTCCTTCTAATCGCTCATTTCCTACCCAAGATACAGTCAGGGTTCTTTTTCATCTATGATGTTGCTGGGTGTTAGCCTTACCCTACATGGCTCACCTTCACAGGCTCTTAATATCTAGCCAAAATAGTCTTTCCGATGCTTCTCATTCTTGTGCGCAACATATGAGAGGCGCCTTTGTACAGTCTGTAGCACACTTCTGCTGTTGTATTGGAAATCAAGATGGGCTGTTAGCACTTATTCAACCAAGTGCCCTTGAAGAGTTTGGCCTTTGTTTCCTTGATTAAATTAGGAGTCCTTGACCTCCTTGCCTCAAGGGAAAGCCTAGCTTACATGGGTTTGAGTGACATGTTTGTGACGTCAGAGGCTTTTGGACCACGTGGGTTTAAGTCACATCTTTGTGACTGATTTTAGGTCACCTGGGTGAGTCTCATGTGTGATTCACTTTTGGCCCTGAACAGGATATGTAAGTGCAAAGGTTGGTTTTCTCTTTCGGAGCTCTGAGCCGCAGCAAGAGTGGCACGTGACTCTGAGCCAGCCTCGTTGAGCTCCCGGCTGAACTCACATGTTGATGGTTCTTTGGTAACAATGAATTGTATTCGGTCTGTTCATAAATGTATGTTCGTAATTTGTTTGTATTAGCTCTGAAGTTCAGGGTGCTGGCTTTTCCCCCTGAGCTGACTGAATGATACTTGTATGTTGAGTTAAAGTAAGATTGTTAACCCCTTAACGTTGCTTTCCTTAGTAAAGCAGATCTAAAGAACATGGGTCTGCAGCGTTCTTGTTGTTGGGCTTGTGTTGGTTTTTCACTCCTGCCACAGCTGTTAGCCAAATTGTTGACACAGACGTGCATCTTCTCCTCACTGCTACCTCTTAGAATCCCTAGCTTCCTTCAGAGCATAGATCCAATTTTACCCCCAAGGGCTTCTTGATCACCACTAGCTGTTATCAATCCATCGACAAGCTTTTAGTAAGTGTCTGCTTTGTGAAGGGAGAGGTGGCTTAATAATGTATAGAAAGCCATCCTCAGGGTCCTGAAGCTCTGGATTTGAGGTCTACCTTTGACACACATGGGCTGTGTGACCCTGGGCAAGTTTCTTAACTTCTCAATGCTCTAGGAATCTCTCTGGTTCTTTAAGTTGCAGAGAAGGCACTGACCTGCATGAGGAGAGGGAATTCCCTAGAATAGCCAGGAGGCTGAGTCATCAGGGGAAAGCCAGGTTTCAGTAAGAATTAGTAGATGGAAGGAGTGGGTGAGGAAAAGATTAAGGATTAATGTAACTTTGTTGCCTAAGGAACAGGCATTCCAGAGGGCACAGTGGAAGGGCTGGATGGAGTTTGTTAGAAACTTTGTGGTAAGAGCAATTAGGAGGATGGGAATGAGGAATCAGGGGGTAGAGAGTATAGAAGGGAATTTGGTTGATGATTTATAGGGGTTCAGAATCACTGGGATGTGAAGGGTGTGACCAGCGGGGAGAATGTTCATATTGAATGGAGGGCACCATTCTTCTCATTAGAGTTTGGAGATCGGACTAGAGAGAAGAGTGATACAAGATGGGTGCCCATGGCCAGGTGGTCAGATGAAAGGCTACTTTACCAGTCTTCTCTCTGAAGGGCAGAAAGTAGGCAGGAAATGCTGCAGCAGTAGATGGTGGCCGGACCTGCTCAGCAGGATAAAGAAGCTCCATTCTCCAACTTTGCTCTTCCTCCCCCCTCAAAGGACAAGTGTAGCAGGAGACGAGAGGCCTGAGGTCAAAGGGAGGGGGCTCCACACCCCAGCTGGGAGACTGCACTGGCAGCAGGAGGGAGACCTTGCCTTAAGCTGGCACCAGTAGGGTGCTTTGAGGTGAGACGAAGTCCTCTGGGACAGAAGGAAGATGTCATCCCTTGTCACCTTCCTCCGGGAAGATGCCACACCCAGCAGGAGATGGCAAGCAGAAGGTAGGGTCACAGGAACTCATGGCCAGGAGGCTGGACAGGAGGTGATAGCGGGAAGTGGAGGGAATGCACCATGAGCTCCATCTCCTCTTCATCTCCCACTTTCACTCTGCTCCAATCATGGAGAAGCCCTTCTTGCTTTAGCCAGTCTCACCTACATGCGCTTTTAAGCATGGTGGTCCAGCAGAAAGGACACTGCCTCTAGAGTCAGAGACAGGGATTCTGATCTTGTCTCTGCTATCTGTGGGACCTTAGGCAAGTCACTGGCTTTCTTTGGGCATCAGCTTCCCCAGTTATATCAGTTCTTAACCTAGGGAGCATTGATAGAATTCAGGGGATTTTTGAGCTTGGATAGGTAGAAAAAAAGCTTTATTTTCCCTAACCGTAGGTTTCCTTTTTCATTTGATGTACTGCATTGTATACATTTAAAAACATTATTCTGGGACTTCCAATGCTAAGATGGTGGAGTGAGGAAGGAACCCTCTGAAGCCCACCCAAATTCCCCTTCACACAACTAGAAAACTGCCTCAGAACTGATCTAGGAGCAGGAAAGCAGCCGACCAGCCCTGCAGAAAAGGAGTGGGAGGGGAGCAAGGTCCAAAGCAGCAAAAGCAGCAGCCAGCCCCACAACAGGGGGCCTGCGACCCTCTGGGGCAATCCAACATTGAGGCCCTGCCCTCCTAGAAACCAGCAGCCACTTAGGCAAAGGAGTAGTCTATACATGGGGCAAGGCCCCATCCCAACGACCCCACCCCCAGCACAAGCCACCAGTTAGGCCTTGCACCCATTTGCTGACCAATAGAGAAGCCCCTCCTCAGGGCTGGCCAACAATGAGACCCTTTTCCATAGCAATCCAGCAGGCAGATCAGCAACAAAATTACTCCTCCAGGGCCTGCTGGCAGACAGGCCCTGTTTCCATAGCAACCCAACATCAAGGCCTCACCTGGGAGTAGGCTGGCAGCTAAACTCCATATTCAGGGAAGGCCAACAGGGAGGCCCCATGTCCCAGTACAAGCCGGAAAGGAAGCCTACCCTTCCCCGAAAGCAAGCAACTAAGCCCTGGAACCTAGTGAAAGCCAGAAGTAAAACCCAGAGCCCCAGCACAAAAAAGCCTGAGACAGTGTAGGGCCAGAGCCGAACTCTCACATAAAACACCAAGTTACAAAAAAGGCAGAAAAATGAGCAAAAACAAACAAACAAAAAAAGAGGTTGACTATAGAAAGTTACTATGGTGGTAGGGAGGATCAATGCATAAACTTAGAAGACAACAATAGTGTCAAAATGGCTACATGGGAAACCTCAAAGAAAAATGTAATTGGTCACAGGCCTGAAAAAATTCCTGTAAGAGCTTTAAAAGGATTTTTTAAAAGCAAATTAGAGAAGTAGAAGAAAAATTAGGAAAAGAAATGAGAGTAATGCCACAGAATTATGAAAAAAGAGTCAATAGCATGGGAAAAGATACACAAAAATTTACCAAAAAAAAATTCCCTACAAAATAGAATTGGCCAAATGGAAAAAGAAATATAAAATCTTACTGAAGAAAATAATTCCTTAAAAATTAAAATTAAATAAATTTAAACTAATGACAATATGAGACATCAAGATAAAATAAAACAAAATTAAAAAGTAAAAAGACAATAGAAGAAAATGTGATACTTCTCATTGGAAAAACAACTCACTCAGAAAATAGATCCAGGGGAGATAAAATAAGAATTATTGGACTACCTGAAAGCCATGACAAAAGAAAGCCTGGACAACATCTTTCAAGAAATTATCAAAGAAAACTCCCCTGAAACATTAGAACCAGAGGGAAAAATAGAAATTGAAGGAATCCACCAATCACCACTTGAAAGAGATCCAGAACAAAAACTCCCAGGAATACCAAAGCCAAATTTCTGAGCTCACAGATCAAGGAGGAAGTATTGCAAGCAGCCAACAAAACAATGTAAATATTGTGGAGCTACAGTCAGGATTCCACAGGATTTGGCAGCTTCCACATTAGAGAACTGGAGGACTTCATATATTGTAAGGCAAAGGAGTGAGGATTACAACCAAGAATCACCTACCAAGCAAAACTGAATGTAATCTTTCGAGGGGAAAAATGGATACTTAAAAAATAGAGGATTTTCAAGCATTTCTATTTTAAAGACCAAAGCTGAATGAAAAATTTGACCTCCAAATATAAGACTCAAGGAAACATAAAAAAGACAAAAAAAAGAAACAAGAAAGGGAAAACATAAGAAATTCAATAAGGTTAAACTATTTATATTTCTATATGGCAAGATAATATTATAACTTTTAATAACTTTATTGCCATAAGAGCAATTAGAAGGAGTATACGTAGATAGAGAGTGTGGATATAAGGTGACTTTGATGGGATGATACCCAAACACGCAAAAGAAAGGGGTGAGAAGGAAAACTACATTGGAAGAAGAAGGAGGAGCAAGATTGAGTGGAGTAAATTATCCCATGTAAAAGAGGCTTGAAAGAGCTATTATAATGGAGGGGGAGATTGGGGAAGTGGGGGTAGTCAAAGCTTAAACCTTACTCTCATCAAAATTGGCTCAAAGAGGGAATAACATACACACTCAGTTGGACATATAAATCTATCTTACCCTATAAGGAAGTAAAAAGGGACAGGGAAGAGGATCTGATAAAAGGGAAGGTATATTGGGGAAGGTGGTATCAGAAGTAAAACACTTGTGAGGAGGGAAAAGGTGGGGGGTAAGAGAGAAAGAGGGATAAATAAGCAAAAAATAGCATGGAGGGAAATACATAGTTAGTTATCATAATTATAAATGTGAATGGAATGAACTCACCCATAAAATGGAAGCAGATAGCAGAATGGATTAAAAACCAAAATCCTACAATTTATTGTTTACAAGAAAAACATTTGATGTAGAAAGATAAACACAAGGTAAAAGGGGCTGGAACAAAATCTATTATACTTCAGCTGAAGCAAAGAAAACAGGGGTAGCAATCATGATCTCAGACAAAGCAAAAGCAAAAATAGATCTAAATAAAAGAGATAAAGAAGGAAATTATATCTTATTGAAAGGCACAATAGACAATGAAGTCACATCAGTACTAAACATATAAGCACCAAATGGTATAACACCTAAATTTTTGGAGGAGAAGTTGAATGAATTAGAGAAAGAAAAAGATATTGAAGATGGGCTTTGACTTTCCCCTCTTGAAACTAGATAAATCTAACAAAAAAAAAAGAAGGAAGTTAAGGAGGTGAATAAAATTATAGAAAAGTTAGATATGATGGATCTGGAGAAAACTGAATGGGAATAGAAAGGAATATACCTTTTTCTCAGCAGTACATGGTACCTACACAAAAATTGACTATGTATTAGGACATAAAAACCTCACAAGGCAGAAAATCAGAAATAGTAAACGCATCCTTTTCAGAAGATGCAATAAAAATTACATTCAATAATGGACAATGGAAAGAGAGACTAAAAATTAATTGGAAATTAAATAATCTAATCCTAAAAAACAAGTGAGCAAAAGAGCAAATCATAGAAATAATCAATAATTTTATTAAAGAAAATGACAACGATGAGACAATATGCCAAAATTTATGGGATGCAGTCAAAGCAGTACTTAGAGGAAAATTTATATTCTAATTGCTTACATCGATAAAGTAGAGAAAAAGTAGACCAATGAATTGAGCATGTAATGTGAAAAAAAAAAACCTAGAAAAAGAACAAATTAAAAATCCCCAAACACCAAACTAGAAATCCTGAAAATAAAAGGAGAGATTAATAAAATTGAAAGAAAACCATTGAACTAAAAATAAATTTAAAAAATAAAATACAAATCAATAATTGGAGTACAGCAACATGTCCCAAGACCACTTCTGACACACTGAAACTTGACTTAGCATAGTGATGTCATTTTGGTCCTCTTTGAGAATTAAGAACAATAACCAACCAACCAACCAATTGATGCAAAAATTTTAAATAAAATACTAACAAAGAGATGACAGCAATATATTACAAGGATCATACACTATGACCAGGGGAATCCATACCAGGAATGCAGGGTTGGTTCAACATTATTAGCATAATTGATCATATCAATGACAAAACCAACAGAAACCATATGATTATCTCAATAGATGTAGAAAAAGCCTTTGACAAAATATAGCACCCATTCCTTTTAAAAAACACTAGAGAGTATAGAAATAAATGGAGCTTACCTTAAAATGATAAGGAATATTTATCTAAAACCATCAGCAAACGTTATCTGTAATGGGAATAAAGTAGAAACCTTTCTAGTACAATCAAGGATGAAGCAAGGATGCCCATTTTAATATTGTACTAAAAAAAAGTTAGCTATAGCAATAAAAGAAGAAAAAGAAATTAAAGGAATTAGAATAGGCAATGAGGAAACAAAACAATCTCTATCCTAGAGAAGCAGTTAAAAAACCACTTGGAAATATTAACAACTTTAGCCAAGTTGCAGGATACAAAATAAACCCACATAAATCATCAGCATTTCTATATATTACCAACAAAGTCCAGGAGATAAAGAGAGAAATTCCATTTAAAATAACAGCAGACAATATAAAATACTTGGGAGTCTACGTGCCAAGACAAACTCAGTAATTATATGAACACAACCATAAAATACTTTTCACACAAATAAAGTCAGATCTACATAATTGGAAAAATATTATATTGATCAAGTCAATATAATAAAAATGGCAATTCTACCTAAATCAATCTATTTATTTGGTGCCACATGAATCAAGCTATCAAAAATTATTTTATAAAGCTAGAAAAAAATAATAACAAAATTCATCTAGAAGAACAAAAGTTCAAGAACATCAAGGGAATAAATGAAAAAAAAAAGCAAAAGAAGGTGTTCTAGCCATACCAAATCTCAAACTGTGTTATAAAGCAGTAATTATCAAAGCAATCTGGTACTAGCTAAGAAACAGAGTGGTGGATCAGTGGAATGGATTAGGTACAAATTACATTATTGTAAATGACCATAGTACATGGTAAACCCAAAGATCTAAGCTTTTGGGACAAAAACTCAGTATTTGACAAAAATTGCTGGAAAAGCTGGAAAACAGTATGGCAGAAACTAGGTATAGACCAATCTCACACCATATACCAAGATAAGGTCAAAATGGGTATATGATTTACACATAAAGGGTAATACCATAAGCAAATTAGGAGAGCATGGAATAGTTTATCTGTTAGATCTATGGATAAGAGAAGAATATGGGACCAAAGAAGATGTAGAGAGCATTACAAAATGTAAAATAAATAATTTTTATTATATAAAATTAAAAAGTTTTTGCACAAACAAAACCAATGCTACAAAATTATGAGGAAAGCAGAAAACTGGAGAGAAATTTTGCAACAAGTATCCCTCAAGGCTTCACTTCTCAAGTATATAGAGAACTGAGTCAAATTTACAAAAACACAAATCATTCCCCAATTGATAAATGGTCAAAGGATAAGAATAAGTAGTTTTTAGGCAAAGAATTCAAAGCTATGTATAGTCATATGACAAAATGTTCTAAATCACTATTGATCAGGGAAATGAAAATTAAAACAACTCTGAAGTACCACCTCACACCTATCAGAGTGGCTAATATGACAAAAAAGGAAATGTTGGATGTTGGAGGGGATGTAGGAAAACTGGAACACTAAGGCACTGTGGGTAGCATTTCAAACTGATCCAACCATTCTGGAGAGCAATTTGGAACTGTGTCCAAAGGACACACCATGCATACCCTTTGATCCAGCAACACCACTGCTAGGTCTATATCCCAACGACATCCACAAAATGGAAAAGGACCTATTTGTACAAAAATGTTGAGAGCAGTTCTTTTTGTGGTAGCTATGAATTAGAAATTAATTGGGGAATGGCTAACCAAGCTGTGGCATATGATGGTAATGGAATATTATGGTGCTATAAGAATGACAAGCAAAATGATTTCAGAAAAACTTGGAAAAACTTACATGAACTGATGCGTAGTGAAGTGAGCAAAACCAGGACAATGTTGTACACAGTAACAGAAATATTCTTCAATGAAGAATTGTGAATGACTTAGCTTTTCTCAGCAATACAATGATCTAAGACAATCCCAAAGGACTAATGATGTAACAAAGTATCTGCCTCCAGAGAAAGAACTGATATTGGTTGAATACAGATGAAGTATGCTGTTTTTCACTTTCATTTTTTTTCTTCTTAGTCTTCTTGTACAAAATTGCTAGTATGGAAACATTTTACATGATTGCACATGTATAACCTATATCTGATTGCTTACTGTCTCAGGGAGAGGGAAGGGGAGGGAGAGGGAGAGGGAGAGATAGAATTTTTAAAAATTGGAAAAAATAAAAATATTATTCTGAGAAGGGGTGCATAGGGTTCAGTAGACTGCAAAAGGGATCCATAAAACAAAAATGGTTAAGAATCCCTAGCTTAGAATATTAAGCATTTATATCACCCTTTACAGGTATCAAAGAGCTTTACATGTTATCTCATTTGATTCTCTCAACAATCCTATGACCTATTACTATTGTCATCTTCATTTTACAGATGCAAAAGTAAAATTAAGTTGTATGACCCAAGGTCGTACAACTAAGTGTCTGGGGTAATTCGTAATCACATCTTTCAAACCCTAAGCACAGAACACTGTCAATATTTATAGCAAAAGATAATGCACATATTTCCTGCTTCCATAGAGTTTTTGGTTGGTCAGACCTGTCCAACTCTTTGTGACCCCATTTGGGGTTTTCTTGGTAAAAATCCTTTTCCAGCTCATTTTACAGATGAGGAAACTGAGGCAAATAGGATTAAGTGACTTGCCCAGGGTCATGCAGCTAGTGAGTGTCTGAAGCAAGATTTGAACTCAGGTCTTCCTGACTCCAGGTCCAGCATTCTATCCACTTGAAACTCCTTGCTGTCTCTCATGGAGTTTACACCAAAAACCATTAGTGCCTGAAAGCTCTTATCCCAGCTCAGTCAATGCCACTAACTTTAACCTTGAGCAAGTAACTTTTCTTCTCTGGACCTCAGTTTCCTCACCTGTAAAATTATGAGGTTGGAAAGGTCCCTAGAAAGCCTACGATAGGATAATGACCTCAAAGAAGGGCTGCTCCCAGCAGGAAGAGAGGACCAGGAGTCAGCAAAGACATAGCCACTAGGTGGCAACATCTGGTTACATATCCTGAGGCCCCAGCTGGGTGCACAGGGACACTTTTCCGGTTGGTGGCTCTGAATTTGGGCTTAGTGTTCAAGAGGAAAGGGTGATGGGCTTCTGCAGGGAGAATGACCATCCAAAGAGAGGGACCTCAGCTCAGCCTTGGCCAGATGGTCCAAAGCCCATGGAGCATGACAGAGCCTAGGTTAGGGATGCACAGGTGTCTGCCGTGGAGACCCCACCGTGCTCACCTTAGACAAATGTGAACAATGAAGGCTAATGCTTTCAGAATCCTCTATGTCCCCTCCCTGGTGCCCATCCCCCTTTCTGTGAACCCAGGGCGACAGAGCCCTGGAATTGGAATTAGAGGACCTGGGCTCCTCTGGGCAAGTCACTTACTTCCCTTCTCTCAGCCTTGGCTTCCACATCTGTCAAAGAATAGGGTGGGGAGTAGGTGGCTTGGGAGGTCCTTTCCTGCCCTAAATCTGATGGTCCTGTGGTCCCAACAAAGCACCAGACAAACATCTGAGTACCTCCTCGGTGCAGAGTCCTGTGCTAGAGGCTGAAGGGACTGTGTGGCTGATGCCCTCACAGAGCTTATGGACTAGGAATCAGTCACCAAGACCTTATGAAGTGCTTACTATGCTCCAGGCACTGTACTAAACACTGGAAATGTAAAGAAAGGTCATCAGCAGAAGATGCTTTTAATCATCCTCCACCTTCTTTCTAAACCTTCCGGCTGTTTCTCATACCCAACCCACTGGGCTGTGTGCAGGGCAGCAGTCTCAGAAAGGGGCTCACAGGTATCACGGACCTCGAGTGAAGGCTCTCTGGTCCAACCTTCCTCCCCATCCCAACTTGAAAGAGCAGAGAGCCAAAGCAAAAAGAATTCATTTGACTTGTTCAAGGTCACTAAGCTAGTGGTGCTGGGGGTGAGGATTGAACCAAGGTCCTCTGATCCCAAGTCTAGTATGTTCCCCATTGGTGCTTGTTAGGGTTGATAGAGGACATGATCCTCCTCTCCCATCCCCACTTTGCCCTTGCAGAGTGGGCTGGGCAGCCCCGCCGGACATCTCATCTCTATTGTTAGCCCTCCAGCATCCTCCCTGCCCCTCGGGCTCCTCAGTGGCTGCCCCTGGGCTGTATCTCTATTAATTCAGTCTCTGCTGTTAGACCTCCTTTGAATGAACTGAAGTTCCTGTGCTCCCTACTCCCGATGATTCCTGTTCAAACTGCATCTCACGGGGGATAACATGATCACTAGCCATGGGTTTCAGTTTATTGCCTCATCTAAGCCTCTGTCTGAGGGAGCTTTTGACTCCCCCTGCAATTGCCCAGAGAAAGAGGGGAGAAGGTGTTAAGAGAGTCACCTCCTGCCAAGGGAACAGGACTGTTCCGCAGATGTCAGCCACCCTAGAGGCATCTCATGTGGTGTTTGAGAACACAGAGTTTGGGGACAAGGTACTGAATGTGGCACGCTGGCCTCGGTGGCCAAGAGCACTGCTGAACAGGCCAAAGAGCTCATCCTGAACCCCCACTTATATAATGGAGAAAAAGCTGTGAAAGGTTTAATCTCCCACAACTTTCTCTATTTGGTGTCTGCTGCTACCGCCTTCTTCTAGACGACTTTTCTGGCTATTTCTTTAAGCTGTTTCTCTTTTAACAGCCCAAGTCAATAAGCACTTATTAAGCACCAGCTATATGCCCAAGACCTGGGCTAAGTGCTAAGGAAATGAATACAAGCCAAAAGAAAGACAGTCCCTGACCTCTGGGAGCTCACACTCTAATGGAGGTAAACAAGACAAAAGGAGCAGAAAAGACGTGGGGGGCAGGGCAGTACCCAAAGGGCCAGGGGGAGTGCATGGTGGTAAAATCCAGAGAATAAAGGATGGGTGGTCTGGGCCTTGTCTCAAAGTGGAGGGGGAACTCACCAATGCAAGAAGGGAGTCACAGGGGCAGAAGGAGAAGGCATCCTAGGCATGGCGTATTTCCTAATCTTTATCAATGATCATAATTGTCTTAAGCTGCGTGTCTGTATATTTATTCCATGACAGTTAAGGGCAGATGGAGGACATCAGTGGCTGTGTGGAAATACACAGAATTTAACCAGGTCACAGATCTAAATTTGTCTTACACATTGGAGTTTTTTTGTTTTGTTTTGTCTCGTTTTTCTGTAACTGGCCTCTCCAAAAGCAGCATGGTGAAAAGGATTTTATACTGATTGTTTTTAATCTTTATTTGTAAACTCCTGTAAGAGCAGAGGCAGACAGACAGACAGACCCATATGGATTAAAAGCAATTAGCCTCTAGACCAAAGAGTGAGGTGTTGACATTAAAACTGCACAACAATAACTCATAATCTGGGCAAGATCTGATTGAGTACCTGTGCTCTTCCCGGGCTGGTGAGTACCCAGTGAGTTGCTGCAGGTCTCACTGAAGAAAGGCTGCAGTGCCCTGAGGGCTTAATATGATTTTCACAATGTCACTCACAAACAGGAGCATCTGGAGAATCTCACTGAGGCAGGTAAATGTGAGACTCGGAGTCAGAAAGACCCAAGTTCAAGCCCTACCACAGATACTTACTAGCTGTGTGACCCTGGCTAAGCCACTGGACATATTTGCCTCAGTTTCCTCTGCTGTAAAAATGGTAATAAGAGCAGCACCTGCCTCCTAAGGTTGTTGTAAAGTGTTTGCAAACCTCCCAGGACCATGTAAATGCTTGTTATTGTTATCTATGAGAAGTGTCTCTTCTGACTGCTCCAAGGCAATAGCAAACACTTACGTGTGCACGTGTGTCCCTGATGTGTGTGTGCTTCCTTTCATTGGAGGATCATGAAATGAAGTTCCCTTCAGTTTTCTCACCTGAGGCATTGTGGGAGAGTGGACAGAGAGCTGACCCCAGAATCAGGATCACAAATGTAGGCACGGTGAATCCTCAGGGGAAAGCTGCTGTTACCATTACTGATAATTATAAGCCCAGTGGTCAAGGGAAAAGAATTGGAGCCAAATGGAACAATAGTCCGGGGGACCTCATCTAACTCCCCCTCTCCTCAAGGCCTGAAGGAAGAGGTGCCCAGCTTAAAAGCACAGCAGGCTGCCCCCAAACAAACCTATGTTGAGTGATTTAACAGGAATCCTGTTGCAACCCCCCACCCTCCACCCAAAAATCCCCACCATTTCTGAAACCTCCATTGAGTGGGGTTTGTGTTGACACAAGGAGAGCTGCCATTTTTGCCAGTCATCATTATGGTCTGATAGATACCTTCAAGTATTCTTCTCAGGGCAAATCCCTGAAGAAGAACTGGTGTTTCCACTGACCAGCGTCTTGTTTGGGTTTCACAAAGGCCTCCTTGCACTCAACAGCCTTGGGTGTGTGTTTACTGAGCAGTTCAAGTGGCCAAGGAGTCCTGAAGCTGAGCTGTCATGCACCTGCCAAGCAGGGGTCACTGATGAAGGTCAAACAGCAAAGAGAGCCTCCATCCTGCCTAATGGATCTGCAGAGAGAATCAAGGATGGGGAATGAAGGGCCAACCTGGTTAAAAAAAAATACAAACGTGTTTAAATAGACACTGACAGATAAACTTCTCCCTTTGTTAGGAGACCTCATCACAGGCAAAACCTGACATTCTGGGCCCGGCTAAGTCTTTTAAAAGGATTCCGTTTCACTCTGATATGGATGCTCATGGCAAAGCTGGAGAGAACTCAAGGATTCAAAAGGCTCTCCTTTATCTTTGCATGACCTTGCTGTCAGTCAGTTTGAATGCAAAAGTGATGTGTGGTTTTTCTTTCCCTTCACAAGCCCTTGTGGAGGACCACTGGCCATTTGATGTACTGAATACGTGGGCATTTGGGGGATGGTGATGCTCAGAGTAAGGTCATCCGTGTCCTAAGGTTAGTCTCAATAGTTAATTAAAAGTAATACAAAATATTCTGTAACTGTATCAGCCATATTTAAAAGGACCAGATGTTAGAAACGGGCACTTTTTCTTGATCCAAGTAGAAAAAGAAAGTTTATCCATTTCAAGAACATAGTTTTATTTTCCCATTTTATCTACCTCAAGCATAAAAGAATTATGTTTACCCCAAGGCATGGCTTTCAAAGTAGTATTACAAGTTCTACAGGGTGTCCCTAAAGTCTGGAACACATAGGCAAAAATGCATATTTTGAAATATTTGGAATATTAACAGACTTTAGCCCCCTTGACTTCTTTTTCTGGGGTATGCTAAAGGAGAAGGTGTACTCAATGAAAATCACAGGTGCAACACACTTGATAGAACGCATAAAGAGTGACGGTGCTAAAATTGACAGCAATGTGGAGTTATTGCATCAAGTTCAAGTGAATCTTGCAAAGTGCATCAACCTTTGCATCACAAATGACAGAAATCATATTGAAGATGTTATTTGTTAATATTCCAATTAAATAAAATGTTGTTGAAAATTTCATTCTTTTCTTGAAAATATGTATTTTTGCCTATGTGTCCAGACTTTGGGAACACCCTGTATTTGAACACCAACTCTCTTTGTGACACCAGCAGCAGGACCGGAATTGGCTTTGGAGCAATCTTGTTCCTCTCCCCAAACCACCCTCCTTCTACCCCTTCCTTCTCCTGCTTATGTTCTTGAATTCAATTGGAGGCGGTATTTCGAAGGTGTTTGGAAGGCAATGTCAGAAGAGCTTGGCTAGGGTGCCTCCTCTACTGTGCCATCTTGTCGATGTTGGTCTCCTCCGATGTTCACCAGCCCATCTCTCCTTCATCTTTTATATTATAGAAGCAGAAAGGGCAGGTCTGCCAGGAAGTCTTCCTTGAATTATACTGAGTATTAAACCATATATAAAACATATACGTGTATATATATATGTATATATATACATATATATACATATATATATATAGTTGCTGCTCACTCATGTCAGTCATATCTGACCCCATTGGCAGAGATATTGGAGTGGTCTGCCATTCCCTTCTCCTGCTCACTTGACAGATGAGCGAACTGAGGCAAACATGGGGAAGTGACTTGCCCAGGGTCACATAGCCAGTCAGTGTCTAAGGCCGCATCTGAACTCAGGTCTTCCTGACTCCAGGCCTGATGCTCTACCCACTGCACCACCTAACTGCCTCTGTGTGTGTATGTGATACATACACACACACACATACACGTATTACTCATGAAGACACGGAGAGTGAAAATCATCTCTAGTGGACTCAACCCTTAAGTGAAATACAGTTTCAAAGTTTTCTGAGGTTTAGAATTGGAAAGGATCTTGTAGGCCACCTAATCTAGCCCCCTCCCTTTGTGATCTGGGTTCCATCTCAACTTGGCTGTTTCTTGCAGGCTCTATTCTGGTCACATGTCATCCCAGAAAATAAGGAAACACTTCTGTGCCCCCTCCCCCTTCCGCCACCCTTGGGGATGCTGTGTAATTGAATGCAGCTTTAAGTCCCATCATCTTAAAAGTGCGGAGTAAAACCAAGGATGTATCAGCACTTCCTAGGTGCCATTTATGATAAAAGACACTAGAAGCTTGAATGTTTTGCTTATGAAATTGTGAATTTAACATCTTTGGGAATTAAATAAAAAGATAGCTTTCTTCTTCTGTCTTATGCTTGGGATGAATTGGAACCTTCCAAGTAACTCTCCCGTAGGAGTATCTTTATGCATTTTGCTTGTTATTGGTGTCTAGAGAAGAGTAGCAAGCATGCCTTGAATTTCTCCTTTGGGAATATTTTATTTCCATTTGCTGGTCTATCTATAAAACTCCCATGAGAGTGCAGTTGCCCATCTCACACCCCAAGCCAGATACAGTCTATGTATGGAATTCCAGGGTTCTCCAAGAATCTGGGCTTTACTTAACTGGAAAATAGATAATTGTCGATGAAAACTATTCATTTTAATGAGATGCAAACTACGCAGCCAAATCTCTTCCACCTACCAGGATTCCAGACCACACCCAGACCAGAAATAATGTTATGAATTTCTACTTTATTCTCAGCATCGTCCACTCACGCATGCCAACATGGGGCTGCTACAAAATGGAAAATGAAAGGAGACGGATTTGGTGGAGATTGTCCACCTCCAAGTTTTCCAAAACAAGGTCTACCAGCTTTGAAAGGAAATATGAATTTGATAAAATGCAAGCTTAATTTAAACACATTCCCTCATTTTCTGCAATCCCCTGCAGTAAAACCCTGTCATTTCAGCAATAGGTCCCAGAATTCTCCTTCGTTGGTCACATCACTTGCCATCAATAGCCAGAAGGCCACATTAGTACCAAACGTCCCAAGCCACGGCCATAGCCGAATACCTAACGCACTTTCACAGCATTGAATGTTAACCACAACACAAAGATGGAGCTGTTTTTAAGAACATCTTGAAAACCCATTTTTGTCACTTAGTCTCTAAGTGACACTCCTTGTACCCTAAATTGTTTTATGTGGGCCTGATTTTGAAATGTGAGTACACCACAGTCAGCAGGTCAGAGGGAAAAAAATGTCATCTCCTCACTTTATAAATCTGTCACTACATTGCAACATTCAACATTCACAATGCCTCCCCCAGGGTCTGAAAATAAAGCGAACCCTCTTAGTGTGGCTCAGAGGCTTCAGAGCTGCATTCACAGAGGGGCTCTCCACAACAGGACTGAAAGCAGGTCATTGTTCTTCAAGGTTGCACAGGTCCGAGGTCCTCGGCTGACATCATCCTCCTCCTACTGAACTCCGCTCCTCCCTGCTTGGCCTGCCTTTTATTCTGCAGAACTGGGCCTACTACCAGTCCTCCTTCTGACCCAGCATGGTGGGAAGCGACCCGAAGGTTTCTGTGAATGAATGTTGGAAATTTCTACAAGAAAATTACATTTCTTAACAAGCAAAACCCATAGCTACGTGGACCAGAAACTCAAAATGTTTGCAAATAGCCTGATGACCACAAAGAGTCATAAAAAAAAAAAAACACAGCAGGGACTTATAGTGTGACATTCACCAGCCTTGGACCAGTCAGACATAATGAGTGATTTAATGATTAGAATTTTTTTCTTTTTTTTTTTTGCAATCTGAGTTAGGTCCATGGAAGGCAATGGGTATTACTTCTACCTGTAATGCTAAAAAACATTGGAATGTAATGCTATTTCCTATCTGGCACAAGTGAATTGATAACAAAATTTCCAATCACAATATTACATCTGATTTAAAAATTTTTTTTTCACTAGAAGTAAATAAATCCCTTTTTTCTATTGCTTTCTGGCTTCTTAGAAAATTCATCTTGAAAATTTCCAAGGAGCAAAGTTAGTGAAACCCAGGAGGAAATAACATTTCTCTCTAGCCTATCAATTGTCTTTGTGTTCACCTCTCTGAAGGGGAGGAGGAGGGCATGAGAATGTTGGGTGACTTGGGCCCAACTTCCCACCCTCAGCTGGATCTAGGCAAAGCACAGAGGCCCCACCTGGGCCCTTCCTGATAAAAGGAGACTCCAATACAAGTTGTGTTCATCTTGGAAGCCTGCCCTGCCAGGGTTTTCACAGCTAAAGGACCAGAAGGCTCTAGCTCAGCTTTCACTGGCAAGTGCATTCCATGGCATAGCCTGCTGGTCTGTGGGAGAGTGAAGCCCCAAGGTCCAGACACTATTGATACCAAAAAGCAGGCAGGCTGTGGCCGCATCTGGATTGAGCTCCAGCCCTGGGGACCACCTTCTTTCAAGCTGGTCTGCTCATCCCACCGCTCCCTGCCCAGGAAGACTGCGCCCCAGGGGCCAAAGGTCCAAAGGTGCATCCACATTTCAGAAGTCAGATCTGAAGGTACCACAGGGAAGTACCCCTGAGGTCTCTCCAGTACACACTGCCCCAGCAATCACCAACCTTTCACCTTGGAGTGGGGAACGTTCCAGTAATTTTTGCATTTTGGGGACTTCCATCTTTGGAGAATTTATATCAGGAAGGGAACTTTGTCCTTTGTGGTATTTCATCACAGTGTTTTGGACAACAGAGTATTTAAGGAAATCTGACTTAACAGTGTTATCAAACTGCTGGGCAAACAGCCCGACTGGCAAATTCCATCCCTGCGGCCTACTTTAAACTCATGGAAAGGAAAAGCTAGCAACGACACTGGAAACAGCGATGTGCTGCCTGCCGATGGCCCTCCTCTGGGCCAGCTGCCATGAACAGCACAAAAGGAGGCTCTTGACCCTGGGCAGGGACCAAACCTCAGGGCGAGATGATCCCAGTGAGCTGTCTCACACAGTCAAAGCCTCTACAACTAGAATGCCGTGGTTGGGAATGCACCCCACACCCCTGGGCTTTAATTTGGTTTTCCTTAAAATATATTTTTTTCTCTGAATGTCTGAAGCACCTGAACCGTGGAAGCATTACTCTAAGCCAATACATAACACTCCCCTCTCTGTCTGGGTTTTTATAAGAGCTTTGCTGATGTAGCCTCATCACACCGGGGGAGAGCTCCCCACCAGCTGATGCTTCCCCTCTACAAAAATATGGTCCTTGGGAGTACCACTTTTGGTCAAGTCTCAAGGTGTCCATTTAAAGGAGGAAACTGGAAAAAAGAATGAGCTAGGCCAAAGAAAACAGACCAACAGAGGAGCGCTCTAATACACAGCGTCCCTGGGATGAACCACCTCACTGTGCAGTGTCCACACTGAAAGGGTTCCCAGGACATGGAGATAGGAGGGAGGAAGGGGCTATCGACCTTTGTCAGCTTCTCACTGAGGGGGGCGGGGTGGGGGGGGTGGTACGGACAGGAGACTCCCCTCAATGCAAACCAAGCAAAAGTGTTCAAGTTTGTTTTCTTTTGTTTTTGAAAAAGAATCCTAGCTGGGAAGGGACAGGCTTTCTTTATCCTCACTCAAACTCATCATAATTTTGTACGCACACATCATATAGACATGCACACACATACACGTGCTCTCACACACCCCATATACACACAGAGACAATCCACATTTCACATTTTATAGGTTTCTTCACTACCACTTTTAAAGCCTGTCAGCCCCACCCTGGTCTGTCTTCTATTTGCATGGCTTGGGATTTTAAAACATTTTAATGAAATCTCAGAGCAGTGAGCCTGAAAAATAAATACAAACACACACCCACTCCCCTAGCTGGGCTGAGGAGCTCACTGCACAACAAAGGAAGAGGAATCAGCTCTTCAGTCAATAAGACTTTGTGGTTCTTAGAGCCCCTCTTCATCCCGAGGTGCTCCTCTCGGCCTGCCCCCGCCCCAAATATGAGAGTGCGTTTATGTGACCAACTGCTTAAAGAGGAAAGCCCCTAGGATGTCTAGCTGGGAGGTTCTATTTACACCGAGTGCCTTTCCCGTTTCTCAGCAGTTTCCAAAAATAAGCGAACACCACACTGCCGGGAAAGCAGGTCTTTTAAAAAATGTTGTTATTTGAAGGAACCAAATGGGAAGGAAAGAAAGAGGGAGAAATGAGAAGAACCCCTGAGGCAAAAATGGCTTTTTCTTTTCTGAGTCTCCCCGGGCCCTCACACGAGCCCCGGCTCACAAGGCTCCAGCCATCTTCTGGGGCGGAAGTCCTTCCTCCATCCAGAGGGAGGCCGCCGAGCTGCTCCACAGCATGCGCCGGTGAATCCTCCGCAGGCGCAGCACATACAGCAGGATGGATAAGAGGACGACCAGGAAGCAGGCGGAGAACAGGTAGTGGTTGTAGACAAAGGAGAAGCCTCGCCAGTGAGTGTGGCTGGCCCGGAAGTTCTCCTGCTGGATGTCTCTGCCAAAACGGAGGGGGAAAAACCAGGAATCATTATCAAGGTAAAGAGCAAATGAAGGCTAAATCGCCCAATTAACTTATTTTGTAAAAAACTAAAGACCTGCAACTACAACCAGGGTGTGAGAAAAATGGCATCATGAAGAAATTACCCCCGAAGGTGTCTGACCAGAGCACAGAAGCCACAATGAGGAATCCCACGTTTAGGGGCAGCACAAAGTACCTACCAGTCATCTTCTGCTTAGCTCTGACAAACATTAGGACCGGGCACCAAGTTTTACTTGAGGAAGACAGTGGCGGCGGGGTGGCAGACCGCAGTAGAAAGAGAGCTGCCTCAGGAGTCAAAAGGACCCAGAGCATATGCATGTGAAGCACTTCACACACCTTAGAGCATGACACATGTTGGCTACCGTCACCACCACCACGACACCGATCCTGCATCCTGTGTGTGAGCCTGCTGCTTACTTTAAAAATAGGCACGAAAAAGCGGGCACTAATAAGAGCCCTGCAGAGACCCAACTGGAGAGGCCTGGGAGAGGCAGAGAAAGGCAAAGCGAGTGTCCTAATGAGAACAACTAATAACAGTGACACCTAAGATCTAGAGAGCACCTACTACATGCCAGGCACTAAGCCAAGTGCTTTACAATGGTGATCTCATCTAGTGCCACGATCATCCCCATTTTTCAGATGAAGAAACTGAGGCACAGGTAAAAGGACTCGCCCAGGGTAGCACCGCCAGTTAAATGTCTAAGGCCAGATCTGAAGTCCTTCTGACTCTGGGTCCAAGGCTCTATCCACTGCACCACACGAGCCCATGACTTCAGGCCTTTATGATCACAGCAACAACATGTAGTCTGAGAGATCTGCTCCTGGGGAAATCAAGCCAAAACGTGGTTTCCAGTCCCTGGCTTTTCTGAGCGTTCTAGAACTTTGCTAAGCCATCCTCTGGGAGCTAGGGCCAGGCCTTCACAACTAGAGGCCTCATCATTCTGGGATGAGGAGGCCCCGGGGTACAGGCCTGGCCAAGCTTCGAAGGGTTATGGCGACAGAACACGGTTAGCAGAAGAGACCGACAGCCAAAAGATCTAGTTTCAAGGCATCAGCTAGAAGAGAAGTGGGCAAGACAAAAGATGAGCAGAATACAGTGAAGGCAGAGCATGGAGACCATTGGGGCAGAGTGAAGGAGGCACCAGAGCCCGAGCCTCCAGGGAGTCAGCTATAGGATCTCAAAATGGGTTGCAGGGGAGGAGCTGGGGCAAGAACAGGCTGTCTTCCAGGACCTGGTTAGCAGCCTGAAGGGGGCAGCCTCTGCATGGGCTCCAGACTCTGATGTGTCATGCTGAGGCCTGGGAAAGGTGATCAGGAAGGCCACAAAGGTCTGTCCCTCCCACTTACATCTATACTCATGGAGCTTTTCTTCCAAAGAAGCACTTTTGTCCAAAGACCATGAAGGGGAATAAGGGAATAAGCAAATCTCTTGATGGAAAGTAAGCATTAAACACACAAGGATTTCTGGTCCATTCGTGGAAAGCAATGTGGGGTGGTGGGAATCAGGAAGCCCTGTGCCCCAGCCCCACCTGCTCTTCTGCTCTGGGGAAGGCAGCCTCTCCCCTGGGGCCCGCCCTCTGTCCCCTCTGCCATGCTCCCTCGGGATTCCATTGGAGAAGTTAAGTCCAAGGTCACATAACTTTTGTGGCAAAGCTGCCTCAGTGTCAGCCACATGACAGCCCTTCAGATGCCCAAAGGCAGCTTCTGTGGCCCTCAAGTCTTCTCAGTTTTAATCCTTCCACCCCTCTGATCCTTATCTTGGCCAATCCTGGCTGCCCTCCTCTCGAAGCTCTCTAGCTTATCCATGTCCTGGCCCAGACCTGCCAGGAGATCGCCATCCCCTCCTCTCCCTGATGTAGGCACCAGACCCGTTTATGCTGTTTTCCCCCAGACTGTAAGCTCCTGGAGGGCAGGGACAGTTTTCACATCTGTCTCTACATTCCCAGCACACTGTGTCGCACATAGCAGATGCTTAATAAATCACAGCTGGCTGACTGTCAGGGATGGCATCTGAACCTGGGTCATTCCCGTCTCCAAGTCTTGGGTCCTCTGCACTATACCAGGCTAAAATTAGCAGAAGCTTGTGTCAGTGAAGTGAGCCCAGGGACCACAGCAATCAAAGTGGTTGGGTGGAGCTGCCCAGGGCTCTCCCTGAAGCCACACAGAACAACAGAACAACGGAGGACAGATGCAGGTTGGTCTAATTACTCAGGGCAGTCAGACAGAGAAGGAAGTCAGGGCACCTTTGAGGAGACAGGAAGTAGAGGTGTGTGGTGAAGAAGGGAGCCACAGAAACCAGGTTGGGGAGGTGGGGAATGGAGCTGCATTCAGGCTCTTAGATCTCCCCAGGATAGGGTGATCTTGGAGGCTTGAGCTGTCTTGGAGGCTTGAGCTGTCTTGGGGCCCAGAACAGTTCCCCAGAATAATGCAGCCCAGAGCTGCCCAGCACACTCACCTCCCATCCCAAGGGAAGGCGACCTGGTGGTAGGCACCAGGATGACGTACTGATCCCTTAGCAAGGGACTATGGATAGCCAGCTGAGAGCAAGCATGGAAAGCAACATAACAAGTACAAGGTAGCTCTCAGGAGGGGAAGAAGCCCATTGCTCAAGCCTGCCCAGAGCCAGCCACTTACAGATGAATCCCCAGGCACCTTGGGAACCCGGGAGCTCCAGAGGCTGCAAGAATGCTTCCCAAGAAACAGGGTTTTTTTTTTTGTGTCCTCAACCTAATGGCAAAGAAACAGCCTTCCCACGTCTCAATGAACTGCCCTACCTCAAAGGTAAGAACCGGGTTCTGTAAAGGATTGCTCCCAGGGTCCACTGCACCTCCTTGTCATACACCTGCAAGGCTGTCTTTAAATTGCTATAATTAACTGGAAATGAGAAGCCTCTGTGGAACACCTCGTACATCCAGGCCGATTTAAAGCACTGATACCTACAAGTCAAAAGAGAAAACAAGATTAAGCTGGACTGATCTGTCAGAGACAAGAAACAACCTCCAAGGGCCTGGGTTCCACTCTCCTAGGCAGCCAGGCCGGCTCAGAAACCCAAAGGTCTCAAGTCAGCTCTTTTCAACAATGAAATCCACAGCTCTATGGACAGTTTATTTTAAGACAGAGATATTCTCATTCTGTCTGGTGACCCATCCTAGACAAGCCCATGCTGCTATAATCTGATGAGGCCGTCCAAGTGCATCCCTGATAAGGGAGCATCCAGAATGCTTCCAGTGAGCAGGGCCTCACTCCTGATCCGGCCAGGCCCCTCTCATTCCAAGCAGTCCTTCTGATGTGGAGGTGAACTGGATTTATCCCCAACATGAAAATGCTTTGCCTATTTAACTTGGGCTTCTCTTCCTCTGGGCTCCTACACTCACTTCAGCCTATGGAGGTCAGCATGAGAGGCGTACAGTCCCTGGTCGAAGCGTTCCCGCAAGATGGACCACTTTGTTGCACAATAATCCTAAAGGAAAACCATCAGAAAGACTCAATTGACATCTGCCACTAAAACCTACACCACACACCCACCCACTCTGTGCCCCAAAGCCTGCCTATGAGCCCGCTCTAGATGCTCTTGGAGCCACTCTGTACACTGTAAGACCAGCCTCTTCAAACTGAGCTTTGGCTCCCTCGGAAAGCTCCAGAAGTGTGCCAGGCTGAGTATGACGCGGGCCCTTTCCTGCCTCCTGCTAGATCCTCCCCCGAGGCTTCACAGGCCCCTCCCCACAGACCTGCCCCAGTGGCAGCAGCACAGGCAGCAGGCAGGAGCTGGCTGTCATTCCCCCAGAACACAGGGAACACGGCCCTTCTTAAATCCGTTACCTTGGCAGCTTTAATAAACTTAGCAGCATTGTAATCTCCCCCCATTCTTAACACATCCTCAGTGCAATAGTAGAATTCTGAAAAGCCATAGAATTCGCTGTTCTCAAAGTGAACTGGAGGCTGATAGACCCCATTGAGGGAAGTCTGGGTCTCGTTTGTCTTGTTCATGAAAGGTTGGAGAGTCTTCCGGCACAGGGTGAAGTCCCCAGTTCCCCGCAGGTACATAGTTTGCCCATTCTGCTGAATCTCATCCCGAATGTCTAAGGGCAGGCAAGGGTCCAGATATGGAGTATCAGAAGTTAGACCTGTCTGCTTACTCAGGAGCCTGTAAAAAGAAACATTAACGATGAAATCTATACAACTACCGAAAAGAGTTAAAATTCACATTTACATGGTGCTTTAAGTTTTACAACAAGTTTTCCTAGAAAGGACTGATTTATTAACTATTTACCACATGCCAGGCACTGTGTGAGCACTGTTACCCTGACTTTGCAGAAGTGATAGAACTGCTAGTGAAGGAAAGAGACTGCCAAGAACTAGAAAGTTCCATCTTGTTACTCCACACGCCAATGATGTTTGGTCCATAACTAAGTAATCAAATCTCTGGGCAACTTCAGAGCTGAGCAGAGAACACTGGCAAATCTGCTCCTTGTCCCTTCCAGTCATTTGTAAATGTACAGTAAATTATTAAGAAGTGTTTGCAAATGTTAATCAGAATATCTGACCTTACCCTTGGGGAGGATTTATGGGAGGCCATGCATAAGAATCACAGACCAAGAAGTGTGGATGCGTTGCTGCCAGCAATATTGGAAGGCATGGCCACTTCAAGGAGATCCCGTATCCATCCAAGTAACAAAATATAACATTCAGCCTCAAGAGAAGACAAACCACCGTACATCATGGTATGATTTTAGTTGCCCTACATCTAAGTTAAAGAGTACCACAGGCCCATTCATCATGCAAACCAAATCACCTTTTGCGACCTTAAAACAAGGCAATTTCGCCAACACTTCGGAGTACTCTGGATTTCTCTACCCTCTTTGTTTGAGTGTATCCTTTCCTACAGTTCTGAATTATCTTAACTAAGCCTACCTGTAATTACAGAATTGGGAAGGATTTAGATGGACTTTCTGTGGCATATTTTACTACATTGTTAATTAAAAGCAATCATTATAACCAATAGACAATGACGGTAGACTGAGAAGGCCACGGGGTGCTCTCCTATGTGTTTATGAGTTTACGGCTTCAGTAACATGGTGTATCTCCTCTCGGGGAGCTTATAATCATAAACAGGACTCGCACAGAAACACAATTTGAGAATGTATAGGATGGATGCATACACTGATCTCCTTTGGGCTTTGGAAGGGCACAAGAGATGATCCGTAACAGATATTCAGTTTGATGAACCAAATTAACCCCCTTTAATTTCCTGTGTCAACTAAGAGAATCTCTTTGAGCTGCCATCAACAGCTGCCCTGGAGGGCATGGCCAGAGGGAGGGAGACAGAGACCAGAGTACACAGACAGCTAGTAGATCAACTACTGGGCAGAACTTTATCATGGCCAGCCTGCTGACTATATTTTAGCCTTTAAACACACAGGCAAATGAAGGTGGAGGTTCCAGAGAAGTGAAATCACAGCTCTGATACACACACTCACACACAGCCCTATGTCTATTCTTTGGCCTGGCTATTTTTCCATGACCAAAGAGCCAGGATCCTGGGTTCGAAGCCACTGCTGAGCAAGGAGTCTCATACCTGTTCTTTAGCATGGTGCTGGTAAATAAGCTGTCTTCATACCTCTGCCGGGCTGCATTCCCACCAAAGCCAAGGAAGGTGGCTACGTACACTCTGTACACATGCTCAGTGCGATGAACATCACAGCCCAGGTTAAATTCAGCAAGCAAATTTTTGGCTACTTCTTCCTGGAAGCGCAAGGATAACAAAAAAAAAAATCTTACCACCAACCGTAACAAACCAAAACAAAGCATAGCACACTTAGTTTGTTTTTTAATCTTTGTTCTGAAGGAAACTGTCCTTTAGAACAAAAGGCTCTCAAACTGTCTTCCCTCCCCAGGGTGGTGTTTCAGGCTTCATGGCTCACAGAGGTACTGTCCAGCATTAAATTCATGAAGCTGTGTCTTAGGAATCTCAGCCATATACTGCTGTGGGAATCAGTGGGCTGGGATAGAGGGAGGCCAATATATGCATGTGTACACGTACACACACACACACACACACACACACACACACACACACACAGGCACACACGTACACACACACACAGGGGCACAAGCGTGCACACACACACACGGGTTTATAGTCTCAAAACAAAAACCTCCTGGCAAGGGACAGGGAAGGTCCACCTTGTGACACCCGGATTTTTCTGGCATCTTTCGCTCATAAGCTCAAAGAATTTAATGAGTTCTGTTCTAAGAAGAGATAATGTCCTCCCCATGAATGGTCAGAGGAATTGAGCAGTCAAGCTGGGCAGCAATCCAGCTTTAGGCCTGAACCCAAACCAGGCTTCCTACTTTCTGGCCAGTGCTCCCTGCAAGCCCCTGCTTTTTGCTGCCTAATGGGAAAACAGCAAGCAGTGACCGAGAGAGCTACAAAGGGTGTATAAGCAGAGTGGAAAGGCGTCATAAATCACAAATTCAGACCTTCCTTCTCAGCCCTGATGAAGACACTAAGCCTTTTCTGAGAAAGTAACAAGTTGTCTAAGGCACAACCAGTGCAAGTCCTTTCCCATTCACATCACTGGATTAAATTTATCGTGACTTGTTTTATTGTGTCATTAAAAAAAAAACAACTTTACAGTACCTGTTGAAAAAAAATCTAACTGAAGGCAGAAAAAACCCAACCCAAAGCCAAACCAAGTATTCCTTGGCATTTCTAAGTAAAGAGCTAACCAAGGTTAGCAAAACAAACCAGCTGATTTCAATGACCAAACCCAAACAGCTCAGCTGAGATGTGCCTCGTTCTCCTCCTGACTCCTTTCTCCTGGGTTTGGGGAGGTGGCACCCCAATAAGCACAGTAATGATGCTTTAAGACTCAGAAAACAAAACAAAAATGGATGGAGACATGTTAAATGAAAAATCAAACCAAACGGAAGAAAATCTGTACAGATAATAACCTGCTGTGAGGAGGCAAAGCTTACACTTTTGGGAACTTCGTACGCTATCTGGGTAGACACTCCGCCCATGTCCAGAATACCCGCTGTCCTTTTTCGGACAATAGCCGCTTGGCTCTCGCCCCCAGGAACGTTCACTTCCACCACTGCCTCGTCATCTGCAAAACATGCAGGAGACCTTGCTTGGGACAAACTCTGCCTTGGTCTTGGGGTCTTCTCAAGAGACCCGTTTTGTAGTCATGATGAATTTAAAGTGGATTTAGTCAAACTGGCCTACTGATAAAGCCAAACGTCTTCTACAATTCAGTTCCATTTATTTAATCCCTTGACTCCTACAAATAAATGTACTGAGAAGTTTACTTGTAAAAACTGTGTCAGAGGTTTAGCTAAGAAAAATTCCAACTCCAATTAAAAAAAATGTACTCAACTAGAAATCATTACAATTTCCCAACAAGCAGACCTACTGGTTTCATTATTCTAGCCATCATACTTACCATCTTCAACGTGCTCAAACCGCCCGAGGACAAAGTTAATGCCGATCCAAGCATAGACACCTAGGGACACGGCAAAGAACAATAACCGGTCTGACTCATACAAACGGGAATTATGGTAAAGTTCTATTTGGAGGACTGATCAAAGACACTGTCTTAGAAGCACTTTCAGTAAGACCACAGAAAACGAATTTTGTTCTCAAATCGCATGGTGAGGGAGTTCTCATTACGTACAAGGTTCCCTTGGCAGGCCCGTGGAGGATCAGGAACAGCCTTGTAGCACCAGGGATAGTGCTGGCTTGGGACCCAGGAAGATCTGGGCTCAGCACCTGCCTCCAATGCTCACTAGCTATGTGATCATGGGTAAATCTCTTGAGCTCTTAGAGCCTCCACTCCCTCACCTGTAAAGTGGAGACAATGACACTGGAAGGCCCCGACCTCACAGGGTTGCTCAAACAACGTAATGTATGTAAAGGTATTTTGCAAGCAATTATGTGAATGCCAGTCATCTCATTGGTTGAGGAGTTAAGCAAATGAAAAATAAAACAGTACGTGTGACAACACTAAAGACAATTCAGAACAATTCCCTATGGCAGTGACCGGGAGGTCTGAGCTCAAACATCCAAGAAGCCGTCCTCCCACAACTCTCCTGGCTAGTCTGTCTGGAGTGACTGGAGTCTGCTTAATCAGACACACTGTCCTAATGGGTTACCATTCCCTTAGGACTCAAAGGCAATGGGCTTTGGGGAATGTGGGTGCTTCCTCCTCAGACTCAGGCAACAGTCCCTCTAAAGGTCAGTGAATGGTCATCACTCATCACTGGGGGCCAGCCTCTCCAGGGTCAGGTGCCTCTCTGTACTTATCAAGAGCTGGTCCTCTGGTGATGGTCAGGCCTAGGAAGACAGGCCTGCTGCTGTCTGTCACTGGGGCTGACCTCTAAGCCCTTCTAGCCTCTCAGAAACCGGTCCAGCTTTGTGATTTCAGGGTCCCCTCCACACCACAATGAAGCATTGGTGGAATTAATTACAATTAAGTTTTTACAAAATCTTCACAGGCTCCTGTTTTTATCCCATTCTTCCCTCCAAGCACATCACTTCCTTCACATACAAATTCAGAAAATAGTGTTCTTTATGATCAAAATGATATTTCCTTTCAAAGGTAAGACGAGGGGGGAAAGGGAGGGGAAAAATGGAAGATGTGGGGGGAGGAAGGCACTGGCCAGAGTGCTGCTAAGAGAAGAAGTAAAGAGAGTCATTGAAGCATTTTTAAAAAGCACAGAAGAGAAGTTCAAGAGGAGATATCGAGAAGCAAGACAGCTCTGAAAGTCCATGGCAAAGCTGTATGTTTTCTTAAAAGAAGAAGCTCCAGACAGACGTGGACAGTTTTACACATTATTCTCCTGTTCTGTTCTAACTCTTTACATGGCAATGTTCTCTTTTTTTGGTCTTTGTTCAATTCAGGATACAAAGAGAAACATGGCTTTGTGAACCTTTGGTTCTGCAAGGGAGAAGAGAGAAGGGTATCACAGTAATTAGGAGCCTAACTGTCAACGTGGGATGCACTCCGAGGGGTTAATGGAACAAATGACAACCGCAGTCATAAACACTCTAGGACACAGCCACAAACTGACCCTTTAGCCACAATTTCTAGCAACCCATCTGCCAAACCCTCTGGGTTCTGTTAAGAGGGCTATAAAATAAGCTACTATATTAAACGTGTTCACTGCTCCATTTCATTCTAAGCTGTAATTTTTCCTAACTCTCTGAAAATGGCTGTTCCAATGACCCGGCTTCTCCCTTAGAGCTTAGAGAAACTTCCAGGAGCTACCAGCCTGGGAGGCTCCAGAGAGAAGACTGGTGATAATTGTCCATCATCAGTCTGGAGAGCTGTAGCTTATTCCTCTGTTCAAATCAACCTGAAATACATTTCCTAAGTGGCTCCTGTGGCGGAAACAAATTAAGTGTTTCCCACGGCTGAGCGTCTGGGTAACTGTGACAGTTCCCGATCAAAGTAAATCTGGCTATAGTAAAAGTGTCTGTTGGGAAGGAGGCAGTGGTTTCCCCAATATGAAGGTACGGATGGTGACATTCAGGGGCTGAGTGTGGAGCTGCCCAAACCTCATGCTGCTGATGACACAAAGGCATCGTGAAGTGATCAAACACTGACCTTCTTGCTTCCCTGAAATAACCTCGGCATGAGAGTCGGAGAACAGAAAGTCAAAGTGTGCTGGGATGTCTGTCAGGAGATCTTCCAATATGGCTTTCTGCTGACTGAAAAGAGAAGCCAGATAAAGCCATAAGAGAAAACTTGGGTTCAGGGCACATCCCTGCCCAACACAGCCACAGCAACTCGGAGAGGCCCATGAGGCCAGCCCTGGCCTTCATCCGAGGCCCCTGGGGGAGGAAAAGTCCACCACCACCATCCCCACTGCACGACAGCTCCCATCACACGAGGTTCCCTTAACTCGGAGGATGCCATTCTGGGATGTTCACCCATCACTCCTAGACCTGTTCTGGGGCCAAACAGAACCAATCCAAACCCACTTTCATAAGACTATCCTTTAAATACTTGAAGGTTAACTAGCATTTCCCCTCAAGAGAGTTATCAGGACAACTCTCAAATCTCTGCTGGCACAGACATGTTCAGCTCCTTCAACATCCTGGTCATTCTCCATCTTAAACTAAAACTCCAGACCCAGAACTAAACAGAACGATCTGGATCAAAGGTTCTAAAAGTAAATACCTAGTTTAAAATAATTCAATTTAATACTCTTTAAGAGTAGAATTTTTAGGGTGACCTGGTGGTACCATAGTAACCGAGAGATGTAGAGTATCAAAATCTCCCAGAGCTAAAGTAAGGCAAAAGGTGAATTTTTAATTTCTTATTCCACATACTGAAATAAAAGACTTCCCCTTTCTCCCACCCCTTATTTAACATCTGTCCCTCTGTCCTCACACTGAGAATGTACCTCCCATGAACTTATATTTTTAATAAGTTAATTTATTTTTAGGTTTTAATATGTACTTCTATAAGTTTTAAATTTTCTCTCCCGCCCTTCCCTCCCCCTTCCCAAGAGAGCATGCAATCCGATATAGACTCTACGTATACATTCCTATTAAACATATTTTTACAATAGTCATATTGTACAGAAGAATTAGAACAAATGGGAATACCCATGAGAAAGAAAAACATAAAACAAAACAAAACAAAAAAAGAAAATAGTCTGTTTGATCTGCATTTAGACTCCATGTTTCTTTTTCTAGATGTGGATGGCATTGTCCATCATGAGTCTTTTCCCATGAACTTACAAAAACCATTTTTACTCCCTCGCCTTCCCCAACACACACACTGCTCATTACCTTTCCGGAAGGATTCTCATGCCGGCCGTACAGAGGATATAGAGAGGGGTCTCTTTGTGTTTGGCCCGTGGCACGTGTTCTGCAGCAAAACTCAGAAGTGGGGAAATATAATCACTGACTTTTTCTGGAGAGGTAGCAAACTCTGATATGCCTGGAGAAGCAGGAAACATAAGCAACAGAAATTCCAGCTGAGAGGGTCTACTCTCTTGGGATGGCCATCCTGCAAGTTTCCCAGACAGGCTCATGTTGCTAACATTCCATTTGCAAAAAGCCATTTCTTTATAGGTGGCACTTGGAATCACAAAGCATGCCACTAGGTGGCACCAGAGTCCTGGGCCTGACTCAGGAAGACTCATCTTCCTGAGTTCAAATCTGGTCTCAGACACTTACTAGCTGTGTGATCCTGGGCAAGTCACTTCACCCTGTTTGCCTCAGTTGCTCATCTATAAAATCAGCTAGAGAAGGAAATGGCAAAGACTCCAGTACCTCTGCCAGGAAAACTCCAAAAGGGGTCACAAAGAGTCAGACACAACTGAAAACCACCAACCACCACCACCATTGATAAGGACAACATCATCACAGTGTCAAAACCAGAAAGGATGTCCCCCTTATTGTACGAATGAGAAAAGAAGCCTCATGTGACTTGCCCATGGTCACTGCCACTTGTCCAGAACAGGGACTACCAGCACAGCCTCTACTGCCGGCCACCATCGCATCTACTAGATCATACAGCCTCCAAGTTTGGCAGATGCTGTCAGACAGTGCATGACACCAGAGATGCGCTGGGGCGCTCTGGTCTGGAGGCTCGGGCTACAGGACGCTGTTAAAGGTGAGGACTCCAGGAAAACATCCCCAACAGGCCAGAGGGGGATGAAGTGCCTCAGGAGCACATGCTCCCCTCACTTAAAGTCTTCACACCAGGACGGATGGTTGCTTCTGGCAAGGACACGGGGTGGGTCAAAGGCCGTGGGAGATCCCTTTTGAGATTCACAACTGTAAGAACCTGATGTGGACTCAGGCAAACAACCAAACAGATATTTTTAAATGTCTGTTTACAGATAAAGGAATCAGGAACAGGTTCTCCCTAGAAATCAGCTAGCGCTTCTCTGGATAAGCTGGACCGACGTCTGCTCTGTTAGTGAGGGAATGAGCTGTCTTGCTAGCAGAACAAAAGAGAAGCTCCAGTCAATCCCTGTCGGCTATGAAACTCCTCTAATCCCAGGACACAGAATCCCAAGTTCCTTACTCGGCCACTACTCCCCATCTCTGCTGGCTGGTCCCCAGGGCCACGTCCAGACGTTCTCTCTGCTGCCATCGCTCAGCAAACCTTCCTCTTTGACATTCCAGGCATGGCGCCTAATGCTGAGGCTGGTGGCAGCTCTCCATTGGACACCTGATCACTGTCTATATTTTCTCTTCCTTCAACCATTTCTTGGCTATGTTACAATAAGGATTCCTTTCCTATATGGGCTGGACTAGACGGCTGTTGAGGGCCCCTCTGAATCTCCAGTTCTGTGGTTCTATGAAGCCTAGATTACCGTGACAGTCTCCTCATTGGCCTGCCAGTTTCCACTCTCTCTCCCTTTCCAATCTATTTTCCACAGCTGCCAAAGTGATATTCCTAAGGCAAATATCTGACGAGGTCACTCACCCCTCCCCAATAAACTCCAGCAACTTCCCTATGACTTGTAGGATCAAGTACAAACTTCTCCATTCCACGCTTGAGGCCCTTCATCACATGGCTCCAGCTCCCCAATCTACAGTAATTTGATTGTAACACAGGGCCTCTACGATCACAAGGTTATCTTCTGTTAAGAGTGGATTCTAAGGTCAGCCCACAGCAAAGAGAAGCTCCCAATCCTCATCTCTTAGGCCTGCCCCATGCAAGCACTCACATCCTGAAGCAGGCTAGTGCCCAGCCACACCAAGGCCATCTGTCTAGGCAGAGACAGAAAGGAGGCTAATTAAAAACTGATGATGATGCTTACATAAAAGCACAGTCACTTTACACGGTGACTTCCCTCCTCCTCAGTGGGAACAACAAGGGGGCTGCGCAGCTAGGCCGGGACTTCTGAATCCCTGACAGCGGGTTCCGGTGGTCAGAGCTGACTGCCCTGGCCAATCGGGAGGACCAAGGAGAACTAGAAAAGTTTTTGAAAACAAGAAATCACCCACTGGATGTCTTCCCTTTGTGGAAATGTACACCAAAAACACCACAAATTTGAGGCCAAGGAGTTTGCTGCCTTAGTGAGCCCAGAACAGAAAGTCAAGACCTTCCTCCTTATTGGGGATGTGGCCGTTGAGCGTCAGACTGAGGCAGAGCTGAGCCTTGTCCTGTCCCATTGCACATGGACCTCTGATGGAGCCACAGCTGACAACATTCAGCGTGCCAGGGCCCTGGCAGAGGAAGCGAGGAGCCTCACAACCTTCCTCCTCACCCCAATCCTCTCTCAGACTTTGAAGGGGGGGGGGTAGTGCAAGGAGCTGGGACTATGGGGACCTGGCTGGAGCAGAGTAGGGTTAAACTGTAAATAAAGTCTAAATGTTTTCCCCTCCCTGCAGGGGAGTGGAGAACATGCTCATGTGTCCAATTACATTCTACTTAGTCCTTGAAGTGTTTGCATCCTGATATAAAAAGTTTGAAGATTAAGTCAAGGCAGGCTGTGAAGCCACGGCAGATCCGGATCTCTGGGCCAAAGGGGGAAAACAGCAATAAAAGGGGAGGAGGAGGAGAAAGTGTGAAAACTAATGTTAGAGTTAGGCAAGAGGGACTTTGTCTTCCGTCCTTTCTCAAAGCCGAGAGGAGGGAAAGGCCTTAAGTCTCCTGCTGCACAGGAGCACTCACTACCTGTGATTTCCACAAAAGGAAGTTTGCAATAGATGCTCCATCAGTAACAGGAGGCAACTAAGAGGCAGGCTGCTAATACCTTGGAACTGCTGCACAGGCCTTCTCCAGAAGCACTGAGCGTCACATGGGGAAAATAGTATTTGTGGCCTTGACTGAAGCACCTGAACCCGGTAATGGAATGCCAGGGGGCTAAAAGAGTGAGAGTGAGTGTGAGACAGTGTGTGAGAGAGAGAGAGCGAGTGTGTACGTGTGTGTGTGTGTCTGGGGGTGGGGGGGAGAGGGCATGATTCTGGCTTCCACCCCACCTTTCAGCTCTATCATACACTACTGGCCTTCACACACAACACACCGTCTCCTCAGAAGAGTTTCCAGCTTCTTTCAGCTCAAATGCCCCATCCCTGATGCCTTTCCTGAGACAAGCCGGGCTTCGGGGCTTCTGCCATAAAATTCCCTCGTATTTATTTTTTATCTATTAACAAACGGACGTTTTGTCTTCCCAAAAGACTAAGCTCTTTGAGGCAGGTGCTGTTTTATTTCTGCCTCATACACCCAGGGCCTGGTACACAGTAGGTGCTTTAATAAAGGCTGATAGTTACAAAATGATTTTTATATGTAAATGCTGGGGAAGCTATGTGCTCAGTGAACAGAGCACCAGCTGAGGAGTTGGGAGGACCTGAGTTCAGATCGGGACTCAGACACTTGACATTTACTGTGCGATCCCGAGTAAGTCACTTAACTCGACTGCCTCTCCAAAAAAAAAAAAAATGTTGCCTGTCCAGCCTCTCTTCATACAATTCTGATAGAGGAGAATAACTGAATTCCCTTTTATGTAGTTGAGAGGACGGGAGAGAGGCCTCAGAGCCAGAACACCCAGGTCCAATTTCTGCCTCTGCCCTCTCCTGGCCAGGGGGCCAGCGCCAAGTCCCTCAGCTACTCCATGCTGGCCTGAATTGCTAGAGTTTTCTTAAAAGAAGTTCCTTACAGTAATGAAATCACAGGGCCAGTGCCCAACATTCAACAGCAAATTTGAGAGGTCTGGGCTTATAAACTTGCTTAGATAGCTTCAAGTGAAGACAGTTTAAATGACGTAGGATGATAACATAAAATTGCTTTTCACGTTAAAGAACCAGCCCATGGTCAAAATAAAACAAACCATGATGTTACACAGTGGACAAAGCACATTTTAATTCTTACATATCATCTGGCTTGGACAAGATCAATTTTTTTGAAAGACACAAACATGCATATCACCTCTCAGGTCAATCATATCATATGGTTAATAATGGATCTGATCACAAAGATATTCACCACCACCCATCTCTTACACCCCAAATAAATGACAAATGTTTCCTAGGATCAGACCCCATTTTTAAAGTGTTTGAAATTTCCATTTGTTATTAACAAGGGAGGGATAGATAACAAAACAGCAAAAACCTCCGATAATTTGTCGACCAACAAATGTAGACCAGATACAACTATGTAGCAAGCATCATGCTAAATAGTGTGGGAGAAAAAGATCCAAGGATAGACCAGAGGCCTCATTCTCTGTGGATTTGTAAATTAAAAGAGTGAGAGACACATGAGAGGATGGCTCGGAAACCTGGGTGAGGGTGGGATGGGCAGGTGCCTAACCAGAGGCCCGAGGCTGGTACCGCTACTGTTGTTACTTTGGGACATCAGGCACTGCAGCACTGGGTGGCAGGAAGGGCCTGTCAAAGAGGGGAGCTAGAGCTGGGCCTGGCAGATGGGCCTGGCATCACCCAGAGAGAAGCAGCAGGAGAAACGCAGGCCTGTGCAGAGCATGTGCAAAGGACAGTCAGCAGACTAGCCTGCCTGAAGCACAGGAAGAGAAGGAGCTAAGTCTGGAAAGCTAGGCCAGAGAGAAATGGTGTAAGGCCTTGAATGTCAGATCAGGGACCTTATTCTCTATGGTAGAATCCCCAAATGTTTTGTGAAGAGTCTCTCTTTTTCATTTCCCTCAAGTCTTGAAACTGAGGGAAGATGGTGGGGCGAAGTGGGGGGGAGGGGAGAAGCACTAGTGAAGACTGTGGGGGGCAGCAAAGTAGCTACAGGCCTGAGCAGAGAAAGAGGGACATGGGCCCTTCTCCCCTGGGGCTCCCAGCAAACTATGAGAGAGGGAACATATGGGCAGAAAGGCCCGGCCACAGCAAGCGGCTCCGAGCGCCATCAGGGGAAGTTCTGGGTTCTACTGGAAAAGCCTGGACTGCCCCGCTCTAGCCACTGAGTCATAAAAGGTCTGCAGGAACAAAGCACTTGAGGAAGCTGAGTCTCTCATCGGTGTGCACGAGTGCCTGGATGGGATGAGAACAAGTGAGCCCAGTGAGGAGGGCACAAGAGCACGAACCAGAGAATCCAGATGCTCAGCCCAGGCAGAAAAGACAAAGGCATTAAAAAGGACTAACATAGGGGGCAGCCAGGTGGCACAGTGAGTAGAGTACCAGCTCTGGAGTCAGGAGGACCTGAGTTGAAATCCGGCCTCTCAGACACCTGACACACTTGCTAGCTGTGTGACTTTGGGCAAGTCACTTAACCCCAACTGCTCTGCCTTCCCTCCTCCAAAAATTTAAAAAAAAAACAAAAAATAAAAAAGACTGACATAACATTTACCACCCACATACCTGGTTTTATTTTCATGACCACCGGCTTTCGGTTTTTGTCCCTCATCTGTCGGATATCCAACAGATCATGAGGATTGCCATTGTGCCGGGGCCAGCAATAGACAAAAATCCGAGATCCGCTGCTCCCGCAGTCCACCACGATACCATAATTGATGTGCGGGTTGTTGGTGTCAGTAGCTTCGATGTCTGTCACTCGGGCCAGATACCTAGCAGGAGAAAGTCAATGGATATGTTGGATCTTAAACGGTCTCCTCAAATCCAGTAAAGAATGTTTTATAAATAGCAGTCATTACGTCCGATGAACTTTTAGGCTGCGGCGCAGTAACACCACTATGACATTTTATACCACTTGCTGAATAATTCAAGTTGACAGAAAAGAAAACAAGCAATGTTGATGACCCTCTGAGCCAGACACATCGCTCACTCCTAACAAAACAGGCCTTAACCACTTGAAGTTCAAAAAAGACAAAACTTCTTGCTTTTAAAGCTAGTAAAATGTCAACTTTAATTTAAAATCCAGCACGGCCACAGTAGAAGTCTGGTTCAAATGATCTGAGACACCTCTTTGGCATGACTTGGGCACGCAGATGACATCATCCCATTTTTGGGAGAGTCACCCTTTCCTGGGCCGAGCCAAGGCATGTCCTGTCCTGAACCCAGAGCCCTTTTTAGCCGTGAAGTGAGATCCGTCCATCCCGTCATGAAGCTTCTCACCTGTGAAACTTCTTATCCCGGGACAAGCGCCCATACTTATGCCGGATTATGACGACAGAGAAGTATAACAAGGAAACAGCAGCAGCCAGGATGCCAAGGACGACAATCTGGCGTAGGTTGGTGTTCAGAATTCGAGGACATCCCACCGGGGAGATGCTAAAATGCCAGGAAGCAGGAAACAGGCAGGAGACGCTGATCCTGAAATGCAGAGAGCACACATTTCAGAGCAGCCAAAGGGACCCAGAGGGACCAGTCATGCCCATATCTGTTTCTGAGGTGCCTCTATTTCCTACCCACGGTGTTAGCTTGGTTCAATATATCCTTGGTATTAAAGCCATTCCCTTCGGGCACTGCCACGTTTTCAAAATGTTATAAGATATTCTAAATCTGACCGACACCAGCAAACATGAACGTTCCCACACACAAAGAAATGACAAGGGGTAGCGTCTGAAATGGCTCACGTCTGTTACAAACAGCTTGCATCTTTAAAAACAACATCATAAATTCAGCACGTTAGTTTCAAAGGTGTCCTGCTTGTCTATGTTTCTCTCGGAAATTCCTTCTGTGTTCTTCCGTGCCTTTAATAAAATACTCCAACGGCATTCCTATTTCTTGTCTTCTTTGGTGGCCACCCTCTCTGCCTCAATCTCGCCCTCACCCTCCCCAAAGAATCAAAAACAAAGCCCCTCCGTGTAACAACCAAGCAGAGTCAAGCACACCCGTCTCTAGCCTATCCCCTCTCTGCCAGGAGGTGGGGAAGAGGCTCCCCCCTCGGCCCGCTCCCTGCAGTCACGGTCAGTCACTGCTTACATCAGAGCTCTTACGGCTCTCAAAGTTCTTTTTCCTGTATAATGTGGTAGTCATCGTGTAAACTGTTCTCTTGTTTCTGCTTACTTGCCCTGCAATGGGTTATACAAATCTTCCCAAGTTTCTCTGAATCTAGAGCACGTTCCTTCTTATAGCACAATAATATTTCATCACATTCGGGTACCATAATTTGTTAAATCATCCCTCAACTGAGTCGATTCCTTAGTTTACAATTCTTTATAACAACAAAGCGACATTGTGAATAGTATCTTACATATGGGTTCCTGTTTGTTTTTTAAAACATTCCACTAAGATACCCTCGTATTTTAAATATTTTTGTCCCCTCTTTATAAGAGGATGTTGAGGCAAAGAAAAAAGTACAATTACTCATGGCCATACCACAAATCAGCCGAGGGAATAAAAATTCTAGAACTACTATTTAGCTCTGGTGATAATGGCTTTGGCATGAATGTTCTTTTTAATATAAAAAATAATGCCAACTCCTACACTCTCCTCTTTAAACATTATTTTCTGGTGTCTCGTATACATGGAAACTTTCATGTTAAATGGACAGTTCTCCACCTCTGGACTGAAGATCCCTGGAAGCCCAGAGACCCAGCTCCTCATCCAGAAGAGCTATCTGTATCTTCAGCTCCGTCACCCTACGCAGCAAGACTCAATGCAGAATGAAAATAGGTATTATGATAATACAATGTACATAGGAAGGAAACAAGCATTACTACATGCCCGGCTCTGTGTGAAGTGCTTAACAAACAGGATCTCATTTGATCTTCACAGCAACATTGTAAGCTAGGTGCTGTTCTTGTTACAGCTGAGGAAACTGAGGCAGAAAGAGGTGGGGTGACTGGCCCTTCTCCCTGGCTCCAGGCCCAGCACCATCCACCGGGCTACTCTGCTGCCTCTACAGAGAGGTGTGTGATGAACACTCTCACATAGGCAGTACTGCAGTTAATGATGTGCACTATGTAAAGGCACCATGGAACTGAGCGGTGTAAGCACGCAGGCTCTGAGGATCCTGGCCACCTCCCTTCCTCTCTGCTGAGGCTCAGGTAACAGAGTGAGGCCGCGTCTGCCCCAGGAGCTCTTGGGGCCCTCCTCGAGGCCCTCACCAATGTGCTCTCCCCAACGTGATCCCCTGAGAGCTGATTTCGTCAGCCAGCCATAAAGGGGTTTTAGAGATGAGTGCTTCCGAAGGGGGCATGGTAAGAATGTGTGATACAAATATTGCCCCAACATGTACAACACACTCTCCTCCCACAAGAACATGCAAAGTCCAGGAAAGCGGGCTCAAGCCAAGAGAGAGAGAGAAAATGGGGAAGAAGGGAGCTGACTGAGTAAATCAATCAACCCAGCCTTAGAGCAGCACGTTCAGCAACAGGTTATTTTCTTAAATAAACACCTACTCCGCATGTAACTATTATCAAGCAGAATTTCAGCACCTACAAGTGAGTTTGTCATTTTGTATCTGTATCCCTAACATCATAGAGGGCTCGGCACATACTGGATTCTGAATCAAACTTTTTTAGACCTGAGGAAAAGATGAAGGTAGAAGAATTGTGGGCTAAGCCTGAAGCTGACTTAATCCAACAGGTCCAAGGCTTTAACTTCTTTTGTTTAAAATACAACAGGCACTTGTAAACTATAAAAGAACATTTAAAGCTACTTTAACAACTGAAATTTAACAACGCAGGATACAAGAAAAGGATGTAAAAATAAATTTATCTGAAACCTGCCTGCTCATCATTTCTTATAGCACAACAGTATTCGATTCCATCCATATACACTTATTCAGCCATATACGAATGGAATGGCATACTACTGTGCTATAAGAAATGATAAACGGGCAGGTTTCAGAAAAAGGTGGAAAGATGTACACAAACTGAGTGAAGTGAGCAGAACCAGCAGAACATTGTACACAGTAAGGGCAACACTGAATGATGACCAACTCTGCAATACAATGACAACTCCAAAAGATCCATGATGGAAAATGCTTTCCACATCCAGAGAAAAAACTATGGAGTCGAAATGTGGATCGAAACATACTCTTTTCTCTTTCTTTGTTGTTTTTTCTTTCTCGTGGTTCTTCCCTTTTGTTCTGATTCTTCTTGCACAACAAGACTAATATGGAAATACATCTGACATTACTGGACATGTGCAGCCTGTATTAGATTGCCGGCCCTCTTGGGGAAGGGGGGGAGGAGGGAGAAAAAAATTTGGAACTCAAAATCTTATAAAAGTGAATGCTGAAAACTATTACATGTAGTTGGAAAAAATAAAATACTATTAAGTGGGAAAAATAAAAAAGAATGGAAATAAAATAAATAAATTATCCTTCCTAGTCAAGAAAATATTTCTGATAATTTTCCGAGCCCTAGGCCAGTCTTTTTATAATTCAGACCCATAGGATAAAAGCAGCAGGAAGGGCAGAGCTGGACAGGCAGTGGATAGAAGAGCTATGAAAACCCACCAAAGGGGCTGCTCTAAGAAGGAGACGGTTTGTGCACGGTTTTGACACTAAAAATGAGAAATCCCCTTCTTTATTTCTATTGTCTTTCTTTAGGGGCCTCTCCTCCTATCCATCCTTCAGAGAGCTGTAAACAGCTACTCCATGTCTGAGAGATACCAGCACTTCTGGCCCTTCCCTGACAGCTACAGCAAGCCCCTTTCTCATCACTCTGGTTTGTCACACCCTTTTGTGGCACCCCACTGGGCTTGGAACAGCCAAAAAAAAGCTGGCTACTACCGCCATACACTTTTATTCCTAGTGTCTAGCTGACTTAACTCATGCTACAAACTTGTGACCTATTCAAATGGAGACCGATGCCAAGCCCTGGTGCCAGGCACTTACCTCCCCATGCTGAGATGATCAGTAGGAGAAATCAAACCAAGGCTCTTGGTCTCAGTCGTTTCAATGTGTGGTTATAAAATCAGCGGGCTACCCACGGAGCCAAAGCCTTCCCATTCCTGGAGAGGAGAGAGATGACACGGTCAAAGCAATCTTCCACACCCTTGCTACAATTCACAAGAGTGCATTACAGCTGAAGGAGGTGCAACCTTCAGAGATGCGCTGGGAAAGGATAAAGACTAGCAGGCCCTGGTTTGGTGTGTTCTTGGTGAATGACAGCAGGTAATCGGAACGTGATTCAAGGGGGCACCACAGGGCACAGAGTGCTGGGCCTGGATGCAGGAAGACCGGAGACAAATACTCAGCCTTAGATACTTGGTACCTTAGCCGCTGACTGCCTCGGTTTCTCCATCTGGAAAATGGGTATGGATAATAGCACCTACCTCCCAGGGTGGTGGTGCAGATCAAATGTGGTAATAATCGTAGCACCCTGAGCACAGTGCCTGGCACATAATAAGGGCCATATAAATGTTATTATTATTATTATTATTATTGTTGTTATTGGCAGCTGTTTAGAAAGCTGGACGAGGACAACATTCAAAGCATCAGAATACCTTATGTTACTGAAATGTAAGGGAGGAAGTGTGTTGGCAACCAAAAATGGGCTCCTTAGCACTTAGTCAACAAGTGCCCTTGACTAGTTTGGCTTTTTCCCCTGAACTGAATACTGTTTGTATGTTGGACTGGAGTAAGCTTGTCGGCCCCTTCACCTTGCTTCCCTTGTTTAAGCTGATCGAAAGAACCTGTGCTTTTCCCGGCGTACCTTACACCCCCGCAGAAGCTGGATGGTTAAAAGCAGCTCCCGTTGGAGCCAGAGGCTGCTATTGCTATAGCCACAGCCACAGCCACAGCTGAAGGAGGAGCTGCCAGTGGCAGAGCTGACCTACGGGAGGAAGCTGAACAAGGACTTGAGGCCAGTGGGTAATCTTTTTACCATAGAGGGGGAAGCATGATTTTGCTTTACGCAATCATGCTTCTCTGTAGCCTCCTGGTTACTCTTTCAAGGCGTACTTATTGGGCCTGGAAGCTTTTGATCAATATATCAAAATGGGGTTGCTGGTTCATGGGTTGGTTACTGTGGAGCCTAAATATATGTTTTGATTCTTCTGCCTTCTACTTTGAGAGTTTCTTATATCCGGCGGTTCCGAACCTTTCAGACATGTTTATGATCCTCTTTGAGATTATAAACTCTGCCCTCCTAATACAGGAAGGAACAAATTTAGAAAAAAATTAAGAGACACACCTTGGTCTTAGGCACTCATGAGAGAGGAAAAAAAATTCCCACTGACCAGTCAGTTCATATACTAGTAAGTAACCGACCATACGATACACCACGAAACCTAATACGCGGGATCTCAGCTCAAGGACGATGTTTGCTGAGTACGTTGCTATTTAACTGAACCTAAATGTGTTTCCAATGACAGCCCCACCTGACTGACTGCTACTGGCTCAGGAGCGGCAGAGGAAGGCTCTCTGTAAAAGTGCTGCACGAGAAGACCAGTCCTAACGGAGTATCTGGCATTCCTGAGTCGACAACTCAGGACCCTTAGGTAACAGCTGTACTGCGCCAACCACAAAACACCCCAACTGGGAGCACAGGTGAAAGGCACAATCAGACTGCTCCTTAGAGAACGTAAAGGCCATCTCTGATGTCTGTATGCTCAGCACCAGACTAGAGTTAGGAAGTTGACAGAAGAAAACGTGACTGATGCAGGCTCAGGGTGATGATCTCTGTGGGGAGGCAAGGCTGACATATAAGAGATCAAACCACAAGCAATGATGAAGCACACGCTAAGGGCCGGGCACTGTGCTATATGCTGCGGATAGCTAACCAAACACAATGGAACAATCTGCTCTCAATTATAGATCTGCATGGACAGAGAAGCAGATGCAGAATCATCAGATACAGAATACAGCCCGGGAACTGGAGGGGAGGTATGAGCAGCCATGGAGATCGGGAAAGGCCTCAGGGAGAACGCCAGTCTTGGGCTGGGTCCTCAAGAGTGATTCCATAAGGTGGAGGTGAGGAAGGAGTGCACTCCATGTACTGAGGGAGCCAGTATAAGGACATGGAGACGAGCTGGAGTGCTGCTGGGGAGTAGTTGAGAGAAAGCCGATCTGGCTGGACCACAGTGTGTTGGAGGGAACGCCATGTACAATGAGGAAGAAAAGCTAGGATGAGGCCAGATTGTGACGAGGTTGAAAAGTCAAGCAGAATGCCTGGTTTGTTTACATGTTAACCTAGAAGCAATGGGGAGCTGGGGGAGATTTCTGAGGAGGACAGATATTGTCCAGGTGTAACAACAAACCCCCCAATCCCATCATTGGAGTCAGACCACTAAGGAGGAGGCAGGTAGCCTTGTAGTTCCTCCATCTCCCCTCCCCGCCTGACCTCCAAGCCAGCGGCAGTACGTGACTAAGCCCATGCCCAAAGTTAATCTTCCATCTCCCATTTCTCACATGAAAATCGGCCCCCTCCACTGCACCCCTTCAAACTCAGTACACCCAGACCTGACTCTCCCTGGCCCCTCCACCATGTCTGCAGAAGGCAGCACCATTCTCTACATCGCTCAGATTCTCAGAAGACCATGGCTCAGCTTGGTTTTTTCCAGCTTCTCCTAGCCTCACATTCTATCACTAATCAAATGCTGCTATTTCTTCCTCTTACATTCTCCATTTCTGCAGCCCCCACAGAGGTGCAGGCCAGAACAAGAGCCTCCTAGCTGCTGCTCGCCCTATCCCAGTCATCAGTGTGCACACCACAGCTACCTAGAACATTTCCATCATCACATGACTCACCAGCTCAAGACCCTGAAACTACTCCCTAATGCTTTGGGGGCGGAGCCAAGCTGATCCACTTAGCATCGAAAGCCTTCCCAATTGGCCTCTTTTCCTATCTTACTGCTACTGTCCTATGCCACAGGCAGGCCACATTCCTTACCACCTCCCACGCATGGCCTTTGCAACACTATTCTCTTGAACCTAAAATGCCACCATGTGTTGGTAAGCAAAACAGGCTCCTTAGCACTTAGTTCAACCAAGTGCCCTTGAAGAGTTTGGCCTTTGTTTCCTTTGAGTAATTCATTGAGCCTTACTGGGTGCTAAGCCCCAGGCCCAAACCCCTATTAGGTGTAAAACCTACGAGGGTGTGGATTGGCAACTGGGGGGGGTAACTCCAGGGAGGGCCTAGTTTACATGTCCGGGACAGCAGAGGCTTTTGGACCACGTGGGTTTAAGTCTCCTCTTTGTGACGATTCTAGGTCACATGGGTGAGTTGCATGTGTGACTCACCCCTGACCCGGAAAAAGATATAAAAACCAGGGGTTGGCTGTTTGTTCTTGGGAGCTCTTTGCCGCAGCAGTGGTGGCACGCGTGACTCTGGGCCAGCCCTTGTTCTGAGCTCCTGGGCTGAACCTAGTGTTGGTAACTATGAATCTGTATTTGTTCTGTCTGTTGATGTTTGTAATTTGTTTGTATTTTGCTCTGAAGTTCAGGGTGCTGGATTTTCCCCCTGAACTAAGTGAATGATATTTGTGTGCTGAATTAAAGTAGGCTTGCCAACCCCTTCACCTTGCTTTCCTTAGTTAAGCAGATCAAAAGAACCTGTGCTTTTGCAGTGCTGGTAGCGATCTTGTTGTTGGGCTTTCACCCCCACAACAGCTGCTAGCCGGATTGTTGAAACACACCATTACCCTGACTCCTCCTTCCCTTCCGCCAGCCCTGATCCTACGCTTTCAAGGTCCGGGTCCATATTTACCTCCCCCAAGAAATCATTTCTGAACAACTCTGTCTTATAACTGTTTTGAATTTCTCTGTTGCTTTTGATTAATCTGTGCTGCAAGTTCACATACATGATTGTCTATGGCCTAAGAGCCGTCTTGTTACATTCTTTTACTAATTAAATAACATTGACAAATGTCATGTCTTTTCCTAATAGTAAGAACTTACAACCACGTGATACTTTAGGGCTTAAAGCCTCCAAAGAGGTTTAAAGACTTGCCCAGGTAGGGGCCAGGGCTCGCAGCCGCCGCCACGCCACCCTCCCCCCCAGCTCTTGGGCGGCACCATTATTTAATGACTCTCACCACAGGGGGCCTTAACTTCTTGCTGAATTAAATAGTGACCGCATGGTTTCCTATACATTAATCTGAACATGGCTGTGGCTAACTACCCAGGAAGCATGAGAATACAAAATCAGGCAGTTTGGGAAAATCCCATTTCATTTTATAATTCAGTTAATTCAACAACCAAAAATAGCACAAATCAATGACAGAGTAAATTCAGGACACAACAGATATGATCCTTTTAACGTTTTCCAAGGCTGAAAAATTTTTCCTTACATTAAATGGAGTAAAGTGCATTAAAAGATGGCAGTGTGAGATGAAACCAGAACTGAATTGAAAAGGGAATATGTTAATAACCTCCAGATTATCTTCTAACATGGACATTTCTTAATAACAAAACTTTTCCTTTTTAAACATTTTTACTATACGATATTCTGCACCCTGCAATTTCAGTCAGTCCCAATTTGCCAAGAAGAAACCTGTGGCCGTGAAGCAGAACAAAAACGTTCCCTAAAGCCCCGTATTCCTACCTACAGCTTTCATATTCTTAACAATGATTTTTACATGAACTCACAACAAAAATCCTACCTCCACACCTGCAGAAGATCAGGTGATGCTAGGGTAAAGTCAACAGTCTGCTCAGCTGTGCTGTGAACATTTTCACCATCACTTCCCCCTCTGGGCTCTCCACACACCAGACATGCCAACGTGTAAGAGGGGGGAAGATCCAGGCAGTGGTGACATCACCTAGCTGGCTGGGGTAGAAAGCCAACAGCCAAGGGAAGAGTCTGTAATATGGACAAAGCCTTCTCCTACCAGGGGCAGCTTGGGTCTGCTGAGCCAGCCAGGATCGTGTCTGGCTTTGTGCCAGCGGAGAAAGCAAGGTCACCTTGGTGTAAAGATGAGGCCTGGACTGAAGTCAGGAAACCAGGGTCCTAGTACTAGCTTTGTCATCAAATCTGGAAACTTCCCTCTCCCATCCTAGGTAACAGTTTTCTTAGTTTGAAAATGAAGGTGGCTTGGATTATATGACCTGCAAGATTATTCCCTCAAGAGGAAGCAATGTGGAGTAATGGGAAAAGCGCTGGCCTGGGGGGAAATGAGGCACATTTTTTTTTAACGCAGTTTGCTAGGAGCTTCGAATAGAGATAAATGTGAAAGGAGGCCTGTACTGGTGAAGTTACAGCCTCCCTGGGGACAATCTAAAGCATGTAAATACAAATACTTCAGGAGGGGAGGGCACCAATAAGGAAGGTGATCAAGGAGCTTCCAGTAGGAAAGGGTTACTAAGCTATGCCTCGAAAGCAAAGCCAGGGGTATCAAAAGGCAGGAGCAGGGAGAGAGCTGCATTCTGCACATGAACACCTGACTGTGCACAGGTGAGGAGAAGGAATGTCAGGCACAACAAGTCAGTTTAGCCGGAATGCAGAGTACACGAAATCTTTATCCTTTCAAAATCTAACTGAAGATTGCATCTTGGATAGCGATGCCACAACGGTGGAGTTGTATTAATTAACAACTCTGTAAAATAGGTGGGAGGGAGCCAGCCTATGCAGGTATTTAGACGCCAGGCCGAGGATTGGGGATTTGAAAACAGCGACACCTGGGAGCTCCTGAAGATTCTGAACAGAAGGGCATGGTCAGCACTGTACTTCCGAAGCATCAACCCAGCACTTGCCCGCTGGATGCACTGCATGTAGAAGGGAGAGCAGAAGCACGGAGACCTGTTAGGAAACAATTAAAACAGTCCATCGGGCCCAGAGGTGAGGAGTGTCTGAATGAGAGTGGTGGCTGGGTCAACAGGAAAAGATGACAGATGCAGGAGCCTGTAATCAACCAGACTTGACAACTAAATGTTCAGCAGGAGGAGTCAGAGATGACACCAAGACCGTAAGCCTGGGAAACTGGAAAGATGATAGCATCCTTAACAGAAACAAGAAGTCTGGAGTTGGGGAGGCTTTTTAGGGAAACATAAGGTCTGTTTCCGACATTTTGGGGCTTTTAAGTAAGGGTACTGAAAGGCAGGTGGCGATATGAGACTAGTTCCCAAGGGAGATTAGGGCTAAGTATATAGATCTGGGAGTCTTCTGCATGAAGACAGTAACTGAGCTCATAGAAGCTGTCAAGGCCACCAAGAGCATGAGTCCAGAGAGGGAACAGAAGGTAGGGAAAGGCCTTGGGAAAGCCAAGCTCAACCGGTGGGAGAAGGATGATGATCGAGGAAAGGAGGCTGTGGCGCATCCAAACAAGGGGTGGAGGGGTGGGGGGGGACAAGACACAGCAGTGTCACAGAAGCCAAGAGAGAACAGAGTGACCAGGAAGAAAGAGTGGTCAACAGAGTCAAAGTGCAACGGCCAAAAAGGATGACGACTGAGAAGCCCACTGCTTTCGGATGGTAAAATATCATTTTATCATCACTACCTTGGAGAGGGTAGTTTGAGCCCTGGCTCACCACTAACTGGACAGAATCACGTTAGCTGTTTGGATCAGTTCCCTCATCTGTGAAATGAAGGGTTTTGATCTAAATTTGCTCCCAACTCTCATTTTCTATAATTCCAGATAACAGGATTTTACTTCCTTTTTTTAGGTTATACATGTTCAATTATGTAAAACATTTCCATATTAGTCATTTTGTACAAGGCTCAAATAAAGGAAAACTAACGAAAGAAAGTAAAAAATAGCCTGCTTCAGTCTGTATTCAATCAACACCAGGATTTTACTTTCTATTACTTACCAAGTCTCTGAGTGCTGGAAGAATCAACCAGTCTTGTAATTAAAAGACCTGAGTTGGAGGCTGAGCACTGACACTGGCTGTGTGAGCCTGAGTGTAATCTAACCTCCCTGAACCTCCTGCCAGCTAGGATTATCACTATCATCATTCCTTCATATATGAAACGAGGAAAGTAACACTAATACTGCTATCCCACAGGGCTGTCGTAAGGAAAGCACCCTGTAAACAAATGTGAGTTCTTACCATTATTTTAGAAACACCAAAGGAAAAAACAAAACAAAAGGAAAAACCAAGGCTTGAATTCCTTCAAACCCCACAGCTGAAAAACATAATCCCTGTATCATGTGATGGAGCTGCTGGGGAGGAAATTCTTTTTTTAAATCTCAGAGTGTTAAAAACATATTACAATGCCAGGGCGCCTCTCCATTGTATATATTTTTAATAAATGCTGGTTATTAAAGTACCCCTGGCAACAAAAGTCTTTCATTAGGGAACATCCTCTTCCCTTGGTTGTACACCTGGCTCTTTGCTTGGCAGGGGCAGCCAAGTGATCTAGAGACACAAAGACTCATGGTCCTGAGTTCAAATCTGGCCTCGGACATCTACTATCTGTGTGACCCTGGCCAAGTCAAGTAACACTGCTTCCTCAGTTTCCTCTTCTGTAAAATGGGCACATGCTTGGGGAATGGAAACAAATGTTCTCATCTGTAAAACGAGAACATCGGATTAAATAATCTCTACGGGCTCATTCCAGCCCAGCCCACGGGACGGAAACAGCCCTAGGAATCAGGAAGGCCTGGATTCGAGTTCTGCTGGGCACACAACAGGACTCCGGGTGGGAGAGCAGATCCCGCCTCCCTCGAGATTGGTTCCATCCATGTTACTGGGAGACCCCAGGAATGCCACTCAACCTCGCTGATCCTCAGTTTCCCCATCTGTAAATGGGGGGATGATACTGCCTTCAGGACCTACTTCGCTAAGAGGGAAACACCTCCCAACCTAAAAGGGGGCGCCGCGGCTGGAGCGCGGGGGTTAAATCCTTCCGGGGGCCCCCAGCCAAGTCCTGCAAACTCTCCGGGCCTCAGTTTCCTGCCCTTGCCAGGGTTGGGAGGGTCAGACGGGAGGCCACTGGCGAGGACTTTTCTCAGGCCCGTGACACGCTCCGTCCCTGGGTCGGAGCTGCGGGGCAGGAGAGGGCAGAGGGGGAAACTGAGGCCCAGAGGGGGCGGGGGTGACAACCACGACAACGACAACAGCGCCTCTGAAGGCCGGCGCGCGGCCTCCCCGGGAGCCTGAGCCGGGCCGGGCCCCGCAGCCCTGCTCCCCGAAGGCCCCCGCGGCTCGGACACACTGACGGACGAACGTTAAACCGCGGCCCCTCCCGGCCCGCCCGCCCGCGGCCTCACCTGCAGGGCCGCCCTGCCTCCGCCGCCCTGGCAGGGCCCCCGGGAGCAGGGCGCAGCGGGCCCGGCGCATCTCGGCCCCGGGCGGCTCCGAGGGCAGCGCCGGGACCCGCCTCCCACCCGCGGCTGCGCTTCCGGACCCGGCGCACGCTCCTCGGCTCCACGGGAGACAGCCGCGGGCCGAGGGCGGTGTCTGCATGGGCGTCGGCGCTCACGTCACGGCGCAGCACGCGCACGCACGTAAGGAAGCAAGGAGGCGGGGCCAAGGCGGTGCGCGGCCGCCGGATTGGGAGGAGAGCCTGCCGTCTAGAGGCGGGGAGCCTTGGGGGCGGGGCCTCCTGCTGGGGGCGGGGCCCTAGCCTGGTGGGCGGGCCTAGCGGTCATAGGGGCGGGCCTCGGGCCTCCTCTGCAACGTGGGCTGCGCTGGTTCTGCCCTGTAGGAGCCTTGTCCTAGAGCCCAGAATGACAAGCTCCCTGGAGAGCCAGCGTGGCATAGGAGAAGGATGCCAGCAAGGTGACCTTGGGCTACTCACCAGTGCCTAGGCAGAGGAGCTGCAGGTAATCTGCATTGGAGGAGGACGTCTCCATGCTGGGGGTTTTCCACCCAAAACCCCAGAGCTTTGGCTCTTTAAAAATAAATGGAAATAAGAGCCCGGTGGGCAAATAATGCTCTATTTGGGGAGACCTGGTTACCAGAGGACTTGCAATCTACAGTGGAGGAGGACGTCCCCTGGCTGGGAGTTTTCTACGCCAAGTCTGGCTTTGGTCCCTTTAAAAGGGCAGTTATATATAAGAACTATCAGTGTGGTGGATAATCCACAGGCTCTCCAGCCATGGGGTCTAAGCCCTTCGTTTTATTGTTGGGTAAGGCAGGACCAGAGTCGGAGCATTGGAGGCAGGATTTGAATCCAGGTCCTCTGACCAGATGGCCTCTACGGTCACTTAGCATAGTGCCCGACACATAGCAGACGCTTTATAAATGTTTATTGACTATTGTAGGGGATGTGTATGTGCTGCCCCCGTAGGCTTTGTGCGTACACATGGGTCTCTCTAGAGCCACAAAGGTGTATCTGTAAGGTCCCTTCTACTCACTCTTCTCCGAAAGTAGACCGATTCTAGCAGGTCTGGACAACCTCTGGATCAGGAGGTTGGGGCGGAGAGATGGAATAATACCTATCCGCCTCACCTAAATATTGTTAGTGTAGGGGTTCAAGCCGAGCTCCAGATAGCAACCCCTTCAATTTGCCAAGCGCCACAAAGACCGCATAGAGATTAGCAGATAAAGCCATGAACCCATTCATCCCATCTGATAGCAAACAGAAACCAGAAAAGATAAAAAGATGAGACTACACCCGAGAGTGCCCAGGGTGAAGGGACTCTCTCGTTGGCAGTGAAACATCTTAGCTCATCCGAGAGAGAGTCTCAGATCTCACCCATGGTCATTCCCTGAAGCCCACACTGAGGCAGAATCGGGGGGAGACTCCCCTACAAGTTAGCTTCTTCCCAGAGATTTTCCCTTCACGGAGCTAAATAGAGTCTGGAACCACTCTTTCTTGAATGTCGAAGTTGGGAAGACCAGGTAAGATCTCTCTTCTTTCTAGAATCCTTAACTCCGCCCCTTGTGCAGGTGTGGAGTATTATCATCAGTCTCCACCAATAAGAAGAGTGTTAAGCAAATGAGCTTTGAGACAGGGGTTCAACATTCATTCTGTAAATCTACAGCAGCTCATCAACCGGGGAATAGCTGAACAACTGTAGCTTATGAAGATTGGTAAATATGATTAAACTGTGAGACAGGAAAGATATGAGGAATTCAGAGAAGCCTGGGAAGACTTGTATGAACGGATGCAGAGTAAAGTAAACAGAACCAGGAAAGCAATAGACGAGATGACCACAAAAATATAAATGAGAGCAATGCTAACAGACAAACTTGGATTAACTGCAATAACCAATCTCAATTCCAGAGAACAAATAATAAAGCTTGCTCTCTCCTCTGAAGAAAGAGGTGGGAAGAATGGTGCAAAGGCTGTCGGGTGCCATTGTTTTTGAGTTGCTTCCCTCTGTTTTGAAGAAATGGTCGTGGTATAAAAAGGGACTGAACCTATGATGTCATTGGTTCCTGGGTGAAGAAACTCCCTCTACCTGGGCAGGTTGGCACCTGCTTTCCAATTTCTAATTTTAAAGCGTCTGCCTAAAAAAATAAAAGTCATCATAAAACTTTTAAGAAGACCAAGACCAAGATGAACTGATTTTCTGTAATTTTAAAGTTTCTGTATTTGTTATTATAATTTCCCGGTGTAGCTCCCCAGAGGGCTGCTTAACCATGGGTCACCTTGGACTGAGAATTCCTCCCCCAGAGGCTGGGGTTCTGGGTCTGGGCCTCAGTGCCTATTCCCCCACTACCACCCCTGCCTCTCCGCACCCCCACCCCCCACTGCAGCCAGACAGTCTGTCGCCAGGCTTGTAATTCCATCATGGTAGAACTTGCCAGAGCTTGCGGGGCTGCTGGGAGGGCCCATAGTCTAGACTAATATTACCCCACATGCTGTGCTGAGGCATGGGGGTAAGGCTTAAAACCACCCAAAGGGCAGCTCTGTGTTGATTTTGGAGATCAGGGTAAGGGGAAAAGAAAAGACCTGCATTATTTATGAATGGATAATAAGGAAGCTGGGCAAGGGAGGAAAGGTGGTGACCATGATGATCCAGTAGGGGGCACTGTTGAGCCAAGTCCCAGATGATGTTTCTGAAACAATAGAGAAAGTGTGCGTGGAAGGGGTGGGGTCACCTGTTATCTGCCACAGAGGTAACCAGAGCAGGGTGGCCAGGATTGAGAGCCCTTGGATTTCTTCAGCAAGTAGAAGAAACCGAGATGAGCACTTACTGCACAAGAATGATTAGCTAAAATAGAAAGTCACCAGATGCAATTCATGAAGTGTCCATATTATTCAAATTTGCCCTGAAATTTTCCATTGGGCTGGAACCAATGACTATATTTCACATAATTATAACTTCAACAGTGTGAGTTAGGGTACATGCCACCGCCTCTCAGGATTCACTGAGGGAGGACAGGAGGGTACTAGCAACTAGGGGAATGAGGGAAGGCATGGAGCTTTTGGATCCATTAGAATGGAAGCTCCTTGAGGGCAGGGACTGTCTTTTGCCTCATTTTGTACCCCCCCCCAGGTACTTGGCACAGTGCTTGGCACACAGTAGGTGATTCATAAATATTGATTGATTGTAGGGATAACATTTGCAGTAGTGGTGACTCAATGCCCTCTGCATTCGCTTCCAGCTCGTATTGGAGGAGGGATTTCAGGACCATGTTTATTTCCTTAGGCCTGAAGAGCATCTACAAGGATTGACATGGTCAGTCACATCAGGAGTGCTGGCCAGTCAGCAGGTAATGGATCTCCAAATCTCACTTTCTCTTTTATCACCATTCTCAGTTACTTGGGACGGCTCATTTTGCCTTCTTGGGGTTTGAACTTATGGCTCCTGGGAGCCCAACATGGTCGGCCTCAGGCCTAGGCACCGTGAAGACATCTGTCCTGGCTCTAGGGGCAGCAGCCAGAGAGCAGAGTCTGATCTTACTACCAAAGGGGGAATCCATTGACCCATGCCCAGTCCCACCAGCAAACTGATTGTGGGGACAACCAAAAGTGAGACAGCTCTCTGTGTTTGTGTGACTCAGGTCTGTGTGGAGCTCTGAGCACTTTACAAGTGGTTTCATTTGAGGGCATGGCATTCCGGAGGCGGGGGGGGGGGGTGGCGCCCAGGGAAGCTGTCCTGTTTTATGGGGGGGGGGTAGGAGTAGGGCTGAGGCCCAGGATAAAGTGACTTGTATAGAAGGACAGCAGAATCTTCCAGTACCGACCCTGCCCTCGCCTCTCTGGAATTCCAGAGTTTGTATGGAAAAAAAAGAGCTAGAAAGTAGTATCCGAAGGGCTCAAATCAGGAGATGTGATTTTGTTCATACATTCACAGGCCTGGAGCTAGGAAGCTAGGAAGAACTTTATGATGCCTGCCTAATCCAACCTCCCCATTTTACAGATGGGGGAACTGAGGCCCAAACAGTGAAATTACTGGCTGGCAGTCACCCAGGTGGTCAGTGGCAGTTGGAGGTCCAACCCACATCCTCTGATTCCAGATTCAGCATCTTTATGTGCTGCTGGTTCCAGCTCCACCTCTGCTTTGTGACATGACCTGGAATATCCCCCCTCTTTGGGCCTCAGCTTCCCATAAATACATTGAGGGGGTTAGATAGAATAGGGTCTTTTATCTGGAGGTTTGGGGGGTCTGTAGAAAGATTTCAGGGACTTGGTAAACTCAATGGAAAAAAATTCTCTATTTTCACTAATCTCTAACAGAAATTTAGCATTGCTTTCAGTTATTTAAAAACATTCCCCTGAGAAAGGGGCTATCAGCTTCCCTAAATGCTGCCCAGAAGGGTCCAGGACACAGGAAAGGTTAAGGACCCCACAAGCAGCTGATTTAGCAAGGTCTCTTCCTATGAGTCAGCCTGGCATAGCCACAGGAAAAGGCACTAAGCAACTGAGTCAGAGGACCTGGGTTCAAATTCTGACTCTTCTGCTTACTTCTTGTGTGATGTTGGGTTGGTCCCTTCCCTCTCTGCTAGATGGTTCAGTTGTTAGAGCACTGGACATGGAACCAGGAAACCTGAGTGCAAATCTGGCCTCAGATGCCTAGCAGTTGTGTGACCCTGGGCAAGTCACTTAACTTCTCTGTCTCCATTGCAAAATGGGATCATCATGGAACCTGCCCCCAGTCTTGTCATGAGGGGGCAAAACGAGGTGATATTTACAAAGCACTTTGCAAACCTTTAAGTGCCATGTAAACACTAGTTATCATCGCTGTCATTATTAGCATTCCTCTGTAAGTTTGTCTGGCTGGACTAGAAGCTTCTAGAGGCTTCTTCTGGCTCCAGGATTCTAATGATTCAATGATTAGTTAAGGGCCCTTCGACTGCATATTCATTCATTCATTTTTTCATTTGTCTATCTATCTATGGCCCTTCCAACTTTAAAGCCCCGTAAGTCTTGTGAATTGATCATCCATACTGCCTGCAGCTCTGAGGCTAAAATGACTTCCGTTGGTTTTGGATCCAGTGTCCCTTTAAATCAAGGAGCCACCTGGGTAATCCCTACCAAGTGTGCTGGCAGGCTAAGAGTAGAAGAAAGGTCAGCCGGAATGACCTCAAGGGCAGGCCAGCACATCTGGACCACATTCTATGCATGACTAGGTATAAGGTTATTCACTGATGTTGGCAATCTCAACTAGACCCATCACTTTGTTATGGAAGAGCCAGAGCTTGCTTGCGGCTCCATCAAGCTGGAGGGGATCCTGGAGATCTTCTGTCTAATCAAACCCTCTTATCTCACACAGGGGGACTGAAATTCGAAAGAGGATAAGTGACTAGCCCAAGATTCCCCAGATATTCAGTCTGAAAGGTAGGATTTGAGTCTTCTTTGGAATTCTCCATCATGCCTTCCTTCCCCAGGAAACTCATCATTGGATAATATCCCAGTGCTGCAAAACTGGATCTGCTGGACACTCCCATCTAATCCTTTGCCCTCTCATTGGACCCAGTGGCTGGAGAGCAGGGCCATGGGTCTCTATTTAAGGAGGGGGCTCAGCTGTATTTTTCTCCCTATTCCCCACCAGCTACGTGACTCTTGGACTTATTTCAAATTCTCCGTCATGCCTCCTGCACTGGGTACTTAACTTCCTTGGCTCCAGAGACTTAAATACCTTGACTGCCTGTCCAATTATCAGAACATTCCAACCTCTTCAGGAAGAAAAACATGGGACATCTTGTTGCTGTCTGGTCCCTCTCCTTTCTGCTCCCCAGGTGATTCTCAAATCCCTGGTCCCAACAACCTCCAGTGGCTTCCTATTGCCCATAGAATCACATACAGATTCATGTGTTTGGCATTTAAAGCCCTTTACAACCTGACATCAACTGCTTTTGCAGGTTGGCTGGACATTACTCCCCTGCAAACACATTCCACAGTCTGGCCAAAGTGATCATCCTGCCCATCACACATGATACTCTATCTTCTGTCTCCAGGCTTTACACTGGCTGGGTGTACCCCATGCCCTTGTTCCTGTCAAAGCTCAGTTCAGATGCCACCTCCTACATGAAAGCCTTTCCTGGTCTTCCCCTACCCCCAGCTACCCTAGCCCTTCCCTCTAAAATCACTTTGTATTTATTTTTAATATAACACACACATTGCTTCCCCCTGTGGAATTTAATCCCCTTGAGGACAGGGACTGGTTCATTCTTCTTTGTTCTCTCAGCACCTAGAACAATGTTTTGCATAAAGTAGGTGCTTAATAAGTGCTGGGTTTTTATATCAGTTTAGCAGTCACATGGAGGATGGATTGAAGGGGGGAAGACTAGAAGCTGAGTCCCCAGTTGGAAGGTTCTTAAAAGAGTCTGGGAAAGAAGTGAGGAGAGCCTGGATTAGGTAGGAGACTGTGAGTGCAGAAAAATGGAAGGATGCAGGAGATGCTGAGGAGGGAGGAAAGTCAACACTTGGCAGCTAATTGGACATGGAGCATGAGTGAGAGGGAAGAAGGCTGTGAATTCACGCAGATGGAAGGAAACTGGTGTACCTGGTAGAAATAGGGGAGTTAGTAAGAGGGGTGTGGGTTGGGGGAAGGGTAAAGATAGTGAGTTTTGTTTGGGGCACACTGAGTTTGTCACCTCTGGGAAATCCAAGTGGAGCTGTCCAGCATGCACCTGTAGATGAATGCCTGGAGCTCAAGGGAGAGATGCTGATGTAGCTCCAGGTATCCAAGTAGAGGTGGAAAGCTGGACAGGTGGCTCATAGATTCAGCTCTGAAAGGACCTCTGGCAGTCTTGCTCACTGAGATAGTGACTGAACCCAAAGGAGCTGGTGGGAGCAATTTCCCTTTTTAACTTCCTCTGATACCTCATGGTGCTCCAGGGGGACCTTGCCTGGGTTCTCAAAGCCAGGCCAGGGCAACACAAGCTCTAGAAGGTCCCACTTCACTGAAGGAGGAGGCTAGATTGGGACTAGCTTAGTTCAGAGTGACCACCCTGTTGGTCACAAAGAGAGGAACTTTTTTTCCCTATCAGCTTGGGAAGAGATGGGTGCAATCTATGCTGGGGGAGGGAAGGTGGACTTGGATTTGGATATTGGATTGTGGATTGAGGATGTCCTCCCAAAAGTCCCTGGAGATTGTTATTCTCTGCAGGGACACTCTTAGCCCGGGGAAAGTCTTCCAACTCATGCTCTCCCACCTACTGTGAGAGGTCAGCTTGGGGCTCCAGTGTGACCTCCTAGGACCTACTCATGCTGAGGGAGCATCTGTGGAAATAGCTGGTTTCTGACCTCCCTGCTGGTGCAGAGGATGAGCCTGGGGAAGGGGGTTTGTTTGTATGTTGTGTCTCCAAACATTATATTCTGGGTCAGCCTCTCCGCAGTCTCCACCCCTCTTCCCCTCAAGCTGCTCCTTCACTTAGGCTAAGCATTTTACTTATCTCATAGGTTTAGGGGAAGAAACTCAGCAAAGCTCAAAGCAGTATAGATGTGGGGATTACTATCACTGCTATCAAGGCATCATGGCCTTGTGGAAGCACCACCTCTTACACCTCTGAGTATCCCAGGCCACTCTCTCAGACCAGGCTTATTTACTTTTTAGTGTGTGTGTTATGGACCCCTTTAACAGCCTGGCAAACCCTCTGGGTCCCTTCTCCAAATAATACTCTTAAACAGATAAAATAAAATAAACCAGTTATATTAAAATACAATCATCAAAATATTTTTAAAAGTTAAAAAAGTGGTTCGTGGATCTCAGGGTAAGAACTGCTCCTGCATTGGTAGAGGGAATTTTCTCAACCAGGAATTCATGATATCATTGAAATCATGGGTACTGTTCCTTCCTTCTGTCTCAATTATTGGTATGGTCTGACTCAATCCTTGAAGGCGCTGGTGTTTCAGAATTGTTTCAGAATCCCGGAATCTGAGAGAAGGAAGAGAACTTGGTGGCCGGTCTGGTCTAGCCCAAGCCAGAATATTCCTCCCTATAACATGTGGCTGTCCAGTCTTTACTTCTTGGAAGTGTCCAAGGAGGAGAGCCCTTTCTCTCTCCAGGAAGCCCATCCCACTTCGGGGTGGCTGCCATGCATGGGTAGAAGGTTTTTCCCCAATAGACAGTCTCTATTGGCCCTTTTCGCCTTCCCTTCATTGCCCATAGTTCTACCTTCTGAGGTCAAACAAAACAGTTAATCCCTCTTCCACCTGAGAGTCCTTTGTACCCTTGAAGAGAGAAATCATATCCTTTCTCAGTCTCCTCTTCTCCACGCCAAACCTCCGCAATTCCTCCAACCAATCCTCATATGACATAGACTCAAGGCTCTTCACTGGACACTAGAACAACATGGCTGTCTAAACATGTCATGTTGGTCTGGGTTCAATAACACATAGATTTGGACTTTGGAGGCCATCTAGTCTAAACCACCCATTTTATAGATGAGGGAACTGAGGCCCTTCCTCTCCAGGCTGCACTGTGGACCTCCTCCACTGTGCCCTAGCTCTTCAACTTGAAGGCTCAGCCTCAGCCCAGCCCTGAAATTCATACATTGGGAAGTACTGGCCCTAATGCCTTTGCCTCTGATTAGATGGTTCTTCCCAGAGCCTCCATTTTAAGGAGGATGTCCAGACCAGCCTCTCATTCCTCATTGTCTCATTCCTCTCCAGGTTGCAGTCAGGGCATTCTCTCCCTTCCTCCCTTTCAGGTTCTTTTTATGTATTGTCTTCTCCTGTTGGAATGTCAGCTCCTTGAGGGCAGGAACTTTCTACTTGGATTTGTATATTTGTGCTTGGCACATTATGACTGCTTGATAAATGCTAACTGACCAACTGACCAGGGAAGGTAGCTGACAGCCAATGTTCAAACCCACATCTTTTGATCCCAAGTTCAGGGATCTTTTTATTTATTTCTTTAATCTTCTTTTGTGGGGTCAATGTAGCTTCTATCTTCTGAGCTATATAGTAATGGATAGATCATAGGTTAGAACTGGAAGAGATCTTAGAGATTTTCAAGTACACACCTTTTTATGGGTAAGTAAAATTGTTGTTGTGTTGTTGTTATGTTTGTCCTTCGTTCTCAAAGAGGACCATGACATCAGGGAAATGATGACATGGCTTGCAGATGACTTTGATTTGAGTGAGGGAGGGCTGTGCAAGGTCACTAGCCTCACTTTCTTCTCTGGAGCCATCTGGGTCCAGTGGCCAGATATTCATCAGGATGGCTGGAGATGACCCAGGATGAAATGGGAGAACCTGGCCCTTTCAGGCTAAGGCATTTTCAGGTTCTCACTTTGAGAATACCATTCAGTGAATAGGCCTCTTTAAGAAGTAAAATTAGGTCAAGAGGGATTAAGTGACTTGCCTAAGGTCACACAGCTAAGCCTTCGAGGTAAGGTTTGAACCTGGTCTTTTGACTCCAAGTTCAGAGTTCTATTCACTATGCAACACGTTGTTGTTGAGTCATATCCGACTCTCTGGGACCCTATTTGTGTTTTTTTTTTGACAGATACTGGAGTGGTTTATCATCTCCTTCTCCAGCTCATTTTACAAATGAAGAACCAAGGCAGACAGGGTTAAGTGACTTGTCCAGGGTCACACAGCTACTAAATGTCTGAGTCTGGATTTGAACTCAGGTGCTTCTGACTTCAGGGCCAGTGCTCTACCCACTGGACCACTCTCAACAACTGAATTGAAAGCTGTGTCAGGATAACCTCCCAATCAGGACTGTTGAACATAAGCTCCTTGAGGGGAGGAACTATGTGCCTGTTGCCTTCATATCCCCAGCACCCAGCACAGTGTCTCAAATAAGAATGAATGAATGAAGCATTTATTAATTCCTTGTTGTGTCCGAAGCATTATGCTAAGCAATGGGGATACGCAGAGGAAAGTCAGACAGCCCCTGCCTTCAAGTACCTCCTGCTTTAATGGGAGAGGCAATACAGAGGAAAGGTTTCAGCTGCAAGTCACATGGAAAGGTGCCAAGGTCTTTTGGGAGCAGCTGCCAAACAGATGCTCAAGCCTCTTCTTCAAAGCCATGTCCACTACCAGACTCAGATCTGATATTGAACAGTATGGTGGTACCCAGGACTTTGGGAGTGAGAACTCTCCTTTCTGGGTTTCAGCATCTGTGGCTGGAGCCCCTGAAGGGCCCCTGAAGGGCTGCATCTTTACAAGGGCTGCTTCACAGAATGGTGACTGTGAGGACAGGGCCAGAGGTAGGACCAGTGGTCTGGGCTTGGTCGCCAGCTCCCAGGGTTCCTGTGCCCATCTGCTTGTTGGTAGCAGTTGATCAGAGAGAAGTCAACTCTCTCTCCACAATGATTTCTCCCCTAAATGACAGCTTTAGGGGCTGGGCTAGAAGCAGGTAGAAGGTACGAAACACTTGTTGGCTGGCCGATTGATTAGAAGGGCCCCAGGCAGCCATGACCTTGGAGTGAGAGGTGGAATTGGAACTCAGGACACACTTAAGAGTCAGTTCTCTTTCTACTGCAACCCACTTTCTACGAGCCCCTTCCTCCTCCTGGCCCCCTCCCCACCAATTCCCCTCCTGCTAAAAAAAATCCCCTCTTCTCAAATTCTAAGCTTCTCCCAGAAATGCTATATGGCTACATATAACATATTGATTTCTGAGGAGTGGACATTGTTGAGGTCCCAAAGGGCGGTGGAAAGAAATATAGCCAGTCTATGCAGGCTGCTGTCCACTTCCAGTGATGATCTGTATGCAAGAAGAGGCATCACAGACAGAGACCAGAGACCATTAGGGCTGGAAAGGACCTCAGAGAGTGTCATGGAAAGATTTTATAAGGAGAAAAGGAGAGAGCAGGTCTTGCTAAGACTGAGAGATGAATAGCCTGAGTCAGACAACAAGAATTTATTAAGCACCTACTATGTGCCAGGCATTGTGCTAAGCAGTTAGGATACAAAGAAAAGCAAAAAAAAAAAAACAAAACCAGTCCCTGTCCTCAAGGTGCTTACATTCTAGCGGGGAATACAGTGAGGTATGAACGAAATATGTATGAAATGTAAGGAATATGTATTCTGTGATGTAAGCTTGGAAATCTCTTTTTGGGGCTTGAGTATGGTTTCCCCCATGATTTCTAAGCAAAAGTACCTTTAAAAAATTCCAGCCTGGTCTTGATAATAATAATGCATATACAGTCTCTTCCATTTACAAAGTGCTTTCTATCCAGCAATACTGGGATAGCATGGAGGCACCATGGGAAAAGAACATTGCTAAATGTGCAGACCGGAGATCGTAGGCTGTGGGTTCTTAACCGGGGTTCATAAACTTGTTTGTTTGCTTTTCAAATATCTTTATAGCTTTTTATTAACATTGTTGGATTCCTTCTTAATCCTTTGTATTTCATTTTATTTGTTTAAATTCAGGAAAGGGACCAGGAAACAAAAAAAGAAGACAACCCCGAGGGATGCCATAGGAGCACAGATTTGGAGTTGAAAGGGACCTTCGAGGTCATTGGGTCCAATCCCCTCATTTTACAGATGGGGAGACTGAGGCACTGAGAAGTATGGTAACTCATGCAAAGTCACAGTGATTGGGAGGGCCAAAACTCCAGCCCCAAGCCTCTGACTCCAGATTCCGTGCCTTGCCTGTGGCCTCGGAGGCTGAATCTCGATTCTGACGTAGACTGGCTGCATGCATGACTGTGCCTTCTTCTCATCTGTGAAATGAAGGGGTTCATGGGATGGTCTTGAAGGTCTGTTCTAGTTCAAGATCCTCTAAGTATTATCCGCCTTTGATAATTGAGAAGTAGAATCACAAAGAGGCCCAATGACTTGTGTAAGGTCACAGAGCCAGGAAATGTGGGGGCCAGTGCTCACAACCTGGAAGACCAAGCTCAAGTGGGACATTGCTTCTGACGCACCATGCTAAGGAACAGGAGCTGTCTGTGCTTCAGATAGAGGAGGAGCAGAGGGTCTGGAGGCACCAGAAGCAAAGCATGCGGGAGGATGGAGGCAGCTCTGGGGGCCTGGACAAAAGGGACGATGGGAGGTCAGGAAGGGTGGGGCTCCTCTCCTAATCTGGGGCTTTCCCCCAAAATGCCACCATGAGAGTACCCTGAGGCAGCTGGGGGAAGGCCTGCAAAACACCTATGTGAAAGTGTGTTCCCTAAGAGTCAGTCCTTAGAGTGGCCTTTCCATCCACAAGGAGGGGTATGTCTGTGCCAAGGGAAGCCATCCTTCGTTCCATGGAAGGCCAGAGCTGGGACATATCTTAGAACATGGAATGTCAGACCTGGGACAGATCCTAGAACAGAGAATACTCTCACTGCCAGGGACGTGAGTATACAAAGGGTCAGACCTGGGATAGACCTTAGAACATGGAATGTCAGACCTGGGACAGATCTTAGAACATGGAATGTCAGACCTGGGACAGATCCTAGAACAGAGAATATTCTCACTGCCAGGGACATGAGTACACAAAGGGTCAGACCTGGGATAGACCTTAGAACATGGAATGTCAGACCTGGGACAGATCTTAGAACATGGAATGTCAGACCTGGGACAGACCTTAGAACATGGAATGTCAGACCTGGGACAGATCCTAGAACAGAGAATATTCTCACTGCCAGGGACGTGAGTACACAAAAGGTCAGACCTGGGACAGATCTTACAAAGTGGAATATCAGAGCTAGGAGAGGTCTTTTAATGTGGGATGTGACATCTAAGAGGGACCTTAGAAGAATGTCAGAACTAGAAGGAACCTTAGAACTTGTTGGGAAACTGAGTCATACCTTCATTTGACAAAGAGTAATTTGGGGCTCAGGCTTGTGTGATTACACAATTGGGAAGCAGGGAGGGATTCCCTGTGTAGAAATGCCCACTCCTGATATGGATCAACAATTCCCTGTAACTTAGAGTCTAAGAGCAGCCTCTGGGACTCTGAGATGGGAAGTCACTTAGGTCTTCCTACCTTTTCCAACTCCAATACCAGCCTTCCATCCAGGATGTCATAAAGGCAGAGAGGAAGGAAGGCAAGAGATTTATGTCCTTCGTGAGGCTGGGAGGAGGAGGGGAGGGGAAGAGTTTCTGTTTCCAGGTTTCGGCTTGAGATCCAGGCCCTAATGACATTTCAGTTTCGTTTTTCAGGAATCCTCTGGTTCTTGGCATCCAATCTTTCTTCTCCTGAGAGCACAGAGGCTGGGGATTGTTTCACCGCTAGATGGCAACAAAGCTTGGAAATCGCTCATGGATCTTTGCAATGGCCAGAAGCTTTAGAACCCACAGTTTTAGAGCTGGAAGCTTAGAGCACCCTCATTTGACACATGAGGAACCCCGAGCTCAGAGAGGGGTAGTGACCCTACTAAAGTCCCGCCAGGTAGGGAATCAGAGGCAGGTTCTGAGCCTAGACCTCTATCCACTGCCCCACACTGCCAAAGTCAAGCCTCTATCCACTGCCACACACTGCCAGAATACACCCTAGAATAATCAATACTGTTTTTATACAGTCTCTCTAACTTCAACAGCCTCCACGAATGGAGAAGGTCCCCCTCTACCGTAAATTAGCTTATTTGGTGTTAACAAAGTAGTGAGGGGATAGAGAGGCAGGTGAGGCTTAGAGGGCTGAAATTTAAACATGCCCCACTAATCCAGACAACCCATTATTCACCACCTATTACGGCACATGTAACCTATCCCCAGCCCTGGAGGAGTGTGGGAGCACGAGACAGTCTTTGCCCTCAAGGAGCTGATCTATTTGTCAGGGGAATAAAACTCAAGTGTTAGGATGACAGAATTAGAGCTGGTACCCTAGAAGGCAGGGCAGCTAGGGGGTGCCATAGTGCACAGAGCGCCAGCCGAGTCAGGAAGACTCATCTTCCTGAGTTCAAATCTGACCTCAGACACTTACTAGCTGTGTGACCTTGGGCAAGTCACTTAACCCTGTTGGCCTCCGTTTCCTCATCTGTAAAAGGAGCAGGAGAAGGAAATGGCAAACACTCCAGTATCTCTGCCAAGAAAACACCAAATGGGGTCACAGAGAGTTGGACACTACTTTCAGAGACCAGTGGAGTCAAACTCAATAAGAAATGATCCACTAAACTCTACAAAAAGATCCCTGTGGGCTGCATTTTGATTTAGAAAACCATATATTCCCATTATCTGTGTTCTATCGTATTTTTATTTGTTAAATATTTACGAATTACGTGTAAATCTGATCGAGACAGTATTCAAGAAAGAGTGTTACAAGGTTCCATGTCTGCTACCTCAGATCTAAACCAACTCTCTCATTTTGCTGATGGGGAAACTAAGGCCCAGACAAGGCAAGGTCACTTAAATAGTGAGTAATAGAGCCAGGATTCCAATGTCGGTTCTCTGCTTCCAAATTCAGTTTTTCTTCCATGTCAATGAACTAGCATTTATTAAGCACTTACTATATGCTAAGTCTCCTTTGCTTTGTCGTTGTTCAGTCATTTCAGTCATGTCCGACTCTCTGTGACCCCACTGGGGTTTTCTTGGCAAAGATACTGGAGTGGTTTGCCATTTCCTTCTCCAGCTCCTTTTACAGATGAGGAAATTGAGGCAAACAGGGTTAAGTGACTTGCTCAGGGTCACACAGCTAGTGAGAGTCTGAGGTGTATTTGAATTCTGAAACATGAGTCTTCCTGACTCTGGGGCTGGCACTCTATCTACTATACCACCCAGCTGCCCCTAGGATTCTATATTTTGAAAGCTTTTCATTTCAAGGAGTTTGAAAATTGTGAATATTTGAGGATGGTGGCATCTATTAGTCAACTAGCAAGAATGTCATCACTGTTATTAATATGCTTCAAAGCATCATAGATAGAGTATCTATGTCTGGGAGTCTGGGAAACTGGGGTTCAAGACCTGCCTCTAAGAGATGCTAGCTGTCCCCATAACCTCTCAGTGCCCCAGGTAGCTCTCCAAGCCTCTCAGCACAGAGGAATTGCAGATATGCATCTACATGAGGAAATTTCTACATGGGGAATTCCCCTAGGATAGTAAAATCACTCGCCTCAGGATCAAAAATTCCCCACACTGATGAAACTCTAGGATTGACTCAAACATCATTGCACTTTTTTCAATGAAGTCATAATTTGGTTACCTCAGTTTCTCTGTTTGCAAAGTAGAGGTGTGGTTTGGGGAAAGGGAATGCCTGGAAATATCTCTGGTGCTTCCTGGAGGTTCAATGGAGGGAGGCCTAGATTTGGAAGTCAAATGCCTGAATTTGAATACCAGCTCATCTCCTTACTGGCTGAATGACCTTTGGCCAGTCACTTCTCTGAGCTTCAGTTAGACAGGCATAATCATAGAATCTACTCCACCCAAGGTATGACTTGGGCCAATCGTAACAGGATAGTGTTGTGGTCCAGAAGCCCATGGGCCCAGAAGGGTGGACCTCACCAGGGAACTAGGGACTCTGAGTCTCATGGAACAGACAGATATCCCAGTCCAGTGGATCTGCTTGAAAACTCTCACCTTTGTTGTCATGAAGCAGTCACAGAAGGAGCCATGATGGTCTGCCCCTACAATCCACCTCATCTCTGCTACTGAAATCCTACAAATGTCTCCTCTCCCTGTGGAGCTTCCCTGACTTTCTCCCTCCCCCTTTTCTAATGGGCTTTCTTTTTCAGAACAACCCTGTGAAGGAGGTTCTATAGGTATTATTATCCCATTCTACAAGAGGCAGGCAAATGACTTGCCCAGGGTCACACAGCAAAGGCAGGTTAGAAGAAGGATTTGAACGCAGAACTGCTTATTCTAAATCTCGTGCCCTATCAACCCTTGCCGCCTCTCCTACAAGATTTCTTTCCTAAACTTTGCCGCTTCCCAGGTTATGACCACTCTCCTTCTCCTTGAATTGTCTTGTCTTCACTGATAGGTGGATATGATATGTTGTCACTCTCCAGTATCACATAAGTTCCCTGAAGGCAGGTACTCATCGTAACTTTATCTCCCCAACACCAAACACAGTAGTTGCTTAATAAATGTTTATTGAATTGGATTGGGTGTCAGGTCTTCTCTCGTGCCAGTGGACTGTAAGCACCATGGGGGCAGGGTCTTTGTTAGGTGTATGGTGACTACCATCCATCCATGGGCGAAAGTAACAATAACAGCTGGCCTGCATATGTAGCATTTCTGGTTGGCAAAGCATTTGTTACTAATGTTACTAGTTTGGACTCAGGTCCATGCCCTGTGATGTACATGCTGTTACTAGCTTCTCTTAGACCTTCATTCTCCCTACCAGTCAATGATGCATTGGTCCTACTGGGATGGGGCAGAGGGACTGGGAAGGAAGGGCACCCCATGGAAGCCCATCTTGGATACAGCAGCACAGCTGGAATATTTGGATATGGATGGGGGGAGGGTGGAGACAGAGAAGACAGCTTCCATGATAATGTCTGGGAGACTCTGGCCAGACCGTGCAGATGAAAGCCAGGAGGAGAGGGTTTGAGAGGGAAGATCCCAGGGTCAGTTTTCCGTCGGCATAGCAGCAAGCGCAGGGCTAAGGCAACCATGGCCCCTCGATAAGCCTGGCTGCCCGACAGACTTTCCCCAGTGGAAATTTCCTAGGGAACCTGGGGCTAGAGGATAGATAGGCTGGTCACCTGACCAAAGAGAGGTGCTTGAGTTTCAGGCAGGTGAGATACTCCAGATCTCCGCAGGGCTCACAGGAGCCATTGGATTCAGTCCAAGTCCATCCAGCATGCAACCGGTGGCTTTTGGGCCACTGCACTCTGACCACAGCATCAGCCCTCATTTCACTTAGTCAATAGGCATTTATTAAGTACCTACTATGCGCCAGACATTGTGCTAAGCACTGGGGATGCAAAGGAAGGCAAAAAACAGCCTCTGCTCTGGAGGGGCTCTCAGTATAACAGGGAGAGACAAAACGTACAAACAAGGTATAGACAGGATAAATTGGAAATAATCAGCATAGGAAAGGCACTAACTAGCATCTTATTGCAGAGTTAGAGACTTTCCAAACTGGGGACTTCTTAGGAAGGATCGGATGGTGTAGTAGAGATAGCTTTGAATTCGGTTCCAGATGACCTGGGTTTTAACTCCCAGCCCTGTTACCTGTGTGACCCTGGACAAGTCACTTGCTTGCCTCAGTGTCTTGAATTTCTTAAAAGATGGGAATTAGATTGAATGATCTGAAAGGTCTTTTCCAGCTCTAAGATTCTATGAAGAACTAGTGCAGGGGTTCTTAAGCTGGGGTCCATGAACCCCCAGGGATATGTTTCAGGGATCTATGAATTTGGATGGAAAAAAATTCACTTTTATTTCAATATAATTGGCTTCCTTTGTAATTGTATGCATTGTATTTTATCTGTTTAAAAGCATTATTCGGAGAAGGGGGCTGTAGACTGCAGCAGATTTGGGGTCCATGACCCCAAAAGGTGAAGGATTCTGGCTGTAGTTAAACTTGATAGTTTGAGAACTAAAGGCCAGGAAAGACAGAAGGATTCAGGGCTGAAAGGGACTTTAGAAGTAATCGACTCTAACTCACTCATGTAACAGATAAAGAAGCTGAGTCTCAGAGATAAGTTATTGTTCAAATTTGTCCAAAGTAAATGACAAAGACAGGATTTCTGTGTAAGTCTTCTGACTCCAAAGTCTGCGCTCCTCCCACTATGCCATTTAATTCAGTAAAATTTGCCCAAAGGTCATAGCTAAGGGCAAAACAAGGACTAGAACCCAGGTCTGGGGGTCTTTCTATTACGGCTCAGGTACCCTTCCTCCTATAGTGCAGTTTGGAATGTCTTGCTTTCACCTGGCCATGGAGGAGGGGAAAAGGAGGGAGGAAGGGAGCTCTGCCCCTCAGAGCCCAGAGGGAAATTTGCTCTACCATTTCCCTAGTGGAACCCAGAACCCATCTGTTTGCTTGACTATTCCTACTGCTAAGGTGAGATGGAAGTCAACAACTCTATTTCTTTTCATGAGATGGAGAACCACCAGGCCTTAGAAATCTGCCCTGTCCCTGATTCTTGGAAGGGGGAAGGCAGGGCAGTTGGGGCTAAGTGATTTGCCCAAAGTCACACAGCTAGTAAGTGTGTCAAGTGTCTGAAGCCGAATTTGAACTCAGGTCCTCCTGACTGGAGGGCCAGTGTTTTATTCACTGTGCCACCTAGCTGCCCCTCTGTCCCTGAATCTTGGAGGGCCTCCAGGCCTTACCCTTTGCTCTGTTTTTGTACCCTCCAGACCCTCTGCCTTGTCACTTGATCTGCTAATGCTACCTAAGGACCCCTAGGCCTTGCCATCTGCCCTGAAGCTTTCTATATTCAGTCTCCCCATTAGAAAGGGGAGAACAATGATCATTTCTCTCTTTCCTATTTCCATCCCTGGCACTTAGAGCAGTGTTTGGCACACAATGAACACTTAATACATGCATTTTCATTCATTTGTTCATTATTAGTGAATTAAAATGGGTGAATTATTGATGATTATTCCTTATTATTGAATGATGACCATTCATCCATAAGGGTCATCACTGACCATGATCAGAGGGGTCAGGGCCCCACCTCAAACGAAGCTGTGTTAATTGCGTTCATTCAGTCCTATCTTCGGGACCCAGCTGGGGCCTTGAGCAGCCAACATATTGGGTGGCTAACCTGTAGGACAGTCTCCGTATGCAGTAGATACTTAGTAAATGTTGGCCAAATTTAACTGGATTAAATGGAAAAATGATGTAGTGGAAGAACTGGATTTGTCATTTATACTGGGCAACTTTGGACAAATAACCTCCCTGAGGCTTAGTTCCTTTATCTATGAAATGAGCAAGTTAGAGTAGGTTATTTCTAAAGTCCCTTTCAGCTCTGAATCCTATGGAGCTGGATTGCAAGGGATAACCTGCAGCTTGGGAGTGGCTGGAGCTGGGGAAGGAGAGACACATCCACTTTCCCAAGACAGGGTTAAGATGGCGGGTGAGAGAGGCCTGGCCTTGGAGTCTGCATTGGCTGTGGGACCTCAGGCAAGTTGCCTTCCCTGTCTGAGCCTCAGCTTTCTCATCTGTAAGACTGCGATAACAATGCCAACATTACAGGGTTATTATAAGGCTTCAGTGAGACCATGGTAGCTAGTGGTGACTAGCTAACACTTATGTTCGTAAGGTTTACAAGGCGCTTTACTTATCATCTTTGATCCTCACAGCAACCTGTAAGGTAGGTACCATTTTTACACCCGTTTTACAGCTCAGGGAACTGAGACCGAGAGAAGTCAAACCATTTGTCACAAGTCACGCAGCTACTAAGTGAGTGAGATGGGATTTGAACTCAGCTATGAGGAACACAGGGTCGTAGATTCTAAGCTGGAAGGGGCCCTTGAGGTCAGCAAGCCCAAGCCCCTCATTTTACAGGTAGGGAAACTGAGGCCTAGAGAGCAGCTGAGTGATTTAGTACAGGAGTATCAAACTCAAATAGAAAACTAGGCCATTAAACCATATATAAGCATCCCTGTGGGCTGCATGTTAACTTCACTTTAAAATATAACAGTATCTATGTTTTGTTTTATTTTTATGTATTTTGTTAATTTTTTTCCAATTACATTTTTATCCACTTCCCATCTCTCTGAGAAGTGTTGTAGCCTAGATGTTTGAAGTGTCTGGTGTAGTAGATAGGGCATCAGAGGCAGATTTAGGAAGACCTGAGTGGGAATGTTACCTCAGTCATTTACCAGCTGGGTGACCCTGGGCAAGTCACTTCACTGTATCTGCCTCAGGTCCCCATCTATGGAATGAGCTGAAGATGGAAATGTCAGACTGCCCCAATATCTTTGCCAAGAAAACCCCAAACAAGATCATAAGGAGTCAGACACAACTGAACAACAACAAAGCTCTAGCTAAGGGACTTTGTAAACCTAAAGCATTGTATAAATGTCAGTTGCTGTTATCATCGCCCAACATTGCACAGTAAGAAAATAACCTGGCTGGAATTCAAACCATTTGGTTCTCTGATTCCAAATATCCTTGTTCTAAGAGTAGCATCCTTGCAAGTCTTTTCTGGAGGGGCTTTCTTCTTTTCTCCTGGATTTTTCAAGGGAAATAATATGTGGCTGCTTTGAATCCACCTTCAACTCCTCCAGCTTTTGGAAATCCCCAATGAACCATTTTTCTTAGAAACAGGAAGCCTTGTCTTTTTGGCTAAGACAAAAGCCCTTTGGGCTCTGAGGTCTGAAGTTGGGAGAGGATTGAACACTGGCCAGAGGCCTTTGCTTCCAGTCTGAGTATCCGGATAGGCTGGTGTCCTCGAATACTCAAGAAGAAAGTAGTACCTCATTTGCAGGCAGAGGGAACAAATGGGGTCCTTGGGGAAGAGCCAGGGGTTTTTGGCTTTTCCCTCTCTCTTTGCCAAATGTGGGTTGGTTGGCCATCCCTTCCAGCACTTCCATTATACAGTGACTTAGATGGATAGGAGGCTTTTAAGGCAGACGAGAAGGATGGGCTGCAGCCAGCCTGGTTCCCTGCCCCCATGGCCACTCAGCCTTGTTTTGGACCAAGTCTCCAATTTCCCTGGTACCATGGACTCCCAGCAAGAAGCCTCCACCAGGGTGGAACAGCGGGACTCTCTGCTCACGGTTTAGTCTCATAGCCTTCCCTGGAGCTCTTCAAGGTTAATTGACTTGCCCAGGGTCAAAGCTTTTGCATAGGTCTCCTGAGGGACTTGAATCGGTCTTCCTGACTCCGAAGCCTATTTGTCTACCTTACATTCTTTTTATAGACAAGTTTTTATTGCTGTCACATCTCTGCCGGTCTCAGTTTCCTCGTCTGTAAAATGTAGGTATTAATAGCACCTACCTCAAAGATTTCTTGTGAGGATCACATGGAATAATGGCTGTAAAGTGCCTAGCACGGTGCTCGGCAAGGAGGAAGCTCTAGATACATTTGAGCTATTATGGCGATTATATTTAACATTTTTGCACAGCTTCAGTTTCTCCTTCCTCCTTTGCCTTTCCAGAGCCAGCCCACGTGACAAAAAATTTACTTTAAAATGAAAAAAGAGAAAAAAATAAACAAAACTGATTAATACATTGAAAGAATCGGGCCCCCAAGTCTCCAAAGGAGCTGGGGGGCGGGGGGAGAACGTGTCTTTTCATGTTTCTCCTTTGGAGCCAAGCTTGTTTTTTGTAATTTGCAATGTTTCTCTTTTGTTTTTTATAGCATTTGTACAGCACTTTGCAAATATTATCTCTTTTGCTTCTCACAACAATCCAGGGAGGTAGGTGCTATTATCGACCCCATTTTATAGGTGGGGGATGGGGCAGCTAGATGGCTCAGTGGTTACAGCCTGGGGTATTCTTGGGTTGGAGTCCCAGTGTCTCTGTCACTGACCCTTCCCCACCACAGGACAGTGTCTTGTCCTTCCATCTTGGAGCTCCCTTCTTTCTGCCCCTTGCTCCCAAGATGGCTGTGGGAGCAGCCAAAATGATACGTCATTATAGTTTTATGCTAACTTAGATTTATGAGATACAATTTATAAAGCACTATTTCGTGTAGTGCTCACAATAGGTAGGGCTGATAATATTATCCTCATTTCATCGATAAGGAAATTAGCTCAATTGGAAAGATTACACAGCTTATTCAAAGTCCCACAGCCAGTCAGTAGCAAGGTCAGGGTTTCTCTCAAGTCTTCTCACCATACTTAGAGCATTGGGTTCAGATCTGGACAGCATATTTTAGGAAGAACATTGATGTGCTGAAAAATATTCCAGGAATGAGGATGCTGATGGGCAGAGAGATCAAGCCGTATGCAGGATAATGGGTAGAAGGGACTGGAGATGGTTGGGATAGAGAAGAGATGACGTGGTTGCCATATTGCTGTACTGGAAGGCACATTCCGTGGAGGTGGAATTAGACTTTTTCTATTTGATCACAGGTGGAGCAACCAAAAGCAAGGGGTCAAAGTCATAAAGATACAAATTTAGGAATGATGTCCATTAAAAAATAATAATAATAATACTTTGCTAATAACCCCTAAATGACTGGGCTGTTTTCAGAGGCAAAAGAGCTTAGTATATATAGCACCCGGTTCACAGTAGGCATTTGATAAATGCTCGTTTCCTGGACCAATACTGGAGGGCCTCAAGCAAAGTCTGGATGAATGATTTGCCAGTTATGTTGAGGAGGGAAGTTTTGGACCAAAAGGCCTCTGAGGTTTCTTCTAGTTCTCAGATTTTGTGACTCAATGTTCTACCCCACTGTGTCTAGCACGTAGAACCACCCTCACCAGTCCAATCCCCTCTATGCCCTGGTCTTTGTCATATGACTTTTAAATACTCGGGGGAAATCTGTGATCTCACTGGGACTGCCGTTATTTCTTCTAACATACGGCATTCTCTCTCCTAGGCTCACCAATAAGAGACGTCAGAGGCCAGTAAATCCAACCAGATAAAGCAGAGGCCCAGGGAGGTCTCTTTACTTGTCCAAGGCCATGCTGGCAGTCCATAGCATCATAGATGTAGACCTGGCAGGAACTTTAGAGATCACTGAGTCCAGCCCCCTCGTTTTACAGATGCGGAAAGAAAATCACAGTGAGTAAAGTGACTTGTCCTTAGTCTCACAGCTTGCAAAGGTCTGAGTTAGATTTGAGGCCAGGTCTCCCAAATGTATCCATTTTGTGGGTATTTGTCTGTGTTTTCCTACTGGATTCAAAGGGTGCCTGGGAGTCACCTTGTCCAGGTTTTATACTTCTCAATAAAAAGCTCTTTTTGGGGGGGAGGGGGGAGTATGCAAACAAATAGCACAATGGGTTCGTGTATTGTTTACATCTTTCAGTCAATTATGTCATGTTAAAAATGGGGTTTTCTCTGTAATCTAGTTTGTGAGAACTTGATTGTTGCTCCTGGGGATGTAGAGAATAGAGGACAAACCTTGTAGTCTAGCTAGTCCTGAATTCAAACGTTTCCTTGGTACATCTTCAGATTATTCTCATCAAAATTGTGTGTGTGTGTGTGTGTGTGTGTGTGTGCGCGCGTGTGTGTGTGTGTGTGTGCATGAAAGGAGATATTGCATAGGGCAATTGAAGATATTCCTCATTCTCCCAGGGATTAAGAAATTACCCATGTATTTACCCATCCCAGAAATTACCATGTATTTATTTTGTGTGTGTACATAGGTGTCTATGTACATACATGTGTTTGAACTACACATGCACATGCAATGCAAATAGAAAGTACCTATTTATTAATATAATATACAGAATGCACAATGCATGATTTATTCTATTTATTTTTGTAATGTAAACATAGGATATGATATAACATAATGTAATGTGATACAACAGGATATAACATAATACAGCATAATACAACATAATATAATATAATATGATGAGATCATGTTTGTAAAGTGTGTATCAGTACCTGACAATAGGCGCTTAATAAACAACAGGCGCTTCCTTCCTTCCTCTCACATATATTGGCTAAAAAACCCCAGGCAAGTCATTTAACGACTGTGTACTGTAGGCAAATAAATCTCTGGGACCATAGATTTTGGGGAAGATGCTGACATGCACTGATAGAAAGTGTCTTCTAGGCCAATGAGATCACAGGTCTAGTCCCCATCTCTTCTGTCTTGTTTTTACTTACCTGTATGCCCCACCCCCACCCAGGAGAATTTCAGCTCCTGGAGTGCAGAAACTGTGTAATTTCTTTGGTTTTGGTTTTCATGGTGCCTGGTATACACTAGGTAATTAATAGATGCTTACTGTTGAACTGTTAGGCATGGTGTACAGGGGATTCCTTTCTTAGGTATCAGATTGGACTTAGATGACCTCTGAGATCCCAATCAATGCAACATTCTGTGATTTTGAAGATGTTTGTGGTCAGTGGGCCTGGGTTTGAATCTTAGCTTTTGAAGCCATGTGATGGTGGGCCAGTACTTCCTCTTTCTAGACCTTTACAAAATGAGATGGTTGAGCCAGATGGTCTCTGAGAGCTGCTCCAGCCTTGGATCTAGGCCCTGAAATATCCTAAGATGGCCCTAGAACGTCCTAGGACCAATTTCCCCGGCAGGCAGGAGTGCCTATAGCCCATCCTCAGGTCCACGGAATTCTTCTGCTTCTAGGTGTTTATCTGGAAGACCTCTCTAAACCAGAAAGCTGTAGGAGGAGAAGCCTGACATTTAGAATCCTGAGAAGCAGGCCTAAAGATTACCTGCCTCCCTACAGAAAGAAAATGCTGAGCACTCACAGGATTAAAGGGATCTGTTCACCTGCTGAGGAGAATGAAATATGTGGGAACACTAGAAAAAGCATTCATTTTAGGGCAAAAGGGGTCCGGTAATTATGGAAGGAAAAGCCAACTGGGGAGGGAGGGAGAGAGGGAGGGAGGAGGGTCTTTGCCACTAATTACAAATCATTAATTAAGAAAGACCTTGCCTGAGGCCACCTCTAGTCTAAGGTTGAGTTACTGGTGACAGGTGTGCACAGGCCCAGAAAAGTGGGGCATGAGGTACCTCCCTAAAGGTATTGTCCTAGTTATACTTGGCCTTGGATAGGGAGGGAAGGAAGAAGGGAGGGAGGATGGAAGGAAGGAAGGAAGGAAGGAAGGAAGGAAGGAAGGAAGGAAGGAAGGAAGGAAGGAAGGGACCTTCCCTCTTGCTTAGGCTGAAAGGAAAGCCTGCTGCCCTGGGAAGGACATACAGGCTTACCCAGCCTGAATTTGAATCCTAGACCCCACATTTACTACATGTGTGACCATGAGCAATTATTGTTCACATGGAATTACAGGTCTGGAGCTGGAAGAGACCTGAGTGTCATTCAGCCCAGTCCTATTCTTTTACAAATTAGAAGCTGAGGCCCTGGGCAGCTAAGTGTTTGTATAAGGTCACCCAAGTAGGGAAGTATCAGAGGCTTAACCTGAACTCAGGTCTTCCGGACTCCAGGTCCCTTGAATGACCCAGCTTCTGGAAGGGACTTTAGAGGTCTTCTAATCCAATTCTGCCATTTTACAGATGAAGTTGAAGCCCAAGGAAGTTATTTGATATACCTAAGGTCACACAGACAGTATCAGGTCCTCTGCCTCCAGAGCCAATGCTGTTCCAACTATACCCCCTCTTCACTTAAACTCTCTGAGTCTCATTTTCCTTACCCATTGAGCAGACAGATATTGTGGTAGAGTAGATATTTCACTGAGCATAGAGTCAAGAATACCTCAGTTCAAATGCTGTCTCAGGCACTTACTAGCTATGTGACCCTGGGCAAGTCACTTAACCTCTGAGTCTGAGTTTCCTTATCTGTAAAAGGAAGGACCCAGACTCTAAAATCGTCCCTCCGTTAGAATGTGAGCATCTCCTCTGCAGGGACTGTTTCTTTGTATCCCTAGCACTTAGCAATGCTTGGAAAACAGTAGGTGCTTAATAAATGCGTTGATTGATTGATTCATCACTGATATTTAACTTGGCCACTGTGTTCCAGAAACTAGGCTGGCTGCTGAGGGTACGGTGCCAAGCATGGAGCAGTCTTTGCCCTCAAGAAGCTGACATTAGACGTATGGGGAGGTAGGAGACCACATGTACCCATATACTCCAAGAGCATTTATTAAGCACGTAGTTGATGGAGGAGGAGGGATCAGGAAAGGCCTCCTGCAGGATATGGTACTTGAGTTGAGCCTTTGAAGGAAGCAAAGCTTGTGGGAAGCTAGGTGGCACCACAGTGCATAGAGCTCCAGGCCTGCGTTCAAATGCAACCTCAGACATTTACTCTCTGTTTGAACCTGGACAAGTCACTTCACTTGTTTGCCTCAGTTTTCTCATCTCTCAAATGAGCTGGAGAAGGAAATGACAAACCACTCCAATGTCTTTGCCAAGAAAACTCCAAATGGGGTCACGTAGAGTCAGACAAGACCGAAAGACAGAACAACAATGCACCAGTTACCACACTAGAGGCTGATGTGATGCCGTGACTACCTATCAGACCCCTCTGCTTTGAGGAGAGCACTCTGTTTAAAGCACCATGGATGGGGCAGCTAGGTGGTGCAGTGAGTAGAGGACCAGCCCTGAAGTCAGGAGGGCCTGAGTTCAAATACGGCCTGAGACACTTGACACACACTTACTAGCTGTATGACCTTGGGCAAGTCACTTAACCCCAATTGCCCTGCTTTCCCCCCTCCAAAAAAAAAGCACTGTAGAAATGTGAGTTGTCACTATCATTCCTATCCTGGGCTCAAAGGCCAATATCTTAGTAAGGATATTAATAATTAACAGATTAATCAGTTGTGCCTTTTTATTCATGTTTATCCTGACAGCTACTTTTAATATCTAAGTCCTCCTCCTTTTTTGCCTCTATCAGAGCTATTTGCAAAGGGTGAGCTGATTATTGTTCCTTTTTTAAAAAGTCAAGAAAGAGTTATCAGTGAACGAAAGAATCCCGGCGCCTTGGCTTAGGAGGGACCTTGCCCAGCTGGAGAGGATCTGGACAAGAAAGGGCAGTCAGCGCAGTGCAATAAGCGCCTTGCGTCCGGGTCATATGAGAAGAACTGGGAATATTTAACCAGGGGAGGAGAAGACTCAGAGACAGACATGAAACTTGAATGACTGTCCTGGGGAAGAGGAAGGAGATTTGTTCTCTTTGGCCCCAGAGGGCAGAATGGGGAACCAAGGATGACCATTTCACTCAGTTTCTTAGACTTGATGTCAGGAAAAAACAGCTTGCAAACAATTAGAACGGTCCAGAAATGGAATGGTCCATCTTGGGGGGCAGCGAGTTCCCTGTTATCAGAGGTCATCATAAAAATGCCGTATGACCACTATCAGGGATGTTGTAAGTGGGACACGGGGGAAGCAGGAGTAGAGGGTGCAGAATTTTTGTTCAGATATGGGTTCTGAGATTCTGAGCTTTGAGGATTATTGAACATCTACTATGCTTTCAGCACTGAGCTAGCAGCTGAAGAACACTAAGCTATACTCTTTGCCCTCAAGGAGCTTGACTGGTGGATGAGATGGAAACCTCCCAGATTCAGTGAGAGCCATAGATAATGTCATGCTGAGGGTGTTTGTTTGTTTGTTTTGAGAGGTCTGGGATGATCTTCTATGCTCTCAAGATGAGAGGATCATAGCTAGAAGGAGCCTCAGGACTACCTGTTCCAAACCTTTCATTTCACATATTAGGAAATTATGAGTTAGACTTTCCCAAGGTCAAGCAGATAGTAAATGTCAAAGACAGGATCTGAACCAGTTTCTGTAACTCCCAAACCAGGGCTTCTTATATTGCACCATGCTTGGGTGCCAGTAACAGAGGCTACCCAGAAAATGTTTAGCTAGGATGGAAACTCTTAAGGAACCCTTATTGGCCTAAACAGCTGAGTTGATAGACCTTTCTCCCTTTCTCTCTTGGCTCTCCTTCTTCCAGAGTTCAGGGGTTCGGCATCTCCCTCTCCTTTCTACCCTCACCCAGGAGCACTTAATGGTGACTAGTAACCAAAGCCTGTTGTAAGCGACGTGGACTCATCCAGATAACCTGAGAGGGGGCATTCCTGAACCTCAGATTCTTGGCTGATATTTGCTGGTCTCCCTTTCCAAGCCCAGGTCAGAGATCAGAGAAGTGAGAATAGAATTCCCTAGCCCAAGAGAATGGTAGCAACAGCTAGTCAGTGGCATGATTTTGAAAATCCTGCAGAAACACATGGCTAAGGCAGACATATGCATGCCTCTGTGGACTGTGAGCCGAGTTCCTGGACAATGATTCTGAACCACAGCCCTGTGAAAAGAGAAGGGAGGAGGGGGGAGTATCTTGAGCTCCCAACAGTATTATCTCAGAATCTCGCTTTCTTTCAGAGAAACACAAGCTGTACAAGCACGAGGCTTGCCTCCAGAGTAAAAAATCCAAGTTTGAGAGGTCAGCAATTGGACTTTCTAGAAAGAAAGAGGAATTTCCTGAGCAATAGATGTCTTGGATAAAGTGGACTGCCCATATGCCTTCCATGACTATCAGGAAAAAAAACCAGGGCATGGGGGAAGCAAAAGATATCCCCAACAGCTAATTACTTTTAATAACTAACTTGGGTGGCAGGGCCAACGAATCATCATCAAACACCATCCTCTTGGCCAAGAGCCTCTCTTCCCTAGGCTGAGTTGGTCTTTGGAATGACAAGTAGGCCTTTCCTCAAGGAAGAACCTGTCTAAGTTTCTGCTCCCTGGCCATGACCTTAGAATCTGAAGTCACCCCAGAAGCCCATGACGAAGCTTGATGAGCAGGGCTTGACAGAGGAAGGCATTGAACAGAACGGTAAAATATACCAGGATATGTCCTAAGTCCATTAGAGTGGTATAGGGAATGAAGACTCAGGAAGCCACACCTACTGGCTGTGTGACCCTTGCCAAGTCACTAGACTTTAGGTAACTCTCGAAGATTATAAATCACATAGAAGGTGCCAACCTGTACTAGTGGAGAGAATTTCCTCACCTGGGAGTTCCCCATACCGGTGAAATCACAGGTCTCTGTTCCCATCCCCAAGTCTGTTCTAGAGTTGCAAAACAAATTGACCTGATTATTTTAAATACCTTTAAAATGTCATGAATGAGAGTTATATTGGAAGGAAGGAAGGAAGTCTTAAGACTGGCCAAGGATATACACTTTGCGGGGCAGGCGTGGGGGGAGAGATAGTATAGGACTAAGGGAGGGACAGGGGAAGAGGGCTCCCCAGTTTACATTTGGGACCAAGACCTTTCTAAAATATGTCATGCACAACCCTGCTTTTTGAACAGATACTATGAGTGACCTTGGAAGGTCAGGAGAGTTCGAAGTGGGGTAAAATTACTGAGTCAGAGGACGGACTTTGGGCTACCTACTCAGGTCGCTGACAAGCCTAATTTGCCTCCTCATGGCTCTTGGCTTCATGCCCTGTAGGTGAGGCCACATTGAGCTGAATTCAACTCCACAAGTATTCATTAAGCTCTAACCATGTATCAGGTCCTGGGCTAGGAAGGGGGTGTGAATAGGCACTAGGTATCGGATTGCATTGTTCTAATGAACTTCCTGGTGAATAAACTCCCTCTCCCTAGGCTAATATGTACATTCTGGGCAACCTGTGTCCTTAGAAAATTATCTGCAATGCTAAGAGATTGATTTATCTAGGGTCATGTAGGTATAAATACTTAATATTAAGTTCCTGTGTCCAGGACTGTGTTGAGGACACTGATACAAACAAAATAGAACGTCCTTGACCTCAAGAAGCTTCCATTTAAATGGGAAAAGATGGGATATCAAGGGGGTCTGGGAAAAAAGGGGGAGAGACTCAAGGAGAAGAGATGGTTGAAGAGTGAAGCCAAGAGTAAAGTAAGCATAACCAGGGAGCCTCTTGATGTGGCATGACTTGGCCAGAGACTCAATCAGAAGGGGGAAACAAAGGAAAAAAAAAAGAAATTTACATGGTAACTTTATTATATATTTAAAAGGAATAGCAAATTGGACATAATAGATTTGTAGTTTCGTGTGCCATCTTTTTTATTGTACTATATTATGAAAATCCATGTTTTATTCCATAAATTAAAACTAGAATACATAATTTAAAAATCAGAAGAGAGGGCTGCAGGGTGCTGGCATCTCTGAGGTGAGACAGCTCCGGTCATGGGCAGGCCATCCAGTCTAAAGCGTGAGGAGTGGAACCAGTGTGTACCGGAGGCAAGCCTTGAACCCAGGTCTTTCTGGCTTTGAGGATGACTTCCTACTGACTTGCCTCTTAGGCGCTGGAGATTCAAGCACGAAAATGAACTATGGTGTAGTCTCCCTTTGAACGAGCACCCACAAAGCCACTTTTAAGCCGGTGGCTCTGCTGATCTGACAGCCGGAAGAGAACTCCTGGTGGAGACCAGAGTGTCTCCTGCAGGGGCATGCAGCGCCTCAGGGATAGAGCCAGAACAGGAGTCCCTCGGCCGCCGCTGCAGATGGGGTGCGAGGGGATTTCAGAGGAAAAGGGAAGGGAGTCATTGTCTGCCCCCGACCCCCTGAATGGACCCTGCTGCTGGTTCCCAGCTTCTGCCTCACTCCTATTTTCAGCTCTTTCCTTTACCTTGATGCTGTAGCAGATACGCAGTAATCTTGGAGTCAGGAAAACCTGAGTTCAAATCTAGCCTCAGAACCTTGCCTTGAGGAAGTAACTTAATCTCTGCCTCAGTTTCCTCAACTGTAAAATGGAGATAGTAGCACCTTCTTTCAGGGTTGTTGTAAGGGTCAAATGAGAATCTGCAAAGTTCACGGCACATAGTAGGCTCTTAAGAAATGTTTGTTTCACTCCCTACCTGCCTTTTACTTCTCCTTCCTCTCAGAAGACTGAGCTGCTGGGGTGGGGGGAGGGGCTGAAGGGGAAACTAGGATCTGGGAAGTGTGTTAGGATCCTTTCTGAATTTTCTTTTCTCCTCTCATAGTCTTGCTTGGTTGCCATAGGGAGCCTGTGGCCGAAAAGGGCCACACCACCACCAGGATTCCCCCAAACCTCTAGTACCCTCAGGGAGTTCCTGAATAAAACCTGGGGAGAGACAGCCAGAAATCTGGGGGAATCCGAGAGACAGCATCAGTAAGAAGAGAGAAGGAACCAAGGGGAGGCCACTGTGGGCGAAGAATGCGCCTCCCCCACAGTGGAGCCATAGACCGCAACACGCCTGACGTGAGCAGGTGGCACCGGGAAGGGCCTTCTGAAATTCAGAATCAGGGGCATCACGGGCACTCACCAGCGGCTTGGCTCTGGGCGAGCCATCCGATTTCGATGAACCTCAGGTTCTTCATCTATGAAATGGGAATGGTAACTGTACCTGCCTCACAGGGCTGTTGGGAGGATCACGTGGAAAACACAGAACCAACCTTGAAGCAGTCTCTAGATGATTGCTGTATTAAACAGAGGTCTAACAAGGTCAGTGACTCACCCCTACTCAGGTAGGTCACGACTGTCAGAGTGGAGATGCAAACCCAGTTCCTTGGACCCCTCTGAGTCCCAAGTCAGTGTACTTTTCCCTTCTGCATATCCATGTTAATAGCTGTTTAAAATTGTAAAGCTCTGGATGAGTCCTCTTCCTCTTCCTCCTCCTCCTCTTCCTCCTCCTCCTCCTCCTCCTCCTCCTCCTCCTCCTCCTTGTTAGCTAGAGCTGTGAGAGGGGAGCAGGCATTTGAGCAGAGCCTTGAAGGGCAAATCTCATTGGCATTGAGGAAAAGGTGAAAGCGGAGGTGACAGAGAGAGAGCGAAGGTGAGAGTGAAGGTTCAAAAGCAGGGAATCTAATTCCACAAATCCTGCTCAGCAGTGGCTGACTATAGGCCAGGCCCTGGGCCAGGGGCCGGCTATCAGTGGTGTCAGACTCAAATAGGAGGCCCGCATGGGGACTGAGAAACTGTATATTAAATTTTCTGTGTTTTATTAGATTTTATTTCATTTGTTAAGTATTTCCCAATTATGTTTTAATCTGATTCAGCCACTTGGGAATGCCTGCAGCAGAGTGTTCGATGACGCCTCCCACACAATATCTAGGAACACTACTCCTCTTGCTCTTCCTCCCTTCCTCCTTCTCCTCCCCCCATATCCTCTTCCTCTTCCTCCTCCTTCTCCTGCTACTACTACTGCTTCTGCTCCTACTCCTGCTCCTCCTACCAGTATACTGCTCCTGCTGCTCCTGCTATTGCTGCTTCTGTTCCTACACCTGCTCCTGCTACCAGTATACTGCTCCTGCTATTGCTGCTTCTGCTCCTACTCCTGCCCCTGCTACCAGTATACTGCTCCTGCCGCTACTTCTATTGCTGCTTCTGCTCCTACACCTGCTCTTCCTACCAGTATACTGCTCCTGCTGCTGCCGCTTCTGCTTCTGCCACTACTATACTGTGGCTGCTTTTGCTGCGGCTACTATTACTGCTGCTCCTGCTATACTGCTGCTGCTATTCCTGCTGCTGACCCTAACCCAAGAGATCACCAGTTTAAAAGAGTTAGTAGAACAACTGAGATGCATCCAGTGGAGAAACTCTCTCTGGGGACACTGACAGATAACTGCAGCAGGCTGACCAAAAGCTGAGAGCTCAGTAGATAAGAGAGCTTATAGATACGAGAGGTAACTGGCCCTGGAAATGGTGAGTCCAGGTATGGAGAGGAGCAGAACCCAGCTGAAAGGAATTGTCTCGCAGAGACATTGAACTCAGTGGAATGAGTGTGAGGACTCTACAGGGAAAGAAAGGACGCTGGAGCTCTGTAGTACCAGAAGCTTGGCCTTGGCCAACATATATGTCTCACTATTACTGTAGTCTAAGTTTGTGCCCATTTTTCTCATGGATGATTCATAAAGAAATTCACTCCAGTGAGAATGTTTTATAGCTACTATTCTTACTATGTGATATTAATAAATAGCATTGCTTTCAGTTAATTGTGTCTCCTACATGACTATTAAAAGGGAACTTCACCAGTCAGGGCTCCACCAGTTCTAGGATCATAGGGTCCCCTAGAACTTGGAAGTTGTAGTCTCTCCCTAGGAAGCCAACCCATGATTGAGAGTGCAAATTAGGGGAGTAATCCTCAGTGTTAATCCGTAGCCAGGTCTTCTTCTCTCTCTCTCATTCTCTCTCTCTCTCTCTCTCTCTCTCTCTCTCTCTCTCTCTCTCTCTCTCTCTCTCATCTATCTTTACCACTATATATTTATGTATCTATCCATCTCTGTCTCTATCTACCTGTTTATCTTTTGGGATTAGGTGTATACTTTTAGTGGTATAGGGAAGCCCTGGTGAGGCAGATCCTCTGCCTATGTAGATGAGTAACTATTCTGCACCTTGTGGTCTTGGAGAGTTGCCTGGGGAATTGAGAGGTTGAGTAATTTACCCCAGGTCACACAGAGATGAAACTTGAACTCTGGTCTTCCTGACTCACCCTGATGAACCCTGACTCATCTCACATTTATTTCTAAGTATTTCACAAATATTCTCTTATGTGAATGAAGGTAGGGTTCAAAAATGGAATTTACTGGGGACGCCAAGGAGATCAGTGGGGCAGCAGTCCCCCTAGGGTGCCTTTGACTGCTTTGTTCTCCTCTGCAGTCCTGTTCTGAAGGGTATGAAATTCCAAAGCCTATGAGAGAAGGAAGCAAGTTTTGAAAGGCCCTATCAAGCTTGAAAAAGCCCCGGTTTAATCCTGGAGGCCGATTATTTTGCTCGTTGTTTAAGAACCAGCTTAGTGTTCAATCATTTCAGACTCTTGGTGACACCATTTGGGGTTTTCTTAGCAAAGATACTAGAGTGGTTTGTCATTTCCTTCTCCAGCTCATTTTACAGATGAGGAAACTGAGGCAAACAGGGTAAAGTGACTTACCCAATGATACAGCTAATGAGTGTCAAATTTGAACTCAGGTCTTCCTGAATCCAGGCCTGGTGCTCTATCTGCTACACCACCTCAGCTTGGCTGAAGACAGAAAACATCTTCATGAGAGAAGTGGCCACCAGTGGGGTGACTGCTTTTTAGCCACCGCATCTGGGGACTGTGTGGCTGCAATATGTACCTGTGGAGGGAGCGCCCATCTCAATGAATGAATAACCCTTTGGAGTACTGAAGGCATTTCTTATCCAGACTGAGAGCAGATCTCATGAGCCATCTGCTAGAACAGACCTAGCACATGACAAAAAAAAAAAGCAAAACAGAAAGCTCCCAACCTTTATTTTTTGAGACCAGATTATTACTTGTTCTCTTTTTTCTAGGACTTGGTTGGCTATTGCTCTTGGTCCTTTTCCTCCCCATCCCTCCTAGGCTAGAGGTCCTCCCTGAGGTCAAGCAGCCTCCCCGCAAGGAATACATTTTGCCATCCTTACTGCCAATCAGAAAGACAAAAAGGAAAAAAAAACCAGCTAGTGTAGGATACTGGCCCACACTGAAGTCACATCCTCTCTAATGTCTTGTTTTCATATCGGCTCCAGCTGCCCCTCCCCTCCCCACCAGTTTTACTCTCAGGCCCTCTTTGTCCTATGGCTTCCCCCCAGCCAGTTTCCATGAATCATGTCTGGCAACTGCTTACGTCTCTGCTTCCCCACTAGGCGCCTACCCTCCAATCTGGAACTGGCCCACTTGCCTGTCCACCTTGTCTCCCCTCCTCCCAGCTCTGCCCGGTTCTCAAGGCTGGAGTCCCTTTCCCCCTCCCATAGACATCGGGGACAAAGAAAAGAGGTGGGGGTGCTGGAACCTTCAGCCAAAGTCTTTTTTTTTAATCAGTCAGTAAACATTCATTAAGCACCTACTTTGTGTCAGTCCCTGTCCTAATCTCTGGGGTTATAAATACTGAAGGGAAAGACAGTCCTTGCCCTCAAAGAGTTTACAATCTAATGGAAGAAGTCAATACACAAAAGATCTTTTCCCATTCAATCACGTATGTTCCTATTCTAGATGCACTAATACTGTCCGTGTAGAAGCTTTTCAGTTTCAAGCAATCCAAGTTATCTATTTTCTCTTTTCCCTAGGTAATTTATGTTTTCCATTTTATCAAACACTAGGCTATTGTTCTATTGTTTCTCATTCCCTCTTGTCTAGTCTGTCGCATTGATGTCTCTTTTTTTAATAATTGATTTATTTATTTTTAGTTTTCAACATTAACTTTCATAAGATTTTAAGTTTTAAATTTTCCCCCTCCCTCTCCCCCCCTCTCCAAGAAAGTATGCAAGCTGATATAGGTTCTGCTTATACATTCATATTAAACATGTTTTCACATTAGTCATGATGTAAAGAAGACTTAGAACTAATGAGAGGAACCATGAGGAAGAAGAAACAAAACAAAACAACAAAAGAAAAGGAGAGCAAATAGTCTGCTTCCATCTGCAATTCAGACTCCAAAGTTCTTTCTAGAGGCAGATAGTATTTGCCATCATGAGTCTTTTGGAGTTGTCCTTAGATCCTTGCGTTTCGGAGAACAGCTAAGTCTGTCAAAGTCACAAAGTTACTATGTACAATGTTCTCCTGGTTCTGCTCATTTCACTCAGCATCTGTTCATATAAGTCTTTCAAGGTTTTTCTGAAGTCCACCTGCTCATCATTCCTCATAGCACAATCGTATTCCATTACATTCATATACCACAGTTTGTTCAGCCATTCCCCAATTGATGAGCGTTCCCTCAATTTCCAGTTCTTTGCCACCACAAAAAGAGCTAATATAGATGTTTTTGTACGTGTGGGTTCTTTTCCTTTTTTATGATGTCTTTGGGATGCAGACCTAGAAGTGGTATATTGCTGAGTCAAAGAGTATGCACAGTTTTATAGCATCCAACATCTTATTAAAACATGCTCTCTGTTTCACTGTCACTTGCTGCAGGAGGAATTTTTAGGTCTCTAGCCTCTTCTTTTCCAATAGGAAAATGGGACCATTCTTGGTAGGGTCAAAGAGTTAGATCTGGAAATGTTCTTAGAGTCCAAATTCCTCATTTTACAGGAATGGCTTTCCCAATGGTACAACTAGTAAGCAGTAAAACTGGGTTCTCAGGATCTAAATGGAGGGCTCTTTCCCCCATGCTCCTTCCCCTTAAATGACTGAAGACCCACTGAATGTCAGAGCCAGAAGGGCCACCCTGGGCCACTCCTAGCTGCGTAATAATCCCTATTGTAACCTCCCTGACAATGTCCATGGAGCCAATGCTGAAGACCTCCAATGCCTCCAGGAGCAGACCACTTCATGTCTGGATGGCTCAGAGTGTCAGACACTGAAACAAAATTAGAGCCTTCTCTTGGCAATCTTTGCCTCTTATCTCTGACTCAAGAGCCCTCTGTGGCCAGGCAGACATGAGCCTAAGCCCTCTTCTCCATGACAATCTTCCCAGTATTTAAAGACAGCTATTAGCTGGTGGTGCAGTGGATAGGGCACAGATGCCTGGAGGCAGGAGGACTTGAGTTCAAATCCAGCCTCAGATACTTACCAGCTGTGTGACTTTGGGCAAGCCATTTAACCTCTGCTTGCCTCAGTTTCCTCATCTGTAAAATGGGGATGATAATAATAGCCCCTACCTCCCAAGGTTGTTGTGAAGATCAGATGAGATAATATGTGTAAAGTACTTAGCACAGCGCCTGGCACACAGTAGGCATTATATAAATGTCTCTCCTGAATCTTCTGTTCTCCAGGATGAACATCTCTCTTTCCTTCAACCGAGCCTCATACGTCATGATCTAGAGGGCTTCCACCACCCTTATATGCTTTACCAGATGCTCTGCAACACATTAATACACTTCCAAAATGTGGTAAATGGGAGGGATTGTACAAAAATATTTATAGCAGCTTTTCTTGTAGTGGCAAAGAATTGGGAATGGAGGGGATGCTTATCGATTGGGGAATGACTGAACAAGTTGTGGTATATGATTGCGATGGAATGCTATCATGCTACAAGAGATGACAAGCAGGATGCTCTCAGAAAAACCTGAGAAGACTTACAAGAACAGAAGCAGGAGAACATTGGACATGGTAACGGCGTTATGGTATGATGATCACTAGGGAATGACTCAGCTGTTCCCAGACAATACAATGATATAAGACAACTCCAAAGGCTTCATGATGAAAAATGCTGTCTACCTCCAGAGAAAGATCTGCTGGAGTCTCAATGCAGATTGAAGCATATTTTTTCACTTTATTTCTTTTTTGTGTAGTTTTTTCTACATTTTCTTTCACAACATGACTAATATAGAAATATGTTTTGCATGATTGTTCGTGTATAACCTATATCAAATTGCTTACTGCCTCCTAGAGGGGGAGGGGAGGGAGAGAAGGAGAGAATTTGGAACTCGAAACTTTTAGTGAATGTCAAAAGTTGTTTTTAAATGTAATTGGGAAAAAATGAAACATTATTCAAAATAAATTAGTTAAAAATAGAAAGGTACCAGATGGGAGTCATTGTTAATAATGCCATCTTGGAGGTGCTACAGAAACTAATCCCCCCTCCCATTTCACAGACTTTTTCTTAATTATTGTATTACTTTCATATATGTTGCCATATGTTTCTCCATGTCTTTACTTTTTTTCCTGCCTTCGCAGTGAAGGCACCAAGCATCAAGGCTTCGTCAGCTTCTTCATAGAATTTCTTGACCGCTTCATCCACATCAATCAATGCCAAAGCATGTCAGCTGAAATTGTCTTCATGCATTTTTTTCTTTTCTGTTTGCAAACAGTTTTCACTAATACCACAACATATGTTGATTACACGTCCCATGAAACAACGGTCTTAACCTCAGGTGGCCAGCTCCTGTCTTTGGGTAGATTCATGAGCTGTCCTTCTATCTAGCGACAACTTTCTTCTTCTGGTTTCATTATACCAAGAATGTTACAGCTGATATCATCAAGCTCTCTAGCGATGTGTCCCCTGGTTGGTCATCGGACAAGAACCTCTCACCTAGAATACCAAGAGTCAAACTGAAGTTCGTTGATAGCTTATTTTTGCCAACCTTTGCCCCCTCTCCTGCAAATCAGCTCACGTGGGGGGAGGGGCTCCAAAGGACTGAGGGACATTTGGTACTTTTCTTGGTTTCAGGGGTTGTCTTGGCCAAAAAAATTCTACCAGCAGGTGGCCAGGCTGCTGGTGAGGTGCCTGTTGGTAATTAGCTAGGCTAGGCTTCAGAAAACAGACGCAGGCTGCTCCTGGGGCCACCCTAGAAGCCTTTCAAACATAGAAGACGCTGTCTAAGCTTGTGGTACACTGGTGTCACCCTCAATAAATCAGGGTCACAACGCCACAATGGGACATTTGAGTTAATCTTTGTGAAGAAACAAATGAGAGAGGCCAAATATATATAGTTTCATACCCCTATATTATGAATACTTTCTTTAAAAAAATAATTGGTAGACACAAGGAATAATGAGAACCAAATAAAACCATAAAGAATGACATTGACTGTATTTTAAAAGACAGAAAAAGACTTGTTACTCATGTGGAAGTTATCTCTGAGTCAGCTATTTGTTTATAGTCAGAGCTAAAGTCAGAATTAATAGAAAAGAAAGACCAATGAGAAACATATAAAGGTATAAAATTAAAATTATTTAACCCTGAATTTTTAAGCAAGTTTTTAAACATGGGAAATGGATAACAGAAATGACACTGACAACAAGTATAATAAATTAACTCAATTTCAACCTGTTTAAATTAATTGTCACAACAGGGAGACCAAAAAAGCCCAGACTTAATGACTAGACTTCTAACTATTTGTCTAAATGGAGAGAGACAGCTGCTCAAAGGCTGCGGCTCTTGGTGTAGTGGGTGGAGCACTGGGCCTGGAATCAGGAAGACCCAGGTCCAAATTCAGCCTCAGACACTTACTAGCTATGTGACCTTGGGCAAGTCATTTAACTTCTGCCTCAGTTTCCTCATTTGTAAAATGTAAACCAGGACTGTTGTGAGAATCATATGAGATAATATTTGTAAAGCATAGTTTGGAGGAGGGCAGCTAGGTGGTTCAGTGGGTATAGCACTGGGCTTAGAATCAGGAAGACTGATCTTCATGAATTCAAATCTAGCCTCAGACACTTGTTAGTTATATGACCCTGGGCAAGTCACTTAACTCTGTTTGCCTCAGTTTCCTCATCTATAAAATGAGCTGGAGAAGGAAACGGCAAACCACTCTGATGGGGTGCTTGGGTGCTTGTGTTTGGACTCCAGTTCCAAGATCACATTTCTCCCTAGCCTCAAAACACTATCCCTGACAGTTTTCTCCCCAGCCCAAGGACACTATGCCTAGCAATGACTCATGAGTGGGCCCAGTAAAACAAACTCTCTTTCCTCGTCACAAAAAGAAGCTGACCTTGGAAGAAATTCTCTTGTAAAAACAGGACTGTCTCATAACCACAGAATTATCATGTATTGATTCCCAGAGTTATCATAGTCAACCCAGAGGTCAAGCTATCAACATTAACTCTCCAAGCTATCTTGCTACAGACGTAACAGACCAAAAGTACACCCCTGAGAAACCCTTTTCCCCTGGTTTCCAGTAGAGAATGACACCGGTGACCAAGGTTGTAAGTTATCGCCTGATTAGCGTATCTGCCAGATATGATCCACTACTTTTCCTATATAAACTTTAGCATCATTCCTGTTAAGTTGAAGTTTTCTTAAGAACTCTTGCCTGCTATATTGGCATTACCATAAACCCTTGCCACCTTGACTTAAAGAATACTTGAGTCTGTGAATTCATTCTTGGGTCTTGGACCCTATCCTGTACTTCAGTCCTCGGGGGGTGGTCCCTGAATCCCCCCCAAACCTCATCAACCTCAAAAGAGTTGGACATGGTTGAGATGACTCAATAACAACAAAATAGTTTGAAGGAGAAGCAGGATTATGGAGGAAAAGACTTATTAGTAACTTGGTGATCCAGTGGATAAAGCACTGACCTTGGAGTCAGGAAGAGCTGTGTTCAAATCCGGCCTCAGACACTTACTAGCAATATGACCCTAGGTAAGTCATTTGACTTCTGCCTGCCTCAGTTTCCTCAACTGTAAAATGGGGATAATCACAGTACCTACCTCACTGAGTTGTTGTGAAGAGTAAATGAGATAATATTTGTAAAAAGTGCTTAGCACAGGCACTACATAATGCTTACTCCCTTCCTCTTCCCAAAGCATTACTTAGAACATTAACTTGTCTGGAAAATCTTATGGAGAAGCGGATGACGGGCAGTTATGAGCAGCGTCATCTTGTAAAGCAGAGGGAAGCAGTGGAGGCTAAGCCAGTCCAAAGAAATCTTGGCAAGCTCTCTGACCAAACCAAGCCATCCTCCAGGCTTAAAATGGAGGGAGTGCTCCAAAGAGAAGGAAGATGGGAAAGACTGATAAAATCCATTCCAACAATGTGGTGCTGAATCCCAAAAGGGTCGAGTATGAATGATACTTGACTGTTAGAAGGGGTGTCCCAAAAATCTTAGTCAAGCTTTAAGAGTAATCATTCCAAGAGGCTATTTTAAATTTGAAAGAGGCTAAGACTTTTGGGATACCTTGTATTGTGAATGAAGGTACTCTGCCTACATTGCCTCATTGATCCTCGAAATAACGCTATGATGGGGAAACTAAGGCAAACAGAAGCTAAGTGCCTTGCCTAGGGTCACACAGCTAGGAAGTGTCTGAATTTAGGTCCTCCTGACTCTAGCCTTGTGCCACGCCACCTCACAGAGACCCCTTTCTGCTCTGCGGCAAAGAGGAAGTGAGGAGGACACGCCAGAATACAGGCCACCATTTGATCCCTCTAGAAATATGGATCTGTAGTTAACGGTACCTTGGCGGTGTTAGCACCACCCAGTTTAGTCTGCATGGAAACATCTGTGTTCTCTCCATTCCTTGATGCCTTCTGACATTTTCCTGTGTTCTGTCACCTTGTGAATAAGGCCTGAAAAATGGCCTCTTGTCACGGAGGGCGTGTGATTTGTGAAGAAGAGAGGCAAGAAGAAAGAATTCATCTTAAAGATGTGGTTGGAGGAAGAGAAGAAGGACAAAGGTGACCTGTGATTAAGTATGGGGTGACAGAGGGAGAGAGAGAGAGCCGGCCTCAAAGCCAGGTGTGGAGCAGAATGGTTAAATGAACATTTATTAAGCACCTGTTGTATGCCAGGCTCTGGGCTCACTGCTCTACAATTACCTATTTTCATCCTTACAACGAACCTGGGAGGTAGGTACGATTGTTACCCCCATTTTACAGATAAGAAAACTGAGGTTCAGTGATTTATCCAGTGTCACATGGTTAGGAAACTTCTGAGGTTGGATTGGAACTCATGTCTTCCTGACTCTAGGTCAGGTATTCCTTTCACTATATCACTTAGCTGTGTCTAAAGACCTGGGTTCAAATCCTGCCTCTGATATATGTTAATTGTGTGATTCTAGATCAGTCACCTGACCTCTCAGGGCTCTAGGCAGTTCTCTAAGACTGGAAGTCACAGAGAAGGGTCCTACTTGCATTGGTTAAAAGGGGGTTTCTTCACCGAGTTTCCTTCACCAATGAAATTGCCAGTCTGATTAAAAAATCCGCGAGTGGGAGAAGGGGATCTCTGTATGGATGGAGTCAACAGGCTCATCTATGGTACCTGAGAGTATATGAAATATTACACACCCATAGTCCCCCACCTCTGCCCTCCCTCAGCTCTTTTACAAAATCAGGTTCGGTCCTTATAGTCACACAGTCTCATTCGATTTTTCTGTGTATATCACAGTCATTGTATATGTTGTTTTTCTGATTCTGATGGCGTCACCCTACATCAGTTCATAGAAGTCTTCCTCTGTGAATTCTGCCTGGTGGCCTAGCCTCCTCGGTGCCATCAGCCAGCCAATATAAATACTGGCCAGCATTGTTACTATTACAAAAAATTAATTATGTTGAAATGCAGGTATCAAAAATTCGTTTTAGTTCACGGACTCCTGGTTAAGTACACCCTATTCTAGAGGAAATAACCACTCCACCTTTTAGGGCCCCTGAGACAGAATTGACTGACTGATTGACTGAATTCCTGATGTACATATGGAAATACTGGCATACACAAAATCTAGGTGGCCAGGTTTCTCTTGGCTCCAAGCAAGCTAGGCTACCAGGCAGAATTTCCATATGCGGCTAGCTGGTCAGGCCTGTTCTATACAATTCTATTTTAATTCAATTCAATTCCTCAAGTGTTTTATTGAGAGCCTACTATATGCCAGGTATGGTTCTAGGCACGGAGCATAGGAAACAAAAGTGTCCACTCTCAAGAGGTCAGTCAGTCAGCCAACAAACATTTACTGAGCTCTTACCATGGGTCTGCCATACAAATATTAGCAATAATAAAGACAGTCTCTACCCTCAAGGAGCCTAAATTCCATTGGGAGGAAACCACATGTACACAGATGAAGAAATACAAAGTCACGTGGGGAGAAGCTTTGTCTAGGAGGCAGCCTTTGGGTTAAGGCTTAAACGGTGCTTGGGATTCCAGGTAGAGGAGGTCAGGAGGAGATGGGGAGGGGGCCGCAATTCAAGGCTGGGGGCTGATCTGCACAAAGGTATGGGGGTGGTAGGTGAAAAATCGTATATACAGAGAAAATCAAATGGGCCAATATGGCAGGAGAACATGACAAAGACCAATGTGTAATGGTCAGGGAAAGATAGCTTGGAGCCAGGTGTGAAGGGCTTCATCCTGTCTGCAAATTTTCCATAAAAGTAGAAGTTATTTCCCAGGCTGGCTGGTAAGTCCTTTAGGACAGGATTGCCAGCCTCCCAGAGTCCAGCCCGACTGACCATAAAGACAAGCATTCTGTCTCCTCCTTCTGACTAGACCAGGAATGGTGCCAATGTCTGAAGGGGTGAGGTCCTGCCAAGAGCCTCCCTTCCCTTGGGGCATCGCTGAACTGGAAGGCTATTTCCTTCCAAGTAGTACTGGAAGCAGCAGGGCCTTGCCCTGACAAGTTGGCCTAAATCAGTGGGAGAGAAAGACCCAAGCACTCCACCTTCCTCGAGGGGCCTCGGGGATGGTATACACACACATTCCTTAAGTCCCCACAGCCACCACCGTAGGGAAGAAAAGAACCCTTAGAATGGTTTTCATCCCATCTGCCCCACTGAGGTACAAGAACCCTGCTCTGGGGAGGATTGTAGCTATTCACCCAGCTGAAAGCAAACACTTGACTAGGACTATTTGGAGATCAGAGGGTTTCTGCCCAACCCTACACACTTACTATTAATTTTATTCCAAAGCCTTTGACTCTTATAAAGTGCTCTCTTTTGGCCCATTCTGTTTTAATTTTTCTTATTCACTGATTTATTTTTCATAAAACAACATAGAACGTGAATTGGGAATTTGACAAGGCCCCACCTCTCCACTTACTTTCAGATGTGACAAGAACATCGATACAATTAATTAAACTTGCTTTGTAACAGTTGATGCTTCAGTTCCTGTCAGTGGATAAAATGTCCTAACTCACTGATCACACACAGTCTCCATAAAGATTCTATTTGTTTACTGATTTCCACTCACTTTCCCTCTTACATGGTCATAGTGTTGCTGTGGTCATATGGGGTTGATGGGAGAATAAATGAGATGACCCTGGTATAAGTGATTTGTCAACCTTGAAGTGCGTCTAAATATTAGTCTTCATCGTCGTCATCATCATCATTACATTAAGATCCCCCAATGTGCTAAAGGATTTGTGATCTCATCCAAGTTGGGAGTCCCTCCCATGATGCAGACTGGAACCCTTCTGTGTCTACCCATCACATGTGACTGCCTTCCACCTTCTTCTTTAAGCTCATTAATTACTGGAGGTCTGGCTGATGTGGTAGGGAAATTCATGGAGTTCTCTTGATTGTGATTCTGATGGAGCATCAGAGCTGCCCGTTGACAATCTCTCCCTCCACATGACTGTATGTGTATGGAAACCCATAGGTTAACGTACCCCTAATTATTATTCCATTCCTCTCTTGTTGGATATTTAGATGGCTTTCAGGTTTTTGCAATTATCTGTCATTCTGCTATGAAACTCTTGGGCTAGATAGAATGTTGGGGGTGTTATTTCTGATAAGACTTTGTTTCCTTTTTTGAGAAAGATCTCTTTGTATCCTATGACTACTTATTTTCTGTGGCCTGGGACCAAGCTCTTTCCACTTCTTCCCCATTCTACTTCCAGGCTTTGCTGGCTGAATGGTCCCCCCACCAGCCTCCCCACCCCCAGCAGATGTTCCCTAGGTTGCCTCTGGACTGCCAAATTGAAAGGGGTGTTGTAGGGAGGAAGCAGAAAGAGCCCTGGATGGCATATGCAGAATGAGACAGGCATTTTGGGATGTGTCCAATGTTTGGACACTTGGAATTTATTTTGCTTGGTGAAGTATATTTGTTACAAAGGTTTTGTTTTTCTTTTTTCACTTGGGTGGTGGAATAGGATGGGGTGAAAATAAATTCTTGTTAATTAAACAAAAATTTTAATTAAAAGATAAAAGAAAGAGACTTGGATTCAGAAGACCATGTTCAAATCTTAGCTCTACCATTTACTGTGTGACGTTGGCAAGTCACTTGATTGCTTCGGGACTCAATTTCCTTATCTGTAAGATGGGGCTAAATTATTATTTAGACACAGTAGAGTCCCAGGGCTGGAGATTCTTTTTGAGTTCAAATCCGGCCTCAGACATTTACTAGCTATATGATCCTGGGTAAATCACTTCACCCTGTTTGCCTCAGTTTCCTCATCTGTAAAATGAGCCAGAGAAGGAAATGGCAAACTACTGCAGTATCTTTGCCAAGAAGACCCCAGATGGGATCATGAAAAGTTGGACATGCCCGACATGACTCAACAACAACAAATTATTGTAAATATTAACACTGCACAACCTACCTCATGGGGTTGTTGCAAAGAAAGCCTCGAAGAGTCACCTAAATATGTTATTATTGACTCCTGGTTCTCCCTCTACCTGTGTGACCTCTGGGTCAGACATCTGCCTGTGACCTCATCCAGGTCACCATCATTAATCATAGGTGTCCACTAGGGCCCCCTTCTCTTCTCCCTCTCTATTATTTCCCTTGGTGACCTCATCAACTCCCATGGATTCAATCGTCATGTCCAAGCAGGTGATTCTCAGATCTATTTATCTAGCCCTGACCTCTAGTCTTACATTTACATCTGTTCACTGGACATTTTGAACTGGATGACCCATAGACGTATTAACCTCATGTCTGAAACAGAGCTCATTATCTTCTGCTCTTAAAGCCTCCCTTCTTCCAATTTTCCTATTACTGTAGAGGATGCCACCATCTTCCCAGTCCCCTGGTCTCCCTACTTAGAAATCATCCTGCCTCCTCACCGTCTCTCACCCTCTGTACCCAATATGGCACCAAGGCTTCTTGATTTCACTTTGGCAGCTTCTCTCAAATTCACCCCTTGCCCTCCTCTGACACTGACCACACTCTAGTGCAGGCCCTTATCGCCTCACACCCGGTCCATCACAGTAGCCTTCTGGTTGGTCTCCCTGCCCAAAGTCTCCCCCATTTCAGTCCATTCTCCTCTCAACTGCCTAGTTGATCTTCCCCAAATACAAGACTGTCCTTAAGTGTAGGGACTGCATTTGCTTTCCTGTGTACTCCCCAGCCCCTAGCACAGGGCTTGGCACATAATATGGGCTTAGGAAACGCTCATTGACTTGGCTTGACTCAGAAGCCTCCTTTTGGATTTATTATGTGCATGCTTTATTTAGAATTATATGTATATCCATGCTGATTCCTCCTCCATCCTAATGGAATGCGAGCTTCCATTTTCGTCTCTTTATGGCAACGCCTGACATATAATAGGTTCACATTAAATGCTTGCTGACTAAATAATTTTTAATATTCTGTGGTTCTAGTAGAGCATTAGTCCATCTGTTTTGCCACATGACTGGGTTCCCTTTTCCCCCATCATCCTGTACGTGTCGTTGATAAAAATTTTCATGCCATTTCTCAGATAGGTGATACAGTGAATATAGCTCCTGACCTGTAATCAGGAAGATCTGAGTTCAAATTCTCCCTTCAATATATACTAACTCTGTGACTATGGAAAAGTCACTTAACATCTATGGACCTCCATTTCCTCATCTGCAAAATGGGGCTAATAAAAGGACCTCCCCCCTCCCAGAGTCAGGCAGCTAAATGGTGAAGTGGATGGGGGATGGGGCTTGGAGTCAGGAGGACTCATCTTTGTGCGTTCAAACCCGGCCTCAGACACTTGCGAGCAGTGTGACCCTGAGCAAGTCACTTCACCATGTTTGCCTCGATTTCCTTATCTGTAAAATGGGAACAAATGGCAAATCATTCTAACATCTTTGTCGAGAAAATCCCAAACGGGGTCGTGAAAAGTCAGACATGACTGAAAGCCACGACCTCCCGGGGCTATCGTGAAGATAAAATGAAGCGTTTGTAAAGCGCTCTGTGAACCTTGGGAAGCTGTATAAACTCTGGCTATTGCTGTTATTCTCATTCACAAGGCAGCATGAGTGAGGGGCTGCAGCTGACTCACACCTCCCGTGGGTCTCTCTGTCACCCTTTGGGGCATCTGCAGTTCTGGGTGCTGGGAGATGGTGATGTGCCAGGGGTCTCAGGGGGGACGCTTGTGTGAGCAGGGAACAGCTTGAATTCTTTGAAGGATCTCAAAGCATTCTCCTCTTCCTTCGTAATTTGGAATCCAATTCATCGTCCATCAGGTGTTATATATCTGGTGTCTGAGGTCATCCTGTGCTCCCATGAGCACTGTCTTCCTGAAACAAACCAGTCCGAGAGTAAAGGCAAGACTGTCTGGATCAAGTTGGCCACATGAGATACTCAAAGGGTTAAGTCCTTCCACATATGATCTGTGGTCGAGGTGGAATAAAGTACTGATAGGGGGCGGGGCATCTAAATAAGCTGTTCTGAGTGTTAGAATAGCGTTTACATAGCTCTTTAAGGTTTATAAAGCACATTACAGATAAGAGGTAGGGGCTGTTATTATCTAAATTTTACAGTTGGGGAAACTGAGGCACTCCTCTCCACTCCTCTCTTTGCCTTTCCAAATACTATCCAACATCAAAGGCCCTCCTCTTCCATGAAGCCTTCCCTGACTATTCAACCACAAAGCGATTTCCCTCTCTCCCTCCCCCCTTCCTCTCCCTTCCTCTCTCTCTCTCTCTTTCTCTCTCTCTCTCTCTCTCTCTCTCTCTCTCTCTCTCTCTCTCTCTCTCTCTCTCTCTCTCTCTCTCTCTCTCTCTCCCTTTTCCCTTCCCCCTCCCCCTCCTTCTCCTCCTCCCCCTCCCTCTCCCTCTCTCTCTCTCCCTCCTTCTCTGTCTCTCTCTCTGTCTCTCCCCCACATGCATGCACATTTTTATATTTGTGTGTGTGTGTATGTATGTGTATATATACACACATATTAGTAGTGGAAAGAATCTTAGAAACCACTTAATTAAAATTCTTCATTTTACAAATGAGGACTCTAAGACCCAGAGAAGAGATATCATTTGCCTGAAATAAAATTGTTGGCAGGCGATCTAATCCTCAGAATCATTCATTTCTTCAGTAAGCATTCAGTAAGGGACAACCAGGTGTCAGATCTCATGACTTTTAATTCCTTGTATGTAATTCCCACTAGCTTACAGTGCCTCTTTTAAAGAATCCATCCTTGATCAAAAGGAAACCCCTTTCTGTTTTTCTCTTTCACTCCCTCTATTTCTCTGTTTTCAGTTCAGCTATATTTTTTATTTTCCCCCAGTCTGCAGAGAAGTCTGATCTTGGAGGCCAGGCACACAGGGTGGGGGCGGCCCCTTATCTCTCCTTGACACATCTGGTGGCTGTTCACCCTCCTCCCTGCTCTGCAGCAGCTGGAGCCAGGAGATGGCCAGAGCCAGATCCAGAGATGCCCAGCTGCGCAAGGGCTCCAGCTGATGAGCTAAAGCAGCTGTGCCTGCGATTCTGAGATACAGAGAATTCTTAAGGCCAGCCAGGAGCCTGTGCGTCCCTAACCTGAGAAGAAAGCCCCAGGCTTGAGCCCCTGCCTGCAGGCTCTTCCTACTGTCTCCTTTCTCTGAATTTTCACTTTCAAAATGACCTTCCTGCCTTTTGAACAGTGACAGACTCCTAGTCTGTCTTCCATCCTTGATGTTAAGGACAGGTAAAATGTGTCTAACATTTTTGTTTTGTTGTTTTAGTATTTTTTGGTCTGCTGTCAGACCTGTGATTTTACTGGAGTAGGGAACTTCCTTTCCTACTGAAGCTCTTTCCTGGCTTCCCAGCTTTACAGTCATAAAGTTGCCTGTTTGTCAGTTAGTCAATAAGCATTGATTAACGTCCTACTATGTGCGAGGATTTTGTGCAATTCTGCTTCAATTAAATCCAGTCGATCCATGAGTCAAGACGTCACCTGTGAGGTCATTCATCCATCCTCTTTGACAAGGAAGGACGATCTTACAGAAGTGAATGTTGAAAACTAAAAATAAATTAATTAATTAAAAAAAAAAACAAAGAAAAGGAATAACCAGCAACAGCTATGTGACAGACACTGTTACTGAGCACTAGGGACAGAAAGAAATGCAAAAAAAACAATGCCTGCCCTCAGGGAGGTCACATTCTAATGAAGCAGACAACATTCTAATAATTATATGCCTACAAGACAGATACAGGTGGAAGGGCGGTCACTTAGGAGGGAAGACACTGGCACATGGGGATTGGGGCATGCAGAAGGCCACCTGGAGAAGGTGAGATACCAGCTGAGTCTGGAAGGAAGCCAGTGGATCCAGGAGGAAGCGGCGAAGACTCGCTGTGGTCATATTGTAGGCATGTGTCAGAAGTGGGATGTGAGTCTGTCTTCCAGACTCGAAGGCTGTCTCTATGTGTTACACCACCCAAACCCACATCTACAAAGGTCCTAATGAAGAGAACTGGGTTGTATTACCTCTCTGCCACTAACTTGATATGTGACCTGGGTCAAGGAACATCCCCCTTCTTGGGCCTCTACATCACAGCATCTCACATCTAGAGGGACCTCTGAGGCTGCCTAATACAACCTGTACTTAAAAGAAAGATTCAGTGAAGGTCCCTTCCAGCTTGGCCATCCCTGAGATGTCATTTTAACATGATCTAGGTCTTGGAAAAGACCTGAGAGCTCATTCAGTTCATTCACTCCATTTTACAGATGAGGAAATCGAGTCTCAAAGGAGCTGACCCACACAAGGTTCCACAGACAGTAACCAGTGAAGTCAGAAATCAAACCCAGTGTTCTTTCACAATACCAATATTCTACGGTCAGTCATTTCATCATAAACACATGTTAAGTGCCTACTGTGTGCCATGCAGTAGACCAAGTGAGCACTGGGCCTACAAGACCATGACCATTAAATACAATTTATATCCCTCAATTTCTTTTTCTTCCTTATTTGTTTCAAATTAGTTTTTTTTCTTACTGAACAAAAATTGATTAGCTTTCCCTCCTACCACCCTAGAATTGAAGTGAGAAAAAAGAAAGAGAAAAGGAGAAACGTACAGAGGCAAGCAAAACATACTCCTGCATTGGTCATATGTGTGTATGTATCCGAATGCATATGTATACATGTATATCCATATTCTACATGGATATACAGAGATCTAGAGATATATTAATATCGTTCTATGTATGTATGTGTATGTGTGTGTGTGTGCATCCATATGTGTATGTGTGGGTGTACTTCATTCATACAGATCTTTCCAGGTTTCATTGAAACTACTTTCATCGTATCTTACTATACAATAATTCTGCCATATTCATAGATCACAATTTGCTCAGCCATTCCACAAATTAAGGGGCACCCACCTCCTTAATACTAATAATAGCTAACAGTACTAGCATGTGCTTTAAGGTTTACAAAGAACTCTACAAATACTATCCCAGCTGATCAGTAAGATACATATTTGAAAAAAGAGGAGACTGAGGCAGACAGCGGTTAAATATCCCACTGCTATATGTAAGGCTGGAGTGTTCCTGACTCCAGGTCAGTGCCGTCTGCCTGCCACACCACCTCTGCCACTCTGAAATGAGGTGCTTTGAGAGTTTTTGAACACACAGGGATTGTTTTTCCTCTTCCTTTGATCTCTTTGGGGCTATAGGCCTAGCAGTGGTATTGCTGAATCAAGGGGCTTGCCCAGTTTCGTGACTTTTGGGGCCAGTTCCAAATTGTTTTTCAACATGGTTGGACCTGTTCACAGCTCCACCTTCCCATATTCTTTCACATATGCACACATACTTTGACATCTTTGTAAAGAGCAATACAAATGACTCTGGGCTCACCTGTTTTTATATAAAAGTATTCCACGGAGAGTACAGCCAAGTGGCACAGTGCATCGAGTGCCAGGCCTGGAGTCAAGAAGACTCATTTTCCTGAATTCAAATCTTGCCTCAGATGCTTACTAGCTGTGTGACCCTGGACAAGTCACTTCACCTGTTTGCCTCAGTTTCCTCATCTGTAAAATGAGCTGGAGAAGGAAATGGCAAACACTCCAGTATCTCTGCCAAGAAAACCCCAAACGGGGTCCTGAGCAGTTGGACACAGTGAAAAAACAATTCAAAAACAACAAACTCCATGGAGAGCTTCCAGATTACAATGTAGCTCATCTACCTGCCGTTTGGTGTGTCACTAGCCTTCCATCCAAACACCGAATCATTGAATCTCTGAAGTGGAAGGGACCCAAGAGGTGGCTTAGTCCAAGCTGTTTGTATTGGAACTACCGCATGATGAGAATCAGAACTGCAGAAGATTTGACATGAAGGGACCCCAGAGGCCATCTGGATCAATCAGGACGTGAAGAGGAGCCCTCACCGCCACTCACTGGATGAATGCTTGTCTTTCCTCCAATGACAAAGGGCCCCCAGAGGGGGCCTAGCCCATGACTCTCAGGTGTTAGAAAGGGTTTTGTGATCTTTAGCCTAGGTCATCCCCTATTGCTTCTAACACTGCTCCAGTCCAATCTCTGGTCTGTACAAAGCAGTTTGGTACAGTGGGAAGACAACTGAGCATGCATGGCTGACTCTTAACTCTGTTCTTTATCTCCCGTATAACTGGGGGCAAATTGCTTCCCTTTTCTGTACCTTAATTTCCCCCTCTGTATAATAAAGGGGTGGTGATACATCAGTTCTACACTTTCTGCTATCTCTTGGTCCTTTTATGGATAGAGTGCTAAGACATTCTGCTAAAGTTGGACATTTAGATGGTTTCCAAGTTTTTGCCATTATAGATAGCCTGTACAGAGTTAGAGAAATGCCAGTCAGTTAGTCAATGAGTGATTATTAAGCACCTACCATGTACAAGGCACTGTACTAAGTGTTGAAGATACAAAAAGATGCAAAAGACACCTGCCCTCATAAAGCTTCCGGTCTAATGGGGAAGAATGCCTATGCATAGTCAAGTCTCTGAACACCATTAGAAGATATAGGACAAGGAGCTGGGCATGTGTAGGGCAGGGAGAAGTCCTGAGGTTTGGAAGGATAGATGCCAGCCTGTGGTGAAGATGGGCTTGGACTAAGTCACCTCCTTGGGTGCCTTTGAGTCCATCAGGGCATCCTTCATCAGCAGGTGCTTGACTGGGGTTAGGGTGGAGCCTCCTTGAACAGCCACACAATCACAATTTCACCCAGGGCCAATGCTGCCCCAGTACCTCATTCACCATCTCTCAGGCCCCCCAAACTGGAAAGGTGAGTTCCCTTTACCAATGGGTCCTGGTATCTAATTACAGAGTCACATCAGAGCTCACCTTTCCTTGTTATCCTAAACCCTGGTGGGAGATAATGGTGACTTTAGTCATATGATTTGCCCTGGAAATTCAGGAGCTCAAGCCTGAGCTATAAAGCAGAGGGAGGAGAGAAAAGGCTGGCTGGGGAGGAGGGCAGGGCAGCACCAGGCTGTTCTGAGGATGTAAGAAATGGCAGTCTCCACATCTTGGTGGGCTTCCTGTCTGCAGGGATTTCTTCATCTCAGTCTTCGACGTGGGCCTTGTTTTCCCCCTTTCTTTTTCTTTCTTTCTTTTTTTTTTTTTGGTGGGGTGAGGGGGAGGGAGGGCAACACTGTTTTCAACTAATCCAACACCTGGATTGTTGGGCCTCTGCTGACGTCAATCACACCTCTCTCCTTACCTGGCTATTTTGGGCAAATTACACCTCCTATGGAACACCAGGTGTCTTTGGTTGGCTTTGAATTTGCCACCGTATAAGGCAAAGAAACAGCGCAGAAGTGATATTAGACATTCTTTGTAGAGGAAGCCTGGGATAGTCTGGGGCCACACCATCCTTCCGGTCCCCCAGAGTTACACCTCAGACTCATATCGACTGACTCTCCCCTCTCCTCCAGTCCCCATGGTCAATTGACTGCCAAATATTGTCCATTCTGCCTCCCCAAAACCATCTTTCTCCATTCACAGACTCTACCCCAGTTCAGACCCTCTCCGCCTTGGGCACTGAATAGGGCAATAGCCTCCAGACTCCCACTTCTGACTGCCTATTGGCTGTCTCAAATAGATGTCTTGACGATATCTCAAACTCACCAAGTCCCAGACTCACAACCCACTGTCATCCCCAGGTTCTCTCTCTGTCACCCGCTCATATCTAATCAATTGCCAAAGCCTTTTGATTTTATCTTTGTAATGTCTCTTAAATATCCTCCTTTCTCTCCTCTGACATTGCCACCCCACTAGTGTGGGCCCTCATTTCCTCATGCCTGGATTATTGCAACAGCTGCTGGGCACGCTGCCTGCTTCTGGTCTCTCCCCTGTCCAGCCCATCCTTTACTCAGGGGGTCAACTTGATCCTCCTCCAATTCGGGTCTCACTGTGTCACCCTTCCCCTTCCCCCCATTCAATAAACTTTAGTGGCCCCCTATTACTTCTAGGATCAAATAGAAAATCTTGTTTGGCTTTGAAAGCCTTTCCTCACCTGGCTACCTCCTACCTTTCCAGCATCCTTACACCTTAATCCCCCACATGCCATGGGATCCAGTGACATGGGCCTCCCTGCTCTGCCTCGAACAATACTCCACCTGCTGACTCTGGGAGTTTTCATGGGCTGCCCCACCTCCTCAACGCCTGGAATTTTTCCTCTTCTCACCTCTATTTCCTGGCTTCCTTCAGGTGAAAATCCTACCCTTTGCAAGAGTTTCCCTATCCCCCCAGTGCCTTCCTTTGGCTGGTTTTCTCCAGTTTTTTCCTGCATATATCTTGTTCATATACAATTATTTGCATGTTTTCTCTCTCCATGGGAGGGTAGTTTTTTGTTTTGTTTTGGGTTTTTTCTTCCCATTCTTTGTATCCCAGGTGTTTAGCACAGTGTATGAAACAGTGGGAATCTAATAAATGTTGACCAACAGTCTTTCAGGTTGTCATTCTAATTAAGGGGGCCATACAACATAAAAAAGACAGCTGCAGGGCCAATAGCGAGGCTCAGGGATCTTTAGGTTGCCCTGTTGGAAAGGGATGATCCTGGTGGTCTCTGGCTAAGACAAGGGTTGAGAGTGGCCACTGGAAGACAAAGGGTTCTATCCTGTGGGCTCTACCATGGATATCTAAACGACTGAAAAAGCATTCATGAAGCAATTACTAGCGCAGAGCCCTCTGGGGATGCAAAAAGAAAAGTGAGAACACCCTTGAGTGGCCAATGAGGTCCCTTCCAATTGTAAGATTCTGTGATTGGTAAAAGAGGAATGGGAATAATACTGACCCTATCTGTCACACGAGTTGTGGGGAGGGAAGCATTATAAAAGCTGAACAGCCAATAGAATTGGGAGTAATTATTATTGGCACTTAGTACACATTCTGTGGCATCTCCTGAAGCCTGGTCCTGTAGAGTAATATAAGATATTTTGTTTAGTGGTCTATTTTTATTTCATAATAATTTTGCATAATTTAATTTTGTAACGATTTAATTGTTTAATTTTATGATTTTATATATATATATATATATATCTTGTATAACAATACAAGAATATTTAGATAGCAATCTAAGTTTATATGTTCAGGTCTTGTCTCTGTAAATAGAGAGTAAGCAACTTGAAGGTAAACATGAGCATCCATTCTGTCTAGGCTCACACAATGCTGTGTGTGTAGGAGACACTCCTAATTTGTTTTCTCTAAGAAAACAACTCCTCCTCTGGACGTCGAAGTTGCCACAATGCTTGGGAGCTGAGGGAAAGCCTTGCCCAGGTCCTGTGATGGCTATGGACTACAAGTCCCACAAGATTGTGTGTGGGGCTTCTTAGCAAGGTGGTGTAAGTGGAGATGGTGGGTTGGTTGTTGTCCTACTCTCTCAAAAAGGACCAGAATGATGTCACTATGTTGGTCAAATTATGGTGCATCCAACTGTGGCTGATCAGACCAATATGAGCTTGGGATGTTCTACCACAGGTCAGGCACAGATAGTCCATGTGAGCCTTGGAGTGTATTCTCTAAATTTGCACAGCTTTAGCTACTTTAATTCTACTTTGCTTATAGAGCACAGCCCCTTCTCTGATGAGGGTGAGCCATGCTTGATGGAGTGTGTCCCATGTCACAAATCAATTCTGGAATTCTTAAGAGGGACCTTGAGAGTGACCTTGCGTCATTTCTTCTGATCACCGTATATGGGGACGAACTGGGGAGTTCATTCATAATGTCTCTACCAGTCATGGGAAGTAGTTCTGTGGCTAAGGGTACTGAAAACACTTGTCTTTTGTTCTATTAAATGAAGCAAGTATGCATGAGTGTGTGTGTGTGGGTGTGTGTGTGTGTGTGTGTGTGTTTTCTTTGAACTCATGTGTCATCTGGCTGGGTCTGGTTAAGAGAGGATCATTGGAGAGAAGCTCATGACCTTTGGCTTTGAATAGATGCTGACCCAACGTTTAATGAGAAGCTGAGTGTAGCTTTCAGAGGGCAGTGCTAAAAGTCTCCAGGCTACGTTGGCATGGATAAATGAATGAATGGGCTGAGCATGACTCCATCTGGGCTAATGTAAGTATGGGGAGTTGGCCCTTTAAGACAAGCTTATGCAGACCAGTTGAGACTGGAAAAGCTTTGTAGAAAACTGCAATAAAAAGCTGAGTTTGGCTTTAGTTATTAGGAGGAGTCATAGCCCAGCTTTGAATGAAGTCACACCTCACTTTCTACTTATAGTAACATCTAGACTCCCAACTTTAGGGTGGGACTTCACCAAAGGGCATTTGGCCTTGCCTTTCAAGCCCAACATAGTCCTTCTTTTAGAAAGGATGGAAATCGGAGAGCAGGAATACAGGCGGCTAAACTGGCCTGAGAACCAGGGGAGGCCAACCCCCTACCAACACGGCAACCCTGCTCTGAAAGGTGGTGCTCTCAGGACGCCATCAGATGGTCAGCCATCATAGGACCTGGGCCAGCTCCGGCTCCCTCCTTTTGCCACTCTTCTAAGCTTTTGAACATCCGTAGTACTCAATTACCTTGGGCAAATCACCCTGCCTCCCCCAGCCTCAGTTTCTTCATCTACAGAATGAGAGGATTGGCCTAGTCATCTGTAAGGTCCCTCCCCAACTCTGATATCCTGTGGTCTAGGAATTTTCTCCAAAGATAAGTACCACTTTTTGCTCACATGTTATTCCCCCAGATCCTGCTGTTCAATTTACTTTAATTTAGTCCAATTCGTCATTTATTAGTTACCTACTACGGGCCAAGCAATGTGCTAGGGACATAAAGACAAAAAAAGGGAAATAAATCCCTGCCCTCAAAAGGCTTACATTTGATCAGAGGCATGCGTAGGTGCTGAGATATATAAGGAACATCCAAAGTAATGCAGTCATTTTGAGAGGGAAGGAACACTAAAGAGGTGGGGGCGGGGGAGGGGAGGAATGGATCAGGAGATGCCCCACGGGAGGCAGAGGCAGTGCTGAGCCCTGATGGAAGGAGTTGATGGCAGGCATGGAGGACAGTCAGTGCTAAGGCAGAGAAGGAAGATGGGATGTCTGATTTAGAGACCAAAAATAGGCCTGTTTGACTAGAACACAAAGTGTATAAAGGGGAATAATGTGAAATCAGACTGGAAAAGTACATGAGCCTCTGATTGCAAAGGAAACAGCAGTCTGAGGAGTTTGTGTTTTACTCTTAGATTTTAAGTACTTAGCAGTATCTCCATGTAGTAGGTGCTTAATAAATGTTTGTTGACTTGACTTTGAAGGCAGGGACTTCACCATTTGTTATTTTGTATCCCAGTGCCTAGCACAGGGAGCGCTCAATCAACCAACAACCACAAATTTGTCTCCTATGTGGCCCAAGCACATAGTAGGACTAAAATGACCTCAAAGAATTTATAGGTTTGCTGGGTTTAGCTCAAGTTCCTGCTCTGGGCAAAGCAGTTAATCTCTCTGGGACTCAGTTAAAATGATGAGTTAGATTAAACGGTCTCTGAGATTCCTTTCAGCACTAGCACTGATGATGATATTATCCATATTTTCACTCTAGGGGCTTCAATTTCCACATATGAAAAATGAGGAGGTTTGACCAGATAGTTTCTGAGGTGCCTTTCAGCTCTGAAAACAATCTGACAACACTGTGAAATGATGCCTTTTGTTTGCATGTGATTTGTAGGATATAAAACACTTTCATATGTCATATATTTAATATATAATTTCATGTAATATGTATAGTCATATATTTCATATGCCTCATTAAATCTTTCCAGGTAAACATCGTAGGTATCATTAGGTCTATTTTAACGGGAGTGCCAAGGCCCCGAGAGGAGATTTACTTTATCAGTCATCTTCGAGGATGACCTCCTCATTTAATAAATGAGAGAACTCATGCCCAAATTGGAGAAATGGTTTACTAGATGTGCAGACCTCTCTGAGCCTCTGTTAGTTATCTCTAAAATGGGGATACCTTTTGGACAGATCTGTTATCGATGAGGTATTTCACATTTCCCTGCCTTATTAAACAGAGTAAGCTGAACTCAATTTAACCTTTCCTTGATGGCTCAGGGTTATCACCAGCAACACTGTTAAGGCTACACAGCCACGCAAGGAGGCCCTCAAGCTCTTTGCTTGTCTAATTATCTCCTGACCCGAGGCTACTGGACTTTTTGAAATCTGGGAAGATCCTTTGCTATTTGAATCAAAAGCAACAAAGTTCAGGTGACTTTGGCCTCCATTTCCCCCACTGTATGATGGTAGTGTTAGAATAAATGGTCTCTGTATTTCCTTCCAGCTCTAAAGTCTATAAAGTAGAAATCTGCCCATTTGATGGCAGAGAAAGCAAGGCACAAAAAGTGAACACTATTAGTCCACACTCTCATTTGCAAAGCATTCTTTTCACTACAACCCTTTGAGGTTGATCGTAAAATGTCATTTTAAAGATCTTACTGATGAGGAAACTGAGGCCCAGACAAGTTAAATGACTTTCCTAGGGTCACACAGCTAGCACACATCTTCCTGACTCCAGGTCTCAAGTTCTCTCCCTTATGCCCCTGAGTCACCTGGTAGCAAAGGCAGGAGCAGGCCCCTCCATTGGCTATGTTTTTATATACAATAATTTCATTTATCTTTTTCCCTCCCCAATAAATACTGGGCTTGCCCTGCCCCTCAGGGCCATACCAAAAAAGGAATGGTTTCATTTGCCTTCTTTCCTCCCCTTCTTTGTCTTCATACTTGAAGCTCCCAGGGCAGCAACAAGCAGAGAAAGAGGATCCTGAGCCAAACTCCAGGCCCCAAATGCAGGAAGTCAGTTGTCTGTGAGATGTTATCTCTTACTGAGGTTAGAGTGACCAGCTGGAATTTCAAACATCTGACACATTCTGAATGCCTGAGCAGAGGGAAGCCTCTTGCCCCTCCAGCTTGCTGGGCACAGGCCAGCTGTGTGCTGGGAAGGCAGGGTCAGGGCCCCAGGAGCTCCTGGGGATACCAGCCAAATGCAGGGGCTGGGTGGAGAGAGGAGGCTTAGCTTCACTGGAAGAGTTCTGGACTGGGAGGTGGGAGTCGAAGGCTCCTCTCCCCATTCTGCCCCATACTCACCCTGTGAACATTTGCTGAGAATGCTGCACTTTAAAGGTGGAGGGCCAGAGTGAAAATCCCACTTTCTCTATTTCGTCCCTTCATTTTTCTGTGTCTTGGTAGCCTTGTTTATAAAGTGAGAAAACAGGGCAGTTAGATGGTGCATGGACCCTGGAGTCAGGAGGACCTGAGTTGGAATCTACCCTCAGACACTGACTAGCTGTGTGACCCTGGGCAAGTCACTTAATCTTGATCATGTCCAAAAAACAAAAAAAAACAGAGAGAAAACACATTGGCTTTGGAGTCAAATAACCTGGGTAAAAATTTTATACTTATTTTATGTGTGATCATGGAAAAATCATTTAATCTTCAAGGGCTTAGTTTCTTCCTCCATAAAATAAGGGCCCTCCATTTACTAGCCTAACAATGAATGACCTCTGAAGTTCCCTCCAATTTTGAATCTATGATCTTGAGTTGTTTGACCTCCCTCATCTGTGAAATGGGCATGATGATATAAGCAGTACTTACCTCCCAGGGGGTTGAGTTATTTTGAGTTACTTGTTGTAGGCCTTCCTGCTCTCTGTATATATAGGCCTCAGGCCTCCCTCACTTAAATCAAAGCCAACTGCATATCTTGTCATCATTTCCCTGATGTCACGGTCCTCTTCGAGAACGAAGGACAAACACAGCAACATCTATAGTCCTGTATATAGTTTGGTTTATATATTTTTGTTTTGCATATTGTCTTTCCTATTAAATTATAAGCTCCTCGAGGGCAGGAACTGTCTTTTGCCTCTTTTTGTATCCTCAGTGCTTACCATAGTGCCTGGGACATAGTAAGCCCTTGTTAAAATATTTTATGATTGATTGATAGATGATGTTCCACCCAGCTGATTAAGCAATCTTCCTGAAGTGCAAATACAATGGTATCACTGCCCTGCTCAAGATCCTTCGGGGCTTCCTATTATCAGCCTCTCTGATCTGACATTTAAAGGCTTTTTCGACTTGGCTCCAGCTTAGCTTCCCAGGCTCATTGCATGTCATTGCTATTCCCTGAAAAAAGAAGAAAGCAAGGAGAAAAGGAAGGAAGGGAGGAAGGAAGAGAGGAAGGGAGAAAGGGAGGAAGGAAGGAAAGAAGGAAGGAAGGAAGCAAAGGAAGTGAAGGAGGGAGGGAGAAAGGAAGGAAGGAAGGGAGAAAAAAGAAAGAAAGAAAGAAAGGGAAGTAAGGAGGGAAGAAGGAAGCAGGAAGGAAGGAAAGAAAAAAGAAAGGGAAGGAAGGAAAGAAAGAAAACCAAAAACATTTATATAGCTATTATGTACCATGCATTGCACTAATCACTTTATATATATTATTTGATTTTCACAGAAGCCCTGGGAGGTAGGTGTTGTTTGTATTCCAATTTTGCAGATGAGGAAACTGAGTCAGACAGAGTTTAAGTGACTTGCCCAGGGTCACACAACTAATGACCATCAGAGGTGGGGTTTGAAGCCAAGGGTTCTTGATGCTGAGCCTGGCTCTCTCACTTTGCCACATTGGCCCAAAGAGGCTTGCTGTGCATTGGTTTGGGTTGGAAGTGTCAGCCACAGCAGAAAGCCGATCTCTCAGATTCTACCGCAGCATTCTTTCCTCTTAGGTTATTGTCATTGAGTTTACCCGATTCATTTCAACAGACACTGATTATGGAGCCCAAAGCTAAAAGTCACGGGGAAACAGAGAGTGAGACTTCTTTCTCCTCTCAAAGACTTTCCAGTCTGGTAGGAGCAAAAGAATAAGATATAGAAATAAATACTGACAACAAAATAGGCCGTGAAAGGGCATGATGTTTAAAATAGCAGCAGCAGAGAGGGATCATTTCTGGCTAGGGCCTCCAAGTAGGTTACAAGAAGGAGGTGGAAGAGCCTTGAAAGCTGGGAAAGATTTCACCCGGCAGAAGTGGTGGCTGGGAGTCGGGGTGGGGGCGGGGTCACGTTTCAGGCATAGGGAACAGTGTAACCAAGGGTCTGGAGACAGAATGCTTCAGGTTGTGTTCAGGAAACTACAAGTGGACTGATTGGCCAGAGTTCAGGGAACAGGATGAGGAATGATGCGAGATGCATTATGTGAATGGATGAAAAGGAATTTATTGGGTACTGGTGCTAGGCAACATGTTATAAATACAAAATGAGACAGTTCCTACCCTCAGGGATCTTACCTTCTAACCGGGCAGACCCAGGGAAGGGTCTTTAGGTTTGGGAAGTCACTCTGGAGGTGTAGGGGAATCATCTGACATTCCCTTTACAATCTCTATAACATTAATGATTTGATTAGTTCCAGAGCTGGTCAGATGGCAAGGTTCCTGATCCAAGGGCTGGATGCAGCCAGCTCTAATCAGCTCACATGAGTCAATTGTTACATTTTCAGTGTGATCACTTACACATCAGAAATGGACAAATGCTGCAAATCAGGGTTTGATTTATTGTTTTCTTATGTATCTAGACTTAGAAAGTGAAAGAGAAAATGTTGCTAATGCTGAGTGACGTGGAAAATTGTTATCAATCAGAAAGCGGATTGTTAAGTACTTGCTAACACACTGTTACTGAGAGGGGACAGTGAAGAGAAGGTTGGCTGGCAATCCAAAGACCAGAGAGCAATGGGAAGCTTGGCTGGGGCAGGCCGGTTACAGTGGGCTAGAGAGGAGCTGGCATTTTATCCTGTGAAGCCCCCTGTGAATGAGGAAAGGGTGAGGAGGAGGAGAGCTAACAGGCTGAGCCTTGTGTTCTAGGAAAAGAGACCCAGGGAGAAGAAATGAGAGTGTGAGAGAAGGCTTAGAAGAAGACTTAATAGCAGTACAAAACCCTATCTAAGAAATAGAGTCCTGATACTACAATGGACCAAACAGAAGTTAATGACCACAAGGCAACAAGAAATATTAAAGTCAGAAGACTAGAAAGATACAAGATACTTCATATCAAAAATAAGTGTCCTGGAAAACAAGTCAAGGAGCAAAAAAATTCTAGGAATCACTGGGATACCTGAAATCCAAAATAAAAATAAATAAATAAAGAAAGAAAGAAAGAAAGAAAGAAAGAAAGAAAGGGAGGGAGGGAGGGAGGGAGAGAGAGAAAGAAAGAAGAAAGAAAGAAAGAAAAAAGAAAGAAAGAAAGGAAGGAAAGAAGGAAGAAATAGCCTAGATACCATACTTCAAGAAATCATGAAGGAAAACTACCTAGACTTATTAGAACCTGAGGGCAAAGTGAAAACAGGAAAAAAAAATCTACCAGTCATGTTTTCAGAGAAACCCCAAAGTGAAAACTCCCAGCAACATCATAGTAAAAATTCAGAATTTCTATGTTAAAATAAAAAATAATGCAAGTATCCAGAAAGAAAGAATTCAAATATCAAAGAGTCGTAGTCAGGATGTGGCAGCCACTACCATAAGAAGGAGAAAGTTTGGAACATGATATTCCAAAAGGCAAAATATACAAATGTACCACCAAGAATAACCTACCCAATAAAACTAAGTAGAATCTTACTGGGGTAAAAATGGATCTTTAATGAAAGAAAGGACTTCCAAGCATTCCTGAAGAAAATATCAGACAAGAGTAGAAACTTAGAAATGCAAATATTGGAGTCAAGAGAAATATAACAAAGATAAATACATTTGAAAAATAGGTGTATTGTGCTTGCTTGGGCAGCACATATACTAAAACTGGAATGATACAGAGAAGACTAGCATGGCCCCTGTGCAAGGCTGACATGTAAACTCACGAAGTGTTCTACATTTTTGAGCCTACATAAGATTGCATGGACAAGGAGGTGGAGAAAATTTAACACTCAAAAGCTGATGGAACTGAATGTTGTAAACTAAAAATAAATAAATTTTTTAAAAAGAAAATTACATGTATTTACATTCTAAAAGGAGTCAAAAACAGAGGTCTCCTCAGAATCCTAATATTTTCAAGGGTCATAGAGGGAAGTAAATAAGATAAAGGGCCTAGGGGTGGTTTTGTTATGTTTTGATGGGCTTAGAAGAAGAAAGAAAGGGGAAAGGGATACACTAGAGAAGAAAAGAGGAAGGATGAGGGAAAGTATCTCATATAATCTGGGTGTGTAAGTAGAAGACTGTGAAAATAACAAAAAAGGGACTGGAAGTGGGTGCTACCTAAACCTCATTTTCATCTGAAGCAGTCAAATGAGGGGAAAATACACATGTGGAGTTCAGTGTAGAAACACATTCAAATCAACAAGGAACAAGAGGAAACTGGGAGAGGAGAGAGTTGGAGACCAAGAGGGAGGGTAAATCCAGAGAGGGGATTAGTCATAAGCAAAACAAGCTTCAGCCTCAGAGGGCAGATTGTGAAGGGGAAGGCATAATAAAAAAAGAAAAGGTAAGAACCTTTGATTGGGGTTAAGGAGAGCAAAGAGAAGAGGGTTAAGAGAACAGAGGGAAGCTGTATCAAATGTACAGATCACTAGTGACGAACACATTTCTCCTGTCACCACCCTTTTCTTCTTTGTAAAGAGAGGATCAGAGGGCAGAGAAGAGAAAAATAATAAAAGAATGGAATAAGGGAAATATATAGTTAAATAATTGTGAATGTAAATGGGATGAACCCACTAATAAAGTGGAAGAAGATAACATAATGGAGCAGAAAATAGAATCCCAATAATGATGTTGTTTACAAGAAACATAAGATTCACACAGAGTTAAAATGAGGGGCCGAATTAAAACCTATTGTGCTTCAGATGAACTCAGTTTAGATGGAATATCTCCAAGGAGAAGTAATGTGAAATGAATCTGGAAAGAGAGATTGAAGCCATAATTTGAATAATAATATAATAATAACTAGCATTTTACAGCACTTTAAGGTTTGCAAACCACTTCACACATGTGATCTCATTGGATCCCCACCATAACTGAGAGGTAAGTGCTATTTTTATCCCTATTTTATGGATGAAGAAACTGAGGCTGTGAAACATAGCTGCTAAATGTCTAAGGCAGAATTGGAACTCAGACCTTCCTGACTCCAAGTCTGATGCTCTATGGGGAAGTTTATTTTTGATCTTAGAGGAAATGGGAAACAACTCGAGTTTCTTAAGTGTGAGTGTGAGTGTGTGTGTGTGTGTGTGTGTGTGTGTGTGTGTGAGAGAGAGAGAGAGAGAGAGACAGGGAGAGACAGAGAGAGACAGACAGACAGATAGATAGAATCAGACTTGCGCTTTATGAAATTAACTTTGGCAGATGAATGAGGGATAGATTGGAGGAGATAGGAAGGCCAAATAGGAAGCTATTCTAATAATTCAGATCACAGTGATGAGGACCTGAACTAGGATGGTGACTGTGAATTGAGAGGAGGGGACATATGACAAAGAGGGGATGGAGACAGAAATGACAACATCCAGCACCCACCTGAGTGTGTACAGTCAATGGGAAATTGAGGAGGGCACTGGGGTTGGCAACCTGGGATACTGGAAGGATGGTGGTGTCCTTGACAGTAATGGGAAGGTTTGGGACAGGGTTGACTTTGAGAATTGTATTTGCTGAGGAGAAAAAATAGATGGAGTTCTTGCAAGCTGAGAGCCAGAGAAGGAAAGGAGAAAGGGAGAAAGAAAGGAGGGAGGGAAAGAGGAAGAAAGGAAGAAAGGAAGGAAGGAAGCAAAGGAAATAAGAATTTGTTAGATACAAGCAAAAATTGTTATTTGCACAGTCTTCTACTTGCACACCCAGATCAAATTCCCTCAAGGAATTTAAATTCTAACGAAGAAAGAGTAAGGCCAAAGAAACTAGGGTTTCTTTCCATCTCTGGAGGGGAACACACACACATACACACACTCGCGCGCACGTGCACACACACACAGAATTTGACATAGAAATCCATTCTACTCAAAAGGGAAAGAGGAACAAAGTAGGAGAGAGGAGAGAGAATAAGAGGGAGGGTAGATTCAGGGATTAGTCATAAGTAAAACACATTCAGAGAGACTTGTTTCAAGGGTAGATGGCCAGGACTGATTAATCGGTGAGCATTATTAAGCACCTACTATGTCTCAGGCACTGTGAAAACCAAGACAAAGCTGAAACAATCTCTGCCCTCAAGGAGCTTACAGTCTATCAGGATGGTGAGGAGTCTTAAAATCATGCCTTATGCAGATTACTGAAGAAACTAGGGATGCTCAGCTTGTAGAAGAGAAGGCTTAGGGGGCCACATTATAGTTGTTTTCAAGTATGTAGTAGGTTACAGAGAAGAAGGAAGTAGCTAGGTGGTGAAGTGGATAGAAGGCTGGGCCTGAAATCGGGATGACCTGAGTTCAAATCTGGCCTCAGGCACTTACTAGCTGGGTGATCCTGGGCAAGTCACTTCACCCTGTTTGTTTCAGCTTCCTCATCTGTAAAATGAGCTGGAGAAAGAAATGGTAAACCAGCCCAGAAAACCCAACAGACAGCATGGTCCACGGGGTCATGAAGACTCAGACACAGCTGAAGGACTGAATAACAACAAAGTGAAAAAAGGATTCATTAAAAGTAGCTCCTCCCTCCCCACCCACCCACCCACTCAAACTCGAAGGAATTGCCTGGGAATTGCTGGGAGGCAGATTTCGACTCAGTGTAAAGGGTGACTTCTCTTGATTCGGGCTTTCTAAAAGCAGAGCCTATCCCCTCAGGAGGCAGAAGGTCTTTCCTCAAAAGAAAGTTGGCTCACCACGTGTTAGAAAGTAGAGGGGCTTCTCAAGCAGGTATGGATCAGACCAGCTGGCCTCAGAAGTCCCGTCCACCCCGAGATTCCAAGATGCTGTGATATTTATAACCGAGATCTCCTCTGTAAAGCAGGGGAAGGGATGATGTTAGATCAAAGCGAGGCATCGCGTCTCTCCTGAATGCCATGAACTGGAAGCCATGGAATCAAGACAAAGCTTTGTCAGTTTTTAAGCTGATCCTCCTAAGACAGGAAGCTTAGCTTGAGGGCTGTCTATGATCATAGGAGATTTGGACTGCTGTTAGCTGTGGAAGGGAAAGGTAAGCTGTGTATGGGCTGAGATCATAGGACCTCAGAGCTGGGAGGGCCATTAGAAAAGAATGATGATTCTTTGTATTTATAGAGCACTTCACAAACATTAACCCATTTGATCTTCACAACAGCCCTGGGAAGGAGATGTTACTAGTGTCATTTTACACATGAGGGAACTGAGGCATATAGCAAGTGACTCACTCAGGGTCACACAGCTTGTACGTGTCTGAGGCTGGATTTGAACTCAGGTCTTCCTGACTCCAGGCCCAGAGCTCTATCTACTGGGACACCCAGCTGCCTCTAGGAAATGAAGTGGCAAGACTGGGCAGGCCCTTGGATCATAGAAGGTTAAAACTGGTAACAAAGTGGACTGGGCTACCTCATGAGGCATGAGTTACTCATCACTTGGAGATCTTCAGACAAAGGCTACTGATCAGGAATGTTATAGAAAGCTTTCCTGTTCAGGCATGGAGAAATCACTTCATTCCTCTGGGACCCACAGAATCACGGATACTGAGCCACAAAGGACCTCAGAGGCCATAGATTCAAACCCCTTCTGCAAGGATCATATGGCTCAGTGAAAAGGATCATGGGATTGAAGACTTACACCTGTAAAGGAACTGGGAGAGGTCATCTAGTCTAACCCCCTTTCATTTTCCTCCTTTTAGAGTTAAGGGGTTGTATTAAATGTGCTTTTAGCTCTGAGATTCTGTGATGGTTGAAGTGATTTCAGAGATGATCTCATCTAATCTCCTTATTTTAAAAAAGGAAACTGAGACCCTGAACAGTGAAATCAAGTCACTAGACATTTATGAAGCACTTTTTATGTTCCAAATACAAACAAGAAGAAAGACAATCCCTGGGGGAAGGAGGGGTGGGAATGTTCCAGGGTGAAAAGGTTGGAAAGAGGAAGAACATGACAACGTTAATAGTGACAGAAGAAGAGGTGGGAAAGGTATGAAGGATGACTGCTTTGAGTTCTTTCTCAAAATGGAAGTTACAGAAGTCACTCAGCAGTGGGCGAAGGTGAGAAGGCCATAGGCCCCGAGGGAGCATCCAGTGTGAGAAGGCAACTGAGGCTGACAAGTAGTCCCCTAGCCAGAGCAGAGGCAGTCTTTTTTCCAGGGCACAAAGTATCAGAGACAGACATTTAAACTCAGGTCTTCTGACTCTCAGCATCATGCCCATCCCAACACTGCACTGGCCTCTCTGATCCTGTCCTCCTCTAAATCCAACATCCCATGACTTTCCTTCGTGGAATCCCAGGTTGGCAGAGTTGAACCTCAGCAGTCATCTATGCCTCCCAAGCCTGAGTAAGAATTCTCTCTACCCCATCCCAAGTGAGCATCTAGGCCCTGCTTAAAGGGCTCAGGAGAGGCAGGGGGGTCCCCCACTTCCTGACCCAGCCCATTGGGTGCTCCTTGGGCTAGCCTTGATTGTTAAGAAGTCCTTTTCCCGTTAAACAGAGCAGAAACCCACTCCTCTACACCTGCTCCCCATTGTTCCTGGTTGGGTCCTTTGGGGCCATTTTCCCCTCTGAAGAGAAGACTCCACAATCTCCCACAGTTTCTTTGTTGCATGCTCACACACTCACTCGCACACTCACATATACACACACATACACACACACACACACACACATACACACACACACACACACACACACACACGGCAACACACTCACACACACATACACACACAGAGACTCGAATACACTCACACACAACCATCTTGGAAGACCTGCCCTGTTTTTTGCCAGGGGGTGACATCATATCCCCAGAGGGTTGGAGAGCCTGGCAAACAGCTCAATGTCAGCTCAGACAGAATCCTGGAATACAAGGGCTCCCAGAACAATGCTTAGTTCACTCCGACACAGAGAACTTCATATTTACAGGCATTAGAAACACAGGCCCTTCCTTAGCTGGGAGGAGTCTTTGGATTGTGTCTGGACCTGTGATTTCTATAATGTAAGGAACTATTGGTGTGAAGCTCCCCCTCCCCCTTTCCTGGTTAGTCCATCAAAAAACATTTTTAGGGACAGCTAGGTGGTGAAGCGGGTAGAGCACCAGATCAGGAGTCAGGAAAACCTGAGTTCAAAGGTGGCCTTAGGTACTTCCTAGCTGTGTGACCCTGGATAAGTCACTTCATCCTGTTTGCCTCAGTTTCCTCATCTGTAAAATGATCTGGAGAAGGAAATGACAAACCCCTCCAGTATCTCTGCCAAGAAAACCCCAAATGGGGTCACAAAGAGTCAGACACAACTGAAATGACCAAACAACAGCAGCAACAAAATAAAAAAATACCATGATTAAGCAAGGTTCTAAGAGCTAGAGCTCTGAAGATAAAAATGCAACAGTCCCGGACTTTAAGGAGATTACATTCTACAGGAGAGCTGGACCAGTAAGCAGGAAGACCTGAATTCAAATCCATCCTCACACACTTACTAGCTGTGTGAATCAGGCAAATCACTTCCCCCTGTTTGCCTCAGTTTCCTCATCTGTAAAAGGAGCTGGAGAAGGAAATGACAAACCACTCCAGTGTCTCTGCCCAGAAAACCCCAAATGGGGTCTGACACAACTGCAAATGACTCAGCAACAACAGGGGAAGACAACATGTACGTCAGCTAAGTGTCAATGAAATCACTCCAAGGTTCTGTTCTAGGGAGGAAGGAGGCATCAGCTTTGAGGGGGAGGATCAGGAAAGGCTTTATGTGGAAGGAAGCACTGGAGAGCTGAGGTCTAAATGAAGACAGGAGGGCATGCTAGGCATTCAGGACAGCCTGAGCAAAGACATGGAGGCGGGTGATAAATCATCCTGCCTGGGGAATAAGAGGTAGGCCATTTTGGCTGGACTATACAATGTGTGAAAGGGAGAGCCATGCAGTATTCCTCAAAAGGTTTACTGGGGGCAGAACTATAGCAGCCGGATAGGGGAGGGAAGGGAACAGGCACTGGTTTAGCGCCTGCTCTGTGCCAGGCCCTGTGCTAAACACTTTACAAATATGATCTTGTTTGATACTCACAACAGCCTTGGGAGGTAGGAGCTATTACTATTCCTGTTTTACAGATGGGGACACTGAGGCAGGGAGCTTACCCAGGATCACTCGGTTAGTAAATATCTGAGACTGGATTTGAATTCAGGTCTTCCTGACTACAGGCTCAGCACACTATCCACTGTGCCTCTAGAAAGGAGAGGAAATATTTTTGAGGACCAGCAAGAATGCCAGGTGGGCTGAACTTTAGTGTGGGCAAAGGGGAGCTCTGTATAACAAGGCTAGGAAGGTAGGTTAGAGTCACTTATGCCCCCGGGCAGATCATCTTCGACTTCTGCAGCACTGAGCACATAGTAGGTGCTTCATAAATGTTTATTGAATTGTACTGAATTGGAGTCTTAGAGCAAAGCCTCCTCACTGGACCCCACTGGCACTCAAGGGGGTGAAATCTATGGACCCCTTCTCAGAAAAATGTTTTTAAATGCAGAATAAAACAGGTAAGATTACCAAGGAAGCCAATTCTGTTGAAATAAAGATGTCATTTTTTTTTCCATTCAATTTCACAGACCCCTGAAATCCATCCAGGTGGCCCGGAAGCGAGGGACCTCAGTCTCAGAGAGTTGTCTGAGGCCAGGAGAGAGGAAGGGGCCTGCTTCTTCTTCCAAGTGAACAGACGTGCCCCGGGGCCTCCACTCCCCTGACTTTTATAGGTGAGGAAAAGGAAGTCCAGAGAATAGGTCTGTGACTCACAGTCTTAGAACTTGTAGAGATCATCGAGGCTCAAAATTTTTAAAGAGAAAGTTAAGTTTGTTTTTATGTTTAATTCGGAAAAATAAAATATTATATCAATAAAAAAGATCATCAGCCAAGACTATTTGGTCCAATAAACTGATAACTACAAGTAAGTTTTGGACTCAATACAGGCTTACTTGCTCAGGGTCATATTAATTGACTACTGTGTGCTGGGCACTATGCTAGATCCAGGGAGACTCGAAGGCAGAGAGGAATGAAATGGTCTCCCTCCCCTAAGAGGTCAGTAGCAGCACCAAGGCCAGGATTTGAACCATGGGGATGTCCAAGATTTTGGCTGGGAAAGTGGGGCAGGGTTGCTTCTTTGGTTTGGCATGGTGGTACCATGGAAAGAGAGCTGGATTTGGAGTCAAGGGACCTGGGTTCGAGTCCCGTCTATCTGGCCCTGGGAGTTACTTGACCTTCCAAGATCTGTTTCTGCCTCTAGGAATTGAGGAGTTTGATAAAATTCATCTCTCTTTTTATGGTACCAGGCCAAGTTCTTACAGCTAAGGAAAGGCAGCCTGCCCAGCCCTGGTCTCATAACTGCTTCGGGAGGTAGGTATTATAAGTATCATAATGACATATGAAAAAACTGAGTCTCAGGGCATATGACTGGCTCAGGGTCTCCTAGGTGGGGGGCGGCAGAGCCATCCTGGGACCCTTCCTTCACCTGCTGATCTGCCTTTGAGGATGTACAAATCTGAGGATGAACAGCAGAAAGAATTCCTCTAGCTGGCTCTTTAAGTACTGCCCTTCCTAGGCCTGGTTCTAAGAAGGGTTTTCTCCAGGCAGGACACGCCTGCCTTATCTGGCCAGCTCCACAACCTTGGGGCGGCATCTTGGTTCTTCCACAGGTCCCCTGCTTGGAAGCAGATCACGTCTGGTACTGAGCCCCGCACCCCTGGGCCTCAGTCCCACCCTCCCTCTAATCAATTGAGAAGCACCCAGCCAGCTGAGGAGAGATAGGCCTTGCTAGACTCCAGAGGGGAGGGCCTCCATCCATCCACATCTCAAATGGTAAAAGCCACAGAAAGCGTCTCTATTGCGAACAAAGGTCTCCTTTCCCAACCCCTCCTTTCAACCCCATCAGCTATAATGAAGCCTGGAAAATATGATGAAATTAGAAGGCTCTGGATGTGAGCCTGGGAATGATTCACCTCAACTAAAGCCCCCGCTGGAACCTGATGGCCAAAAGTACCCTGGCCTGGAAGTCCAGAGTCTCAGAGGCTAGACCCGTCTCTGTCACTCACTTGATGTGTGACCTTGGACCAGTCACTTCCCTCTGGGCCTCAATGTCCTCAGCTATTAAAAAAAATTAGTCCGGATGCCTTCTGAGGTTCCTTCTGAGGTTCCCTCCATCCTGCTGGGAGTTGGTAGCCAATGTCTCTTCTAGCCCTCCCAGTGATCGTGGGTGTACATTACTGCTTCCATTCAACAAATGATAATGAAGCGCTTGCTGTATACAGGGCTCCTTAGGACAGCTGGGGCTTAAGGAAAACACTGCCAGCGCCAAAGTCCAAAGAGTGAAATTGGGATTCTGACTTTAGCACTGTTTGAATTCATTTCAATCCAACAAGCATTGATTCAATGTTCTGAGCACTGGGGAGGAACTCACATTCTACTGGGTAAGGGAGAAGGGGAATATTCAACATGTATGAAAATTGAAAAAGAAAAGTTATCAGGGGCAGCCAGATGGCACAATGGACAGAGTTCTGGAGATGGACTTGAGTTCAAATCTGACCTCGGACATTTACTAGCTGTGTGACTCTGGGCAAGTCACTTAACCCTGTTTACCTTAAAAAGAAAAGAAAAAGTATAAACAGTGATTTCAAGAGGGAGAATCTGTTAGTAATGGGGGTGATCCAGGAAGACCTGACCTCTGCTTTGTGATTTTGCACAAGTCGGTCAGGGCAATTCTCTGTGACTCAGTTTTCTCACCTATGAAAGGGGGATAATAATATCTATCCTGCCTACCTCGAGTATTTGGGGAGATGATCAGATGGGCTAACTTCTATTGAACTTTTTCAGGTTCTATATGAATTTCGAGCAATCACTCACCAAGCATTTATGAAGTTTCAACTGTATGCCAGGTACTTTGTTACAAAGTTAAAATGATAAATGATCTTTACTTTTAAAGGAGTCTACATTCCTTCTAATTATATATTAATGTAGGAGGAAGACAGATGTCACAGTGGATAGATCATGGGACCTGGTCTTAGCAAGACCTGAGTTCAAATCCAGCCTCAGGCATTCACTAGCCATGTGAGTCACTGAACCTGTTTACCTCAATTTCCTCACCTGTAAAATGGGGAGCATAATAGTACCTGCCTCCCAGGGTTGTTGTTAAAATTGGGATAACATTTATAAATCACTATATAAAAGAGAGCTCTTATCAGTCATAAGATGATGATGATGTCATAGCGTAGTAGATAGAGTTCTGGGCTTGGGTTCAAATTTGACCTCAGGCACTTACTAGTTGTGTGATCCTGAGCAAATCATTCTCTGGACCTTCATTTGCTTGTCTGTAAAATGGGGGGGTGGGGGGGGTAGGGGGGGATAGGCTGGATAGTCTTCCCAAGCCTGATCCTATGATCGTTTGTTGGAGGATATATGTGTGTGTGTGTGTGTGTGTCTGTGTGTCTGTGTGTATATACATATATATGTGTGTGTATGTGTATATATAATATTAGTCATCAGCATTCCAGTGGCATCGTGATAAAGCGTACAGAGACCTGGAGTCGTGAAGATCAAGTTCAGACCTTGTTGCAGACACTTGTTGGGACACTAGGCGCCCTCTGTGTACCTTAGTTTTCTCATCTATAAAACTGGAGTAATCACAGCCCCTCTCCCAGGGCTGTTGTGAGGGTCCAATGAGATAAGATTGTAAGAAGCACTCAGCACAGCACCCGGCACATAGTAGGCGCTTATTCCCTTCCCCCATCCCTTGTCATGGTGACTCTGTGATCCAATGACCCCCATGTATATAGCCTTGAACAAGAGGCTCAGAGCTTGAAGGGACCTTGGAAGTCAACTGGTCCAGGAAAGAGGTGAGCTGCCCAGAGTCAAACAGGGAGAAGTGGAAAGCCTAGAATTGGAGGCCCGTCTGCCAGCTCCAAATCCAGAGCACCTTCCAATGAGCTACACTGCCTCTTGGGGAGAGATGAGTTCCTGAGTTGGGAGGAGGGAGGAATCTGTTGTTGGGGGAGGACAATCATCGTGGGCTTGAGAGGGTGAGGGGCTCCTGGAGGGTGAGGGACAGTCCCAGCTGGGCAAAGCCCAGAGTCATCACAGCAGAGGAGACCGACTGGGGAAGGGTTCAGCCCCGAAGGACAGAACTGGCTGGGCTGGAAGGCTCCTGCGCAGGCCTCCCAGCGTCAGCCTGGCCCTGCCCAGCTCTCAGCCTCTCATACCCGCACCTCCCCCTTGGAGAGGTGGGTACACTCAGCCAGAAAACCCAGAGGCAGCAAGAGGCACATTTAGAAATCCAGAACAGCAGCCACTCACAAACCACTAATTAACAGAGCAAAACCTAAGAGAGAAATAGAATCAATCTGCTCAGCTTCCTTTAGTCTACATTTGGAGGGATTTAGAGAACAGATGTACAGACTGTCAGAGCCAGGAAGGACCTTAGAACAGAGGATGGCAGAGCTAGAAGGCCCAGAACGTGGAATGTCGGAATGGGGAGGAGCCTTAGAACAGAGGATGGCAAAAGTGGGAGAGGCTTTAGAGCACAGACCAGCAGAGCCGAGAGGGGCCTTAGGATGGCAGACCTTAAGGCATGTTAGCCAAAGAGAGAACCTCAGATTTCATATTGTCCAGCCATCTCATTTCCAGAGAGAAAATGGAACTTTAGAGAGAATGGAGGGGCCCAGCTAATTTGTGGTAGACCTGGGATTTAAAACCTTGTTCTCTTGCCTCCTGGAGCAGTGGGACTTCCCTCCCCCCAGCTGTTTCTCTGCCATTTCAAAACAAATAAATAAATTCTTTTGGTTTAGGAAGTTGGGGTGGGGAGGCTTGTTATTTTAATTTCTCTGAAAGTCATCATCTAGGCTGCCAGATGGCTAGGTCGGCCCAGAGCTTGTACCTTTCAGTTTTGGTTTTTCTTTTACAATCAGTATGTGAGCAGCCATCCCCAGACCTTGGCAGGGTGTCAAATGACTCAAGACATATAGGATGGATGTGGCCACCAAAGCCTGGTGAAGTCCTGGGGGGTAGGGAAGGTTAGAAATGTCTGTTTCTTGATCTACTAGTTCAAGATCTACTGAGGGCCTGAGTGTGTCAAGTTTAAGAGGCTCCCGCCAGGCTCCCTGAATAAAAAAAAAAAGTCATCGAAAATGAAAATAGATCAGGCAGCCCAGAGTTGTGGAAAGACCCCGGGCCTGGCAAGAGACTGGAAACCAAATCTTAGATCTGTCCCTGACCAGCTGTGAGACTTTATTCTTTGAGATTCAACGGCTCCTAAACTGAGAGGCAGAAGCGACCTCGAAAGCCCTAAGTCCTTCATTTTAAAAATGCAGAAATTAGAGACATCCAGGTGCTGCAGGAGATGGAGTACCCACCCTGGAGTTAGGAGGACCTGAGTTCAAATCTGGCCTCAGACACTTACTAACTGTGTGACTCTGGGCAAGTCACTTAACCTTAATTGCCTCCAAAAAAATAAAATGAGAAAATGCTTTGTCCGGGTCACATTTGAAGCTGACTCCAAGTCTAGGACTGTAGCCATTGCCTCTTTGTGTTTCTTCACCTGCAAAGTGAGCTCCAAGGGCCCTCTCAAGTCTACATTCTAAGGCTCCTCCAGTTTCTGACGTTTTAGGCAGCTTGGTGACACAGCAGATAGAATTGTTGGCCTGGAATTTTGGAAGCCTTGAATTCAATTCTGCCTCAGTCACTCCAGTGGGACTCTGGGCAAGGCACACAATCTGCCTTAGCCTCATCTGTAAAATGGATGAAGACTGACCTTTGTAGTGTTTATCCTACAAATGAGGTAAAGGACACAAACCTTAAGGTTCTAAATAAACGGAGCACTTTCTTTTGTCTTGTGTTACTGGGAGTGATGGGCTTGCCTGCCTGCCTTCATCCATCCCCCTTTCCCCACCTCTCTTGACCCATGCCCACCCATCGCATACACACACCTGGGCCACCACCGCCTGACGTCGAGGGAGGGAGGCCTTTTCCTGGTGACACAATGTGCAGAGACGGGGCCTGGAGTCAGGAGCATCTGAGGTCAAATCCAGCCTCAGACACATCCTGGCTGTGGGACCCAGGGAACCTCTCAATACCTCAGACCATTCTAAGTGTCTAAGCTGTAGGACAGATATTATTCCATACTAACAGAGGGAAGCCTCGATGAGAGCTCCCCACACCAGTGAAATCATAGACAAAACAAGGATGTGAGTATGGAGGTGGGGGTGGGGAACCCTGCGCTAGGGATTGTGGCTGTGGAGTTAACAAGTCAGGTCAATAAGCATTTATTAAGCACCTACTATGTGCCAGGCACTGTTCTAATGCTGGAGATACAAAGAAAGGCAAAAACACATTCCCCGCCCTCCAGAGCTCACAGTCTTCCTGGGAGACAACACCCACAGAACTATGTACAAACAAGCTATAGCCAGGGTCAGTGGAAGATGGGGAAACTGAGGTTTGGCAAAGGGAAAAGATGTGCTTGTGGTTACAAAGCTATCAGGGACCAGAGGGGTGATGAGAGCTGGGTCTTACAGGGACAGAGAGATTTAGAGCCAGAAGGAGCTTTGTGACCACCTGCTACACAGGCCTGCCCTCAGGGCATTTCTATTCTGCTGGGGGTGGGGTGGGAAGTAAACATAACTGGTGGGTGGAGAAGGCACTAAGAGCCAGTAGGTGAGGAGTAATATTGTACTATATAGCCATTGTTCCGCTCACAACATCAATCCTAGGGTGTCAGAACTGAAAGGGACCACGGAGGATGTGTTCAATCCTGGCACTCTGGGGAGGAGGAGGAGGAAGAGGAAGAGGAAGAGGAGGAGGAAGAGGAAGAGGAGGAGGCCCTGATCAGGGCACTGATATATTCTCCAAATATACCATTCCAGGGGTTGGGTCAAAAAGGACCCCTTTTCCACTGGTTACTTTGCACCAGAAGCCATGGGAAAGATCAGAACTACTCTCAAACTGGGGCCTGTGGGGCATGGCTCTGTCCTGGATCTTTGCCTGCCCTGCTGTGTCTGACACTGTCAGCCAGGAGCCCCTGGGTCAGGATGCTGCCTCCTGACTGGACCTCTGGAATGCTCCTGTTCCTGCTCCTCCTCCTGCCCTCAGCACTGCTACTCAGCTTCTGCTCTTCCATCACCCATATGTCTCTCTGCTTGCTTACCAAGGGGGTCCTGCAAGTCTCTGTCCTTGGCCTTCTCCTTGTGCTACATCATCTCCCATGAGTCTTATCAGCTCCCACAACTCAAATGTCATATCTAGGCAGATGATGCCAAAATGTGCATATACCGAGCTAATCTCTCTTCTGAGCTTTAGTCCCTCACCCCTAGACTTCACTGAGATATCCCATAGATATCCAAACTCAAATGGTGATACCATGTCCAGCCTGGAACCAGGGGCTCAGCTATTGGTTTATCAAGTAGCAAAGAATCCTGAAAATTGGGGTTCTTCTGGGGGTGGGTCATCTGGGTTTGGGAAAACAAGTCTGGGAAAGGGGGAGAGACAAGGACAAAGCTGGGGAGATGTAGTTTGATGACGCGCTAACCCAGGGTAAGGATCCAGCTGCTCTCCTGACAGGGAAGTCAGCACATATGGGGGTCCATGAGGTCTATATTTAGAGAAATGTGCTTAGCTTAAGCTGTAGGGGACACATGGAAAGAAAGCCAGATTTGAAGTCAGAGGATCAGGGCACTGATGCCTCTCTGGATTTTGCCGGATTGCCCAGCAATAAAATGAAGGGGGTGCTATTGTTGGCCTTGAAGTTTCCACCTAGGTCTAAACCTGGGATCCAGCTCGATGCATTCCTAACCATGCCCTCATCATGCCACATCTAGCCCAGCCGTCCTCTTCACCTTGCCTCTGCTTCGCCCCACCCCCAAACTTGGACTCAGCCTCTGATAGGGGAACTTTCAGCTTCTTTTGCCCAGAGCCATAGCTCCAGGCTGCTTCCCAGCTCTCTGGGCTAGGCTGCCCCAGCTCCCAGATGCTCATCTTGTGTTTGCTTCCTCTGCTACAATGTAAAGTACTCGAGAAAAAGGATTGTATCCTTAGCTCTTAGCAGGGTCTAGCGTGTAGTAGTAATTACTTAATTAATGTTCTTTCTCTTTCTCATCTATCGATGTTTGTCAGCCAGGATAAGGAACCTGCATTTTATCTATCTATCTATCTATCTATCTATCTTCTGTCTGCCCATCCACCCATCCATCCACCCATCCACCCATCCATCCATCCACCTACCCATCCATCACCCACCCATCCACCCATCTACCCATCCATCCAGCCAGCCTTCTGGGCAGGTAGGTAGCACAGGAGATAGAGCACCAGGTGGAGAGAGGAAGACAAGTTCAAATCCAGTCTCAGATCCTTCCTAGCTGTGTGACCCTGGGCAAGTCACTTAACCCTGTTTGTTTCAGTTTCCCCATCTGTAAAATGAGCTGGAGAGGAAATGGCAAAGCACTTTTTTGCCAAGAAAACCTCAAATGGGGTCACAAAGAGTCAGACACAAGTGAAAATGACTAAACAGCTCTCTCTCTTTCCCTCTCCTCCTTTCCCTCTCCCTCTCCTTCTCTCCTTCTCCTCCTCTCCCTCTCCGTCTCCCTCTCCCTCCCTCCCTCTCTCCCTCTCTCCCTCTCTCTCTCTCTCTCTCTCTCTCTCTCTCTCCCTCCTCCCTGCCTCTCTCCCTCTCTCTCTTTCTCTCTCTCTCTCTCTCCCTCCCTCCCTGCCTCTCTCCCTCTCTCTCTCTCTCTCTCTCCACCTTTCCCTCTCCCTCTCCTTCTCTCCTTCTCCTCCTCTCCCTCTCCATTTCCCTCTCCCTCCCTCCCTCCCTCCCTCCCTCTCTCTCTCTCTTTCTCTCTCTCTCCATCTCCATTTGTCTGTCCATCTATCTCTATCATGTCCTCCAAGGTCCCTTCTAGTGCTAACTCTATGACTCTCTGAGCAGAGGTTCATAGGCTCTCTCCTAGAGCTCGATGGTTGGGCTAATAATGTAATTCAACAAGCATGCATTCCTCACCCAGTCTATTTTGTCTCACATTGTACTAGGCCCTGTACAAAGACAAAAAGGAATCTGTCCTTGCCCTCACTGAGCTTTTATTCTCCTGGGAAAAGCAACCCCTGCACAGATTCCCTCATTTTGTTTTCACTAACACACAGACTACGTGCAAAGTCTAAGAGGTGGATTGGGATGGAAGCGCTAGGGCTACGTGAGCAATGCAGTGCAGTTGCTCCCACGGCATGTCTGATTAGAGGCGCCCAGGGAGTGCCATTATGGCTGTAAACCTTGTTATCGGCCCAGCTGAGAGTGAAGTACTGAGGGTGACATTTCTTGTAATTTATTGTATTTCCTGTGTGGCCTTAGATAAATCACTCAACTTTTCTGAGTTTCCATTTGCTGGATGACCCTGTCAGGCTCAATGTCCAGGAACTTTGCATCAGAGACTGGCAGGAGCAGCAAGTCACAGTGCATGGCCCTGCCTTCCCAGCCACATGTGCGGCTGTTCCTGAACCGTTTGCTGGAAGTAGAGGCATCTCTTGGTCTTGGGTCCACAGCAAGCAGAGACCAGGGGGACCTTCCCCCATCCCCTGCTTGCATCGCCCTTCCCGTTTGAGAAGGAGGCAGGAGTGCAGAGGAAGCAGGCAAGAATCCAGTTTATCATACCACCACAGACTCTAGCCTGTGCCCCCCAAAACAAGAAGAGCTCTGATGTCAATAATTATAGCTGATATTCACGTGGCACTTTATGGTTGGCAAAGCACTTTGGGGCTCTTCCTCTTATCTGGTCCTCACTTGAGGACAAGCATTATTTTTGCCTGTCTTGGTAACCCGAGTGCTTAGGACAGTGCCTGGCACATAGGAAACACTTACTGACAGCAACTCAGTGAGGCAGGAGCCATGATGATTATGTTTTACAGAAGCAACAGAATCTTAGAAAGGGTAAGTAGCAGGATTATAGGAGCATGGCTTGGAGGGACCTCAGGGGCCAGCTAGTTCAACCCCTTCATTTTTACAGATGAGGAAACTGAGGCCCAGGAAGGTGTAGGGGCTTGCCCAAGATCACACAGGCAGGCCGCAGAGTTGGGATTTGAACCCAGGGCCCTTCCCTGTTATACCATGACCATGATGGGAGTAGCTTCAAAGCTGAAATGCCATGTGAGAAACAGCTAAAGGAAGCAGCCATAGAGATGGTGAGCAGAGAGAGAATGATTAGATCATCTCTAAGGCTCCTCCCGGGTGGAAAATTCTATGAGCCAGGGTCTATAAACTAGGGATACTTAGACTGAAAAAGACGTGATTTGATATAATGACATATGACGTTATGTACACAATGCGATGACATGACATGATGTGATGACATATGATATACAGTAAGATGACAATGACAAGATATGGTACGATGGCGTGACATATGACATGCTACTATCTACACAATATGGTGGCATGACATGGTGACATATGATATAATAAGATGACGTGTGATGTGATATATGTGTGTGCTTGTTTATGATGTGACAGATGACTTCATGTATCGGAGGTGCTGGCACATGGAAAAGTAATTAGACTTTCCCTCTAGAGCTCCAAGGACAGAATCGATGGGAAAAAGGGAAGCAGACCTGAACTCATCATAAGAGACAACTTCCCAACAATTAGAGGGGCCCAGTAATGGAATGGATTGCCTCGTGAGGTAGTGACTTCCCCATCCCTTGGAAATATTCCGAGGCTTATCAATTGCTGCTCAGAGTTATTGTAGGAAGTGAGGTCAGGTGGCCCTTAGGTCCTTCCACCTGGAATTCAGGGGAAAGCAATATAGTACAGTGCATGACATCTTGGATCTCCCTAGAATCAAGAAACCTGGCTTTGAATCAAGCCTCAGGAAAGATCATGGGGGCAAAGCAAGTCACCTAAGCTCTCATGTCCTCCATTCCTCATTGGTAATATCAGAATAAGTATCTGCATATTCCATAATTTCATAGAGGCAGTTGGGAAGTGCAGTGGATAGAACACTGGGCCTGGAGTCAGGAAGTCCTAAGTTCAAATCCAGTATCAGACACCTGTGTGAACCTGAGCACATCACTTCACCACTGTCTGCCTCGGTTTCCACAACTGTAAAATGAAAATAATAACAGGTTTGACCTCAAAGGTTGCTGTGAAGATCAGAAGGGATATTTGTAAAGTGATTAGCATAGTGCCTGGCATGTAGTAGGTGCACATATAAGGCAGCACAAAGTATGTAACACAGTAAATGCACAGGATGGAGAAGAGACTGGCAGCAGAAAAACCAATTAGGAGACTATCGTAACACCCTTTTTTGGCAGATGAGGGCCTAGGCTTAAGTGGTGACCACGGAAGTGGAGTGAAAGGGACAGATGCTGTGGAGGCAGAGAGTTGGCATGACTTAACAACTGAATGTTTGGGGGTGCAAGAGAGGAAAGATCAGAAGTTCTGACCCTGAGGTTGTAAATTGGGATGAGGAGGAGAGTATCTAGTTCTGCTTTGGAAATGGTGAGATTGGATACCTACGGGACATCTTTGTTGATATACAATAGGCAGGTGGTGACGTGTGATAGGAGTTCAGGAGAGTGACAGAGAGAGAGAAGAGAGAAAAAGATACAGAGACAGAGAGACACACACACAGAGGAAAAAAGGCAAGCAGAGACAGAGGGAAGGGAAAGGAGGGGAAAAGGAGACAGAGAGAGAAAGAGAGAGAGAGGAAGTGGAAGGGAAGGACAGAAAGGAAAGGAGAGAAAGAAGAAAGGGAAGGAGAGAGAGGACGGAAGGAAGGAGAGAAAAAATGGGAAGGTGGGAAGGAGAGAGGAGGAGGGAAGGAGGGAGAGACATACAAAGACAGAGACAGAGGGATAGAGAGAGTTGGGAAGAGAGAGACAGAGACAGAGAGACAGAGGCTGAATATATGGACCTGGGAATCATCTGTGTGGAGATAATAGTGGAGCCCATGGGAGCTGATGAGATCACCAAGGGAAAAATAGTTGTTGTGACAATAGTCTGCCAGTTGGTTGTCCCTAGTCCTGCCTGTCCAATCCATCCTCATACAGCTGCCGAAGCCACTTCCCTAGTGCCTAAGTCTGACCTTGTCCTCCCTCCCATGATGCTTCCCTGGTGCCTCCAGGATGTAACAGACCCTCCTCTGCTTGGCATCTGAAACTCTTGCCAATCTGGCCTCTTCTCCCTTCCACTCTTGTTACACATTACTCACCTCCCAAGTTTGCCCAGACTGGCTTACTTGGCATTCTACATTCATAAGGCCCCATCTCTCATCTCCTGGCCTTTTCACCTACTGTTCTTCTGGCCCTAAGATGGTCATGTGATTTGCCCAAGGTCACACAGTTAGTAAGTGGCAGAACCAGGATTGGAACCCAGCTCCTGTGACTCCAGAACCTCAGCTCTTTCTGCTGTTTAACACTCCCTATGTCATTGAGCTGAGGCCTGAGGGACAGAGGAGAGGACCAATGTGGCATTCTGGGCAAATGTTAAACTAGAAACAAAGGGAGAGACAGTAAAATTATCCAAAATATGTTTGGACAAGTCATCCAGCTTGGCCAGAACTCAGAATATGTGAAAAGAAACAGGGGGACAAAACCACCTATTGAGATGATGGACGACATGGAATAGCAGGCAAAAGAATTTGGACTTCATCTGTTCAGCTAGAGGGAGCCATGGAAGGCTTTGGAGCAGGAGGGTCACCAGGAGTTCTGTGCGCCTTAAGAAGATCATTTTGGGCTGCAGGCCAACACTGAAGAAGTGCATCCACGGCATGTGCCTTCCAGGCCTCCTAAGCCCAAGGGTGTTTTGAGCCAAAGGGATTCCTTGGGTGATCTGGAAAAGCCTTCAAACTCCCAAGAGTAATGACTGTAAATGCATGAAATAAAATACTTAGGATTATCAAAGATGAGTCCAAAAAGATATAATTTTGGGTTCATAATCTAAGTTTAGAGTCCCTGGGTTAGGACTCCCAGCCTGGAGGCTCTCTAAGGTCCCTTCCAGCTCTGTGAGCCTAAGCATAGAGTAGGCACTTTAATTAATGTGTTTGTTCAATGAATGAATGAGCTGTGGAGCCAAAGTGTGCCCATCCGACCAGGGGCTTTTATGTGAAAGAGAGGGAAATGGGGCACCAATCACTCAGCAGTGTTTGCTCCCTGCCAAAAGGAACCATCCTCCAAGAAACAATTTTCAGTTCAGAATATTGCAAATGTCTAGGCACTGCTGGTGGCTGGTGAGTACCTACTATGTGCCAGGCACTATGCTATGTGCCCTTTTTAAAAACAAATATGTAATTTGATTCTCAGAATAACCCTTCGAGGTAAGTGCTATTATTATCTCCATTTTACAGATGAAGAAACTGAGGCAAACAGGATTAAGTGATTTGCCCAGGGTCACCCAGCTACTAAGTGTCTAAGGCCACATTCGAACTCTGGTCTTCCTGACTCCAGGATGGGCAGCTATGGTAGAAGGGAGTCTGGAACCCATGCTGTTGACCAGAAGCAGGCCACAGAATCTCAGATCCGTAGAAACCTACCCATGGGATGTCTTGCACATTTTGACAAAGGTGGGGGGAGAGTAGGTTGGTGCATAGCTCCTGCCTGGAAGGGATGATCGAGGAGCCTTCCAGCTGTGATTCATTGATTCTCTCCCCTTCCTTATCTGGGAGCTCCCAGAAAGGGAAGGGCATGGGTGTGGTGGCAGCCCGGTGGATAGGGCCTAAGGGACTAAGAATGGCTGGCTGGAAAGGACTGTGAGGTCCTCTAGTCCACTCCCCCCTTTTCCAGATGCTCTGGACACAGCATGTCACACTAATGGAATGTTAGAAGGTCTGGGCTGGAAAGGACCACAGAGGTCATGTGATCCAACCCCCCCCCCCTTTTTTTTACAGAGGGTCTGGTCAATAATGAGTGCATATTGCATTTACTATGTGGGGGCCAAGTACAATATTGGGCCCTGAGACAAAGGGAGAAAAGGAATTTACCCGCTATGGGGGAGCCGGCATACACATGAGCACACACAGAATGGATACCTGCTAGATACAAAGTAGCCTTAATAGCTTCAGAGGGGCTAGCAGTGGGCCAGGGGAAGATAAGGCTCTTGTTCTCTAAGGAGGGATGGTGAAAAGAGAGAGCATTCCAGTCCTAGGAAACTCTCCTTGGCAGCTGAGTGGAGGATGGATTGGAGTGAAATGTCACCCACCTAAAAGATCTGGAGTCAGGAAGACCTGAGTTCAAATGTGCCCTCTGATACTTACTAACTAGCTTGTGATCCCAGGCATGTCACTTAATCCTGTGTGCCTCAGTTTCCTCATCTATGAAATGCACTGGAGAAGGAAATGGAAAATCACTCCAGCATCTCTGCCAAGAAAACGCCAAATGGGGTCACAGAGAGTTGGAGACGACTGAATAACACAACAGTACATCTAACCCCTCTGCCTCAGTTTCCTCATCTGAAAGACGGGGATAACAATGGCACCTACCTTAGTACATACCAAGGGTGCTTGGCACACGGTGGGAACTTATTAAGTGCTCCTTGGCTAGCTGAGCGACCCAGTAAGCACGCGGGACTCTCCCCAGGGCTGGTAGCCTCAGTTTTCCTGGGCTGTATTAGCCCCTGCCTCACCGGGTTATTGTGAGGCTCGGATGAGATAATTCGCCCAAAGTCCTTTGCAAACTCTGAAAATGTCAGCTGCTGGCACGATTCAGGGGCCTAGGTAAGGCTGGATTGGGCATCGGTCCCAATCTGGATTACTGTTAGGTGGAGTGGAAGCTTCCATGGGTGGAAGCGTGGAAGGCGTGCAGGCCTCACTAACCCCGAGAGAAATGGAGGACGGACTGGGGGCTACGGGTCGGCTCCCTTAGGGTAGAGGCTGCTGCGGAGCCCCCCACGGGGCTGGGCAGAGATGGGCATGGCCGCGTTGGCGCCTCTCCACGTCCAGAGTACCGTGGCTCATGCAACAGGCCGTCCTTGCAACTTTTCTCCATTCCGGGCCTCTGGAATGCGAGGCTGCCGGGCAAAGCTGGCTTTGCAAAACCCTCCTGGCCCAGGGCTGGGGCTCTATCGGCGGGGGGCTGCCACTCGTGGGGCACTCCCGGCCCCCGCGGGGCCGTGCACGCGCGCCCTTCCCGAGGGAGGGAGGGGGGAGGAGCGGGAGGAGTGCACCCCACCCTCGCCTCCCCGCCCCTCCCCAGGAGCACCCCGAGCCCGCGCCGCGTCCCCTCCCTCTCCCCCCGCCCCACCGAGGCCCCGGCTGCCTGGAAATGTGCAGGGAGCTGTGACGTCACAGAGGGGGCGGGCCCGCGCGGCGGGCACGCCAATGAGGGGGCGCGGGCCGGCCTTCCCTCGCTCGGGATTGGCGGCGGCCGCCCCGCCCGGCCGCGCTCCCCCCTCCCCGCCATGGCGTCAGGCGCCGCTGCAGCCGGAGGTGGGAGCCAGTTGAAGGAGTGAAGTTTTTTCTGCGGCCGCTCGGCTCCGCTCGCCCTCCTGCTCCCACGCCTCGGCCCCGGCGGCGGCGGGCGGATGGCGCTGCGGAGCCCGGCTGCGGGGCTGAGGATGGATGGGGACGCCCGCGAAGGCGGCGGCGGCGGCGGCGGCAAAGACGCGGGCGCAGAGGACTACGAGAACCTGCCCACCAGCGCCTCTCTGTCCACGCACATGACAGCTGGGGCCATGGCCGGGATCCTGGAGCACTCAGTCATGTACCCCGTGGACTGCGTGAAGGTGAGGCTCCGCGAGCACGCGTGGGCCCCCGGGGACACCCCTCCCCCCCCGTACGAGCCTGCCGGTGCTGCGAGCCGGCGTGCGCGCGCCACTGCTGCGGGGGGTGCCCAGTGCCGAGGGCGCCCCTGCCCGGTCACGTTCCACCCCGGGGACCTTCCATCCCGGGGGCGCCCCTGCCCGGCCACGGTCCACCCCGGGGACCTTCCATCCCGGGGGGCGTTCCACTCGGGGAGCGGGGAGGAGCGTGCAGGGCCGCCGCCGGGCTGGCTGTGCCCTGCTCCCCGCCCCTTGGAGCCGGGGATGGCGCGCGCCATCGGAGCCCTCTTCCTTGTCCTGGGAGGGCTCGGCCCGCCCCCTCCTCCTGCTCGTCCTCGCCCCCTAGCCCCGCAGCGAGTACATTTCTCCCAGAGTGGGTGTGTGCTTTTTGGGGGGAGGGGGAACAGACTATTACACTGGAGCACGGGTCGCTGCCCTCTGCTTGAGTTTCTGCGCTCAGCAACACCCCCCCCCCTTAACCCCCTCTCTACGAGGGTGCCCCTGGGCAGAGACCATGCACAGGAGAAACTTGCATCCGCTGCCCCTTCCTTCTCCGTCCATCCAGCCGGCAGGCTCCGTCTGCCCGGGAGAAAGGGGACCGGCTGCCCCAGCTTATTTTTCGTTGGTTTGCAGGGGGTGGGTGCCCTGGCTCTGAGCTGGCGAGGGCAGCCTCTTCCTGGACGTGGCAGCTGCCGTCTCCCTGGGTGGACTCGGGTCCCTTCCCCCCCTCCAGTGCCGAAGACCCCGAGGCAGGCATTCCCGGGATAGTGAAGCTGATAGGGCGGGTGCCAGATTCCAGGTGGAGGACAGAAAAACTGCCGGATTCCGCTCCCTCCGGGGGAAGAAGGGACCTGGGAGAGTGGTAGTTTTTCTTCCCCCGTATCATTTAAACACCCACGTGGAGAAAGTGGGGCCCGGAAGGGTTGCCTGTTGAGAGTTCCGGGGCAAGCCGTGGATGGGGGTCAGGATCAGAGATCTAGCTAGTGCTGGTCCTGCCGTTAACCAGTTGGGCCCTAGCTTAGCTGTGTGACCTTGGGCAAGTCACTGCGCTGGCCTTTAACATTCTCCCTCCACCCCCATCCAGATGAGGGAAGAATGGAGTAGATGGTCTTTGAGTCCTCATCCAGTTAGACCCTAGAACCGAAAGGGACCTCAGAGGTCATGGAGTCCAACTTTCTTATCTTACAGGGGAGGAGGAGACTGAGGACCAGGGAGCTTAAGTCACTTGTCCAAAGTCACATAGCTTTGTGGACTCCACAGTCCTCCTGTTCCTTCTCCTGTATCATGCTGCCTACAGGGCACCTGGGGTGGCTAAGAGTTTAGCTACAATATGGTCCCTGCCTGGTTGGGTGTGCAGGGCTCTGTATGGATAAGACATTGGTGAGCTCATGCTTCTTCGTATTGTAGATTACATATACTCATTGTGGGCAGGAAGTTTTATTTCTTTCTGTCTTGGGTACCTGACATATAGTAGGTGCTTAATAAATGGTGGTTGAATTGATGTGAGCTCCTGGGGTTTCTCGCTATTGGGCTGCCCCCAGAGCATTCCCAGCAGAGCATTTCTGGCCCGGACAGCAAGGCTGATGCCCAGTTAACGCTGTATCTCCCCAGTGTCCACCAGCACAGTTGGGTACAATGAGGGCTTTGGCCCTGAGGGTTGCATGAAGCCCTATCTATGATCTGCTGATACTCAGGCTTGGGGCAGGACCTGACACATGGTAGGTAATAATTCATAAATGCATTGATTGAGGGCAGATTTTTCTCACCTCTGCCCACTGATAAAGTCAGGGCCACAGGAGGAAGTCAGAGACCGGTCCTGCCTGCTGAGTGTTTGCTGGTGGTGTCTGGAAAATAGAGTGGCATTCACTGGAGAGAGGCAGTGTGGTCCCAGCCTGGCCTTTGGCAAGGGTTTTTGTCCACAAGGATCATAGGGCTACAGATGGAAGGAACCTTAAGCCAGCCTCATCATATTACAGATGAGGAAACCAGGAGACTTGCCCTGGGTCACTAAGTGAAAGAGCTGAGATTGCTAGTCTGTCCCCTAGACAAAAGTTCTCCCCTGCAGCTGGGTCTACCTCCAGCCTTCCGCCTAGTCTAGAGCTCCCTGGTCCAGCTGAGGCTCTAGCCTGTCCCCTGGTCCAGGGCTCCCCCCTCCAGCTGAATCTCTAGCCTGTCCCCTAGTCCAGGGCTCCCTGCCTCCGGCTGAGTCTCTAGCCTGTCCCCTAGTCCAGGGCTCCCTGCCTCCAGATGAGTCTCTAGCTTGTCCCCTGGTCCAGGGCTTCCCGGTCCAGCTGAGTCTCTAGCCTGTCCCCTGGTCCAGGGCTCCCCCCTCCAGCTGAGTCTCTAGCTTGTCCCCTGGTCCAGGGCTCCCTGCTCCAGCTGAATCTCTAGCCCATCCCCTGGTCCAGGACTCCCCCTTCCAGCTGAGGCTGTAGCCTGTCCCCTAGTCCAGGGCTCTGTCCTGCAGCTCCTGGCCTCATTCAGTTGCCGAGGATACAATTTGCCCTCCTTCCACTTGTTTCCCACCAATCTGTCTCTTAGAGAGAAGAGCACTTCCCTGTCTTAGGTGCCAAGGTGTCCTGAGCACGTAGGACATTATAATTGGGGGTGGGGGGAGGAGCAGAGATCTAAGACTTAGAAGACCTTGGTTCCAGTCTCACTCTGTCAGTTAATTGGCCTTGTGACCTTGCGGGGGAAGGGATAATAGTATCACCTCTTTGATGCTTGATTTTTTCATCTCTAAAATGGGGATGAAATTTCTGTACCATCTATTCCCAAGGGGTGATGTGCTAACAGAGGAGGCTGGCAGGAATAGCCTGTTGTAAAGATCTATGCAAAAAAAAAATCTTTTTTTTGAACTGCAAGTGAGATCATGCCTGCCAGGTCCTTGGCCTATCTCCCCAGGAACTGTAGAATACCAAGTGGCCCTCCTGTAGGAAGCAGTCCATCCATCAGTGAGAACAGAGCTCGCCACCTTGGAGGCCATGCTCCCAGGTACTTGGATAAAGGCTGGGGGGAAACACCCGAGCCCAGGGTGGTTATCTGAGTACGCCTCAGACCTGGAGCCCATGCGGAGCTGGCCAGGAGCCCCATCCTCCATGGCTTTGGCAGCCTGATGCCTCTGTCTAGTCACTGCAGATAAGTGTCTCCACGTCTCTGGGGTGACTTTGGCTTCTAGTCTTTAACAAACAAACAAACACACTTACAATTTGTAGGATCTTTTTCGGGGAAAACCCTACCACGTGTGACATCTGGTCTGCCTTCCTTCTGTTTTTGGGTCTCACCTGGTTCTTCTTGATTTGGGTGCCTCTAATAGCTTATAGTAAGCATCGCTATATTTGTATCCAGTTGTTAACTGTGCTTTTCAGAGGATTCTCTGCAGATGTTTTCAAGACCTGGGAATGGAGGGCACCTTCCTTGAAGGAACAGTGGACCCTGGGAGTCCAGGAGACTTGGGTTCTAATTCTGGCTTTGCCCTTATCCCAGGCAGGGCCAGACCCCTCTTCTCTTGTGAAATGAGCATGTAAGACAGTAGATGATGATGTTTTACAAAAATTATCTCATTGTATTGTCACATAAATCCTGGGAGGCAGATTGTTGCTACTTTGATCCCAGTTTTAGAGATCAGAAAACTGAGTCTCAAAGAGGGGTCGAGGCCTGCCCAAGGTCACTCAGCTGCTGAGGGCCTGAGGGGAGACTCTGGTCTCTGCCTCCCTGCCTGCAAGCTGAGGGCTCTCCCCTCCTGCCCCCTACAGCACAGCCGATGATTCGGCTCCTCGAACCTGGAGCCTTTCCTTTCAGCCTCAGCATCTGTTTCCCTGTGCCACCCACTTCCCTGACTGTCTGCCCCTGGATTTCAGAATCGAGAGGTAGTGCGGTCTGGAGCTTGGGCTTGAGGAGACCACTGAGACTTGATAGCTTTGTGACCACGGGGAAATCACTTCCTCTCTGAGCCTCAGTTTCCTCGTTTTTACAGTATGGGGGTTATGCTGAATGACCTGAGAGGGCCCCTTTAGTGCTGAATCTGTCTGATCTTAAAAGACATGGGTTCTGTTCTGGCCTCAGTCACTTTCTGTCTAGGTGACCATGGTCACAGTTCTCTGAGCCTCAACTCCCTCATCTGTAAGTGGGGACAAATGCCATGTCTGCTCAGAGGGTTATGAGGATCAGATGAGGTAAGTGGAGACAAAGTGCTCCATAGAATGTGACCTGTTATTATTGGGTGGCTGGCCCAGGGGCCTAGGCAGCGTCCCCTTAGAGCAGGAGCTGAATTCATTGTCTCCGTCCTCTCCTCCAGGCCCTCAGCTTGAGTTGAGGCCCTCCCTCTCCCCAGTGCCAGGCTTGGGCCAGGGGTCGGGAGGCATCTTTAGGTGTTGTCCAGGGTTCTTCTGGGCCGAAGGGTGTCAGTTGGGACTGGCGGACTCTGCTGTTCCAAGTCAGGAGTGCGGAGGGAGAGTGGAGCCAGAATGCCAGGTGGGTGGAGAAGGAAATTCCAACCAGATTAGGCGAGGCATACAGAGCCTGTGCTGGTCCCTGAAGCAGCGGCAGCAGCAGTGACAGCAGCAGAGAGAGGGGCAAAAGGAATCTTCCAGGATAGAGGTCTCCTTTTTCTTCCTCCTACCCCAGGCTCCCATCAGGAGTGAGAGGGACAGGCTGAAGAGGCCTCCCACCTGCCTCTCCAAACCACGGGGACTTAATAAGTTTCAGTGCAGAGAAAACTGAAGTTTAGGAGTTAGAAGACCTGGCTAGGAATTCCAGCTTCTTCCCCTGTACCCCATGGGCCCTTACCCTTGCCTGGGTCTCAGTTTCCCTATCTGTAAAATGAGAGGGTTGGATTAGATAGCCTTTTGGTTCTGCAGCCTATGGCCCTGGCCAAATTCCTACCCTTGTCTGGGTCTCAGTTTCCTGGTTTGCAAAATGAGGGGGTTGGACTCAGTGACCCCAGAGGCCCTTTCTACCTTCAGATGCCATGAATTCATCTCCTCTGCTGAATGGCAGGACTGTATGTCTTTTTCTCTCGGGATTTGGAATTGTAGGGTGCTTTGGAGGGGTGTGGCCATTAGGATTATGAGGAGCGCTGCTGCTTGCAGTAGCAGAGGGGACAGAATTCTGCAGGTGGGGTCAGGAAGACCTAGGTTGGAATCCCGCCTTGGATGCTACTAATGGTACTTTGGGTAAGTCATTTTCACCTTTAAGGAGCCTCTTTCCTCCTTTGGAAAATATTGTAGTATCTGTTCTTCCCCCCTACCCCCCACCCTGGTTTGTGAGGCTAGTGAGGATCATAGCTAGAAAGGACCATAGAAATATTTAGTCCCCCAAGCGCCCCTTCTTCCCACGATTGCACTGATGAAGAAACCAAGGCTTAGGGAGGGGGAAAACAGACTTGGCCAAGGCACTTTGGTAATTCCCTCTGGAACCAAGTGCCAGAGGTGTGGAATTTGAATTTATGTCCTCTCACCTCATCTGCTGCCTCTGGAGGCAATGCCCATAATAACGTAAAGCTTTCAGCCTCCTTCTGTTCCTTCCGGGTTTTTTCTGCCCCTGTAAAGAAAAAGGATGGTAGGAACCAGGCCCCATGTTTCCAATCTTGGAGCAAAATTATTCTGTTCTTCCCCCCATCCCAGTCTGTTTTCTCTTCCTTTTTACCCCCAAATCAGAAAGTCACGGAATCTCAGAGACAGAAGAGATCTTACCATGATTATCAAGTCCGTTCCCCTCATTTTACAAGAGGAGAAACTGAGGCCCAAAGAGTTCATATCAGGGTTATAACCCATTGGTTCTGGGAGGATGGTTGGTCACCTGATCCGATCCCCTCCAGCTGTGAAGTCAGTTTGCCATGTTACAGCTAACAGCCAGGATGTTACTGCTAACAGCTAGAACAAGCACCCAGGTCTCCCGGTTCTCAGTACAACAACATTCCTTTCCATTATTGATGCCGTGAGGAGTGTGGCTTCCTGGTGCGGTGATTGAGGGCTACCTTTTCTGTAACTGATTTCGGATCACTTGCCTCCCTTCTGTCACAGGACCAGAGGGACCAGAGACTAGAGTAGGAAGGGGCCCCTTTGTTTTGTGGTCCTGTTTATTCTTGCCATCCTGTTTGTGGCAGTGGAAAGATCCGAGACTTGGAGAGGAGGCAGAAAACTTTCCGGTCGGCTCTTTTGTTACTTGGGGTGTCTCTGAGATCGCACAATTCAGAGCATCTTGTCTTAGCTGCCCTCATTTGACTGATGAGGGGTGGGAGTGACTTGGCCAAGGTCACACAACTAGTTTTGACTCTAAATCCAGGGATGGAGAAGGCAAGGGGGAGCTGGGAGCAGGGGCCAGAATTTAACCGTGACTCAGCTGGTCCAAAAGGAAACAGGCTCTGGGATGAACAGGGAGGATTTTCTGGGATCAGGTTGTTTGTCTGGGAACCTTATGGCCCAGGAGAAGTAATGGCGCTGTGATGGTAAGTCAGTACAATGTGTGCCGAAGGAGTGGGGAAGGAAGGCTGGTGTGTAAATAGACCGTGTGTGTGTGTGTGTGTGTGTGTGTGTGTGTGTGTGTGTGTGTGTGTGTGTCTGTCTGTGTTCATAACCTTCCTCAGGCCCCATACCGAATTCTTAAGGCTCTTGGTGAATCTTGGATTTGAGTCAGATAACAAATCACTTAGGACCATAGCCTGATGTTCAGAAAACGAGATTTGTCGTTTTGCTTTTAGGACAGGCAGTAGTGGTTAGGGGGCTGGGCTTAGGAAGATCACACTGTCCATGTGAGCCTGGGCAAGCTCTTTGTGCCTAGGGAGCTTAGACTAGTTGGTTGCAGAGGAGGTGCTACCTGCACCCATAGAAGGAGTTTCCTTACCTGGAAGTTCCTGATGCTTGTGAAGTTGACAGAATCCTCGATGAACCTTCCCCAGTTATGCCCAATCCAGCTACTTTAGTCTGAGAGTACAGTGTTCTGCCCCCATGGTTCCACCCCTCTCTGCCGGGAAAAGGGAGGCCTATAGTTTCCTCATCTGTTTTCTGGACCTAATAATGGTTATTCCTTGGGGTACAGCTGATTGAGGTAATTGTATGCCTGCCTCTCCAGAGGACACCACTCCCTTCATTCCGCCTCAGTCCGGACCAGCCTTCCAATCACGCCTTATACTCCTCGCTAAACAGCGCCGGGGCCATTCAGTCCACATCCCTCACTTGGTTTGGTCAATTTCCCAGTTGGTGCTCACTCTGTTTGCAGTTCTTGGCAACCTCCCCCCCACCCAAATAAGCACATATGTAAGTGCTGCTACCCCCCTCAGAGCGTAAGCTCCTAGAGGGCAGGAACTGATTCATTGTTTTGTCTTTGCGTCTGAGCCGCCTAACACTGTGCCTGGCGCATAGTAGGTGATTAATAAATGCTTGTCGATTGGTTTATTTTTCTCTGACTTCCTTGGGATATATGTGTGTATACATATGTATCTCCATACATACACATATGTATACATAGTTTCAGTATCTCGAAAGAAACGTGAGAAGCCCAAATTTAGAGCTATCGCCCCTCCCAGTGTTCATAGTGACTGTTTGTGCCTGACCTGTGGTGCAGCCTTTGGAGCCATACTGGTCTGATCAGACAGCTGGACTCACAGTACCCTGACCCTGATGTAGCCATGTTCTTCTGGTCCTCTTGGATTACCAAGGACAACAGCAGCCAGTATACGTAGCCCCGTAGACGTGTCTATATATAAATACACGTATGTGTGTATATGCACGCTCACACGTCTGTATGTCTTCTGTCTATTTATCTGTCTATGTCTCTCTCTCCAGTAGTGGAATTGCTGGGTCAGAGCCAACTTTTCTCATTTTCCCAAAGAGGCAGCTGAGGCCCGGAAGGGTGAGGTTTGCAACCACCAGTAATAGGCTTGCTGACCCCAGCGCTAATGACTCTAGTCTCTCCAGCCCAGGGTCTCCATGTGCAGCCCAGAGGGACCCCTGTGTGGGTGTTAGGTGAGCTCGCTAGGCCTGTCTCTTTCCCCATCCCCCTCCTGTGCTCAGGGGATTAGCCAGGCTGCCTCCTTCTGGAGGAGGAATGCCAGAGCAGCTGGGCCTGGCCGATGTCCCCAGGTTTTAATGAGGAGGCTTCCTGTGGCTGGAGTCTGCCTCCCTCTCAGGACTCCGGTGGGGGAAGTGGGGCTCTGACTCTTTGACTTAGCACCCCCAAACCTTAGGCCCTCAGGGTTGAAAAGAACCTTAGGGGTCATGTGATCCAACCACCCTGTCTCTTCTTGGATACCTCCAGTGACGGGGAGCTCATTACTCTACTCCTTCCTCTGTTGTGCATCAGCCTTAGGGAGGCCTTGTAGCTCCTTCTCTCCTGTAAGTATAAAAACAATCTAACACCTGATTAATAATGGTAGAATAATACAGTGTTCTGAAGTTTGGTGTCCCACAACCACCCTGGGAGGTGATTACTACAAGTGGTATTGTCTCCGTTTTATAGATGAGGAAACTGAGGAGCATAGAGGAAGCGTGACTGAGCCTGGGGCACACAGCTAGTCAGTGGCTGGCACACAGAAGGCGATTAATAAATGCTTGCTGATTAATGGTAAGTGCCATCGCCAGTCTGTCCCAATTCCCACCGCCCAGGGCGCTCTCCACTGAGCCACACTCTCCTCTAGCCAAGTGTCTCTGTCCTGGCCTGGCTCTGCCCAACAGAGAGGTGGCAGAAAAGTCGCTCCTTCTCCTTGTCTGAGATGGGGGGATGGGAGGACCCGGGAGGGGGCCAGTGTGCCTTTACTCCTCAGTGAGGATTTATTAAGTACCTACTGTGTACCTTGCCTTGGACTAGGTGCTGGGGATACTTGACAAACTGAAGTAGTCTCTTCCCTCGGGAGCTTGCGGATCTATTAAATTGCAGTCTTTTCCATGTGTGAACAACATATAAAGTAGTGAGGAAACTTCTCTTCCCAGGAGTTGTCTGGGGGCTCTGAGAGGTTAAAAATGACTTGGCCAGGGTCACAGGCAGGATGTGTCAGAGGCTGGACTTGAACCCAGACCTTCCTGAGATCAGCTTCCATAGGAAATAGAACTAGGTCCTGAGGAGGCAGAATGAGCCCCATGAAGTGGTCAGATTATTTAGATTTCATATGTACATAGTGCTGTGGGAAGGCAGATGGGTTGAGGTGGAGGGACTAGCAACTGGAGCAATCAGGAAAAACTCATGTGGGGAGAGAGCTGAGCCTTAGAGGGAGTCAGAAATTTCAGGGGATGTAGGTGAAAGAGAATGTTTTAGGGATGGGGCATAGCTTATGCAAAAGTATGAGGGCTGGAAAAGGACTATTTTCTATGAGGAATTATCACAGACTTATGTGGCTGGAATATGTGCATGAAGGTGTGGTGTGTAATAAGCCTGGAAAAGTTAGCTGGAAGCAGATTAAGGACTTGAAATTCCAAAAAAGAGTTTGTAATTGATCTTGGGAGCCAGAGGAGTGAATCCATGGGGGCAGGGAGAATGTGGTGGCCAGCATTGGACTTTAGAAATATGAGTTTGTGTGGAGGGTGGATGGGAGAAGGGGCAACCTGAAGTTCCATTTCCCTCTGAGATTCTGTAGCCTGCCTAAGGTCACATATCCAGCGTCAGTCAAGACTTGAACCCAAGTCTCCTGACTTCCTAGTGCAGTGGCCTCTTTGGCTTCTTGATGGAACCACAGGGTGGGATTTCCTCTGCCTGGCCCTTGTCACTGAAAAATAATGAATTTTTTATTTTTTTTAATAGCCCTTCCCATCCCTCGCCAGCTAGCCATCCATTGTAAAGAAAGACTCAAGGAAGCATTTTGTTAAAACCAATTGATATCCATTGAGTCTGACAATCAGTATATGCAGTATTCTACACCCAGAGTTCTCCTGGGCAGAGAAGGGAGGGGGGATGCTTTCAAGAGAGAGAGACAGACAGACAGGAGAGAGACTCAAGCATGAGTGTGTGTGTGTGTGTGTGTGTGTGTGTGTGTGTGTGTGTGTGTGTGTGTGTGAAGTAGTAATAATGAAAAGGGAACAGCTCAAAAGAGACCTTGGCAATTGAAACCTACTTATCAGGTTGGCCAAATGTTGCCTCTTTTTTCCTAAGTACTTAGGGGAAAAGCGATCACTGGCCCCTAGGCTGGGGCAGGCGCAGCTGAGCCGTGCCTCTCTGGGGCTGCTCGGGCTCTTCACAGGTACAGTGTGAAGTACTGGACAGATCAGTGGTCCAGGACCTGGGCCCCTTGTGCCATTGATTGGCTCTGTGCTCTTGGCCAAGTATGGTTTTCTTTTTTTATTCTCTGAGCCTTAACTACCTCCCTCTTAAGGCTGGTACTGTATCAGTCAATCAGTAAGCATTCATTAAAGACCTATTTTGTGCAAGGCACAGTGCTAGGCACTGGGGAAACAGAAAAATTGAAGCAGTTCCAGCCCTTGGAGGTTACAGATCTTTGAGGACTCTTCTAGATGTAATAGCCCATGTTGATAAAATTTTATGTACAAACATTAGGTGATTGCAAATGCAGCCTCAGATACTTACTGTCTGACCCTGTATAAGTCCTTTAACCTCTCTTTGCCTCAGTTTCCTCAGTCATCAAATGAGGGTAGTAATAGAACTTCTTAGGATTGTTGTGAGGATCCAATGGGATCATATTTACAAAGGGCTTAGCACAGTATATAACACATAGTAGGTGCTTAATAAATGCTCATTCCTTTCCCATACAAGATAGAATAATAAAATTCCCCCTCTCAGGGGAGATCATAGACTCTACCTTTTCTTTCAAGTGCAGAAATCTCCTCTCCAGAATTCTCACTGGGTGTTTAGTCTCTTAGCCTGTGGGACGGAGCGGGGTGAGGACAATACATTTTCTTTGCTCTTTTTGGGGTTCATCTCAGACCGTATTATACAACATTCGGTTTTGTTTTTATTTTTGTATTTTAAAACAAATTGGTATAAAATGGGGACAGGGAGGTGGGCACGTGCATTTATATAGCGCCTACTATGTGCCAGGCCCAGGAGGCAGGGGTGGTTATTGTCATTGTTGGTGTCCTTATTACCATTTTACAGATGAGGAAACTGAGGCAAAAAGAGGTGAAGTGACTTGCTCAAGGCACACAGCTGGGTCACATTTGAACTCGGGGCTCCCTGACTCCAGGCCTGGTGCTGTATCCACTGGGCCACCAAGATGCCTAATAGTGAACCACACACCCCGGTTTCCCCATCTGTAAAGAGGGGCGTTGGAATTGGTGATTTCTTGGATCCATTCCAGCTTTAAGTAAATCTGTGAACCTGTGACCTCCCGGGCTGGTTATTATAAAAGCCAAAGCTTCTCAAGGGCCGTGACTAGATGTCTCAGTGTTGGCAGCACATAGTAGGTACATGATAAATGCTCCTGAGATTGAATTGCTCTAGAATTGTGAGTTGCTTTCATAAAGCCAGCTGTCGGGTTGGCCAAACAAATATGGTCATTATCTCTCCACACTTGTTTTTTCCTCTCTTTCCTGATAAAAAGCTTATTCATGGAGAGCCATAATTAGAACTCATGGTGTCAGCTTCCAGGCGTGGGTCTTTGCCATGCTGCCTGTCCCCTCTGCCACAAACTGGGGGTGGTGCTTCTGAACCAGACCTTTTGGGGCCTTCGATGACATTGCCTCTGCCGCCAGCCTCGTCTGAAACCGAGCTGACAGATTAGCCTCTGAAGTGGAGAGCTGCCTCCTGCGGTGGTGGCCTCCCCTTTTAAAATGGGACGTGAACGAGAGTGGTCTTGCTCGGAGACACCGGCCGAGGTCCTTATCTTTGACCGCCTTCATTTTTGCTTGTGTATCTGTGTGCTTAGCGAGTAATAGGTGCTCATTAAATACTTGTTGGCAGTTTGAATCACCCAGGAGAAGGTCTCAGGGCCTATTGTGGATATTTGCCTAGAAGCCATTTAAGTCATAGCTAAAAGAGACCTCTTGGAGGCTGTTTAGTCTGAACCCCCATTTTACAGATGAGCAAATGGAGGCCCAGACATTAGATGAGACTTGCCCAAAGTTGCAAAGGTACTAAGAGCAAAGATTTGAACCCAGGCCAGCCAATTTCCCCTATGCTGGGGAAATGTTCCTCCAAGCTCTTCTGTCTACCTCTGGCTACCCAACTGTCCACCCTGTACCACCCACACTTAGGTGCGATGAGGGTCTCAACCTGGCAGGAGGCAGTTAGAGTCTATTATGTATGTACAACAGGATAATACCAGCTATTGTGGATTCAGATGGCACAAGACAGCCAGGCCATGGAGGAGTTTACAGTCACTTGGAGGGAATAAAACAGAGGCATAAATAGCTATGTTGTATGCATAAGCTGTAAAACAAGATCCTCAAAAGGAGAGACTTGGGTGGGGGAAATCAGGGAAGGCTTCATGGAAGTGGGGACACTTTGGGTTAATCATTAAGTACCCGTGTGTCAGGTACTGTGCTTAGGGCTAGAGAAGGTGACGATTGAAATAATGCCTACTTTGTAATGGGGAAACAGTAAGTTCATATGTAAGTATAAGCGGAATGAATATGAAATAAATATTAGGAAGGGAGTGTAGGTCAGGAAAGACTTCATACAGAAGACAGTGCTTAGGCTTTGTCTTGAAGGAAGTAAGGGATTCTATGAGGCAGCGGTGAGGAGGGGAGGGCATTCAAGGTATGAGAAGCGGGGAGCCGGATGCAAAGGCATGGTGGTGGGAGATGAGAGGATGGAACAGAGAAAAGGCCAATTTGATCAGACCTTAGAACAGGCAAGAGAGTTACATACAATGAGGCTGGTAAGACAGATGGTAAAGGACTTCAAGAGCCAGACAGAGGAGTTTATATATTCTCTTAGAGGCAAGAGGGAGAGAAATACTGAGGCTTACTGAGTTGGAGGGAGGGTGGGGTCAGATGTTTGCTAAAAGAGAATCACTTTGGGAGCTATGTGGTAGATAAACTGGAGTTGAGAGAGATCTGAGTTGGGGAAGCAAATGACTTCATATTTTTATTTTATTTTTCCTCAATTATGTGTAAAAACAATTTTAAACATTTTTTTAAATTTTCAGTTCCAAATTATCTACTTCCTGCTCTCCTTTCCCTCCTGGAGAAGAAAAGCAATTTGCTATAGATTATACTTGTGTAGTCAGGCAAATAATTTCCATATTAGCCATGTCGCATAAGAAAACAGACTAAAAAACCAAGAAAAATGTTTAAAAAGTCTGCTTTGATCTACACTCAGTTCTTTTTCTGGAGGTGGACATGTGTTCAGAATTGTCTTGTATCATTGTATTGCTGAGAATAGCTAAGTCTTTCACAGTTGATCATCATTACAATGTTGCTGTTCCTGTGTACAATGTTCTGTTCTGCTCACTTCACTTTGGATCAGTTCATATAAGTCTTCCCAGGTTTTTCTGAGAGCATCTTACTCATCATTTCTTATAGTGCGGTAGTATTTCACCACAATTAGAGAGTACAACTTGTTCAGCCATCCCCCAATGGATGAGCATCCTCTCAATTTCCAGTGAGCTCCTATATTTTTGTATGTGGGAGAGACAAATGAGGAGGCCATTGCAGTAGTCTGGGCCCAGGTAACTGCTCTGAGAGGGGCGAGATGGCTCAGATGTAGGAGACACTGTGGAGGTCCAAGGATTTGGCCACCAATGGGGTATGTCTGGTGAGAGAGAATGTTGAGTCCTGGAAAATGATGAGATTTTGAAACTGATTATAGGGGAAGATGATGATGCATTTGACAGAAAGAAGGAAGTTTGGAAGAGGGGGCAGGGTTGGGGGGAAGGTGCTGAGTTCTGTTTTGGACATTTTGAGGTCGAGGTACCTATGGGACATGCAGGAGGAAATATGCAGTAGGCATTTAGTGACTGGGGCAGGATGGTTTGGACTGGGAATCATTTGCATAGAGATGATCAGTAAACCCATGGCAGCTGATATAGGTGCTCGGAGAGGGAAAGGAAAGATTTTGCTGGGCAGGCCCAGAGACCTGGAGATGATAATGGGCTGTGGGAGATGAGAGAGTGCTGAGGGCTGCATTTTGGCTGGAGTACAGAGGGAGGAACAGCCAGGGGGGTGGGAGCAGCAGACAGTCCCCCATTTGGATGACCATAGACAAATGCCTTCCTCTCTCTGGGCTCAGTTTCCTCTTCTGTAAGATGAAAAAGTTAGATTATTTCCAAGGTCCCTCCCAGATTGAGGTGGCACTTTCTACTTCATGGACATCCTGCCCACAGGCATGCCAATCACGGCCTCTCTCCTTGTTTGCCAAGATTAGTCACTGTGGGAGAGCACGTGGGCTGCCATGAATTGCCTTAAAAATGCAAACACAGGAGCCCCTTTCCTTTTACCCCCTCCCCTCCTCCTTCCATCCTCTCTCTCTCTCTCTCTCCCTCCTTTCTCCCTCTCTCTTTCCTTCCCCCTTCCTGTCCTTCTTCCTCTCCCTCCCTCATTCCCTCTCTCACCCATCCCTCTTTGCTCCCGCCCCCCCCAAGTAGTTCCAAAGAGGGAGCAGGGTTGGCAGTCATTCCATAGTGATTTTGTTTTTCTTTGTTTTCCTGCCCCCAAGTATTTTCTGGATAAAGACAAGCAAAAGTGTGGACATCAGGGAAAGTCTGAGCAGGGTGGGGTCTCTTGCCCAACCAGGCGAGCAGGTTTGTGCAATATCTGGCCGAGGTTAGGCCACAGGAAGGGGCAGAGGGCAGTTGCTGTGTGGGTCTGGTCTGTCTGTCTTGGCCTGAAGGCCCAGCCCTGGTGGGCCCTAGGTCACTCCATCCAAGGTGGGACCTTAGAAAGTCCTGGCCCAACCCTTCATTCCAGAAGCTCAGTGGGGGAGGGGCTGGATGGCTTTTGCTTTCCTCATACCTTCATTTACATATATGTTCCCTAGTCCCACCCAAGCCAAGAAAAGAGGAAAAGGCAGCTCAGCAAAACCAACCCAGTAGCGGCCAAGTCTGACTGATATATGTAGTATTCCACACCCATAGTCCCCAACTTGTACAAAGGGAGGGGGGAGGTACATTTATTCCTCTTTTCTGCTGGGTGTAAACTTTGTGCCAAGGCTGGGGAGAATAACCGAGTTTAAATTTAGTTTGCTTCAACTTTGCTTTATTAAGTTCCAGTCTCTACCCTCAAGAAATGTATATCCCTTTTCGGAGAGACTTTGTATGTTATCTATATAGTTATATACAAAGTATTTGCAAGAAAAAAAAAACTAAGTAACATTGAGGCAGAAGGCACTAGCAACTAGGGCAGGGATCAGGAAAGCTTTGTAGAGAATGTGGTGTTTAAACACAGAATTTTAAGGGGTACTAAGTTTGTTAGAGGCTGAGGGGTGAGGAAAGTGCATTCTAGGCGTGGGGCATGGCTCATGCAAAAGCATGGAGGTAGGAAACGAAGTAACCAATTTGGCTGCACCTTAATCGTGACCATCCCAGGCATTGCTGTCTTGGTTTTGCTAACTTTACTTGGCATCAGTCCATGTGAGACCTCAAAGGTTTATGGAATCTGCCCCTTTGAGCATTTCTTCTGCTGATTTTGGCATTATTCTTCAATACTGTTCTGTTGCATTTACATGCCTCGATTTGACTTTGCCATGCTCCCATTTGAGGGGCATTCACTTGATTTCCATTCGTTTGCTACCACAAGGAGGGCTGTTCTCAGTATTTTATGTTTTGGGGATCTTTACCCTCCTTGGGGTACTTGCCCACCCCCTTGTGTGTCTGAGTCAGAGGGTGTGGACGACTGTCCAGTCAAGACCAGCTGGTATGCTTGCCACTCACCAGTATCTTCTCATGTCCCCTTTGCCAAATCTGAGCCTGATGTGAAATGCCTTTGTAGCATTCATTCCTATGGTTGTGGATAGCTTGGATTTCTCCTCTGTTCATAATCTCAGAGTCAGGAATCCCTAGGTGTTCAGACCCTGCTATATGTGCCCCATGGCAAATGTCAACCTCTGTGGACCTCAGTTTCCCTATCTGTAAAAGAAGCAGGTTGGAGTTGATGACCTCATAAGTGAAGTTCCTTCCATCTTCTATGAAAGGAGACACTTTCCCCGGCCTGAAGCTGCCCTGCCCTCAGCTGTTGGGGCTTTCCCCAGCCATGCCTCTCTCTTCTGTTTGTCCTTATCTTCCCGAATAAACTCATTTGTTGGAATGGAAGAGGAGGAAGTGGGTGATGGGACAAAGGAGCCTTTGGGATCCTTTGGGCTCTTGGCTTAGGGAATTGACTGGAAGGGCTGGTGAGAAGGGCACCGCACCCTGCCTGGCTTGGCTCTGGGGAGGCGAGCTGGAGAGGAAGTTCCTTGCAACACACATGAACCTTCTCCACCTGCTGGGAAACTCTTCTCCCTGGCTCTGACTCACTGGCTGAGCTCTGTTCAAGGTGCCTCCTTTTGTGAATGGCAGAGCTGACCACAGGTGTCTCAAGGCCTTGGGAGAGATGGGGGGAGGGGCTAGCTGCTTAGTGGGTGGGAGAAGCCAGACCTGAGAGGGCCGAGGCAAGGCCATTGCAGACACCAGAAGGTGGTTCCCGTTGTCAGCCATGCTCTGGGGAGTGAGGTTCTGTGTGGCTAAAGCCTGGCTTGTGTGTGTTGGGCTGAGGAGGACAGCTTTTATGGGACCGGCCTTTAAGAAGGGGCAGAAGGCAGCTCCTTAGAGCAGCAGTATCTTACCTCCCCTTTATGGATGGGCTGGCTGCCCTTGCAGAGACTGACAGGTGGGGCCTCAGGCTGTGACGCTTGGGCCTCTCCTGGAATCCAAGGCCTTTTGGGGCCCAGATCCCACCCCAGACATGAGCTGCTCCTCCTGTTGTTAATTTGGTCTAGGCTTGTCAGTTCTTTGGGCTTGGGACTTCCCAGTGGAAACTCCTTGATTGATAGTCGTCAGCAGCCTGTCCTGCTGGTGTCTGATGTTCAGAAACGTGGGGTCACTCAGCTGTATTGCCAGATCTCATTATCATTGTGCTTACAGTTATGTGGCATCAGGAGAGCAGATTTTGGAGTCTCTGGATCCTCTCGCAGCTGCTACAGCCTTGAACATGTCTGTTTCCCTCTCTCAAGCCTCAGTCTCCCATCTGTGAAATGGGCCTGGTGATGCTAGTACTGCCTACCTTATGGGGCTGCTGGGAGGATGATGCTTTCTTTGCATAGGATGCCCCATAGAAAAGGGAGAAGATTTTATTTATTCATTCCTGCTGGTCATGCTCTTCGCCATGGGTGGAATGTGAGTGTCTTTGGGTCCCAGTGACCAGGCTGCTCTTTCAGGACTGACAGGATCCTAGGTCAAGAGTTAAACGGACTGTAGAGGCCTGGCTTTGATGATTGGAGAAACCGAGGCCCAGATTGGCCGCAAGATTCCAGCCCAGGCTCCCGGTGGCCCAGGGGACAACCCTTTCAGACAACCCTCCAGTCTCCCAGAAAAGCTCCTTCCTGCTGTCCTAGACTGGGGCTGGTGGCTCAAACATCATTGTCTTGGCTAGCGTTTACATAAGGCTTTAAGGTTTGCAGAGCCTTAGGAACCTGAGGCAGACAGCGAAGTGACCCAGGGTCACCCAGATATGAAGTGTCAGAGGTTGGGATTGACTCAGGTCTTCCAGACTGCAGGCCTGGCACTCTTCCCTTCTGCCGCTCCCCCACCGCCCCCATTTGGGTGATAATTTTAATGAGAACAATAAGAGCTTCTGTTTGCCTGGCATTCTACATGCATTAGTTCATTTGAGTCTTTTGAGGTGGGTTCAATTCTTGTCCCCATTTTCAGATGGGGAAACCGAGTCTCCAAGCTGTTATGGGACATGTACAGGGCCCCACAGCTAGAAAGTGTCAGATGTGGATTTGAACCCAGTTCTTTCTGACTTCATCCTGCCACCCAAAAGAACTGTGGGGGAAGGGGGACATCTTAGCTGACTAGGCAGCCACATCCTGTTACCTCCAACTGGTTCTGACACTGGATCCAAGGGCAAGCCTCCGGAGGTTTTTATTTCGGGCTTGTTTGTTGGCCTTGATGCCTAACCTCGAGTATCAGATGCCCAGAAGCAGGCCTGGCTTGGCAAAGAGGAGAATCTGGCCTCCATGGGGCTCAGCAGGGCTGCTGCCTCAGGGGCTGCCATGCCACACACAGGCCTGTGTTGGTTGGGCATCCCCTAGGGGAGGGGGCAGCTTTGTCCTTTTCTAGACTGGGGAGCTGGGGGTTCTGACAACTCCCAGCTGTTCAGGGAGGAGAAGGTCAGTGTGAGAGCCATGTGGCAGGGAGAGTGCAGCTTGAATTTCATAGAATGGCCTGATTGGGGTTTGAGCATGGGGGGAGGAATCAAGCATTTCTGGTCCAAGAGTTCAAATCCCCAAGTGGTACAGGAGGCCAGGGAGCTGTCTTCCTCCCTCCCTCCCTTCTTCCCTTCCTTCCTTCCTTCCTTCCTTCCTCCTTCCCTTTTCTTTCTGTTTTTATCTCTCCTTCCCTCTCTCCCCTTTCTTCCTTTCCTTCCTTACTTCTCTTCATTTCTTTCTTTTTTCTTTCTATTTCTCCCTCCCTCTCTCCCTTCCTTCCCTCTTTCCCTCTGTTCTTTCCCTTTCTTTCTCTCTCTTTCTCCTTTTCTTTCCTTCCCTCCTTCCCTTCTTTTCTTTCTTTCTCCCTCCCTGTCTCCCTCCCTTCCTTCTTTCCCTCCCTTTTCTCTCTTTTCCCTCTCTCCCTTCCTTCCTTCTTTCCTTCCTTCCTTCCTTCCTTCCTTCCTTCCTTCCTTCCTCCTTCCCTTTTCTTTCTGTCTTTATCTCTCCTTCCCTCTTTCCCTCCTTTCTTTCTTTCTCTCTCTTTCTCATTTCCTTCTTTCCCTTCATTTCTTTTTTCTTTCTTTCTATTTCTCCCTCCCTATCTCCCTTCCTTCTCTCGTTTTCTTTTCTTTATCTCTTTCTCCTTTCCTTCACTCCTTCCCTTCTTTCCTTTCTTTCTCCCTCCATCTCTCCCTTCCTTCCCTCTTTCCCTCCCTTTTCTCTTTTTCCCTTCCTCCCTCCTTCCCTCCTTCTCTCCTTTTTTTCTTTCTCCTAATATACTTAACTTTGACTTCTGAAGCAGTCAACTAATAACTCTGCGGGCCAAGCAGATTAAGGAGGACTAAGGATCCAATCAGCCTTCCTCTTTGGAAAACAGGTGCTGATTTACTGCTGTTCAGGCCCAGCCTACTAGACAGAGAACTTTTAAGATTGGAAGCCTGTCAGCTGACTTGCTGGGTTGTATGACCTTGGGTGAGTCATTTGGCTTCTCTAGACTCTAGTCCTCCTAGTCTGTAAAATGAAACCATCTCTCAGACCCTCCTCCTCCTGTCCTTGTTTCTAATTCTGGGATTTCCTCTTGAGGATTTGCCGTCTGGTTTTTCGTATTGGGGATGACTGCTGGGACTCCATTTCTCTCCTCCTTTTTCCTTTCTCAAGACTGGGAGCTGGAGTCAAAAGTGCAGTTGAGCAGTTGGCTCCCTTATCCACCTGGACAAAGCCTTAGTCTTAATGAAAGCTCACATATATAGCATTTTCATTGTCCAGAACCCTTTCCTCCCAGAAGCCCAAGGGAAGAAGCTCCCGCCAGCACCCAGATACAGGGCCCTGTAGCTATCTAACAACCAGGGCTTTGGACATAATCGAGTAGATCTGAATTATTTCTGTTGTATAGATGAGGAGGCTCATAGACAAACAGTTACTTTTCCACTATGTTGAGGCAGTGCTGGTTTTCAAAGCAGGCATTGACATCCTAGATTAGACCTGGAAGGAAATTGAGAGATGTCATCTAACTGCACACCTTAATTTTACACATGAAGAAACTGAAGCATTGAGAAAATTGAAGTGACTTGGCCAGGGTCACACAGCTAGTAAGTGTGTGAGTTTAGATTTGAACTCAGGCCTTCCTGACTCCAACCCTAGGACCTCACTTAGGGGATGGATTAATGGTCAGTTTTTCTGCTGTCCCATTGGGGTGTCTTGTCAGGATAATACTTAGCCTCCTTTTGTTGGGGAGGAGGAGGTTCTGGGAGATAGGTTTCCTTTTCTGCCCTGTTCAGGGAAGTTCTGGGCCACTCATGCCAGCCATTTCTTCATAGAAAGTTCCCAGAGTTCCTTTGGATGATTCTGGAACAATCCAAACTCATTTGGAACGTGTGGTTTTTACTGGAAGATGATTTTAATTGAAAACAGGTTTCTGGCAGCAGCTCCAAGCGATTTGGCGGAAGATGGGTGAAGGGGCCAGGGAGGATCATGGGAGATGTTTGTGTAACCCTGAAGCTGCCAGTGAATGGCCATGAGAACAACTGACTGCAGTTGGGAGGCATGGGGAAAAGCAGTCCAGAGCGATGGACTTGTTCCTCTGGCTGCTCTCAAAACTGTTGTTTTTGACAGTTGCTTGGAGTAAGTTTAAAGGTACTGGGCTTCTACTAACTAGGAAGTCATTCACCCAGCAAGAATTTATTAGATGCCTTTGGTGTTCCAGGTACTGCCCCAGATGTGGGAGATACAAAAAGAAAAACAAGATAACCCTTTGGAAGTAAACACTTTTATTGTCTCCATTATACAGATGAAGAAACTGAGGCCTAGAGTTGAAGTGACTTGTCTAGAGTCACACAGGGCTAGTTATTGTCTGAGGCAGGATTAGCATTGGGCACTGTGACACTGGACAAGTTATTTGTTGGGCATCGGTTTCCTCATCTGTGAAGTGGGAGGAGGGAGATTGGATTTCTAGGATGGCTTCTTGTCAGTTCTTGATGTCCTCTCCTGGTTTCTCTTCTCTCTACGGGTCAGCATAGACACACTGTTGAGTCCTTAAACAGACTTGTGAACTACCATATCATCACAGAAAAACTGTCAGGTCCTAGCATCTGTGTGAATTGCCGTGTCATTCTTTCACTTTGTTTAACAAACATGCATGTAAGATACTCTGTGCTAGGTGCTAGGGAGACAGATATATACGACACTGACATTGCTCTCAGAGAGTTTACGGTCAAATAAGGAAAAACTTGTACGAAAGCAGCTGGGTGTGATAGATGGGGCAGCAAGTGCAAGAAGTTGCGTGAGAAACAATAGGAAGGAGGGAGTCCCTTTCATTTAGGCTCAAGTCAGGGTAGCCATTATGGAGGAGGTATCATCTGAGTTGGGACTTGACCCAGAACCTGGGCAGGTTCCAAGGATGGAGGACCATTTGAGCAAAGGTCTGGAGATGGGAAAAGGCAGGATAAGAACAAGAGATACAGAGTGACTCAGTTTGGCTTTGTAATATAAGAAGACCTTAGTGATTGTGAAGAGCCTTAAATGCCAGAATCAGACTGTGTCTATATTCAGTAGTCAGTGGGGAGCCCCTGAATTCTTCTGAGTAGAGAATAGCATGATCAGAGCAGGGGCTTAGGAAGATCTTGGCCTCATGGACTGGAGAGGGAAGATAGTTTGGGATTGATAGCTGATTCACCAAGTACTTGGGAGCCTTCCTCCTAACCGCAAATACCTCCCATCCATCCATGCATCCATCCATGCATCCATCCATCCATCCATGCATCCATCCATGCATCCATCCATCCATCCCCTTTGCTCCACTTATGGTCCCCACCCTAGTGGAGTGGGGAGCATTGTAATTGTCTCCCAGCTGTACCCACCTTTCATACAGCTGCCCAAGTTGGTATTCCTAGAGAACAAGGCTGACCATATCAGTATTCAGGAACCTCCCATGGCTCCCAATTGCTTCTAGATTAAAATACAGGCTCCCCTCTTTGGCATTTAAAGCCTTTTCCAATCCTTCCTGAGCTGACCTTTCCAGGTGCACTTCACATGACTAATCTGGGATGACATCTTGCCTCTGTCACCATGGGAGCAAGTAGCCTGGAGGGGGCTCCTCTTGCAGCCCCATCTCTATGCTGTCTGGCCAACTTCTTACTCCTCACATGTTCACTCTCCATCTCCTACCTCCAGGCTTTTGCACCCCATTGCTCTCCCTCTTCACCTTGCTCACCAACACATCCGCTCTCCTGCCACCACCTTCCTGTGAGGTCTTCCCTCTGTACCCCAGGCCTTGTGTTCTGTTCCTTGTCACCCTTCAGAGATGGCTCCTATGCAGAGTTCACATTGCCCTGGGATCTGTGGAAACAGTGCAGCCTCTTGGCCTGAAGCTGGACAGTAGGAGTCAGCCTGTGTTTGAGCCTCCAGAGGGCCTGCCCTAGAGACATTATCTCACCAAATCTGTGACACAGGTGCTCTTAGTTAGCCTCTTTTGGTGGACAAGGAGACTGAGGCTCAGAGGAGGTTTGGTGAGTTGCCTAGGGTCGCACAGCTACTAATCCTCTAATGACTCATTGAGTCAGTAAACATTTATTAAGCCCCAACTGTGTGCCAGGCTACTCTTTATCCCTGGATCTTTGTGTAAACTTCCTAAGCGCTTCTTCAGTCTGCCGGCTGACTTTTAGTGCTCACTGTATATTGAGCCCTGTGCTAAGCTTTAGGAATACAGTTCTTCCCTGCCCTAAGGGAGCTTCCAGGTGGGCTCCCAGTAGGTTTGTAAGTCTATGCAATCTTCTGGAGGCTGTCTTTCTTATCTTTTGGTTCTCTATCCTTTGTGTGGAGCTGGAGACCTAACCACTGCCAGCCTTTGATAAAAAGGTCAGCTTGGAGACCTGGAGCCTCCTTCTCCTTTGTTGAGGGGCTTGGAGGAAAGGTGGCCTTCCAGACTCAATCTGGAGAAGAGCCCAAGGAGGTTACTGCTGCAGTGGGGCTGGGAAGTCAATCAATGCGCATTTATTAAGCACCCAGTATATGCCAGGCAGTGGGCCAGTCCAGGGCTCACAGTTTAGCAGGGGGAGACTTTACTGTCTGTAGGTGTATTAAAAGCAGATACAGATAAAATTGCAGGATGGGAATTGGGGAATTAGGGAATAGCTCTGGGGCGGGGGTGAGGGGGAGGGAAGTCACTTAGCTAGCTTTTAAATGGTTCTTTAAGGTTTGCAGAGTGCTTCATGAATAGTATTTCATCTGATCTGCCACTTCCTTCTCTGGCCCATTTCACAGATGAGGAAACAGATCAGAAGGGTCACCCAGGTAGTGGATGTCTGAGGCCGGATTTGAACTCAGGTCTTCCTGACTCCCAAGTCCAGTTGTCTATTCAGTGTACTCCCTTGCTGCTTTATGTAAAAGGTGGCATTTTGCACTAAGCTTTGAAGGAGGCATGGAATTCTAAGAGGTGATGGGAAGAGTGTGCATTCCAGGCCTGGAGATGGGAAATAGGAGCATTGTGTAAGAGAAAGGAGCCGAAGGCTAGTTTGCCTGGACCATAACGGGTTTGGAGGGAGAGGGGGGTAGAGTGTATAAAGCTGGAAAGGTAGTTTGGGCCAGGCCATGGCCAAGGTCACTGAGAGCTGGCCCCTGCCCCCAGATTTTGGGAACAGTCTGCACCTAAACTGTCTCTCTAAACTCATCGGTGAGTGCTAGAATGCCCCCACTCCCCTCATTGCCAGGGGGATTCCAGGAATCCCAGCAGGGACCCACCCTCTAGTGGCAGAGGGCAGCACAGGGGTAAGGACAAGGGTAACATCCTGCAGTGTTCCTAGGGGCCCCTCCCTGATCCTCCATCCTGCTGGAGACCTCCTGCAAGTTCAGCCCTGGGAAGCTGAGTCACAGAGAGGCCTGCTGGCCAGCCAAGGCCAGGAAGATTGAGTTAGAGAGGCTCCAGGCGGCCCTGCCCATCCATCACCCTGAATGGGGCCTTGGAGGGCTGGCCTGGGGAGGCAGGCAGGGAACCACAGAGAGGAAAGGAGAGGGAGGAGGGCAGGGGAGGGGAGGGGAGGGAGCATGCTGCCCATGCCCCTGACGGCCTGCTAGTTTTGGGAATTTCATTCATTCACTCAACAGCCATTTACTTTCCATACTTCCATATATCTATGTTGTGTCCCGTATTAAAACTCTTGGGGAGGCAGTGTGGGAAAATGAAAAGAGCATTTCCTCTTAAATTAGAGGATCTAGATTCAAATCCCTCTCTGGCATGACTTGTGTAACCTTGGGTGCCAGGCAGGCCAGTTCATCTCCCGGGGCTTCACTTTGCCTGATCTATAAAATAGGTGATTAAACTAGACCCTTCACTTCTGACTGCCTTGTGAGTTTGTTGTGACACTTGTGGAGGGAGGGGTCACTCCCAGGGCCTCAGTCTCCTTGTCTTTAAAATGGGAAGAGGGAAGTAGAGCTTCCTTCTAGCCCCAACACTAATGGGTGTTTTGAGGGAGAAGGCTCAGAATCAATCAGTGAACAAACATTTCTTTAATGTCACCTCTGTTCTAGGCACTATGCTTGTATATACACATGCAAGATAACCCCCGCCCCGCTGCCCTCTAGCAACTTCCATCTGCCTTGGCAGGGCCAGGGGCACTAGCAAAGATACCGTATGAAAATTTAATTCTATTTTTTAAATTCCTACTATAAGCCAGATCCCTGAGGAAACAGATACAGAGGAGACAGAAAGAATTTACATTTTCCTGGGGTCCTGTAGAGACAGAAGCGGGACATTCCCTGCCCTCTGGGAGATCCTGTTCTCTCTTCTACTGGTGACTGGACTTTGTAAACTCTAGAACACTTAGGAATGTGAGTGGAGAAGAATCTTAATGGTCTATGAGCATCTGGAAAACAGGGACTTTTTTGCCTTTCTTATTAGGACATATGCAAGTCCTTAACAAATAAATGCCAGTTGACTGACTGACTCCTTTCTTGAAGGTGGTTGAGGCCCCTTTCCTTTGGACACTTCTGGTTTGGCCCTTGGATCAGAGGCTCTGGCTGGCATGGCCTGTGAAATGATGATGACGTTCATCCATTCTCCAAGCATGCTGCCCTTTCTGTCCTCCTGGTGCTTTGAGACTCTTGTTCTGGGGGCTCTGAGCTATGCAGCCACTACATGACCTTCGGTCTTCCAGCATTCTGTTGGGGACAATGGGTGGGTGTGGGGCCTGTAATCAGGAATGGGACAGTGGCAGCCAAGTGGCGCCCCTTTTGTTTGGGGTTCCATTGGGCTGAGACGAAGGCTGATAGTCTGATCACACACCAAGTGGTTTCTAAACTACAGAGAGCCCAGCCAGAAGTGATCTGGGGTGGTCATGAGGTTTGTCCAAATGGAGGAGCTCCGAGGGCTCTTCAGGAAGGGCCAGTGGCCGGTGGAGTTCAGATAGTCTGTAGCTTCTGGCCAGAGGACTCATTGGGGGGAGGCAAAGTTTGTTGACCCTCCAAAAGCTATGATGCCTTGTAATGATTAACTTGTCCCTTCTTTTACCTGTCCCGAAGGGCTACTGGTCCATGGCCAAGAACAGCGATCTTGGGCCACTCTCTTTGCCGGCTGCCAAATGTGGGGCTGTGGAATTCTCTAGATAAATCTCCCTCTTCTGCAGACCCTTTCTCTCCTACTTGAGAACCTTGTAGGAGAAGTGACCTTGCTTCATATCATGAGTAGAGAAGTCAAAGAGGGAATGGGGCAGGAAACAGGCACAAGGAAGGGAAGATTTGCTCAGAGCTCCAGAGAATCAAGGTATCAAGGAAAAGACCCCTTGATGAACAAAGAAACATTATGGTCCCTTATCCCTGAGATTCTTCTCATCTGTTCATGGTGGTTTGTACATTGTCTCCCCATTTGGCTGTGAACCCCTGGAGGGTGGGCACTATTGTCTTTGCCTTTCTTTGTTTTCCTAGAAGCCTGGCACATAGTAGGGGCTTTATCGGTGCTTGTTCCCTTCCCTTTCCTCTTCTGAACTTCCTGTGTGGGGGTAGAATGGGGAAATGCTCCGATCCTGTGATTTCCTTGCCTTCCCAGTATGCAAATCATTTAACATTATATAAACCATTTAATATTATGCAAATACTGGAAGTCATTCTTAAAACCAAGTACCTGATTTGCTCTGACTGGTGGTGGGGGGCTTTGTGTTCCTTAGACTCCAGCGGGGCTGCATCTAGCTAGCCTGCCAATGGGGTTGGCGCTGGTTCTTAAGTGACAACGGGCAGGGCCTCCTGGACCATGGTAGGGCAGGAAGAACATTCCAGCCCGAGATACTGGGCTCCTTCCAAGACTTGCATTGTAAAACACGGGTTCTCCCAGTTGGTTTTCAGGATAGCATCTAATTCCTTCTCCTCTCCCCCAGAATCAGACCAAACAGCAGATTTAAAAAAACAGCCAGCCCCCTCCCCCCAACCCCAGGATGAATGGGGAGCAATTATTTGCCTTCCTGTAGAGTCAGCTTTCCAAGGTTACCATGACTTTTGGCATGGGGTCCATGCCTGAGATTTCAGTGGATCATAGGTTTAGAGCAGAAAGATGCCATGGGGTCATTTTATAGGGGAAGAGTCCTAAGAAGGGATTTATCAGCCCAAGGTCACAGAGATCAGTCAGTGTCTGAGGGAAGATTTGAACTCAAGGTCTTCCTGACTCCAAAGCCCAGTTCCCTTACTTTATAAAGGGGGAAACAGAGGCCCAGGAGGTTGAGAGAAATGGTGATAATTACAACAACGGTGATAGCTCCCATTTATATAGTGCCAAGCGAGTCACAGTGATTGTCTCATTCGATCCTCACAGTGACCCTTCGAGGTAGGTGCTATTGGTTCCATTTACAGATGAGGAAACTGAGGCAGGCACCGATTACTGGACTTTGGCACCCCCTAAGGGCCCCTGGGCTTGTCCAGGATAGATCAGGAAGGGACCATCGAAGTTATCTAGACCAGCCCCTTCTTTTTACAGGGGAGGGAACGGAGGCCCAGGGAATTCATGGGATAACCTCTGAGCCCCAGGCTCTTGTTTTTGTGGTTTTGCCTTGGTTCCTGCCCCCAGTGGTTAGCACAGGGCCAGGCACACAAGCACATAGTAGGCACTTAAATGCTTGTTGACTGACTGATGACTGGAGAGATGAGGATGAGGATGAGTGTTAGAAGGCCAGGTGGCTGAAACTGAGCAAGGATCCCCTGCATGAGCTTTATGAGTCTCCCAGACTCTGCCAGGGACCAGTGAGCCTGAACATCACTGATAGACAACCTCCGAGTCTATGTGGGACACTTTATTTCCTCTCCCTCCTGAGTTTCCCAACCCTCCCCTCTCCTTCCCTTCCTTCCCTTTCCTCCCCTCCCCAACTCCATCCTTCTTGAGCCCTTGTGACCAGGGCCTTTGTTTTGGAGAGACTCAGGCATCATTAGCCTGGAATGAGAGTTGGCACCTCCCTCCATGGCCCCACCTCTGTCTCTACCCTTGAGATGATGACAGACACCTACCTGGGGCACAGGACCCAGGAGGGAGCAAGGGTGGGCCGGGGGCTCTGATGGGAGATTCCTTGGCCTTGGTGAACTTGTACTGGGAAAGATAGGCTAACTGGATTTCACTATAATGGGTTTGCTTTGGAGGCCTATGCATTTTATTTTCCATATGTAGATAATTTTTTTCTTAGAGGGAGCTCATCAGCTTCCCCTGACTGCCCCAGGGACACAGGATGCTCTTGCCTTAAAGGCCATCTGTTCCAACCCTTTCCTTGTACATGTGAGTCCCAGGGCCCCCAGCCAGGCAGTGGCACACCCAGGATTTGCCCCCAGGTCTGTCCCCTGCCTCTAAAAGCAGAGTTTTGGCTGATTCGGAGCTGTAGCTGGTGGTTGCCCCCCACTGCATCTTCCGTCCTTTTGGACTCTTGGGCTTTGAGGTCCCCAGGATTTTGAATGGCTCCAGGAGGTGTCTGTCAGACTTTCCTGCTGATCCAAGGATTCAGGACTCCCTGGAGCCTTGGAGGTTGGGATCCTGTGAGAAGTCTCTTGGTTCTCTTTCCAAGTCACTGAGGCATCTTGAGGAAGAGTGGCTCGTCAGCCTGTGAACGGGGAGCTCTGGCAGCCTTAGAATCCCGAAGACTTGGGTTCAGATTTCACCACCCTTGGAGCCACAGTCTCCCCACCTGTAAAGGGGGATCATAATTACCTGTGGGGCTTACGTCAGAGCTTCTGAGAGAGTGTCTAGTGCTTGTACAGACTTCAAAGTCCTGTCTAAATGTTAGTTATTACTGTCATAATAGGTGTGCAGGGGAGCTTTAGGCAAAGCTAGTATGTGCTGATGCATGATTGCAAAATCCCTCAATTAGGACTCGCCAGCTGGGTGGGTAGTTTTGTGCAAAGAGGTTCAGCTTGGAGTCAGAGCCTGGGATTCTGGGCCTGGCTCAGGCTGGTTAAGAGCTCTGTGTCTCCTAGGTGAGCTTCAGACTCTGCTCATCTATAAAAAAACTGTCCAGGAAGCTGGGGGGGGGGTGGTGGTGGCAGGCAGGGCAGGGTGGATTGACTGCTGGGCTTGCGGTCAGGATGGGGCTGGGTTCAAATCCAGTCACTGACACTAGCTGTGTGATCTAGCCTCTCTGATCCCTGTTTCCTCATTGGTAAAGTGGAGGTGATACCTGTGCTGACCAGATCCCAAGGTGCTTGTGAGGCCCATAGAAAAGAACACGTGTAAAGTGTTTTGTACATTTTAAAATGCTGCACCATGATCAGCAGTAACAGTAATAAAGAGTAATAAATGTGCATTCTGAAGTCAGAAGGGGCCTGGATTCAAATCTTGGCCCTGCTGCTTAGGACTCTTGTGACTCTGGGCCTGGGGATCTTTTCCTTTGCAGTGTGAGCCCTTCCATGTCAAGTGCTGTGACACTCTCCTTTCTCTTGTTCATCGTCTCCCTGACGTGACTGCTGGCTCCTGGGGGTTGCTGTTTAGAAGGGCTGGTGGAGACTGGCTGGCCCAGTGTGAACTGGAGGGAGGCTGCTAGACCCGGGCTCTGAGATTCTTCTCCTTGGCTTCCTGATTTGGCATCCCAGAGTGGCACTCGCTTTTATAGGAATACCTTGGTTGTATTCAGGTTTTGGTTTGGGATCATATTGAATGTGGATGGCATGTGTGTGTGTGCGTGCACGTGCGCGCGCACGCGTATGTGTGTGAGAGAGAACATGGATGTGTGCAGATCCGCAATCACTTCTCATGGTGTGCTGGTGGGAAGCAGAGCCTTGTATCTCCTCCATCCCTTTTCCGGTACCAGACTAGAATGAGACTTGGCATTCAGCCTTGGCCCTGCTGCCCCACTTGGGCACAGGGCTGCTGTCAGCCCCTTTTCCTCAGTAGAGCAGTTGTCCGTTGGTTAGTTGGTTGGTCGGTTAGTGGCTTTGGGCCCTCATGCCCGGAGATGGAGCCTGCTGCCTTTTGGTCTTACAGGAGCCTGGTGGCATGTGGTGGACTTTAGCAAGGTGAGGGCAAAGATCTCAGAGTATCAGCCTCCCCCAGGAGGGCTCAGCCCTGCCCTGCCCTGCCCCAAGGACCTTTGTGTGGGTTTCTGGGCCCTTCTTGGGTAATCTGACCCTGGCAGTGCCTTTCAGCAGCTGGGCCTTCCTTACATAACAGGGAATTGCTGCAGTGGCAGGCAGCTCCTTTGTGCTCACACCTGATTGGTACAGGGAGGGTTAGGACATGGGGATTTGAGGGACACCTGTGTGCACCTGGACACTGGACACTCATTTCCTTCCTCACTTTCTTCCCCTGGGGAGGGGAGGGCTCAGGCCAGCTTGAGGACCCTTCTCAGACCATGGAGTTTAGCCTTTTTTTTTTATTTTTAAATCTTTCCTTGATGCCTTTGCCTGTTTACAGTTTCATCATGCCTCTTCCCCCCGCTTTGGACCTACCTTTCTAACAGAGTCACAGTCGACCACAGGGAAGGACTTCCTGTGACAGTGCATACAGTGTTTGGATCCTGCAGGCCCTGGCTTCTCTACCCAGCAGAGGAAGGGAATGGTGTTTCCCCACCCGTTCTCCTGTCCCCTCCCCATATTTCCCTTCTGTGTAACAAAGGAAAATACTTAGATAAAACCATTGGCCAAAGCAGGCTTCTTTGAGCATGTATGCAGTAGTGTAGGCCTGTCGTGCCCCACCTTTCTACTTGGAGGCCCAAATGGACCATTCCAGTGAGACAGAATGGAGCAGCCTTTGGGTTGGGTCTTTATTTAGGACCTTATAATTACTGTGTTGATTGTTTTCTCATCTGTTTTGTTTGCTCTGCCTCAGATCCAGAAAGTCTGGCCAGGTTTCTCTGAATTCCTTGTGTTCTTTGCTTTTAGAGACAGGGATTGGGACTGGGGCTGTGATTTCATGGGTCAGTCAGTTGGTCAATAAACACTCATTAAGTGCCTGCCATGTGCTGGGCACCTCCTTAGGGGTGAGGACATAAAAAAAGGCAGTTCCTGCCCCCGAGGAGCCCACGGTCTAATGGTGGAGACAGTGTGTGAACACATATGTACGAACAAGCCTCAGACAGGAGCTGATAAATGGGAATCGGTCAACGGAGGAAGGCATGATCACTGAGAGGGGCTGGGAAAGGCTTCAGGCAGACTGGGATTTTAGCTGAGCATCAGAGGAAGCCAGGAGGCAGAGGGCATTCAAGGCATGGAGCACAGCCAGAGAAAATGCCTGGAGTCTGGAGACACAGAGGGTCTTGGGTGAAGAATGGCAAGGAGGCCATGCCATTAGATGGAAGAGGTCTTGGAGTGGGGAGTGTAAGGTGGGGTGAAAAGCCAACCAGACCCCTCCCCAGGATGGTGGCCCCTTCAGCTCCCCTCCCCTTTCCTGGGGAGCCAGTGTGGCTGTAGAGGAGGAGTGTTCCTCAGGTCCAGCTTCCCTTAACAATGATGATAATATCTTCCACCTCATTTTGATCTTCACAATAGCCCTGGAAGGCAGGTAGTGTTATTATCACATTGTACAAATGAAAAAAATCAGGACAGACAGAGGTTAAATGACCTCACCTCATTACACAGTTAGTAAGTATCTAAGACTAGATTTGAACTCGAGTCTTCCTGACCCCATGTCCGGTGCTCTACCAGCTGTACCACCTAGTTGCCCCAAGAACATTGGTCTTTTAGTCAAGCCACAGTATAAAACCTAACTTTTGCAGTGTGTTGAGTCCTACATCTGAATCTGGAGTCAGAAAGCCCTGAATTCAAATCTGGATTTAGATACTTAGTAGCTGTGTGACCCGGTCACTTGACCTCTCTCTGCGCTGTCTTTCCACTTTACTACCAGAGGCTCCTGATAGGGCCCTCACTGTCAACCTCTCCAGCCCTGTTTCATATTGCTTCTCACCTTTATACAATGTATTTTCTAATTGCCTATTAACTTTCTAATGATTAGATTTGTCCGACAGTGGAATGAATTTTCTCAGGAACTAGTGAGCTCTCTGTCATTGCGAGGTTGGGTGACTTGGTTGGAGGTGTCGTCAAAGTGATCTCTAACTCAGGAGTGTTGGTCAGTCGCGCCCAACTCTTCGCGATACCATTTGAGGTTTTCTTGGTGGAAATACTGGATTTTACAGATGAGGAAACTGAGGCAAATGGGGTGAAGTGACTTGCCCAGGGTCACACAGCTAGACGCAAGATTTGAACTCTGGTCTTCCTGACTCCAGACCCAGCATTCTGTCCACTGAGCCACCTAGCTTCCCTTCTTCAGGAGGGGGCTGCCCAAGATCAGGGGCTCTTAATCTGTGGATTCACAGTTGGATTCAGATAGTTTGTGAACATGGATGGGGAAAAATACATCTTTATTTTCCTAACTTCTGAGTTCCTTTGCAATCCCATGTATTTTATTTTAAAAACACAGTTCTGAGGAGTCCCTAGTCTTCACCTGACGGCCTGCTCAGGGGGCCAGAACACAAACAAAAGTCAAAGAAATTCTGCTCCCTCTGAGGTTCCATCCACTTACCTCTGAAGATCTTGGATCTCTTGGTAAACACATTTGTGTTGGTGATGCTGGGCTGCATTTTTGGGCACCAGGGAACATTCTGCTGTGGGGCCTGGGTGAATGGTATCATGACAGTTTCACCATCATGGTGGCTCTCATCTTCTCTGGCTGACTCCAGACCTCCAGCGCCCAGTCTCAGTTTTCATTGGAAGTATGGACGGTTCCAAGAAGTTCAGATATACAGAAGCTACCTTGATGTGGCTTTGAGCTCTTGCTGTCTCACCCACCAGCCTTTGGGGCGAGGAGAAGCAGAGCTAGGAAGGCCTTGGTGCACAAGCTGTGACATCGTGCTGACCTCGTCCTGGCTAGGTCGTTTCTACAAACAGATTGCCGCCAGACCAAGGATTTCCTCCGGTATTTAAATGGGTGGCCGAGGGAGGAGGTGGTGGGGGAAGGAGGATGATTTGTAGTTCTGTTTGTGTGTGCGCGAAGGGCCAGCTCCGGGCAGGGATGCTAACTTCTGCTAAAGTGTCCTAGTTCAAAGATAGTCAGTGGGAAGGTGGCCTTGTGGTTTCCTGAGAGTTATCCGCTGACCTCCAGTTCAGATCACAACACTGCATGGCCAGCAAGGCTTGGAGGTCTCTGATGGCCGGGAGGTGGGGGTGGGGGGAGCCTTTGTATGAAGGGTTTTTGGGTCTGGCCTTGATGCCCTCAGTTGGCAGTGGCAGAGGTTGGGTATCTCTGGCAGCCCAGGATGACAGCTCTGCCTCATTTCTCTTCCTGTTTATAGATTAAGGAAATTGGGATTAAAAACTGGTGTTTTTTAATAATGCTTTAGCAAAGTCCTTTGATCTTTGGGACCAGGCTGTGATGTAGGTGTCCGTGGTGCAGGGGGTGAAGGTGTAGGGTGTCTGATTAGGAGGCAAGAAAACCTGCATTCAGATCCTGTCCCGGACATTTATTTCCCAGCTGTGTGACTCTGTGCCGCCTTTTCTTCATCTGTCAAATGGTGCCTCCCCCACAGGGTTTCTGTGAGGATCCAATGAGGGAACATAGGGAAAGCACTCACTCAGGAAACCTTGAAGCTTTTACAAGTATTAATGATGAACATCTCTGTTATTCAGATGAAGAAACCGAGGCTCAGAGAAGTCACAGGAACATGGATCTGCAGCTGGCAAGGACCCCGGAGGCCAGAGTCCAACCCCTTTCCCCTCATTGTACAGTAGGAGAAACAGGCTCAGAGAGGAGAGGAAGAGGCTTGCCCAGGGGTAGGCTTCCCTCCCCAAGCAGAGATCCCAGCTCCTCTGGGACTTAGTGGATGGCCTTTAAAAGATGAAAATAGATCGCCCTCTGGCCAGCCCAGTGAAGAGGAGCAGAGCTTTGAATGCCAGACACAATGTGGCTCCTCTTAATGACAGAGCTTTGGGTCACTGCCAAGTCCTGGAGAACATTTATTAGTGCTGAGTGTGTGCGTGTGTGTCTCTACACATACATATGCATAATATATTATAGTTATATATTATTTTATAACATGTATTATTGTTACATAAGTTAAAGGGAGGCATTATGGACAAAGAGCCAGCCATGGAGTCCAGGGAAGACCTGGCCGCATTTCCTGCCTCTCGTACTCCCTGCCTGTGTGCCTGTGTGACCTTTGGCAGACCAGTTCATGTCTCTGTGCCAGGGGACCCTTAACTGGCAGAGGAAGTTTCTTCATCTGGGAATTCCCTTAACTGATGATCATCATATCATAGGACCAGTCCCTTTCTTATCTTCATTAGAATATCTTTTGAGGATGTTTGTGGGCTTTTTTTATGAGACATTTATCACCTCTGAGATAACTCATCTGGATTTGCAAAATCAGGCCTGGAATCTTTGGTCTTTAGGTCTGCTGCTGAGTGAAGGTGGAGATTCCCAGGGCGTCAGGAAGAGTAGGGACCTTTGAGGGCATCACCTCACCTTGTAGTGGTGTTATTCTAAAGATTCTTTCTTTTGGGCCCAATCTGTGATTTCATTGGGATGATGATGGTGATGATGATGGTGGTGATGATGGTGGCGATGGTGGCCAGCACTTCTGCAGTGTTTTAAGGTTTGCAAAATCCTTTATATATATTCTCATTCAGTCATCACAACCACCTTGGGAAGTGGGTGCTATTATTGTCAATTTACTAGTGAGGAAACTGAGAGGGAGAGAGGCTTACCTAGGATCACACAGCTGGCACGTGTCTGAGGTAGGATTTGAACTTTGGTCTTTCTGACCCTGGATCCAGTGCTTTATCCATTATCTGGCCACCTCAACTGTAGGAAACTCCCTTTGCCAATATGGGTTGGTGCCTCCCAACTCTTAGCAAACTACCTGGGGCCCTGGAACTGTAAGTGACTTGTCCAGAGATCCCCAGGCAGTTTGTTATGACCACAGACATAGAGCTGGCAGGGACCTCAGAAACTGGTCTAGTCTAGTGCCCCCCCCCATCCCATTTTACAGATAAGGAAACTGAGGTTCTGGAAGTTAAGTGACTTGCCTAAGGTCATACAAGTAGCATTGGAAGTGATATTTGAACTCAGGTCTCCCTGACACTGTCATGTTGTCTTTCCTTCACATTTTAGAGATGGGGAAGCTTCAGTCCAGGATAGCTTATACGACTCTCCTCCAGTCAGATGGCTAGTGAATGTCAGGTGAGATTGGATCCCAGGTCCGCCTGATGCCAAGTCCAGAACTCTGGCCGATCCCCCATGCTGCCTTCTGGCTCCCAGCCGAGTCTTCCTGGAGTCTCCCAGCAGTCTGGGGGTCCCAGGGAGAGTTGATGGACCACTGCTCTCCCCAGACCTGGATAGGGCCTCTGGGGTCATCTGGCCCAAGGGCCTTGTCCAAGGTGGCAGAGACCACACTAGAATCCCCAGCCTGCCCACTACCATTGGCTGCTAGCTTTGTGAGGGTTAGCATTGTATTCTAATAGTAAAGCAGTACTCTGGGCCTAAGACATATCCGCAGTCAAGCTGCATTTGCTGCCGAGTATTTCAGGGGCTCTTTTCAGAACTGTATACAGCTGGTTGCTTAGAGAAGAAGGGCCAAGCTTCTTTTTGTCTGACATTCAAGGCTTTCTATGATCTGAGATTGGAAATGCCTCTGCCCTTTGGCCCTTGTCTCTGATTGGTGAGTCCTTGGCCCCTGGCCCCTGGTGCCTGGAGGAAGGGGAGAAGAGAAGAAAGGAGAAAGGGGAGAGAGGAAGGGAGAAAAGGAGAAAAAAGGAAGAAAGGAATTAAGAAAGGGAGGAAGGAAGGAGGGAGGGAGGGAGGGAGAGAGGGAGGCAGGGAGAGAGGGAGAAAAGGAGAAAAAAGGAAGAAAGGAATTAAGAAAAGGAGGAAAGAAAGACAGACCGACAGAAGCTAGCCATCGATACTGACTTCGCCCCTAGCTCTCTGTCTCATGCTCCAGCTTTTTCTACCTCCCCCTCCCCAGCACCTTTCCCTCAGTGAGAGTCTTCTCCCTGCCCTAACTCCCCCTACTTCCCAGCTCTCTTTTGTCTCCCCCCATTTGAATGTAAGCCCCTTGATAGCAGGGACTGTCTTTGGCTTATATTTGTTTCTTAGTGCCTTGCTAAGTACCTGGCACACAGTAAGTGCTTAATAAATGCACTCTTTGTCTCTCCTCTCCTCCTTTCTCCTCCCTCCTTCTCTGTCCTTGCCAAGTCAGGCTTCTCAAGCTCCTCTGTCATATCTCCACACCCTTTGTTTCCTGACCTCCAGGCCTGCGGTCATGCTGTTCCATGAGGCCTAGAATGCCCCTCCTTCCTAGCACCATGATGCCAGTTCCCACCCATCCTCCAGGGTGCAGGCTAGATGCAGGGTGGCCTAGTGGCGGGTGATCTGGACTTGGATTCTGGTGGGACTGGTTTGCTCTCCAGGCCTCAGTTTCTTCATCTGAAACATAATCCCTGTCCTGCCTTCCTGATGGAAATCTTCTTGGCTGGAATGGTGTTTGATTCGGTGTAAAAGTGTCTATATTCATAGATCCAGAGCTGGAAGGGCCTCCCTCCAAGCCTCTGGAAGAATAGATGACTTCCATCCAAAGTGACCCGGATAGTAGATGTCAGAGGTAGGATTCGAACCCAGTCCTCTGACCCCAGAGTCAGTGTATTTTCGACCTCCTAAGAATGAAATTCTTCCAGTACAGTATTATATATTACAACACTGAACTAGCATATTCATTCATTCAATAAACATTAAATGCATACTATGCACCAGGCACTGTGCTAAGCCTGGGGGATACAAAAAGAGCCAAAGACAGTCCCTGCCCTTCAGGACCTTACAATCTAATGGGAGACACAGCATACAAACCCGTAGGTACCAAGCATGCTCTATACAGGATAAAGCGGAAATAATTAACAGAGGGAAGGCACTGGACTGAGGAGGGCTTGGGGAAGGAGGAGGATTCCAACAGAAGTGGGATTTGTGTTGGAAGTAAAGGAAGCTGGGGAGGTCAGTGGTCATGGGGGGGTGGGAGTGAGGAGGGGGATCATTCCGGGCCTGGAGGGTATCTTGGCTTCGCCTTGGAGTCTAGTCCCTCGTGGAAGCTTGGAGTGACCTTGTTTCTTGAAGTCTTCCTTAAAATGGGCCAGGCTAAAAGGTATTTATACTGGAAGGTATTTCTAGAATTTTCTTTGTTTTGGGGGAGATACATTGGAGTGTGTCTTTTTCCTTATGTGGATATAGGCTGGAAGGGATAATTTTCATTCGTTCACCTATCCATCCTTTCGTTGGCTTCTTGTTTCTCTGTTTCTCTCATGCCTTTGTCCTTTCTTCTCTCCTTTTCTCTTGCTTTCTCCCTTTCTGCATCCCTTCTCCCACCGTGTAAATGAGCTTTCTGTAGAGAACAGCCTCATTAGAACTAACAAAGGCAGGATTTGTAACTGAGCCCCAGGGGATGATGTCAGGAATGGCGGTGCCCATCTCTCCCCCTTCTCTCCAGCCCCACCTTGCATGCCTGGTCTAGCCAGATGTGGCCCCCATCACTGCCAGTTCTGGGTGGTGAGGCTTTTGTAGTCATCCGAGATAGCTGTCTCATCTTTCTCTTAAACTCCAGGAAAAATCCTGGATAATGGACCAGTCATGCAAACCCTGTCAAGAAGCAGTGGAGTAGGGGCAGCACTCCTTCCCCAGGCACAGGCCGTGGGCTTCCCTTACTGGGGCACGAGAACCTTCTTGTCTGGGGGCCTCTTTTTGTGGAAAGGTGACTTACCGCTCCGCCTCCCCCATCTGGCACCCACACACATGCCTTGGTGGACAGCTGCCAGAGAAAGCTGACTTTCTCTGCTTGAGACTCAGCAAAGCAGATCTCTGCCTTGGTTGGGTTTTGTTAGCGTGGGCACCCCTGCCCCTTCCCCCACGTCATGGGAGAAGATCTAAACAGTGTCTTGTGATGGAAATAGCAGGCCTTTGGGCTAGTCAGTGCTCTGATCCTCACAGGCCCCCCACCCTGCCTACTGCATTCAGGCTGGGCAGGAGACCCTCTCAAAGCTGGGCTTGACTAAGGGCAGAGGAGGAGCCTGGGTACAAAGTTATCTGCGCAGCAGCTTTAGGCATCTGGGAAATCCAGAGAAAGGCCTTATGCCTTGCCCTGCTCTCAGAGAGCTTCCAGGCATGTTTGGGAGACAGTGCCCATTCCTCTTCAGATGGGGCTAAATTAAATGATTAATATGGGTCCCGTTTCCAACTCTGGAAGGCATTTTAGGTGAACCTCATCTCCCCAAATAGACCAGACTGGAACTTAGATACCTAGCACAGTGCTCTGGACATGGTGGGGGCTTAGTACCTCATTGCTGAACTATTTGAGAAGTAGAAAAAAAGCAAGGAAGAAGGTTGGGGACCCTTACTAGCTGTGTAACCCTGGGCAAGTCATTTCTGTTTGTCTCAGTTTACCCTTCTGCAAAAATGGGGATGATTATGGCACCTACCTCCGAGAATTGTGAAGATCAAATGAGTTATTGTAAAATGCTCGTTAGCATAGTGCCTGGTACACAGTAGATACTATATAAATGTCAGCCATCCTTAGTATTAGCATTTATCATCATTGTCATCATCATTTTTCTGCAGCAAAATTGAATTCTGCTGTTGGGATTTAGTAACTTTTCACCAGTCTCTTTGTTTAGTCCAGGGTTGAGAGTGACCTTGAGAGAGGCCTGAGGCCTCCTGAGAAACGGAGACTTCAAGATCAGGCCAGACAATGCAATGTCACAGGGCTGGGGGAGGAGGCTACAGCTAGGGTAGGCCTAGGCTCACCTGGGAGGCACCATGTGAGGAAGGACGTAGGTCCCAGAAAGAAGTGAGGGGACTGGAGACCCCTTCAGGACATGGTCCATTGCAGGAGTTGGGGATACGGAGCCTAAAGCGGATTCAGCATTGGGAGTAAGGGTCTTCACGTGGAGGAAGAATTCTGCTTGGCCCCTGCCTGTGGATGCAAAGAGGTGGACTTTTGGCTTGGCAGAGGACAGCCTTCCTGATAGGCTGAGGCATTTTTAAAGTAAGATGGGCTGTCTCAGCAGGTAGTGAGCTCCCCATCCCTGGAGGTGCCCAGCAGAGGTTGGATGACCACTTCCCCATGAAATAAGGTTGGACACTTGAAGAGGTGGGTCCCTTACTCTGAGATACTGGAATTCTTTGGCCTTTACTCTGTGCCTCATTTTTTGTGGACGCTGTTTGAATGGAGAGACAGCCTGGCTTAATGGAAGGTGCAGTGAACTCTGGGGATCAGAATGACCTGGGCTCACCCAGGCTCTTGGCTGTGTGAGCCTAGGCACCTCCTTTCAAGCCGCTGTGGGGCACAATCTGCTCATCTGTAGGGAGAGGGTAGGTCCTGGACCTGTGAGTTCACTGACAGGGGGAACTCCCAGTGACAAACTTCCCTTGCCAGTACAGATCGGCACCTCCTCTACAGCTCAGAGAACCTTGGAGAGTTAGCCGGCCACGGAGGTGTCCCCCAATCAGGCTGTGTCAAAATCAGGACTTGAGGTCAGCCTTATCCACAAGGCCTCCTCGTCTTTCTCATCTGTAGAATGGGGATGGGTAATGACACTTCTTCCTCCCTGAGTGATCTGTGAGGACATGCTTTGTAAGCCTCCAGCGGTCTTTGCGTGGCTGACCTGGGTGTAGCCCTGGGAGACCCGCCCGAGTCAAGCTGCTCTGCTTCTCCATGGTACAAATGAAACCTATCATTATTTTTCCTTGAGGTGTAAAGGGGGATGCCATGAGTGCCTCCTCTGTGACAGGCCCCAGGGTATGAAGGTAACAGGAGGGATGATGGCAGAAGTTCTTGGGGAGCCATTTTTCTTTGTGTAGACGTGAGGAGGGGGATGGGAAGCTCCTTGACCATCACTGCTATAACTTCAGTGTGATCTATCACCTCTGGGATGTGCCCCTCCTCAACTTTGATCCAGCCCATAGTAGACGCTTAATGAATATTTATTCCTCTTGTCCCTGTCTTGTATACCCATTTTGAGAATGAGGAAACTGAGGCAAACAGCAACTAAGTGACTTGCCCAGCATCACCCAGCTAGTGTCTGAGGCAGGATTTGAACTCAGGTCTTCCTGTCTCCAGGCCCAGCACTCTGTATACTATGGCTCCCTATACCATAGCTACCACAGACATGCTGCCATACCAGATGGCCCTTGGCCTTTCTGCTGAGCTGAGCAGTCCCACCCTCCAAGGTTCGCCGCATCCCTATATGTCACATACATCTGAAGGAATAGAACAGCTAGCAATTACATTTATTGATTTTTTCTACTTAATAGTATTTTATTTTTTTCCAGTTACATGTAAGGATAGTTTTCAACATTCGCTTTTATAAGATATATATTTATATACATTTTTTGTCTCAATATATATTTAACGCCTTATATTTATATATATGAGAATATATATATTTATAAGACACTATAAGACATTGAGTTCCAAATTTTTTTCTCCCTCCCTCTCCTCCCGCCTCCCCAAGATGGCAAACAATCTGATATAGGTTCTACATGTACAGTCATTTTAAACACATTTCCACATAGTCATGTAGCAGTTAAGTTTAACTCAGTTCGGCAAACAGCGAGCGTTCGTGCCCCCTGTGTACAGAGTGCTTTTGGGGCTGAGGACATAAAGAACTGCAAACCGAACCTGCCCTTTTATTGAGGGGGACAGTATTCCCAGGCCTCTTCTCTAGAGGCAGAGACCTCCGGACCAAATGAGGCACAGAGCTTTTCAGACCTTCACGTGCTGCTGTTGAATTGCTCACTCTCAGTGACTTCACATTTAGTGAGCACCTGCTCTGCGTCTGGCACATGGAGGACGGGATGTGGCGGAGGAAGCCCCCTCCCATCAGGGCTTCCCAGGAGCAGGACGATCATGGCTCTTTGGGGGGCCTCAATGACCTTAAGCAGCCATTTCACTTCTCTGAGCCTCAGAAACAAGGAGGGGGAATCTGACTAGATCAGGTTCCTAAAAAGTATTTCTCCAGGGTCGCTTACCCACATTTTGTTCTCTTTCCCTCCCCGCGCAGACTAGAATGCAGAGCCTGCATCCAGATCCCAAAGCCCGCTACACAAGCGTATATGGCGCTCTCAAGCAAATCATCCGGACAGAAGGCTTCTGGAGACCCTTACGGGGCATCAACGTGATGGTGATGGGGGCAGGGCCGGCCCACGCCATGTATTTTGCCTGCTACGAAAACATGAAAAGGACTTTAAATGACGTCCTCCACCGCAGAGGAAACAGCCACCTGGCCAATGGTATTTTGAAAGCGTTTGTCTGGAGTTAGACTGCTCTCTTCTGTTCTACAACAGACCCTCCCCTCTCTGCTTCCTTGGGCCTTTCCCCCTTGGGTGACCCAGCGAGCTAACACACCCAGTCTTCAGCCTGATTCCTTGTGAATAAAGAACAGTAGAGCTGTCCATATCTATCTATAGATCTATGGCTGAGTAGATCTGTAGATAGATATAGAAGTATTCAATTTTTCTGAACTTTGGGGAGCTTGACAACCAAGGGGTGTGCTCGGTTTTTTTGTATTTTTTTTGTTTTTTTTGATCTTTGCTTTAATACTCAGACTCTTCTCATAGACCTTTATTGATCAGACCTTAAGTAGAAACCAAACATGTGAATGCGGGCTACGAGAACACGCTCTGAACAGTCTCTCAGACTATGTTAAAAAAAAAAAAACAGCCTCTCTCAGACTATGTTAAAAAAGATAAAAGACCTTTGGCACAGCAGCAGCATCGGCAAGAAAAAGCTCAGGCTTTAAGAGATCTTTCAAGAAGTATATTGACTGACCGGAGTCGTATCTCCAGAGCAGACCACCATGTGGCAGGATCTAAGCTCCTGGGAGGGTGCCCCCTCCCGCCCCTGCGGCTTGTCTGAGTCACAGCTTTCTGGGAGCAAGGGATGGAATAGTTTACTTTTGAAGGAGAAGGGGGGTGGAGACAGGGTTTTGTGAGTTCATATATACAGCTCTTCTGTAACGTTCCACGTGGGCTGGAAACGGGAGGGTGAGTTAGGAGAGGAGGGGGGATGCATCTGTGTGGGGTTTGGGCTTTTGTTTTGTGGGTGGTGGTGTTGAGGGATGACGTAGGGCTGGATTACTGGGAGCCACACCTGGTCTTCCGAGCTTAGCTGGGGCGATGTGACCCGCTTTCTTCAGCCCTCCTTTCTCTGATGTGACCTGTAGCAGCCTTCTTCTGTCCTGCTTTCTCTGCCCCTTCGGCCAGCAGACCTTGGTAATCCACGTCACTGATATGTTGTGTAGAAATGTGTTGATAACATTTACTGAGGTGTGTCCTGGGGACCATCTTTTAGTTATGACCACCTAGGAATTGTCTCAATTTAGGTCTTTGGTGACTTCAGTCCCCAGAGAGACCCCACTGGGAGTGTAGTGAGGTTTGAAGACATTCCGTAGCTTAGAGACGTCCCGTTTGGCCTCTCCTGGTGCTGACCATCTAGGCCGGCCGGAGGACGGACTTCATTCCTCAGCTCCCCTCCCACTCTCCAGTGGTAACGTCAATTACTTGGCAATGTCTGCGCTGAATAAGAAAGCTCAGAGTCCCCAGGTAGGATTCCTGGACCGATGCTCATGGTTCTTGAAGTTTGGGTGGGGGATTGGGGTACCTTCAGTGGAGAAGCTGACAGGATATTCAGATTTATCTTGGACATCTGCAGAGTCCCTTTCCTTCCACTACTGTCCTGGCTTATCCCCTACTCTAATTCTGTAAGATGATAGATTTAGACCTCCTTGGACCTTAAAGGTCATATCTAGTACAGTCCCCTCATGTTACACCCAGGGAGACTGAGGCCCAGAGAAATGAAGTCGCTTTCTCCAAGGATTTTCTGATGCCTAACCCAGCCAGCTCTTCTGCTGTCTCCTGTCTGCACTGTCCTTCAAGACTGTCCTCCTTTACATTTCCCTCTCTGCCTTACCTTCCCACCCTCCCTTGGCTGGGCTCCGTCCAGGCTAGAACTGAGGAACTGAATTGAATTATTAGGATTTTGGGGGGATGGAGAGGGCAGTGAGAGTAAGGAAACCCTGCGGAAAGTGAGGGGGGAGAGGGCTAATGAGGGTGGTCTCTGTGGGTTCTCTGGCCTCAGTTCCTCCCCAGAGTTGCCTTGAGAGAGCTGAGGCCTTCGGGGGCTGCTGGAATTTGCTGAGCTCTGCTCTTCCCCACCCCCCACTTCACAAATATCCCCCTCCTACTCTTATCCTTGCTTGGGGCCTTTGGGGATAAAAAACAGTCACCTGATGGTAAGTGGTTTTATTTTTTTTTTTCTTCTTAAAAAGCCAGGCCTTGAGAGGCTTGTTTGAGGTCCCCAGGGACTGAGCCCCAGTGGTTTACTGTGGGAGGCTAACTTTCTGGAGTTTGTTTTGCAGGGATAGCGGGGAGTATGGCCACCCTGCTCCATGATGCTGTAATGAATCCAGCTGAAGGTAACGTGTCCCTGCCCTGGGGAAGGGGGAGCCTGGTGCAAGTCTCAACAGCTTGGGAGGGAGGAGTAACCTCTAACCCAGGGCAATAATTAGCAAGACCTAGTGCCTTATTTTTAAAGAACAAGAGAACCCCCAAAGTTTGTTTTATTTTATCACTGGGCTCCTTAAGTAAATGAGGTAGTTAATCACTGAGGCAGGCAGGTGGTGCAGTAGATAGAGTGCTGGGCCTGGACTCAGGAAGACCTGAGTTCAAACTTGGCCTCAGACACTTACTAGCTGTGTGACCCTGGGCAAGTCACAAGTTCTAGGCAACTCCATAACACGGTTTCTTAATCTGGGGCCCAGGAACTGGTTTTTAGAAACATTTTGATAACTATGTTTCAATATGATGGATTTTCTTTGCAATCTTAAGTATTTTACTTTATGCATTTAAAAAACATTCTGAGACAAGAGGTCTGTGGGCTTCACCAGACTGCCAAAGGGGTCCGTATTGAGAAACAAGCTTATGAACCCCTGGTCTGAGACTCTGAAGTTGCAGAGAAGCTGCCAATGTGCATGGGTGAAGGGCATTTCTTCACCCATCATCACCCATTATCAATGAAATCCCAGGTCTAGTCTCTGTTCCTGTCCCCTTAGTGATGGTATCAGGCATTAATGAGTGATAGGATCATAGGAATCCTGGAAAGGACCTTAGAGGTCACCAAATCCAGCCTTCCCATTTTATGGATGAGAATACTGAGGCCCACCCAGGTTGTCACTTGACCAGAGACAGACAAGGAGGTTGTGTGTGTAGGGGGCTGTGTTGGGGAATTACACACAGTTCCAAATTCAGTGTTCCTTTCATGGTAGGGCTTGTTGTTTCTCTGGATTTAAAAAATTGATAACTGGTCACATAGTCCAACCCCCTTATTGGAAAACTGAAGTTGGGGGAGCAGTGACTTGCCCACATCACACAGATAGTAAACGACCACAGTTGGAATTTGGACCCAGACCTACAGAATTCCAAGGAAGTCTGGCCCCTCTTTGAGCCCAGAACAGCTTTAGGCAAAAAAGAGGCTCATGGCCTTCTTTTGTATCCAGTGGACCTAGGGTTAGGAGGGAATACCTCCTAAAGCTATTGAAGATTGAAGGCCCTCTTGGTTTTCCAGGACTGGCTAGCTCACTCCTCTCTAGCAGTCACACCAGGTGTACACATAAACCACGAGGAAAGGGCTTCCCTTTGTTAACCTTGGTGTTCAGTGGTGTTTCAGGAGAATAAAAGGGTTGGTTTTCGTTGGATTTCCTCCCACTGGCTAGGTTGAGACATCTTGGAAGAGCCAATTGTTTTTATTTATAAAGTAATAGCTAGAATGATGAGTAAGGACTTGGCAGGGTGGAATATGGGGAAGAAATAGCCAACTGCTTCCGGTTTCGTAAACATCAGCTGTCTGAATCAGTGTGATGGTCTCAAAGAGCTTACAAAACTTCCTGAGTCCTCCCCAAACTGTAACTTCACACCAGACAAGGCAGCTTTGGGGCCAGGAAAGACTGATTCGAGAAACGTCACAGTATGTTTGCAGAAAGTTTCAGAAAGGAAAGACGAAAGGCCTTTTGATCAAAGATCAAAACTTGTTATACCTCATAGGAGCTAGAAGGGAACTCAGACCTGCTTATTTGATAGAAAAGGACACTGAGGTTTGTTGAGGTCCAGGGATTTGCACAGTTATGTAGCTACGTGATAAGTAGCTAAGATTTGAAGCCATACCCTCTACCTAACTAGAAATCCAGCCCTGTGCTTTGCCACCTTATCCAGCCCAGGCATCTCACTCTTTCTTGAGGGAGCTCATAACCTGTTGCCTAATTTTACTTTGGGATTTTTCCCCCTTTTCTAGGCATTTATATCTGGACTGCTAAATGAATGTTTGATATCTGTAAATCAGACTGTGGGTTTTGTTTTGAGAAAATTTGAGTTTTGCGGTCATTCCTATCTCATGTATCTTTGGAATTAAATTCTCACTATTTAGGGTTTAAGCATGGTTTCCTTTTTGTATATTTAATGACCAGCCTGAAGGAACCTGGAATTAATTAAGTAGCCTTTGCTTGCTTCTCACTTGTGGGACCACCAGTTGAAGAGCTGTCTTATGGGAGAGGGATTAGCCTTGTTCTGCTTGGGCCACAGGGTGAGGGTATGGGGAGTGAGGGGCCCAGAGCTAAGAGCAGTAGATGGAAGTTTCCAAGGAAGACTTTAGTTCTGTACTAGAAAGTTTTTCCTTATATCATTTGAGCAATTCAGTTCAGCACTGATTATGATTATCAAGAAAGGCAGAGACCAAACAAAAAATGGTCCTTACCCTTACGGAGCTGATGTTTTAATGGAGCTAATCTGAAAGAGGAATGGGCTGGCATAAGAGATAGTGAGTTCCCCAACCCTAGAGGTCTTTAAGCAAAGAATAGCTAACTTCATATTAGAGAGTCAACAACTCAGTATATCAAACTTTTATTAAAAGCCTACCAGAGTCTGTTCAAGGCTTTGAAGGCAAAAATGGAGTAGTTCTTGTCTTCAAGGAGTTTATATTCCACTGGATTGTAGAGAGGATTCTTAAGTATGGGTAACCTTTATGGTGCTCAGTTTCCTCATCTGTAAAATTAGGAGGGTTGGACCAGATGACCCCTAAGGTCCCTTCTGGTCCTAGAGCCGTGATCCTAGATGACCTCTGAGATCCTGTGTGTGACCTTTCGTTAATTCCCCAAGCCAACTCCCTCTTATGAATTTAATTGAACTTGGGCCCAAGAGGATTCTGACAGGCCATTTAAAAACACAGATGTCATTTAGTCCATCAGTGAGCATTTATGAAGCATCTATTGTATACCAGACACTGTCCTCATTGATGAAAATACAATTACAAAGAACAAAACGATGCTTATTTTCGAGGAAAAACAACCTAGATTGGGAAATTTGGGGTGAGCCTGGGGAAGGTCAAGTTTGCATGGTTATAATAACAAGAATCTTCCCTTCTGTCCTGCTTTCAAGTATGCAGAGCTCTAAACAGCATTAGGAGTAGGGGTCCTTATGGCTCCCTCTTCTTCCCCATGGCTGCTGGGGCAGGGAGGCCAGCTGATCAGGCAGCTCTAAATAAGACAACGAACACCACTTGGGGATGGGTAAGACAGGGCTTAACCTGGGGTCTGGAGACTTGAATGGGAAAAAAATTAAGCTGGTTTTGACTAGGCTTTGGTTTTCTTCTGTGATCTCATGTCCAGGGGCTTCGCCGCCAGCCCGAGGGGTCCAGGACATGGGGAAGGTTAAGAACTCCTGGGGTTGGGACTCTCAGAGTCATGGGGCAGATCCAGCCTGGGCTGCCCCAGTGGACCAGTCATGGGTGCCCAAGACCGAGGCTGCTGAAGCGCTGTGAGAGCTTCTTTATCCTTTGGGTCTAACTTGCCTGTTTTTCTCTATGACTTGCCTTCTCTGGCATCTCCATCATGGGGTGGCAAACATCTCCACCTGGATCACCTGGACCATCGATGCCCTCTACTGGCAGTGGTGAAGCAGCGCATGCAGATGTACAACTCTCCTCATCATTCGGCCCTTCGCTGCATCCGGGATGTCTGGAGGACCGAGGGGGTGGGCGCCTTCTACCGGAGCTACACCACCCAGCTCACCATGAACATTCCCTTCCAAGCCATTCACTTTATTACTTATGAGTTCCTTCAGGAGCAGATCAACCCTCACCGAGGCTACAATCCCCAGTCCCACATCCTTGCCGGAGGGCTGGCGGGGGCCGTCGCCGCGGCCGCCACTACCCCCCTGGATGTCTGCAAGACCCTCCTCAACACTCAGGAAAACATGGCTCTCTCTTTGGCCAATGTCAGCGGACATCTGTCTGGCATGGCCAATGCCTTTCGAACAGTGTACCAGCTCAGCGGTATTTCTGGATACTTCAAAGGTATCCAGGCACGCATAATCTACCAGATGCCATCCACAGCCATCTCCTGGTCAGTCTATGAGTTTTTCAAGTACTTCCTGACAAAGCACCAGGTGGAGAATAGAACTCCGTACTAAAGGAACAGACTGTGGGGAGCAATTCCAGCATCTTATTTAAAAAAGAAAGAAAGGATTCCCTCTCCCGTTTCCATCCCTCTTTCCCCCATGCACCCGCACCAAGTTTTACGAGCTTCAGGTTTCCTGAAGCACCAATGTGATTCTTGCAGGGTATGTGCCACTGAGTAGCTCCTCTCTGTGGCTGGCCTTGAAAGAGGGGTCGGATCCAAAATGGTGGCACTGATGGTTGGGGAAAGATTTTAGTGGAAGAAAAATGAATGCCTTCCTCCTCCCCCTTCCTGCCTTTTCCCTCCCCTGCTAGAAGAATGAATGTGACTTTTCTTCTTCCCTAGAACTAAACCGCACAGAATAGGGTTGGGGAAATGGGGGGTCTGGATAGGTGAGGAGTTTGCACCTCAGAGACTTAAGATGTTAAAGACAAACTAAATATGATATGTATATACAAGTTCCATTACGCAATATAAAAATAGATGGATAATGTTTATCCTTTATTTTTCTATGTAGAAGTTGAATTCGTGTGTGTATGTGTGTGAGAGTGTGCAAATAGTATTACAGTTGAGATTTTAAAGTGCTTTTTTAAAAAATGAAACAAAGGGCTCAATTTCTCCCATCATGATATATAATTAAGCACCGAAGCATCTTTACCCAACCTCCAGGGGTGGCCTGAAGCCTAGGGCTTAGTCACCCTCCCTGACCCCCATGGAAGTTTCACTTGAATGTATGTAGTAAACTTTGAGTTTATATTTTTGAGGTTTTTTTTAATGAGAAAAAGGTACATTTAAAAAAAATCTAGCCAAGAGGGAAAACATGACTACTTGGTCATTTCTTCTCCTTACACACATGGGATGTTAGATCTGGAAGGGATGTTAGAGGCCACCTGAGCCGGCTCCCTGCTTTTGATGTGCATGAAGAAACTGAGCCTTGGCATGGGTGAGGTTACTTAAGTCATTCTCAGCACACTGACTTCCTTTTGTCTGGGATGAATCTCTTTTATTTCCAAGTCCCTGGAGAGCAAGCGCTCCCTTCTCCTGGACTCTGATGGATGTTGAGTCCTGTGTCTTTTGAGGCCCTTCCTGTGAGGAAGGACGTGGCCAAGTCAGCCCCTGCCAACGTCTCAAGATGGAAGATTTGAAGGGGCATTGGTTGTGCTTGTGTGTAGGGTTTTGGCCTCTCTGTGTGTGTGTGTATCTGTTCTGAAGTTCCATAAAAGGTGTGTTTCTGACCAGGACACTCCAAGACTCTTTTCTGAGGACTCTTCTCTTCCTCAGTGGCTAAGGTGGATTGTTTAGAGGACAGATATGTGTGGAGCTGGCAGATGTGGACAGAGCAGGATGTCTGCCAGGGTTCTTTTTCTCTTCCCCAATCCTTTATTTTCAGATAATTTTTCCTAGGGCAGTACTTAAGGCCTTGATCTTTCTGCCCAGCTTGGAGGAGAGATGGGGGTGAAGGAGGAAGGACCTTGCTGAAGCTCATCTCTGCTCTTCCATGCCCTGAAGGAGGTGCCAAAAAAAAGTGTGTGTGTGTGTTGAGGGGGGCGGGCTGTGTTTGGCTTCATCAGTGGTGAGGGAAGAGTCCAAGTTGCACAGAGGGACAAGACTGTTGGGAAGGGTTTTATTGGGTATTTTTCTGTTAATGACTCAGAGGCCCTTGTAAGCTTTATAGTATGTCCTGAGTGACAATCTCCTTAAAAAAGATACAGACCTGTTTTTTCTAGCCCACTGCTAGCGGCTAGCCCCAAGGTCAGAGAAAAGACTAATTTAATTAGCTGCATTCTTCTCCCTGCCCAAGTGCCTGTCTTTAAGTCTCAGCCAATGGGCATTTCTTTTGGCAGAAACTCTGAGCCAACAGCCACTTGCCCTGGGCCAAAGTATCTCTCTTTGAGTGTTCTGACCTGAGGATAGGCACTTGGGGGAGGAGTTGACTTCATCCCTTTGAGACAGTACCATGGTCTTGGGGACACAGGGAAGTGTGGGTGGGCCCTAGGCAGGGGGTGCAAATCTTTGCTTGGTAATCCCAGGGGCTTTTCCTCTGAATCTGAACACTTAGGAGGTCTGTCTTGACTTCATTCATTCACAAAGATGGGAGTGCCAAGTTGAGGTTCCTCAAAGAGAAGTGTGGCTTTGTTGTCAGGATCCAGATAACCTGCCTCTGCCTAGTCAGAGCTCGTGGGAGCTGGGGACAGCAGACAGGGCAGAGACGGGGTCCCCATTGTGCCTCTGCCGTGTTGGGGGTTGGGGGGAGGGGGAAGTGGGCAATGGAAGGGTTGAACCTGTCGAATCAAGAGCCAGGATTAATTTATTTTCTAAAATAGTGTCTCATCCTTCTCTTTCCCCCTTGGCCTGCTAACCATTTCTAGTCCTCCTTAAACTTTTGCTTCAAATGGTATTTAGAAACTGGAATGCCCACTTGTCTAGGCAAGACTTTCTTTAGGGAAGGGACCTGTTGATCTCTTTTCAAGACTTCCCAAGCCAGGGCTTAGCCTAATTGTGCTTGATTCAACTAAGGCAACTAAGTGCCTACTGTGTACTGGGATTGCAAGGCAAAAATGAAATCATGCCCTTCATTGATCACTTAGCCTTAAAGAGCACATGGTGCCTCAGGCTCATCCTTGGAAGAGTTTCTCATTTGTTCTGTGCCTTGATGTCTAGATGATCGACTTCTGATATGTAGGAGCTGTAAGGCAAAGGTTCTACCTTCCTAAAATCAATTGTAATGGATAGAACTTGGATAGGAACTTGATTGTTCCCCACTACCCCAACCCTGCCTTACTTGCTTGGTAAATCTGCCTGGTTTCCTGATTTTCTCTCTGTCCTTTTTATTAAATGATGCTAGAAGCCACATGGGTCCAGCTTTCACTCTTGGAGGCTGCCTCTCTCAACGCACCTGCCCTGTCAAGGACCATTGTATTTGATGGGGGTGGGAGGAAACGTGTCTTGTGCTTTGTTTGGCCTGTGAAATCCAAATGTGTTTGCTGCTTTATATCTGCAAGAACACACTGTATATTTTTTTAAAGGGAGCAAAAGAGTGTTGTTTAAAAAAAAATTTAAAGCTTGTGATGGCTGCCTACATGTAGTTTGTATCAAACCTGTTTCTCCATCTTTTCTGATTATTAACCAGCTGTTTGAAGAAGGAATGGGGCAGGTTGGGGGGTGGGGGAAGGAGTGTGCCTTGGTGTGTGGGGTCTTTGTTTCTTAATATGCTGCTACAGTTGTACCACTGGAGCTGGAGGAAAAAAATAAAGTATTGACCCATCTGTCTCGTGTGCCTTGTGGGTGGGGGTGCAATGGGGGGGGCAGAGGGAGCTGGAATGAGGAAGTAGCTGATGGGATGCTGAGAAGGGGTGAGTTAGAGCTGAAATTTTCCAAGACTAGTGAGGTAACTTGTCCCGTATCTGTCGAGCTGGGAGAGACCAATGAGGCCATGCAGCTCAACCCTCTCATCTTATAGAGAGAGAAATCGGCCCAGAGAAGCGATTGCAGCTCAGAGATTTACACCTGGAGGGTACCTTAGAAACAGGCTAGTCCAACAGGGAAGGAAACTTCTCAGTAACGTGAGTCCATGTTTGGTTAGGGGCACACAAGTAGCAAATATTGGAGCCCAGGACCTGAGATGGAATGCTCCTCACTCTACCTGTCTCCCACAATGAGATATGTAGAGATCTAGTCCTAATACCAATTTTACAGAAAAAGAAACTGAGGCTGAGGGGAGGTTTGATGGCACAGCAGAGTATTGGATTTAGTCAGGCAAGTGGCATCTGCCTCAGTTTCCTTATATATAAGAATGGGGATGATCACATCCACTAGGAAGGGATGAAGGATCAGAAGAGACATGTAAAGTGCTTCGCAAACTGAAATGCTGCGTCAATGCCAGCGTTTAGCATCGTGTGCTCCTTGAGGCCGGGAAGGGACTGCAGAGGCCCGCTGGTTTGACAGGTAGGGACACAGGCCCGGGGAAGGGAAGGTTCCCAGAATCAGCTGGATTGGACCTTGAAGACCATCTTGTCCAGCCTCTTACTGTAGAGCAGAAAACAGACAAGGGGATTATAGGACATTTAAGGTCACATATGTAGGGGCAAAGGCAGGATCTGGACCCCAAGTCCCCTCCCTACTTGGTACTTAAATGTACACTCTCACTGCTGCTTCAGAGAGATGAAGAGACTTTAAATACAGATTGCGACCCTCTCTTTTTACAGGCAGAAATGAAGGTCCAGACTCCTTGATCTTGAGCTGGACGGGCCTCAGAGATGACAGAGTCCAGGCATCTAGACTGAGGAAGCCGAAGCCCAGGGGAGGGTTGTTGGGTCCTAGATTTGGGGCTGGAAGGGTCTTGGGGTCGTCTGGTCCAACTGTCATTGACCGGGGTAGTCAGTACTGGAGCTGAGATGCACAGCTAGGGCTCTGATAGCCACCAAGGCTGCCAGTCTGCCCATGCCTGGCTCCTCAGGAGCTGGAGAAAGTGGAATGACCAGAAGAAGACAATCGGTCACATGATGACTGAGCTGGAATGGCTGTCTGGGGAGAGAAGGAAGGAAAGAGGGAGGGAGGGAATAAGCATTTATTAAGCACCTACCTATTATGCACCAGGGACTGCTCGAAGCACATTATTATCTCATTCAATCCTCACAACAGCCCTGTGAAGTAAGTACTACTGTCCCATTTTACAGGTGAGGAAACTAAGGCAGACAGGTTGAATGGTTTGCCCAGGGTCACACAGCTGGTAAGCGTCTAAGGTGAGATTTGAAGTCAGCTCCCTCCCCCCCCCTCCCCCCCCCCCCCCCCCCCCCCCCCCCCCCGCCCCGACCTCTGGTTCAGCCCTCTATCCGCTGTGCATCTTGCTGCTTGGACTAGGTGGTTTCTCAGGTCCCTTGGAATGCTGAGGCTCTGTGGGTGAACACCACCTTAGAGAATGGTGTCCAGCTTCCTTTTAAAAATCCGACTGTGCCAGGGCCTGGCAGTGCCTTCAAAGGGGTCTTTGGTGAAGTGGAATGCGGCATCAGCTGCCTTTCTCCAAAGTGCTCATGGGCACAAAAGACTGGCCAGCCCCATTTCATAACCCAGAGAGGCCCTTATTTTGGAGTGGGCAAAGCTCTCCTCCCTTGATAAGAATCCGCATGTTCTCAGGAACCTCCTAATTCTAGGGCTAGAGGGACCTTTGAGGTCATCTAAATCCCCCACTTCACAGAGGAAGGCCCCGAGGCCCTCAAAGGCAGCTTGCTCACTCTTCCAGCTCACAGATGGCAGGTCCAGGTGGCCTGGGTCTTCTGAGAGGCAGTGTGGTTGGGGCAGCTGGGTGCAATGCAGTCAAGACAGCCTGGATTTTAATAAGAATAGTCAGAGTGGCAGCTAGGTGGTGCACCGCGTAGAGTACTGGCCCTGGAGTCAGGAGGACCTGAGTTCAAATCCAGCCTCAGACACTTGACACACTCACTAGCTGTGTGACCTTGGACAAGTCACCTAACCCCAATTGCTCTGCCTTCCCTCCTCCAAAAAAAAATAATAGCCAACATTTATTACTATGTGCCAGGTACTGTGCTAAGTGCTTTACAAATATCGTCTCATTTGATTTTCACAATGACCCTTAAAAGCAGGTCCTATTATTATCCACATTTTACGGTTGAGGAAATAGGCAGACAGGTTAAGCGACTGGTCCAGGTTAAGCGTCTGTGGTGGGATTTGAACTCAGGTCTTTCTAACTCCTGGCCCAGTGCTTTATCCATCGGATCACCCAGCTGCATATTTAAGTGTTGTCTCTGATGCTTTCCAGCTGTGTGACCCTGGACAAGGATCTCCTTCTCTGTAAAGTGAGGTCTCGCTAGATTGTCAGGGATCTCATGGGGAGATTGTAAAGCTCTTTTGAAATCTCAAATACATAGAACCTACTATCGTTCTCACCTCAGGCCAATGGTTTTCTAAATTGTATTAATCAAGATAAAGTAGGCAGAGGCACATTTGGGAGAAGAGACAGGGTCTTTCTGGAGCTGATTGGGGAAGGGCAAGACCCCTTTGCCTATTGACAGATCCTCTAAAGACCAGCAGCCCTGTGCTCAGGTCTAAGACTCAGGGCCTGAGATCGATGCCAGGAGTAGGAAGAAGTGCCCATCCAAATCCTCAATGCCTACTATGTGCTGGCTGCTGCGGGGAATCCCCCTGTCTCGACCCTCCAAGACTCTATAATCTAATCAGGGAATTGAATCAATTCTCACAAATCCTATCAAAAAACCAGTGATGAGACCAGTGCAACATTTGGGGAAAGGAGAGAATACTTAGAAACATTTAGAATTGAAAGGGAACCTTGAAGTTGCCTAGTTCAACCTCCTTTTACAGATGAAGAAACAGATGCAGAACAGTCATTCTCCTGAGGTCATGTAGCTGGAATGTGCCAGGACCAGGCTTTGAACCAGAGGGTCTTACAGACCCAATATTCACTACTAGGTTTTTCTGACCAGATCAGAAGATTTTCAGGGTCTCAAGAGTGAAAGGGCCCTCAGAGGCCATCTGTTGCAACCCAGGACCATGGAGCCAGAGATTTTGAGTGGGAGAGATATTGGGGTCATTTAGAGCATCCTCCTCATTGGAGAGATGAGAAAACTGAAGGCCAGTTTTCTGCCCGAGGTCACACGGGTGATAACAAGCAGGATTAGAACCCGGGTTCAAGAACTCCAAATGTTTCATTCTACAGTCCCATGTTGCCTTCTTCTGTGCCTGAATAAGAATTCTATTAAACCAAAATCAATAAACATTTATTAAGCACCTACTATGTGCCAGGCATTGTGCCAGCACTGAAGATACAAAGAACGAATTTCATGGGGGAGAGAACATGCAAACAGCTATGTACAAACAAGTTATAGAGGGATAAATTGGAAATAAAAGAGAGAAGGCACAGGTAACTCAAAGACAGAAAGCCCCGGCCCTCAAGGAGATTACATTCTCCTGAGAACCAAAATGTACACAAATAAATACAAAATAAAAGTAATGCAAAGTTGTATCTGTGGTAGGAGGGGAGGGGAAAAGACAAGCCTTCCAACTGAGTGAGTCATGAAGAGCTTTACCATGGAGTTGGCAACACTTAAGCTAAGCCTTGGAGGGAACGAGGGATGCCAAGAGAGGGAGGTGTGGAAGAGAGAGACAGAGACAGAGAAAGAGAGAGAGAGAGAGAGAGAGAGAGAGAGAGAGAGCAAGCAAGCATCCCAGGCACCAGGGACAGCTTGTGCAATGTGAAGCAAGAGACTGTCATCCTTGGGGAATAACACCAGGCTAATTTAGTTGGGATGGAGAGCCCCAAAGAAACATCTGGGATAGATTTTGAGCCCTTTGGGGATCTTCTCATTTTCACCTAGATCCAAAAAAGTTCAAGAAGTGCTTAGAAGGGCTCCTGCCAATCTCCTAGTCTGTGTCCTGAGATCACCCCTAGCTTGGGCATGGTGCTATGGATAGATTTCCCACCTTTTTATATATCTGTTTAAAAACAAAACCCTCACCCTAAAGTCTTATTTCACAGGAAGTACCATTGTTTCCCGTTCCTGTGTGACCTTGGGAAACTCTCGGGACCTCAGTTTCCTCATCTATCAAGTGAGGAAGTTAGACTAGAAGGCTTCTAAGGACACTTCCCACCCTAAATCTGTGATCCGTGATCCTTTTTGTGAGTGAAATTCATAGCTCCAGATAAACTGGAAATACCTAACTATGAATAGCCTTCCTGGGGTTCAGTCTTTTCCTCTAACATTCTCAGTAACTTTTATCCGTTTTGAGTTGTCTTTAATGCTGGTGTACATTAGTTTTTTATGTAGGGCCTTTGCTAAGAGGAAGTGAAGGCAGGTTTGGGATCTAAATCACACTGTGTCCCACTAACCCACTTCATGTCCCCTTAAACCCAACACTGGTGGAATTTGGTGAGAGTGAACATACGAAGGCCAGCTGTGGTCAGTGGCATAGAGAGATGAAACATGAATAGAATTAGAATGATCGAACCCCAGAATTGGAAGAGACCCCAGAAGTTTTCTAGTCCAACACATACCTAAATAAGAGTCCTTTCTACAAGCGGATATCCAGGCTTTGCTGGGACACTTCCAGGGAGTCAGAACCCACTAGCTCCCACCCTAAGGCGATCCATTTCTGTTTGGATGGAAGGGTGCCTGAACGGGATTGTATGTAGCTTCTATTCCTTCCTCCTGTTTCTTCTTTCTGGGGCCGAGTGAACCAAGTCTTGTCAGCCTTTCACATGATGGCCCTCCAAGTACATGAAGTTAGCTCTCATGGACTGTCTCCCGCCGAGTCTTCTGCAGGCTAAAAATCCTCAGTTCCTTCAAGAAATCTTCATGTCCCAAGGACTTGAGACCCTTTGCCATCTTTGATGCCCCCCACCACCACCTTGGATGTCCCCCTGCCATCTTGGATGCCCTCTAGGTGCTCTCCAGCTTGAACAGTGGCACCTAGAACCAAAGCCAATACTCTTACCTGACTATGGCAGAGCACAGTGGGACTCTCACTTCTCTGTTCCTGGAGGATCTGCCTATTTTATTGTATCTCAAGCTTGCTTGTGTCCCCCTGTTCAGGCAAACTGAACCTAACCAAGCACAAGCCTGTATTCTGATGTGGTAGTCCCAAAGCTAGTGCCATTTTCAGCTTTTTTAAAGTTAAATTAAATTGCTCTGAAACTTAACAAACATCAGATTAGATCCTTCAAAAGAGAACAGAGAAAGAGGACTGTCTGAAAGTGCTCATCGCTCAAGTATAGCTTACTTTTATATTGAAGAATATAGTTCAAAGCTGCTTGTCTGATTCCATTTGGCTTTCCCTCTGTCCCTTCTGTGCATTAAAAAATTATTCAACGATCCTCGTTTATTTCTCTTTTTTTGGGAGGAGAAACAATCTATCATTTGTTATACTTTCCTTGCCTCATTGGAAAAACAAAGTCTTTGTAACAAATTTACATAAGCAAAGAAAACACATTCCTACATTTGCTGTGTGAAAAATGCGTGTCTCACTACCTTGACTTCTGGGAGCCAAGATGGTAGAGTAAGCCGTAAATGCCCATAACTCTTCCATATTCTTCTCTAATCAACCATAAGATAGCACTCCAGAACAAATCCTGAAATGACAGAACCAATGAAAAGACGGGGTGAAACAACCTTTGAGCTCAAGAAACTTGGAAGATTGGCCGGAAAGGTCTGACTCAGGTAAAAAGGAGCACAGTCCAGGACAGGAAGCATTCCAGTAAGCCAGCAGCGAGTCCCACCTCAGCAAACCAGCGGTAGATCCTGAGCCCCAGTGCAATGAGCAAGCAAATAATGCAAATATTGGGGAACCACAATCAAGATTACACAGGATTTAGCAGCTGCAACATTAAAAGATTGTAGGTCATGGAACATGATGTTCTAGAAGGCAAAGGAGCTAGTACTACAACCAAAAATCACTTACCCAGCACAATTAAGCATAATATATCAATGGAGGAAATGGTTATTCAGTGAAATAGTGGGATTTCAAGCTTTCATAAGGAGAAGACCAGAATTAAACCAAAAATTTGATTTCCAATATCAAGACCCAAGAAAAGCATGAACAAGTAATAAGGGAAAGAAAACCTAAGGGATTCAATAGAGCTAAACTGTTTACATCCCTACATGGGAAGATGATACTTGTAATTCTTAAGAATTGTATCATTAATAGTACAACTAGAAGGAATATACATAGACAGAGGGTATGAGTATAAGGTGAATTTGAGGGAATGACATAAAAATGTTAAGAGATGAGAAAGAGTAGTAGACTGGGTACACAGGGAAGGGAGAGTTGGAATGGGGTAAATTATTTCACATGAAGAGCCACAAAAGACCTATTACAGTGGAGGGGAAGATGGGAGGGTGGATAATGGGCATCACTTGAACCTTACTCTCATCAGTGTTGGTTCAAAGAGGGAATATACACAGTAAGTTGAATATAGAAATCTATCTTGCCCAACAGGGAAGTAGGAGGGGAAGAGATTAAGTAAAGAGGAGGGAATGGGGACTGACAGAAGAGAGGGCAGATCAGGGGAGGTGGTAGCAGAACAAAACACTGGTGAGAAGGGAAAGGGTGAAAGGAGAGAGAGAACAAACAGGAGGAAGAAAAGGTTGGAGGAAAATACGCAGGTAGCAATCATAACTGTGAATGTGAATGGGATGAATTTTCCCATAAAATGGAAGTGAATGGCAGAGTGTATCAAAAACCAGAATCCGACAATACGTGGCTTACAAGAAACACACTAGAAGCAGAGAGACACTGTGCTGGTAAGCAAAATGGGCTCTTAGCACTCAGTTCAACCAAGTGCCCTTGAAGAGTTTGGCTTGTTTCCTTTAATTAATTCAGTGTATTTCATTGGGTCTTACTAGGTGCTAAGCCCCAGGCCCAAACCCCTATTAGGTGCTAAGCCCATGTGGGTGTGAAGCTCCCAGGGTACTAAGGGGAGGTGCTAACCCAAGAGCCAATCATAGGAGCCTAAGTTCTGGTCATTCAGATGATGTTTGACACATCTGAAACAGTATAAGAAGAGAAGACAGAGCTATTTGCGAAGGGCTCTCACTCTTGGTGGCATGCTGATGTGGAGACTCCGGGCAGCTGTAGCTAAGAGTCCTCCAGCTCATAACCTGGATGTTGGGACTTTGTTAAACTCTGGTAACTATGTATTGGGATTTGAATCAGACAAGGTCTGTCTGTCGATATTTGTAATTTGTTTGTATTTGTTCTGAAGTTCAGGGTGCTGGGTTTTTCCCCTGAACTAAGTGAATGGCATTTGTATGCTGAATTAAAGTAAACTTGTTAACCCTTTAACGTTGCTTTCCTTAGTAAAGGAGATCAAAAAACCTGGGCTTTGGCAGTGTGCAGGCAGTGTGCTTGTTGTTGGGCTTGTGTTGGTCTTTCACCCCCACAACAGCTGCTAGCCAGATTGTTGAAACAGACACACACAGAATAAGGGTAAGGGACTGGAGCAGAATCTGTTATGTTACAGCTGAAGTAAAAAAAAAAAAAAAGCAGGGGTAGCAATCAATCTCAGACAAAGCAAAAGCAAAAATAGAGCAAATTAAAAGGATAAGGAAGGAAACTGCATCTTGCTCAAATGTAGCATAGACAATGAAGCAATGTCAATACAAAACATATATGCACCAAGAGATATAGCAACCAAATTCTTAAAGAAGTTAAGTGAGTTACAGGAAGAAATGAACAGCAAAACTATACTAGTGGGGGACCTCAAATTTCTCCTCTCAGGACTCAATAAATCCAACCAAAAAATAAACAAGAAAGAAGCTAAGGAGGTAATAAAATATTAGAAAAGTTGGATATGACAGACCTTTGGAAAAAAACTGAATGGGAACATAAAAGAATATACATTTTTCTCAGCAGCACATGGCACCTACACAAAAACTGACCATGCAATAGAGCATAAAAACCTCAACATCAAATGTAGAAAGGCAAAAGTATTAAATGTATTCTGTTCAGATTATAATGCAATAAAAATTACATTCAACAAAGGGCAGTGGAAAGATAGATTAAAAATTATTTGGAAACTAAATAATCTAATCCTAAAGAATAAGTGTATTAAAGAATAAATCATAGAAACAATCAATAATTTCATTAAAGAGAATGACAACAATGAGACAACATGCCAAAATTTATGGGAATTCAGCCCATGAAGTACTTAGGGGAAAATGTATTTCTCTAAATTCTTACATCAACAAATGGAAAAAAAACATATCAATGAATTGGGCATGCAACTAAAAAAAAACCAGAGAAAGAACAAATTAAAAATCATCAATTGAGCACCATATTGGAAATCCTGCAAATCAAAAGTGAGATTAATAAGACTGAAAATTAAAACAACAACAACAAACTATTGAGCTAATAAATAAATCTAGGAGCTGGTTTTATGAAAAAACCAAAAAGATATATAAGCCATTGGTTAATTTGGTTAAAAAAGAAAACAAAAAACAAATCCGGTACCAAAAATTCAAAGGGTGAATTCAATCACCACCAGTGGAGAAGAAATCAAAGCAAACTTTTAGGAAATATTTTCCCCAATTATATGCCAATCTGAACATCTGAGTGAAATTGAAGAACACTTATGAAAATATAAATTACCTAGATTAATAGATCAGGAAATAGAATGCCCAAATAACCCCATCTTCGAAAAAGAAATTGAACAAGTCATTAATGAACTCCCTAGGAAAAAATCCCCAGGGCCAGATGAGTTCTGTATTGGCAACCAAAAATGGGCTCCTTAGCACTTAGTGAACAAGTGCCCTTGACTAGTTTGGCTTTTTCCCCTGAACTGAATGCTGTTTGTATGTTGGACTGGAGTAAGCTTGTCGGCCCCTTCGCCTTGCTTCCCTTGCTTAAGCTGATGGAAAGAACCTGTGCTTTCCCGGTCAACCCCTTCACCTTGCTTAAGCAGATTGAAAGAACCTGTGCTTTCCCCGGCGTACCTTACACCCCCGCAGAAGCTGGATGGTTAAAAGCAGCTCCCGTTGGAGCCAGAGGCTGCTACAGCCGCAGCCGCAGCCGCAGCCGCAGCCGCAGCCGCAGCCGCAGCCGCAGCCGCAGCTGCAGCTGAAGCAGGAGCTGCCAGTAGCAGAGCTGACCTACGGGAGGAAGCTGAACAAAGACTTCAGGCCAGTGGGTAATCTTTTTACCATAGAGGGGGAAGCATGATTTTGCTTTACGCAATCATGCTTCTCTGTAGCCTCCTGGTTACTCTTGTAAGGCGTACTTATTGGGCCTGGAAACTTTTCATTAATATGTCAAAATGGGGATGCTGGTTCATGGGTTGGTTACTGTGGAGCCTAAATATATGTTTTGATTCTTCTGCCTTTTACTTTGAGAGTTTCTTATATCCGGCGGTTCCGAACCTTTCAGACATGTTTATGATCCTCTTTGAGATTATAAACTCTGCCCTCCTAATACAAGTTCACAAGTGAATTCTACCAAACATTTAAAGAATGATTAATTCCAATACTATAGAAATTATTTGAAAAAAAATAAGCAAAGAAAATGGGCAAACTTCTTTTATGACACTAATACGGTGCTGATGCCTAAGCCAGGAAGAGCTGAAATAGAGAAAGAAAATTTCCCTAATGAATATCGATGCAAAAATTTTGAACAAAATACTAGCAAAGCAACTACAGCAATACATCACAAGGATTATACACTACAACCACGTGGAATTCATACCAGGAATGCAGGGTTGGTTCAATATTAGGAAAAGTATCAGCATAATCGACCATATCAATAACAAAACCAACAAAAGTCAAATAATTATCTCAATAGATGCTGAAAAAGCTTTTGACAAAATACAGCCCCCATTCCTATTGAAAATGCTAGAGTGCATAGGAATAAAGGGAGCATTTCTTAAAATAATAAGCATTATGTATCTAAAGCCATCAGCAAGCTTTATGTGTAATGGGGATTATCCCAACAAGATTGGAGGTGAAGCAAGGACACGTATTAACACCACTATTATTCAATATAGTACTAGAAATGTTAAGTATGGCAATAAGAGGGAAAAAAGATTGAAGGAATTAGAATAGGCAACGAGGAAACAAAACTACCACTCCGCAGATGATATGATGGCATACTTAGAGAACCCTGGAAAATCAACTAAAAAACTATTTGAAATAATTAGCAACTTTAGAAAAGTTGCTGGATGTAAGATAAACCCACATAAATCATGCATTTATTTATATGACCAAAAAAGCCCAGCAGCAAGAGATAGAAAGAGAAATTCCATTTAAAATATCTGAAAAGAATATAAAATAGTTGGGAGTCTACCTGCCAAGATAAACCGCAGAACGATATGAAAACAATTACAAAACACTTTTTGTACAAATAAAGTCACATCTAAACAATTAGAAAAATATCAATAGCTCATGGGTAGGCTGAGACAATATAATAAAAATGGCAATTTTCAGATGAAGAAATCAAAGCTATCTATAGGCATATGAAGAAGTGCTCTAAATCACTTTTTTCTTTTTTTATTTAATATTTTTAGTTTTCTGCATTAATTTTCACAAGAGTTTGAATTACAAATTTTCTCCCCATTTCTACCCTCCCCCACTCCAAATGGCATATATTCTGATTGCCCCGTTCCCCAGTCAGCCCTCCCTTCTGTCACCCCACTCCCCCCATCCCCTTTTTTCCTAGTTTCTTGTAGGGCAAGATACATTTTTATGCCCCATTGCCTGTATATCTTATTCCTAGTTGCATGCAAAAACTTTTTTTTTGAACATCTGCTTTTAAAATTTTGAGTTCCAAATTCTCTCCCCTCTTCACTTCCCTTCCCTTCCTTGCCCTAAGAAGACAAGCAATTCAACATAGGCCACATGTGTATTATTATGCAAAACCCTTCCACAATACTCATGTTGTGAAAGACTAACTATATTTTGCTCCTTCCTATCCTAACCCCCTTTATCCAATTTTCTCCCTTAACCCTGTCCTTTTTCAAAAGTGTTTGCTTTTGATTACCTCCTCCCTCTATCCGCCCTCCCTTCTATCATGCCCCCCTTTTTATCTCCTTCCTCCTTCTTTCCTGTGGGGTAAGATACCCAATTGAGTGTGTATGTTATTCCCTCCTCAGGTCAAATCTGACGAGAGCAAGATTCACTCATTCCCCCTCACCTGCCCCCTCTTCCCTTCCTGCAGAACTGCTTTTTCTTGCCACTTTTATGCAAGATAATTTGCCCCATTCTGTGTCTCCCGTTTTCCCTCTCTCAATATATTCCTCTCTCATCCCTTAATTTGATTTTATTTTTTTAGATATCATCCCTTCATATTCAACTCATCCTGTGCCTTCTGTCTGTATATATATATGTATCTTCCCTTCAGCTACCCTAATACTGAGGTATCATGAATTACACACATCATCTTTCCATGTAGGAATGTAAACAAAACAGTTCAACTTTAGTAAGTCCCTTATGAATTCTCTTTCTTGTTTACCTTTTCATGCTTCTCTTGATTCTTGTGTTTGAAAGTCAAATTTTCTATTCTGCTCTGGTCTTTTCACTCAGAAAGCTTGAAAGTCCTCTATTTTATTGAAAATCCATATTTTGCTTTGGAGCATGATACTCAGTTTTGCTGGGTAGGTGATTCTTGGTTTTAATCCTAGCTCCATTGACCTCCAGAATATCATATTCCAAGCCCTTCAATCCTTTAATGTAGAAGCTGCTAGATCTTGTGTTATCCTGATTGTGTTTCCACAGTACTCAAATTGTTTCTTTCTGGCTGCTTGCAGTATTTTCCCCTTGATCTGGGAGCTCTGGAATTTGGCAACAATGTTCCTAGGAGTCTTCTTTCTGGGATCTTTTTCAGGAGGCAATCAGTGGATTCTTTCAATTTCTATTTTGCCCTGTGGCTCTAGAATATCAGGGCAGTTCTCCTTGATAATTTCTTGAAAGATGATATCTAGGATCTTTTTTTGATCATGGCTTTCAGGTAGTCCAATAATTTTTAAATTATCTCTCCTGGGTCTATCCTCCGGGTCAGTGGTTTTTCCAATGAGATGTTTCACATTGTCTTCCATTTTTTCATTACTTTGGTTCTATTTTATAATATCTTGATTTCTCATCAAGTCACTACCTTTCATTTGCTCCAATCTAATTTTTAAGGTAGTATTTTCTTCAGTGGTCTTTTGGACCTCCTTTTCCATTTGGCTAATTTTTCCTTTCAAGGCATTCTTCTCATTGGCTTTGTGGAGCTCCTTTGCCATTGAGTTAGTCCATTTTTTAAGGTATAATTTTCTTCAGTATTTTTTTGGGTCTCCTTTAGCAAGTCATTGACTTGTTTTTCATGGTTTTCTCTCATCACTCTCATTTCTCTTCCCAATTTTTCCTCTACTTGTCTAACTTGCTTTTCCAAATCCTTTTTGAGCTCTTCCATGGCCTGAGACCAATTCATATTTTTCTTGGAGGCTTTTGATGTAGGTTCTTTAACTTTGTTGACTTCTTCTGGCTGTATGTTTTGGTCCTCTTTGTCACCAAAGAAAAATTCCAAAGTCTGTGTCTGAATCTGAGTCTGTTTTTCACTGCCTGGCCATGTTCCCAGCCATCTACTTGACCCTTGAGTTTTTCATTGGGGTATGACTGCTTGTAAAGTATAGAGTACTTTGTCCCAAGCTTGAGTGGCTGTGCTGTTGTTTTCAGAGCTTTTTCTACACAGCAAACTCTGCCACACCAGTGCTCCTTCTCCCCCAAGAACTGCCAACATGGACTGCGACTCAGATCTGAGCAGGCTCTGCACTCCTGCTCTGATCCGTCACTTAATTCCTCCCAACAGGTGGGCCTGGGGCCAGAAGCAACTGCAGCTGTAGCTCTGTAGCTGCACCACCTCTGCTGCCTCTGGGGCAGTGGCCAAACTGTGAACTCCTTTCACTCTGTCCCCACAGTTTTTTCCCACTAACCTTCTCTGTTGTCTTTGGTGTTTATGGGTTGAGAAGTCTGGTAACTGCCACAGCTCATTGATTCAGGGCACTAGGGCCTGTTCCTCCTGGCTCCCGGATATGGTTGGTCTGGGTGCAGCCCATGCTAGGCTCTGCTCCCCTTCGCTCCCAGCTCCCTGTGATAGACCTTACCCAGCAACCATCCAGGCTTTCCTGGGCCGGACCCCTGCTTCCCTCTGCTATTTCATGGGTTCTGCAGTTCTAGAATTTCTTCAGAGCCATTTTTTAATAGGTGTTTGGAGGGTCCTGGGGGAGAGCTTTAGGCCAGTCCCTGCTTTCTAGCTGCCCTCTTGGCTCCATCCCCTCTAAATCGCTTTTGAGTAGAGAAATACAAATTAAAACAACTCTGAGATACCACCTCACACCTATCAGAGTGTCTAACAGGACAAAAAAAGAAGTGATAAATGTTGGACAGAATTGGGAATGTTGGAATACTAATGCATTGTTGGTGCAGTTGTGAACTGATGCAACTATTCTGGAGAGCAGTTTGGAACTATGCCTAAAGGTCAATCAAACTATGCGTACCCTTTGATCCAGCAATACCACTACTAGTTTGTATCCCAAAGAGATCATAAAAAGAGGGGAAAAGATCTATATGTGCAAAAATATTTATAGCAGCCCTTTTCATGGTGGCAAAATGTTGGAAATTGAAGGGATACCTATCACTTGGAGAGTGTCTGAACAAACTGTCAAATATGAATGTAATGGAATACTGTTGTGCAATAAGAAATGATGAACAGGCAGAAAAGACTTGTATGAACTGATGCAAAGTGAGCAGAACCAGGAAAACATTGTAGACAGCATCAGCAGCATTGTGTGATGATCAGCTTTTCTCAGCAACACAATGATCCAAGACAAATACAAAAGACGCATGAAAGAAAATGCTATCCACATCCATATAAAGAACTGATGGACTCTGAATGCAGATGGAAATATATTTTTTCACTTACTTTATTCTTTTTCATGTTTTTAATTTTCATGTTTCTTCTTTCACAACTGTTACTAAGATGGAAATATGTTTTACATGATAGAACATGTATAACCTATTGTAAATTTTACCTACCGTTTTCAGAAGAGGGAGGGAAGGAAGGGGGAAAAATTTAGAACTCGAAATATCGTAAAATGAATGCTAAAAATTGTTTTGACATGTAATTGGGAAAAATACTATTTAAAAATACATATCTCATTCTGCACCTTGAGTCTATCACCTTACTGTTAGGAGGTGGGTAGCATATGGCAATCTTGATTCATCATCGAATTGATCATTCAGTCAACATGCATTTATCAAGCTCTTATTATATGCCAGATACTATGCCAAGTGCTGGAGATACAAAGAAAAACCAAAACTAAAAACAGTCCATGTCCTCAGGGTGCTAACATTCTAATGGGGGAGACCGCTTGGAAACAAGGTATTATGGAAAAATGGGAGACATTAGCAGATTGGAAGGGATCAAGAAAGGCCTGTCACTGCAGGGGAAATTTGAGCTGAATTTTGGAGGATGCTGGGGAAATTAGGAGATGAAGGTGAGGGGCCAGAGCCATGCCAGGCAGGCACTGAGATGGGAGATGGAGTCTCCCATGTCATAATCTAGGAATTGTAACTGGTCAGCACATCTGGATCATATAGCGTGTGGAGAGGAGTAAATTGCTTTGTTTGTCTTTCGTTTTTCGAAGAAGACCAATGATATCACAAGGATGATATCTTGACTTGGCCATGGATTGGATTTAAGTGAGGCAGAGCTTTGCAAAGTCATCAGCCTCACTCTTTTCTCCAGAATGATCAAAGTCCAATGGCAAGACAAAGACCAGACTGCTGGTAAGGAAAAGGTAGGGAGGGGCCAGGTTATAAAGAGCTTTACATGCTAATCAGATAGTTTCTCTTTGATTCTGGAGGCAATAGGGAGCCACTGGATCTTACTGAGGGGAAGGAAGGATGACATGGTCAGGCTTACCATTTAGAAAAATCACCTTAATGGCTCAGAAGGGTTGGGTTGGCTCAGGGAGAGACGAGGTAGTTGAGGCCAGTTCAAAATCTACTGCAGTGTTGTAGGCATGAGGTAATGAGGACCTGAATGAGATGTGTCGGCAAGATAGAAATAATAAGATTTGCCAACAAACTGGGTGTGTGGGTGAATGAAGGTGAGGTGTGGAGAATGACATTAAGGATGTCTAATGGGTCTTAGGCTTAACAAAAGCACAATGTTTGATATAAAAGAGGTAAAAATGTTACTGTCCTATGTCCTGATCAGACCAAACTGGAAGGTTCTGTTCTGTTCTGGGAACCCCATTTTAGGAAGGACATTGACAGCCTGGAATGGATCCCAAGGAGACAGACCCTTGGGGTTTGGGGACCAGTAACTAAGCCGTAGGAAGTCTGGTTCAAAGAACTGGAGTGGTTTAGCCCAGAGAAGAACTATCTGAAGAAGAGCTTGCTATCTGTCTTCAAGTATGTGAAGGGCTGGCAAAACAAAGAGGGTTTAGGTTTATTTGGTGAAGGGACTAAAGATATTTAACCTGGAGAAGATAAGATGCAGGGGTACAAAATAGATTTCTTCAATTATTTGAAAGCCGTGACGTGGAAGAGGAATCAGATTTTTTTCTTTCTAGCCCCAGAGTGCAGAATCAGGAGTCAGGAAAATACTTCTAACAATGAAAGCTGCCGAAAGTGGAATAGACTTCCTTGAGGGGTGAGCTGCCTGTCCTCTGAGGTCTTACAGCAGAGACCGGAGAACCACATGTCTGATCTATGATGGCAGAGGTTCCTTTTTTAATAGGAGAAGGACTAGAAGGTAACTGAGGTACCTTTCAGCTGTGAATTCCATGATTTCATGCTAACAATGACCCCATAAGACAGCCGCCGCTATTATCCCCAGTTTACAGATGAGCAAAATGAAAACCCTTTGTACACCTTAAAGTGCTAGATAAATGTCAGCTATTATATTATTAGAGGGGCAGCTAGGTGGCACCATAGCGCATAGAGTGCTGGACCTTGAGTCAAAAAGACTCATCATCCTGAGTTCAAATTTGGCTTCAGACATTAATTAGTTGTGTGACTCTGGGCAAGTCACTCAACGCTGTTTAACTCAGTTTCCTTAACTGTAAAATGGGATCCTGGGGAAGGAAATGGCAAACCCCTCTGGTATCTTTGATAAGAAGACACCGTTAAAAGTGGAGTCATAAAGAGTTAGACACGACTAAATGACTTACCAACAACAAAATATACCAGGTACTATTCTAAGGGCTAGATACAAAAAACAGCAAAATATAGTCCCTGCCTTCAAAGAGCTTACAGTCACAAAGTGGGGGAGACAACATGTAAATATATACAAAGATAAAACAAGATAGCATTTGTAAAGCCCTACATAAATGCTAGCTTTTATTATTATCATTTGCCTAGCCTTCAAGCTACTCCAAAATATGGCGGGCATCCTACCTGTCCAGGCTTATCAAATAATAATACTCAAGCCAGACTAGTCCTTCACTATTGCTTGTAATTCTCTGTATTTTCCAGCCTCCGTTCCTTTGCTAACACAGTTTCTTATTCCTAGAATACTGTCCTGCTCCCCTCCCCATATCTGTTAAAGTTCTGATCCAACCTTTATAGTTCCACTTAAATGCCACCTCTATGAGTTCTTCCATCATATCCATGCCCCGAGTTATTAATGATCTCTTCCCTTCTTACCTCCTGTATCACTTTGTAAATCTCTTATTGGCATGGTGTCGTACGGCAGTTCTCAAGGTGTGTTTCAGGGACCTCTGGGGGTCCCCAAGACCCTAATATACCACACACCAATAGATATAAACCACATAAATAAAAGCTCTTTAGGTGGGGGTCCTTATTTTAAGAGTATAAAGGGGACCTGAGAAAGGAAGCCTTGAGATCCACTCCAGTAGTGGAAGGGGGAACATTGGTTTTGGAGTCTGAAGCTCTGGGTTCAAGTTTTAGAGTTCTTCTTTGCTGAGTCGTTGCATGCCCTGGGTAATTATTGAACCTCTCTGAACCTGTTTCCTCATCAGTAAAGTTTACATAATAATACATATGCTACTTTTCTTACAACACTAGAGTGAGGAAATTGCTTAGCAAATATTGTTGCCTGCCTTTTGTTTGCCGAGAGGACCAATAACTAACAGGGTAATGTCTTGACTCGTGCTTGGATCAGATTTAAGCGAGGCAAAGTTGCACAAAGTCATCAGCCTCACTTTTCTTTCCTGATTCATCGAAGTCAAGTGGCAGGACAAAAGTCAAGACAACTGGTGATGCCCTGGGATGCGACGGATGACTTCGGCATCTAAGTGCCCCACATGTCCATCTCGGCTGTCCACTCCCCCATGGTGAAGTCTTTACACGCTTGGGGTAGACCTCCCCCTAACTCTTCCTGATTTAGCCCGTCTGTCGAGTTGGTTTTACCGGAGGGTGGATGCTACAGCTTCTTGGAGCCACGGGGGAGAGTGGATGAAGAGTCCTGAAAAGGCCTCGGCGGCTCCGTCTTGGGGCCCTAGTCCTCCCTTGCACCTTGTACGCCCCAGTCACAAATATTAATGTGTTGCGGAGTTCTGACTATAATTTTGTCTTCTGATTATCCCTGTTCCTGCCTCATATCTCCCCTTTCAAGAGGACAGGGACAATGTCCAGTATAGGGTCTTCGCCATACTCTGCACATAGTGGGTGCTTTATCAATGTAAGTTGAATTCAACTGGATCCAACTACAGATTCCACAAACCCTGGGAAAAGCTGGAATTAAAAGTCCAGTTGTTCCCATCACCTGCCACAAGGTGGCATGGGTCCTTCATCAATGTGGTTAACTCAGTGATCTCAGGGAAACACAGTGGGTTTTGGAGAACTTTCTGTTCAGAAGTATTCCACAGGAACAAAAGTTGTGCAGAAGGGAACGACTGGACGTGATTCCCTTAAGTTTTCCTTCAGGTGCCTCTGACTCGTTCATCAACTCATCCAATTCTAGACCGTTAGAATTGGAGGAGAAGTTTTTTTTCCAATTGATCAATCAAGACACGTTATTAAATGCTTACCGTGTGTCAGGCCCTGTGGTAAGCACCGGTGATACAAAGAAATAGCAGAATCAGTCCTTACCCTCAAGGAGCTTACACTCTAGAGGGGGGGACAAAATATAAAATAAAAATAAACAACATATAAATGAATAGGTAGATGCAAGACACAGGAAGAGTAGATGGGACATTAGAGGAGAAGGCACTAAAGCAGAGGGGACTGCAGAAGGTGAGCTGAATCTGGAAGGAAGCCAGAGTCAGAGGTGAGGAGGGAGGGCTTTCCAGGCATGGGGGAAGAGCCAGGGCAAAGATGTGGAGGTGGGAGATGAAGCCAGGAGGAACATTAAGGCATAGACTGTCAAGTAGAATAAATTCAACCTCCCTTCTCTTCTACAACCCTTCAGATACCTTAAAATGGGTATGATTGTCCAAAAAGGTCTTAGGGATTGGAGATCTCTCTAATCTCTCCGTAGCCTCAGCTCTAGCCACATACTTCCACTACCCATTTCCACAAAAATCTCTCTCGCCATGTTTGAAACTTCCATTCTCTCTGGCTATATGGCCAGGTCACAACTGTGATCTTCAGGTACATTGAGAGAGGCAAAGCTCCCAGAAATGTAGAGGGGGCAGTCCTCTGACCTGGGGTATTGTGCCCTGGGCTGGGGGTCACAGTTTAAGGAGGATGTTGATAAATTGGAAGGTAACGCTAGGAAGGTAGCCAGAATACTTGTTTGACTTTGTGTCACATGATGGTCAGTCAAAGGAACTGGGAATGTTTAACCTGGAGAAGAAAAGACTGGGGGTGGTAGTGCAGGGGTAGGGGCAGAATATGCTAGAGGACTGTCATCAGGAAAAGAGATCAGACTTCTTCGGTTTGGCTCCCACCCAATGTGCTTGCTTTTACAAGTGAGCCGGGGGAGACAATCAGTTTAAGGAAAAAACCTTGAATCAAATAGCATCGTAAAATGAATCGCAATAAGACGAGAATTCTTAAGCTTTTTTGTGTGTCGTGGACACGTGGTAATCTATAAACACTTGCGGAATCTTTAGAAGACAGTTTTGAAATGCATAAAATAAAATAAATAGGATTAAAATGTATTGAAATGCAGTTTTCAAATATTAGAAAGGCAAATACACAGACTCCAGGTTAAGAACCCCTGAAATGGAAGATTCCCATAATTCTCTGACCTACACTAATCGACAGTGGGGAGAATTGGAACCCTGAAGGATCATCTATTAGGGACACCTATTGCAGGAACATAGGTGGTCAGGGTATAGAGGAGGAGGGACATCTCATACTCCCAATGCTGCAGGATTACTGAGGTCTTCTGGTGTTGTGATTGTGCTGCTCTCTCTGGACGTATTCCTTACTGGAGATGATTAGTTGGCACAGTGCTAGGCCTGAGGTCAAATCCTGCTACAGACCTTTACAAGCTGTGTGTTCCTGGGCAAGTCATTTAACCTATGTCTGCCTCAGTTTCCATATTCCAGGGTAATATGGGGACAATGTTATTGCCCTAAGAGTAAGCCTAGTGGTCGGTCTCACTTCACATCACAGGTGGGAATGGCCCTTCCTGGCTTCCAGCTGCCTTTTGGCACGTGAATTGTCTTCAAAAGTTTCTTTTATGTTTGATTTTAGCTATTCTTTTTTTCTTTTAAGCCTGCTCATTCCTCCCTCTTAGTTGAGGTGTGTGTGTGTGTGTGTGTGTGTGTGTGTGTGCATGTGTGTGTGTGTGTGTGTGTGTGTGTGTGTGTGTGTGTGTGACAGAGGGTTTAGGAGGGAGTCTAAAGAATGATTTTGGGGAAAAATACTCCATGAATGTCAAGTGGGAAAAAACAATTCCCCTTAGAACTCAATTACACCTTACATAAAATAAATACCCACCCCATGAGGTTTGTGGCTGTTTACTTTGTGTCCCATGGGTTATATTCACCCCCTCCTGGTCACAGCCACCTCCCTCCCTTCTTTGGAAGGCTTCATCACATCATCACATCTTGTCCCTGACTGGGCTGTAGACAGAGCTGGCAGAGAAGCTAAAAGATATTGGCAAAGGAATGAAAAAGAGATTTCTGTTCCTGTTGGGGTGCTTGAATCTCTCCAGAAGTTGTGTGTGTGTATGTGTATGTGAGAGTGCATAATTGTGTGTGTGTGTGTGTGAGAGAGAGAGAGAGTGTGTGAGAGTATGTGAGAATGCATGAATGTGTGTGAGTGTGTGTATGTGTGTGAGAGTATGTGAGAATGTGTGAGTGAGTGTGTGTTGTGATTCCCCATTTACGATATATAAAGAAACAGGAGGGAGGAGTGGGTTAGAATTATCCATGACCTAGGTTTTTGGCCAAGAAAATCAGCTTTCTTTTCCAGTCCAGAGTGGTGGTCTTTGTTTTGCCATCATGATAGCCTTCCTTTTAATGCTAAGCTCCTTCAGAGTACTTAAAGTGTAAATTGATTGACCAAAATGTAACTTCCTGAATCACAGAACTGGACAGTTGGAAAGGACCGTCTAGGCCACTCCATGCATGAAGGAATCTTAACTATAACCTAGCCAGCAAGTAAGTGGTTGGCCAGCCTCTGCTTGAAGACCTCCAAGGGAGGAACTCTCTTCCTCTCCAGGAGCCCTGCGTGGCCAGCTTTGTGTTACAAAGCCTTTCCTGACATTGAGCCTGAATCAGCCTCTCTGTAGCACCCACCCAGTGCTCTGGTGGGACCACAAGCCTAATCCCTCATCCGCATGTTGGCCTTTCAAATATTTGAGTGTAACCTCTCAAAGAAACATCTCTTGTATCAACTGATGTCCATTGAAGGATGGAGAAGGGAAGAGCTCTAGATTTGGGATTGAAGACTCTGGGGTTCCCCTCTGATTCTGCCTCCAGCTTTTTGGCTGTGGGCAAGACCCTTCCCCTGTCTGGGTCCCATTCTCTTCATCTGTAAAATAAGCGGGTTGGACTAGATGTCCTCTGAGGTTGCTTCTCTGGGAGTCAAGTCAACAAGAATTTGTTAAGGGCTTCCTCTGTGCCAAGCACTGATCTAAAGCCTGGAGATACAAAGAAAGCAGAACCCCAATGAACAAACAGTAACAAAATTCCCAAAGATTCCCTGGCCCTCGAGGGGCTCCCCTTCTGATGGGGGGAGACAGCAAGGGCAGAGTCCCCTCCCAGATCTCCAAAGGGTCCTGAGACAGAAGCTTTTCTTGGGAAATGAGGCCTCAGGAAAGCTTCACCAGGATGTACAAAACAGCCAAGAGGAACAGCTGAGCTAACTGTGGGGCTTGGAGAGGGCCAAGAGCCGGACGGGTAAAGTTTGCTCGGCTTATTGAACGGGTGTCATCCCTGACATACATCAGAGAGCGGCAGCCTGAGACAAAAGCCACTTCCTCCTTCTCATGGGGCTTTGCTGTTTGCACTTGACCTCAGGGTGTTCCAAGAGGGCTCGGCCCTGGCACTGCAAAGTGGAGGGCCAGGGCATCGGGCCAGGTCCTTCAGGGCTCACTTCGTTTTAGCTGGGGAGAAAGAGCCTGATGCAAGTGAGTCACCAGAGAGTGGGACCTCGGACTCTGCCTGCCTCAGCCTGACACCCAGGAGTCTGTCATAATCATTGTCCTGACTCTAGTTTGCTGGCACCTTGAAGTTTGCCCAGTTCAACCCTCCTAGCAGTCCTTGCAGAGAGCGAGCCCCCACTTTACAGATGAGGAGGCTGTGGCTCTGGGAAAGGAAGTGGCCTGCTCAAAGTCCTGCAGTACTAAGCCGGGGAACAGAGATTCACATCCCAGTTAGCAGTGGTCGCGAGAGTAGAGTCTGGGACACCCGCTGCCCCGGAGTCCCCAACCTGATCACAAAAGGGTCGAACCTGACCCCGAGGGGGTGTGTGGTCAACCAATCAGAAGGGGAGAAGAGGAGTGGACCAAGATCCATAGGATCATGTATTTAAAGCTGGAAAGGCCATCTAGTAAAATATCTTCATTTTATAGACGATTGCTTCTCCTGTCCAGTCAGGAAGGAGGAGAGGTTCCTAGCTGCCATGAGCCATTCCACCTACCTCGGTACTCCCTGAGGAAGTACACTCTAGAGTGGTTCCCTTGCCCTTATGCTGGCCCCTCTTACCCCTCCCCATCTTTTCCTAGCTACACATAGGTGCTTTATGCCTAGGACAACCCCGCCCCTTATGGACATTGATAACCAAACAACTCATTTGTCATAATTAACATATTCCCAGGTCACCATCACTCCCCACCCAATTCCAATGATTCTGAACCCTTGGCTGTTATTACTCGAAACTATTCTCCATTTCCTGCTGCCTGCCCACTAGTCCCACTCTGAATCTACCCACCCCTTTCACTGTCAAGCTAACTTTCATTTTCAATCTTTTCCTTCTCCACTCCTCCTTGTCCCCCGGCGCTCACTGACACCTGCCACCCTCCTGCTGACACAGCCTCCCTGATTTCCAGCCCAGTGGCCCTTTCACTCATTCTTCCCCATTCATTGATCATGGTGGGGGAGCTGAAATGCTCTTTGCTCCCCACTGCCCTCCCAGGTTCTCCTAACCCAGAGTTATTGTCCTATCAAATCCCCTTTGGCTATTGTCCACCAACTTCCAGGGTACTCTCCTTTCTTCCTCTATGAATTCACTGCTGAGCTCACAGTCTTTCCTTTCCCCCCAACTCCCGCCTTCACACCAGAGGACTTCCACATACATAGTGATATTCTCCCAAACGCCCCAACCTCACAGCTCATTCGTTTCCTCATTTCCTGTGAGCCAGGCTTTCATTCCAAGTCACCCCAAACCAGAGATGGTCATCTCTTGATCTGCCATCACCCACAATCACGCCACTTCTGTCTTCGAGAATTTGGAGATTATTTATGTGATCACAATCTACTATTATTCCACCTCTCACTCCCTCTCACAACCCCCAAGCCCTGCCCTTTGTCTTCATGATGACCTCCAATCTTTCACCCCTCACTTCTTTCCTGTGCCACATCTGTTACATTGGCCCTAAAAGCAAATGGATGAAAGTTGCCAAGAAGCAGATTTAGACTCTACATAAAGGAAAAGTTCCTAACAATTAAAGTTGTCCACAAATGTAATGAGCTACCCTGGGATGCAATAGATTCTCTCTCCATGAAAGTTTCTAAATTTGCTACTTGGCAACTTTCATCCAGTTGGTTTTGGGGCCACACTCCAATGCAACAGATGTGTTACAGAAGTGGCCGAGCACTCAAGGCTGAAGTTGGAGAGTCAGGAGGGGGATGAAGCAGGTGCAGTTTCCTTTTGATAAGAGCAGCTTCTTTTTGAAGTTCTTTGCAAGTTCTGAGTCTGATGTGCTTTGAGATTAGTGCACGTATGTAATAGGCAAATTTCATTTATTTTACGAAATATTCATAAATATTTTTATGGTGGGACAAGGAAAATGCATATTAAGCAAAATTATTCCTCCATTCATACATAATGTGACATCCCAAATATCAGGGCACACCCTTTGAGCACCGCTAGACTAGATGGTTTTTAAGGTCCCCTTACCCAGCTCTAACATCCAGGGATTCTATGCCCTTAGGGTGCCCTAATGCGATCCCTTTTGGTCTATTCACTAAACTGACTTTTCAAAAGATCCTTGGAACCAACAAACCCATCTGAGCCTTCTTGCCTTTGCAAAATACTGGCAAGACACTGGCGATCCATTGTTTACCTTGCTCTAAACCTCTCCTTTGCTTTTCAGACTAATTCCTTACTTTTTTTTTAAACTTTTTTTTATTTTATATCTTTTTATTTTTAGTTTACCACACACGGTTCTACATAATTTTGAGTTACAGATTTTCTCCCCTCCCTCCCCCCTCCCTACCCAAGACGGCATGGAATCTCATATAACTACCATGTATAACTTCGCATTGAATTGATTTATACACTAGTCAAGTTGTGGAGAAGAATTATGACCAATGGAATGAATCATGAGAAAGAAGAGACAGAACAAAAAAAACCCCAAAAACAAAAATAAGAGAAGAAAAAAGGCGAGCATGAAGTGTGCCTCAATCTGCATTCAAACTTCACAGTTCTTTCTCTGGATGAAGATAGCATTCTCCATCGTGAGTCCCCTGGGGTTGTCCTTACACCTTGCGTTGCTGAGAAGAGCAAAATCTGTCAGGGTTGGTCCTTACGGAATCCATATATCTGTGGTTGTGTACAATGTTCTCCTGCCTCTGCTCCACTCGCTCAGCATTATGTCGTGTAGGTCTTTCCAGGTTGTTACGAAGTCCGTATCATCCCCATTTCTTATGGCACAATAGTATTCCATTACCTTCATATACCACAGCTTGTTCCTAATTCCTTACTTTGCAAAAGAATTCCATCCAAAGTTCAGGTTCCCCTAGTGAATTAAAATACATCATTTGATGCTTATTATTTTCATACAGCTTTCATTTCTGAATCAAATCCTCCCCTACCTAGAGAGGTACCTAGGTAACGATGAATTTGTAACAATGAATTTTGAAAAAGTTCAGCATCCACTGAGTCTGATGACCTGTGCGAGGTTCCACACCCAGAGTTCTCTTAAGTTCTTTTCTGCGGTCAAGCTTATAATTACCCAGAATTCCATTTGATTTTTGTTGTTATTCTTTTCCATTTACGTTGTTGTAGATTCTCTCTTCTGCATATATTGCTTTCCTGTTTCTGATGACTATACTCTGCATCGGATTATATGTTGTCCCATATAAACATGTATGTGTATATGCATACACGAACACACACGTGTATACACACATACTTATACACCACACATACATACACCCATGTGTATACACATATATTATGTATGACTATATGTATCTATGCATATATGTGTATGCCTAGTGACAGCTATATGGCTCAACAGATAGAATTCTGGATCTGGGGTCATGAGTAATTGAGTTCAAATCCCTCCTCAGACATTAGTTAGCTGTGTGACCCCAAGCAAGCATTCTTTGCCTCAGTTTCCTCATCTGTAAAATGGGGATAATTATAGCACCTCCCAGGGGTATTATCAAGATAAAATGAGATATTTATAATGTACTTTGCAAACCTCAAAGTGATATATAAACACTGGCTATTATTATGATGATTATCATAAATCTGAGAGTCACCAGCATAGAGATGATAATGGAACCCATGGGATCTGGTGAGATCACCAAGCTAGATAATCTAAAGCAGGTAGAGAACATGGTCCCAGACACCATTAGTGGGTATGATCTGGAGTTTTCTGACTCCAAAGCCTGCATGCTCTTCATCAGAACACACCATCTTTTAATCCATAAGAAGGTTGATGGTATCCCCATTTGACTCTGTCCAGCCCAGGACCCCCTCTAAAGTATCATGTTCAATTTTGGGAGCCATCATTTTAGGCAGGAAATTGACAAGCTAAGATGCATCTAGATTAGGGTGACCAGGATGTTGAGGGGGTCTTGAACTGCCTTCTGAAAATCCATTGAAGGAACTGGGGATGGTTAACCTACAGTAGAGAAGATACAGTGAGGGCATGATAGCTATCTTCAAATGTCTGAAGGTTTTCTAAGAAGAAAGGAAATTTGTCTTTTTTTCCTAAGTGGAGTATGAACCCCACTCCCTACATATACACACATGTATATATGTATATATGTACATCTATAGAGGAGGAGAATAATTGAAAGCACAGGTATGTTAAATACAAAATTTTCAACAGAAATGAAAGGGATGTCAGTGAAAAAGCATTTATTAATCATTTACTATATGCTAAGGACTGGAGACACAAATGTAAAAGGAAAGAATGGCCATCTGGACAGAATGTCACAGGCAGGCTAGAGCAGGGGAAAGCAGCCTGTAGTGGAAGCTAGAAAACCATGGTCTGCTCCCAGGCTTGCTACTAATTGTCTTTGTTACCTTTGGCAAAACTGTGTCCCCTCCCTCGACTTAAGCTTGATTGTTTCTCAAATGAGGGCAATTGAATTAGATAACTTCTAAATCTCCTGAAGGCTCTATGATCCTATGACCAGGAGCTTTTAAATATCAGATTGTTCTCAAGAATGGTTGGACCAGTTCACAACTCCACTAAAAGCACATTAGTGTCCCAATTTTTCCACATTCCCTACAATATTTATCATTTTCCTTTTATGCCATGTTAGCCAATCTGACAGGTGTGAGGTGCTACCTCAGATGTATTTGTATGTCTCTAATCAATAGTGATTTAGGGCATTTTTTCAGGTGAATATAGAGAGTTTTGATTTCTTCATCTGAAAACTGCCTGTCCATATCCTCCAACCATTTATCAGAATGACTTGTATTTTATAAATTTGACTCAGTTTCCTCTATATTTGAGAAAAGAGGCCTTTATCAGAGAAACTTGCAGTAAAAAAAAAAAAAAATTTCCCCAAGTTTCCTGCTTTCTAATCTTGGCTGCATTGGTTTTGTTTGTGCAAAATCTTTTAAATTCGATGTAATCAAAATTATCCATTTTACTTCCTGTAATTCTCTATCTCTTGTTTAGTCATAAATTCTTCCTTTATCAATAGATCTGACAGGTAATTTTTTCCATGCTCTCCTAACTGCTTATGATATCACACTTTATGTCTAAATCATGTACCTATTTTGACCTTATCTTGGTATAACCTTTAAGATGGTGTTCTATACCTAATTTCTGCCTAACTCCTTTCTAGTTTTCCCAGCAATTTTTGTCAAATTGTGAGTTCTTATCCCAAAAGCTCAGATCTTTGGGTTACTCAAACACTAGATTACTGTGGCCATTTACTACTGTGTATTGTGTACCTAATCTATTCCACTAATCCCCTACTCTATTCTTAGCCAATACTAGATTGCTTTTGTGATTACCACTTTGTAATAAGTTTGACATCTGATGCTGCTAGGCCACCTTCTTTCACATTTTTTTCACTGATTCCCTTAATATTCCTGATCTTTTGTTCTTCCAAATGAATTTTGTTATTTTTTCTAGCTCTATAAAATAATTACAGTATTTTGATTAGTATTGTAGTGAACAAATAAATTAATTTAGGTAGAATTGTCATTTTTATTATATTGGTTTAGCCTACCTATGAGCAATTAATATTTCTCCAATTGTTTTAATCTGTCTCTATTTGTGTAAAGTGTTTTATAGTTGTGTATGGTTCCTGGGTTTGTCTTTGCAAGTAAACTTCCAAGTATTTTATATTGTCCACAGCTATTCTAAATGAAATTTCCCTTTCTATATCTTCCTCCTGGACTTTGTTGATAATACATAGAAATGCTCATGATTTGTGTGGGTTTATCTTCTGCAACTTTATTGAAGTTGTTAATTGTTTCAACTAGTTTTTTCAGTTGATTCTCTAAGGTTCTTTAAGTATACCATCATATCATCCACAAAAAGTGGCAGTTTAATTTCCTCACCACCTATTTCAATTCTTCTAATTCTTTTTCTTTTCTTATTGAAATAGCTAGCATTTCTGGTACAATATTGAATAATAGTGATGATAATGGACATCCTTGCTTCATCTCTGATCTTATCGGGAAGGTTTCTAGCTTATCTCCATCACAAATAATGCTTGTTGAAGGTTTTAAATACTACTTATCATTTTAAAGAAAGCTCTATTTATTCCCATTTCTAGTGTTTTTAATAGGCATGTTGTATTTTGTCACTCCTATTAATGTGAGTGTTGTATTTTGTGAAAATGAGATAATTATATGATTTTTGATGTTTTTATTATTAATATAGTCACTTATGTTGATAGTTTTCCTAATATTGAAGCTTCCCTGAATTCCTGGTATAAATCCTACCTGGTCATAGTCCACGATCTTTGTGATATATTGCTGTGATCACCTTGCTAGTATTTTTTTTTTTTTAAGATTTTTGCATCAACATTCCTTAGGGAAATTGGCCTAAAGGCTTTTTCCCTCTATTTTTGCTCTTCCTGGTTTAGGTGTCAGCACCATATTTTTGGAACTAGTTGTTCTTTAAATGTTTGGTAGAATTTACTTGTGAATCCATCTGGTCCCGGGAATTTTTTTCTTAGGGAGCTCATTTATGGCTTCTTCAATTTCTTTTCCTAAGATAGGGTTATTTAAGTGCTTTTCTGCATTTGGCCATGAGATTTTTATGCTCTAATGAAGGTGCCACATACAGCTGAAAGGAAGGTTTGCTCCTTTCTATTTCCATTTATTTTCTCCAGAGATCTATTATATCTAAATTTTCTAAAAGTCTATTTATTTCCTTAACTTTTTTCCTATTTATTTTATGATTGGATTTATCTAGTTCTGAGAGAGGAAAGTTTAGGTCCCCACTAATATAGTTTTACTGTCTATTTCCTCCTATGACTAATTTAAATTTTCCTTTAAGAATTTGGATGCTGTGTCATTTGGGGCAAATGTTTAGTATTGATAGTCTTTCATTGAGTATGGTACCTTTTAGCAAAATGTAGTTTCTCTGCTTATCTCTTTTAATTATGTCTATTTTTGATTTTGCTTTGCCTGAGATCATTATTGCTACCCCTTCCTTTTTTTTTTTCACCTCAACTGAAGTATAATGGATCTGCTCCAACCCGTTATTTTAACTCTCTATGCATCTTTTTGTTTCAAATATATTTCTTGTAAACAAGATATCGTTGAATTCTGAGTTCTTATCCATTATGCTATCTACTTCCATTTTATGGGTGAGTTCATCCTCTTCATATTCACAGTTATTATTACTAGCTGTGTATTTCCCTCCATCCTATTTTCCCCATTTACTCTTCTTTCTCTCTCTTTACACTGTCCCTCTTCAAAAGTCTGTTTTTCTTCTGACCCTTGCCTCCTTTTTAGTATGCCTTCTCTTCTTTCACCTCCTCACCCCTTTCATCCCCTTCCATTCTGATTTCCCTGATGGGTAAGATAAATTTGTATACCCAATGAGTGTATATGTCATTCCATCTTTGAACCAATTCCAATGAGAGTGAGGTTCGAGTGTTGCCCACCACTCCCTCCCCCATTTTTCCCTCCATTGTAAAAGCTATTCCTTTTGTGCCTCTCATATGTGAGATAATTTTTCCAATTCTTCATCTCCCTTCCCCTTTATACCAGTATGCATCCTTCTTTCTTACCCCCTTAACTTTTTTGAGATCATCTCATCATAGTCAACTCATACCCATGCTCTCAGTCTATGTATAGTCCTTCTAATTGCCTTAATAATGATAAATCTCTTAAAAGTTAGAAATATCATCTTCCCATATGGGAATATAAACAGTTTAATCATATTAAATCCCTTAAGATTTCTCTTTCTTGTTTACCTTTTTATGCTTCTCTTGAGTCTTCTGTTTGAATGTCAGATTTTCTACTCAGCTCTGGTCTTTTTAATCAGAAATGCTTAAAAGTCCTTTATTTCTTTAAATATCCATTTTCCTCTGAAGGATTATACTAAGTTTTTCTGGGTAGGTTTTTCTTGGTTGTAATCCCAGGTACTTTCTCTTCTGGAATATCATGTTCCAAGCCCTTCACTCTTTTAATGTGGAAGCTGCTAAAACTTATGTGATCCTGACCGCGGCTCCAAAATATTTGTATTGTTTCTTTCTGGATACTTGCAATATTTTCTCCTTGAAATGGGAGCTCTGGAATTTGGCTATAATATTTCTGGGAGTTTTTATTTTGGGATCTCTTTCAGGAGGTGATTGGTAGATTCTTTTAACTTTTATTTTCCTCTCTGTTTCAGGGCAGTTTTCCTTGATAATTTCTTGAAATAGGATATCTTTTAAAGTGTTCTCTTCAGTGAATTTTTAAACCTCTTTTGCCATCTGACCAATTCCGTTTTTCAGGGTGTTAATTTCTTCAGTATTTTTTGTGTGTCTTTTACCAAGCTGTTGACACTCTTTTCATAATTTTCTTGCATCACTCTCATTTCTTTTCCCATTTTCCCCTCCACTTCTCTTACTTGATCTTTTAAAATCCTTCAAAAACTCTTCCAGGAATTCTTGCTGGGCTTGTGTCCAATTTTTTTTTTTGAGGCTTTGTGTAGTAGTTTTGAGCTTGTGTATCTTCCATGTCACCACAGTAGTTTCTTACGGTCAGTTTCTCTCTCTCTTTTTTTTTGTTTGCTCATTTTACCAGCTTATTTTTTGACTTTTAACTTTATGTTAAATTAGGCTATGCTCCTGGGGTGGGGGTGGGACATTGTCTTAAGCTTATGTGCTGCTGTTTTCAGAGATAGTTCTAGGAGTCTGTAAATTTTCAGTGCTTCTAAGGTGGTATGATCCAAGAAGTGTGGTCACTGCTCAACTGACCTGAATGCTGGTCTTTACCCAGGAAGGGACTTTGCTTCCCTGAAACTTTCCTCTTTTCCCTGGAACTGTGACCAGGTCCCCTATTCTGTTACAGCCACAAATGCTAGTGCTCCTTTCTGCCTTGGAAATAAGATCAGGGCCGGCCTGATCCCTTGTGAGAGATCACAAGCACTCTTCTGTGCCTTGGAACTATGGGCAAGTATCATGCTCTCCCCTGACCACAAGTGCTAGTGCCCTGAAACCATGACCTGGAACTGTGCATAGGCAATGCACAAGGGTCCTGCATTCAGTGACAGCAAAGAGTCTCCTGTAATCTCTTTCTGACCAATTGTCTGACCCCCTTACTGTCTCTGGGCTGAGAGGTCCTGAAGCTGCTACTGCCACTGTTGCAGCCACCTTCAAGGTCCACCCCTGTGCTCTGAGCTGGCCCTGATACCAATGGTACAGATCTCTCTTCCCAGCATTCTAAGTTGTCTTGGGCTGGAAAATTATCTCACCCCAACTTTTTGTTGCCTCTGATACTCCATAATTTGATTTGAAGCATTATCTTAATGTTGTTTAAAGGGTAATGTTGGGAGAATTTAGCTGAGTTCCTGTCTCTACTCCACCATCTTGACTCCACCCTTCTCCATCACTTTCGCAAGTCTACAAATCAGAAAAAGAATAAATCAAGTCCTGATTTGTAGTGTTTGTCCATTTCTGAGATATAAATGGTCTCCCTAAAATTTAAAATCAGATGTTTCATCCCAGTGGTAGGAACCAGCTTTACCAACTCCCTGGAACAAATGGTCATCTAGTTTGAAGATTTCCAGAGGGTGAGCGAGCCTGTTGCCTCTTGAGACAGCCTGTTTCCTTTTTAAGACAACTTTCATTGCTGGGAAGTTGTGGTTTTTCCCTGACAATAAGTCTAAATCTGCCTCTTTGCAACTTCTCCCCATTGCTTCTAGTTCTGTCTTCTGGGGCCAAGCAAAAATCTAATCCCTTTTCCACATGATGGCCCTTGAAGACAACTCTCATATTTCCCCTGTGTCTTCTATTCTTCAGGCTAACATCCACCAGGTTCTGAATTTGACATGGATTAAAGACCATTCATCATCCTGTTTGCCTTCTTTTGGACTGGCTTTGGCTTGTCAATGTTCTTCCTAAATTGTGGTTGCTCAGAACTGAACCCAGGACTCCAAATGTGGACTGCAGGGCAAGATGCAGAGGGACCATCACCTTCTTATTCCTAGAAACTTTGCCTTCCTTAACTCAGTTCAAGAGCTCGTTAGCTTTGTTGATCACAACATCCCAATCTTGATTGTCTTCTTTGCCTTCCACCTGGATCATTTCAGAACTGCTAATCATGCTTCCCTCATCTTGCATTTGTGAAGTTGATTTTTTTGACCTTCATTCCCATTTTTTTGAGATTTTTTTATTTTTATTTTACCGCACTTGGTTCTACATAATTCTGAGTTCCAGATTTTCTTCCCCCCTCCCCCCCTCCCTCCCCAAGACAGCATGGAATACGATATATCTTCTATGTATAACTTTGCATTGAACTTATTTACACACTAGTCAAGTTGTGGAGAAGAATTATGACCCTTGGAATGAATCATGAGAAAGAAGAAACAGAACAAAAAACCCCGCCAAAAACAAAAACAAAAGAGAAAAAAAAACAAAGGGAAAAAAAGGTGAGAGTAAAGTGTGCCTCAATCTTCATTCAGACTCCATAGTTCTTTCTCTGGATATAGCTAGTTACCTCCATCGTGAGTCCTTTGGAGTTGTCTTTGCACCTTGTATTGCTGAGAAGAGCGAAGTCTATCCAGGTTAGTCATCACAGAATCCATATATCTGTGGTTGTGTATAATGTTCTCCTGGCTCTGCTCTGCTTGCTCAGCATTGTATCGTGTAGAAGAAAGTCAACTTACCAGTATCAGAAATGAAAAGGGTGAATTCACCTCTAATGAAGAGGAATTATTTTGCCCAATTGTATGCCCATTAAATTTGACCCTCATTCCTATTGAATGGCATCTTAATGGATTCCACCCGATGCTGTAGGGTTTTGAGATCTAATTGGATCCTGACTCCACCATTCAATGTGTTAGCTCTCCCTCCCAGCTCTGTGTCTTCTGCAGATTTGATGACCATGTCATATAGATGGTCTTTATCCAATTCATAGATAAGGAAAAGGTCAATTTGACTGGAGCACAGAGTGCACAAGGGAAAAAATTTACAATAACCTTGGAAAGGTGTGCTGGGTACAAGCTGTGGAAGACTTTGAATGCCACACTTATCAGTTTGTGTTTTATCCTGGAGGCCATTGGGAGCCACCAAATCGTCTGGAGCAGGGGAACCATGTGGCCATATCTGTATTATAGGGAGGTTCTTTTGATTGCTATAAGGAAGGTGGATGGGAAAAGAGGAGAGAGAGGCTGAAGGCAGTTGACCAATTAGGAAACCAATGTACAGACAATTGGAAATGACCAGGGTCTGAAACCACCATTGCTGATGCCCTCCAAATTTAGCCAGGCTGGTCTTCACAGAACAGAAACACTACCTGACATTTCTGCAAATGCATTTCCCAATTCCCCTTAATTCTAGTGCCTTCCCTCTGTCGATCATTTCCTATTTCTCCTGTATGTAGTGGTGTTTATATGTAGTTGCTTTTTGTCTCCTCCTTTGGCCTGTCAGCTCTTTGAGGACAGGAACTACCTTTTGCCTTTCTTTGTATCTACAGCATAGCACAGTGCCTGGCATACAGTAGGCACTTATTAAATGCTTATCGATTGATTTATCCTATTCTCTCTAATTTCTACAGAACCATTTGTGATTCACAAAGCTTTTTTTTTTTTTCCACCATAACCCTCTAAGGGAAATATTGCCCACCCCCAATTTTACAGGTAAGGAAGCTGAGGCTCAGAGGGGCAAAGTGTCCCTCTGACACTATGAGGGGCAAAGAGGAGTCCAACTTCAGAGTTCTGATTCTCCTTAATCCTCCCCTTTCATTGAGATACATTTGTCTGCATGACTGCCCTCCCAGGCTCTCTAGCCTTCTCCACCCCTAGACTGTGATATTGTCTTTCTGTTTACTTTGATAGGAAAGCAGTCAATCTAGACCCAATCCTGGTGAATAGACCCAGCGGCACTTCTTTAGCTGGCCACTTGGTCCTTGCTGGAAGAAGGTAAAGGGACAGAAAGGAGGGGATTCTAGTCTCCTAATGAGTTCTCTCTGTCTCTGTCTCTGTTTCTGTCTCTGTCTCTGTGTCTCTGTCTCTTTGTCTCTATCTCTTTGAAAGAGAGACCTAAACAGAATAATTCAAGTTAATCTCCATCTTCGATGCATCCCTTTAGTTGCACCAGGTTATACTTTAAAATATCCCCCTTTTATCTATGGAGTGGTCATTTGAGATTAGGACCACTTTGAGACGTGTTTTTTTTTCCTTGACCAAACTAAAAGGAAAACAAAGTATATTCGATCTCTCTTAAAATCTTTCCCTAGTTGGATCTCTCTTTCCCTACCCCAACCCAATTATTCGGTATCAAATTCTTTAAAAAAAATCTTAACTCAAGCTCCATGGATCAACTCCAGAGGGTTCATGAACTTGTATGGGGAAAAACTTTGCATCTTTACATAAATTAACTTCTAACTAATTTCCACCAACTATTTTAAAACATTACTCTGAGAAGGTCCAAAGGCTGCACCAGACTCCCAAAGGAATCCAGGCAGGTCTGTGCTGGTGCCAGCTCAAACTGACTAGAGGGAGCTGATCCTTAAATTTGAAGAGTGAGAAGTCACACCTTGAAAACAGCATACACTACAAATCAGAGTTTGATTTGGCATTTTGGTGATTGCCCAGATTTAAGAAAATAATGAAGCAAACGTTAATAATAAAGATTAAAGTGTCTCAACACGTTTTTCAGAAAGCTAATTGTTAAACATTTGAAAACACAGCCCTGGGTCCGAGGGCAAAAAGGTGACTAACCCCACTTTAACTAAGATAAAGGTGATAGGACATCATTTCTTATGCCACGAAGCAAAGTGAGTCTTCATGGGTTCATAAATCATAGATCTAGAGCTCAAAGGGATCCCAGAGGATATCTAGTCCAACTCCCTTATTTAACAGGTGGAAAAACTGAGGCAGTTTAAGTGACTTGCCAAGGGTCACACAGCTTTATCAGAGATGGGATTTAAACCCACAACCTCTGACTCCAGAGCCGTTGGCGTCTCCACTGTACTTTTCTCCTAGAGCATGTAGAAAATACTCACATGAGAAGCTGGCTGCCTAGAGACAACATTGCTGGGCAGTTTCAGAGATGTTACATCTGCAGTGCAAATCACAGGCATGTACACCTTATTAAGCACAAACGTGTGATTGCTCACTGGGTCTAGTAGCCATTTGTTCTGGGAGAATGATTCCAACCAACTTCAGGGACTTGGCTGGGGTGTGTTCCAGAACGTTTTCAAGCATTCTGGCCTGATTTGGCATTTGTTTTGGACTGGAACTGAGGAAGGTGTCAACAGATAGTTAAGCAGGGATGTAATGGAGATAAATCTTTGCCACACCCTCCCAGGATCCTACATATTTGTGGCTTTGGATAAGGAGGGAGGGCAACTGATCACAGCTGATGAATCAATAGATCCTATTTATCTCACCAGAAAATGTAAGTGCTACTGATGGTCCTTTCATTTAACAAGCATTCATTGAGCACCTACTGTGTGTCAGTCATTAGGCAAGGCCTAGGGATATAGAAACAAAAACAAATCCATTCTTGCCCTCAAGGGGCTTACCTTTTATTTGGGGAGACACAACATGTAAACAAATGAGAGTACTCAGAAGACTGAGGAGGGAGAAGTCCCTAAAAATGGTTGTGCCTTGGAAGAAAAAAGGATCCTGAGAGGCAGAAATCAAACTAAAGGTCAACCAAAAAGGCTTTATGAATACTTACTGTGTGCGCCAGGCACTGTGCTGGGTACCAGAGATAAGAAGACAAAAGTCTTACCCTCCAGCACCTTACATTCTATTGAGGGAAAACCAGATAAGTGAAAACAAAATGTAAATGGCTTAAAACAGCAGTGCAGCAGCTTATTGGTGGGAGAGTCAGTTTCAGAGTTAGGAGTCCCCCTAATAGAATGGAAGCCCCTTGGTAGGGACTGTTTCATACAATGTAGGCACTGAGTAAGCACTTAATAAACATTAGATTGATTGGGTGACCCAGGATGTGGCTGAGCCTCCCCGGGCCTCAGTCTCCTCACCTGTAAAAATGGAAAATAGAACTCAGTGACTTCTGAGGGATCTATGACCCTAGAATAAGATATGCATTCTCCAACATGGCAAATGTGTTCATTTGTATTGTCTGATGATACATATTTGATACAAGGGACAGATGCTTCTTAGGGAGTGTGGGTTAGTGTGGAATGAAAGATGTGGGAAAAAAGGGCATCGATAAAAAATTTCGAATGCAGAACAAAACCAAATTGGCCAAACTGATTAAGTTTGCTATTTCCAGACAAAAGTTGCCATTATGGCTTTTCCCATCTCTAAGTCTATGGGTCACTTGCCCATTCTCTGGGCTTCATTTTTCTGATCTCTATAAGGACTAGGGGATGAAGAGTGAGGTGGATTCTATCATGCCCAAGGCAAGACAAGTCATTTAAGCTCTTAGGGTCCGAGGTAGCTCTCTAAGATGATAAAACACAGAGCAACTACTGGTTTGCTTGAGAGAGGGAGTTTCCTCACGGAGAATTCCCTTTGCCAATGAACTCACACCTCTATCCAAAGAGATTAGAAAAAGAAAATGTCATTTGGGATTGAATAGAGCACATACAAAACTACTTATTCTGTTTGGGCTGACCACATGCTTGTGAGAGCATGGAGGTGGACTGATACTTTGAGATGACAAATCAATCACCTTATTGGCCAATGGGAAGAAGAGCTGATGACTTAGTGGACCTTTCAAAAAGGCAGTGAAATCCATCCCTGATCTCTTCTTGCTCGGACTCACTCTATGTGACAAGCAATTTTCCCATGAGGACTGGGGGTCCGGGGCCACTCTTCCACTCAGCTGAGCAGAAATGGTGGACTTGAGCACATGGGAGCTAAAGTCCACATTGTGACTAAGTAATCTAGATTCTGGGTTTAGGGCTGCCTCTTCAGTCTTCTTTCCCAAGAAGAACCTGTCTGGACTTGGAGTCCAGACTGCCCTGTGATTTTGAGAGGCTTGGTGATCCTGGATCCTTTGGTTCGAGATGACTTGGGACAGGGAAAAGAGGCCTCAGCAACCACTCAGGTGCTCTTGGAACAGATAACAACCAAGAATCCGAGCCCTGGCCTATCTATAATGAGAGTGACAATGTTGAGCCAAGGTAAGATGTAAAATGCCTACTCAGCAGTCCTGCAAAACTGCTTTTTGTTTTGAGAAGATTTAAATACCATCTATAGCGACAGTTATAAATTAAGTTACTGAACCCTGGTTTCAGTCTTTCTTATGAGTCTTTGTGAATACTAAATAAATAAATAAATAGATACCTGTCCTATACCAGATTCATATTGTACATTGAGAGTTCTTTTCTACTCCTCCCCTTTCTCATCACTCCTTGCTTTTGGAGAAAGCCTGGACATGAGTCAAAGTCTAAGCCTTAAGCATTTTTCCTTGAGAGTGCTGTGGTAGAAGACATAGTAAGCCAAAGAGAAAAGGAGGTTCCCCCAGAATTGAACCCAGTCCAATCACATTCATGTATTTAGAAAAGAGGGCCTTACAAGTGGAGAAGAGAATAGGATGTTGGAGCCCTTTGGGCCCAATAAGGGTTATTAATGTTAGAATAATTCTGGGAGGTTAAGGCACTGGCAATTGGGAGGATCAAGAAAGGTTTCATGTAGTAGATAGCCCATGAGCTGAGCCTTAAAGAAAGCTAGGGATTTTAAGAGGTAAACATGAATGAATGATTGAATGAACAAGAAAGCATTTATTAAGCACTTTCTACGTGCAAAGCACTGGGTTATTTCCTGGCGATGCAAATAAAGAAGCAAGACAGCTCCTACCCTCGAGAAGCTCAGTCACCATCCTTCTTGACCTGTCTTAGCAGTTAATGTCCAGCTACCTTCTCCTGGATTCTCTCTCCTCTCTTCATTTTGGTGACCCTGCTCCTCTTATCTGACTGCCCTTTCCCAGTATCCTTTTCTGCTCCTTCATCCCTCACAAGCCCAATAACCATAGATATCCCCAACTCATCATCTCCCAAGGGTTCACTTCTCAGGTCTATGGAGGTGATTCTCAGGTCTATGTAGCCAACCCTAATGTCTCTCCTGAGCTATCATCCCAAATCACTCTAGTGTCTAGCCTCTAGTCTTTCAAGCCCTAGCAAGGATTCCAAACCTTTATCTTAGACAAATCTACCCTCCACCAAGTTGGCAAAGTGATTTTTCTAAAGCACAAGTTTCACCACATTACTTCGCTATTTGGTGAAGTCTGTTGTTCTTCAGTCATGATTCTTCATGACTCCATGGACAATAGCACTCCAGGGTCTTCTTTCCTCCACTATCTTTCAAAGTCTGTCTATGTTCATGCTTGTTGTTTCCATGACACCACGTAATCCATCTCATTCTCTATTGCCTCCTTTGCCTTTTGCCTTCCATCTTTCCCAACATCAGGATCTTTTCTAATGAGTCCCATCTTCTCATTATGTGGTCAAAGGATTTAAGCTTCAGCTTCAGTATTTGACCTTCCAGTGAATAGCCTGAATTAATTTCTATAAGCATTGATTGATTTGATCTCCTTGCAGTCCAAGAGACTTTCATAAGTCTTCTCCAGCACCACAATTCCAAAGCATTGTTTAGTTCCTTATTACTTTGAGGGTCAAAAACAAACCTCTCTGTTTGGTGCTTAAAGCTCATTACAACTGACCTTTCTAGCCTTATTACACATTATCCCCATTCACAAACTGTTTAGTCCATTAAACCTGGCCTTTTTACCAATCCTCATACATAGCCCTTCATATCTCTTCTCTATGCTTTTGCATTGGCAGTCCCCCATGCCTGGAATGCACTCCCTCCTTACCTCCATCTGTCAGAATTCCTAGTTTCCTTCAAGACTCACCACAAGTTTTACCTTACAATGAAGCCTTTCCTAACCCACCCCCCCCCCCCCGCCGCACTTGCTACTGCTCTACCCTCCCCCCATTATCTGGTCTCTATTTTGTATCTCTCTGTATATGTACATGTTGTGCGTCCATCTCACCCACTCAACCTCAATAGAATACAAGCTTCTGGACAGCAGGTATTATTTCACTTTTGACACTTCCAGCATGTAATAGAGAGATATCTGCTCTTAAAGCCAGGAAGACCTGAGTTCAAGTCTTGCCTCTCACAGAGACTGGCCACTCTCTAAGACTCGAAATTGTACATGTTGTGTGGACTTGCTTCAGTGGAGTGGCCTTTTGTCCCTATACTAATGAAATCCCACATCTGGTCCCTATCTGCTCAATACAATGCCTGGCACAGAGTAGAGCTTGTCGACTGAATAACTGACTTTACCAAGGCTTCCTGGGACTGGCAGGGTGCTCCTGGTCCAATGAACAGGAACCCAAACTTTGATAGAAAATCGAGCAGGAATTCTTTCTTTGTAATTGGACAGTCCAAAAAGTACCATCAGAGAATTGGTCTGTTTTCATTTTTTCCATTCTATTAGAAAAAAAAATTAGAGGAAAAATAGGGAAATAGAGAAAAATAGAAAAAATAGGGGAAAAAGTAGAGAAATCAGAGGAGTGTTTCACAGGGCACATGTTGCCCAACTAGGGTTTCACTTGGAAATGGAAGCTGGGCCATCCTGGGCCCATAAAGAAAACCAGCTTAATATCCCTCAAATATGTATTTAGTGACACTAGGAATAGTTTTATTTACCCAAACGTCACTAATGGCTGCTTTGGAATGATGACAACGACAAGTGTAAATACAGCTTTTGGGTAGTTTTCAATGCATCTTATGCACCCAACAGACCATGGAAGTTTCTTCACGGACCAGGATTTCCTTGAAGCCCTGTCTTTGCGTGGTGGATGGGAGAGTCCTGAGTGCCTCTCCCAGAGCCTTCCTGGGTGCCCTGAGCAAAGCTTTTCCAAGGAAGTTGTAGTCAGCTGAAACCAATCTGAATATCAATAACTTGAAAGCCAAATGTTGATTTTTTTTTGGCATGTGGAAAGAGTTTGCCATTGCTCTTCACGGACAATAAATAGACAAGAAGGGAGTAAGTGAAACTTCATAAAGTATAGTCTGTGAGGCCAAGTTAAATAGAGCACTCGGCAAAGCCAAGGGATGGCTGGAGCATCTTAAAATACTTAGTGTCAATGTGACCCACAAGGACAGGGCATGCTGGAATTGTCCTGTTGAATGAGAAAGTATTAGCTACATCCCTCTCTACTTTAGTGCTCAAAATTCAACTCACCTGGACAGATGATGGAAAACTCTATAGAGAGGTGGTGGGCTATGAGTGTGGTGCCTTGCCTGCCCTCTCTGATCCATTTCATTTCCTTTATCTGTTGGTTTGGCTTAGCTGTCTTCCTTGGTTATAAGGAGGAGGCAGTATTTCATAGTGGATAAAGTCAGGGGGAAGGAAAGTAACAAACATTCCAAAAGAAAATCCAGTTCAGCTTTCCAAGCCCAGTCTGAGCGCCTCAGCCTCCAGGAAACATTCCCTGAGTTCTTCAGGCCACAGTGATCTCTCCTGGCTCTGAACCCTTAGAGTACTAATTGTCCATATCACTCACCAGACACTTAGGACACACAGGATTGCCTTCTTCTGTTAGGGAACTTTTCATGGATGTTGGTTAGTGTCACAGTTTCTTGGGGTTTACGAGCAATCTTCCCTTTATTGTTAGTCCCAGGTTCATGATACTCTCAGGCTTCTTTTGCCCACACCCACTGGCAAGTTCTCATCCTTTTTCAATTCAATTGTCTTTACTACACGTATTGTCCAGTTGTTTTTCAGCCTTGTCTGACTTTTCATGGCCCCATTTGGGCTTTTCTTGGCAGAGGGATTGAAGTGGTTTGCCATTTCCTCCTCCAGATCATTTTACAGGTGAAGAAACTGAGGCAAAAAAGGTTAAATGATTTGCCCAGGGTCACACTGCTATTAAGTGTCTATCTGGACTCAGGGAGAAGAGTCTTCCTGACTCCAGGCCTGGCATTCTGTGCACTGCTCCACCTAGCTGCCCAACAAATTACTTAGATTTCATATTAGTAGTAAGGAACAATTTACTTAAAATAAGCAGAGGTCCTTTAGAACAATAGCATTAGCCGTGTCTCCTCAATTAGAGAACCAGCTTTGTAAAATGGGGAGGTCTTTATATCTTTGAATTTCATGAGGTGTGTACATACCAATTAATCAACAAGAATTTTTAAAATATGCCACCCAGGAGTGGTATGCTAGGAAGAGAAGGTGGGCTAGTCACGTGGCAGTGAAGGAGGACAGGTGGACAGTCAGAGTGCTCCCCTGGCACACCCTGAGGGTTAGGGTACAATGAGAAGATGGGCCCCTTGGCAAACAACAATAATGCTAGCTGGCATCTACACAGTCCTTGGAGGTTTGCAAAGCACTTTACGGATGTTATCTTGTTGGATGCTCACTGTCACTCTGGGAGTCAAGTGCTATTATCACCCCCATTTTACAGGTGAGGAAACCTAGGCAGGCAGAGGTTAAGTGACTTGCCCAGGGTCACACGGTAAGTGTTTGAACTCAGGTCTTCCTGACTCCGTAGCCAGTGCTCTATCCACTGGGCCACCCAGCTACCTTGAACTTATAGAAAGAAATAGACAAGGGTGGCCGGGAATAGACAGGCTCAGGTCTGCATTATTGGAGGGAATATATGAATCTGTTAGATCGCAAATGGTATGCCTGAGTATTACAATGTACCAGGCACTGTTGTAAGTATGGGACAACCCCAATTCAAAGAAAAATGCTCCCCACCCCCATGGAACTTATATTGTAATAGGAGACAACATATTCATTTATACTAGATAGGATCATTGATCTGGAGTTGGAAGAGTCTTAGAATCTGAGCTAATTCCAACCTAATCTTCTAATTTTACAGATTAAAAGACTGAGGCCCAGAGAATATTTTACCCAAGATCACCAGGTTTGATACCTAATACTTATAGTATTTATACATTAAAATTACCTAGGTATTAAATGGCACAGTCTAGATTCAAACCTACATTTTTTCTACTCTATCACACTTACTTTCTATACACATGGAGATACATATAAAATTGTATATACCTATAGAGAAAGAGATAGAAGGTGATAAGGTGACCTTATTGGAGAAGGCTTTAGCTGCTGGGTGGGCTTCCTGTAGGAGGTGGCCTTTGAGCTTAGTTTTGAGGGAAACCAAAGTTTCCAAGAGTTACAAGTGAAGAGTGAGAGTGAAGTGCTCAAGAAACAGGAGATGTTAATTGAAGTAGGAACTTAATTAGTCAGTGCAGAGAAGAGGTGAGCTGTTATTGGTCAGGTTCAGATGTGCAGATAGCCAGGGAGCACCCCAACCTGAAGGGTTGATGCCAGAGTAAAAAAAAATAACACCAGTAAAATAATTCCTATCAGAATCCTTCTCATCATTCAAGGCACGGCTCAATAGCTACTTCTTCCATGCAGCCTTTCCTGATTACACACCCTAAACAGAGAACACAATGAAAGACAATCCAAGGAGAACCAGAAACAATGGATGGTATGTATAAAGAGGGAAAGCCTTTCTTACAAGTAGAGTTGTCCCAAAGTGGAACAGATTGTCTCAAGAGATGGGGCTTCTTCCTCAAGCAGAGAATCCATGACCTCTTGTCTGCCATGATATGCAGTGGGGACTTTTGTTCCTTGGTTTGGACTCGGTCACTGAGTCTTCTTCCAACTCTGAGATTCTATTGTAAAGGTGTGTGTGTGTGGGTAACCCCCAAGATTTGTGGCATCATTCCAAAACACCGAACTGTCCAGGGTTGAGCCATAGGTTTCCTGAGAAGTAACACAATCCTTCTTTTTAAGGCACTTATATTCCGTTGAAGGTTATGACAAACATGCCAATAAATAGCAGACGAAACTCAACATTCCATGGGCTGTGCTCTAGCCAGCTCAGACCAGGGGAATCACTGTGTCCTTCTAGCTCCAAATTTCCATAGAACACTTTGTCTAAATAGTTCCTCCCACCCCTCACACAGCACCGTATAGCACATAGCACACTATCACTTTTATTGGTTTGCATGTTACATAGGCCAGGAGAACATAAGCTCCTCAAGGGCAGGAATGGTTTCCAGTACCTATTCATGTTATACTTTTCTGTCTCTCAAAGTACTTTCCCAAGCCTTATCTTATTTGATCTTTAACCACTTCCACACTTATTTAACAACTGCCTTCTCAGAATCTGCTACAGGAGGTTCAAAGATCAAAGAAGACACAATTCCTGCCCTCAGGGAGTTTGCAATCCAGTGGAGGGTAGGGGAATGGTAACAATAAACATAAAGACCATTCTCCTATTCAAAGGACTTTTTACATGTGCATTTACAAAGCACTTTCCCCCAACAAGCATGTGAAGTAGGCAGGCAGGAGCAGGAAGGGTGTTATTATCTGAGAGTGTTGGGTGACTTAGAATCTCTTTCTGGTCTTATATTTGGAGAGTCTGAGTCCTCTTTTACAGATGAGAAAACAGAGGCAGAGGGAAATAAAGCAACTTGTCCAAGGTCACAGAACATAGAAGCATCAGAGCTGGAGTTTGTCTCTGTGTCTCTCTTGATTCCAGCACCATTTCCACCATGGCACGCTATCTCTGTTGTACTATAATCTACAACAAAACTCAGTCAGTCAATAAACATTTCTTTAAGCACCTACTGTGTGTGGGGTGGAAGACTTCCCTCAAAGAAAGGAAAAAGACAGGAGACACGGCTTCTAGGTCTCTTTTTGCCATTCACTATTGTGTTGTTGTTCAGCTGTTTCTGTTGTGCCCTATTCTGTGACCCCATTTGAGGTTTTCTTGGCAGAGATACTGGAGTGGTTCTCCATTTCCTTCTCTAGCTCATTTTACAGATGAGGAAACTGAGGCAGAGTTAAGTGACTTACCCAGGGTCACATAGCTAGTAAATGTGAACTCTGGGAGATGAGTCTCCCTGACTCCAGACCTGGTGCTCTATCCACTGTGCCACTGACCTAGGGGAAATCATTCTCTTTAGGACTCATTTGCGTCCTCTGTCAAATGAGGGAGCTGAATTGAACAAGCTGAAGGGTCTTGTTCAGTTATGACATTCTAGTTCTGGATTCAAAACTCCTTTTATTTATTGCATTCTGTGTATTATGTTTTGGAATCAGTTTCAGCTCTGATATTTGATCATCTATATTCAAAGGTCTCTTTCAAATCTGACATTTTATGGCCTATGTTCAAAAATGTTTTCTAGATCTTACTATGTATGGTTTTTGATGCTCTGGGAAGTTGTCCCAGAGCATTATGTAAAGACATGTAAAGTATATGTGCCCACCCTCTTTTTTTTTCTTTACTTAGTATTTTATTTTCCCCCGGTTACATGTAAAAACAATTTTTAACATTTGATTTAAAATTTTTGGGTACCAAATACTCTTCCTTCCTCCTTCCCCATCTCCCACCTCCATTGAGAAGGTAAGCAATTCAATGTAGGTTATGCATGTGTAGCCATGCAAAATATTTGTGCCCATCCTCTTTTAATTATTTCCTATTGGGGGTGTGGAGCCAAGATGGCAGCTGGAAAGCAGGAACTGGCCTAAAGCTCTCCCCCAGGATCCTCCAAACACCTATAAAAATGGCTCTGAACAAATTCTAGAACTGCAGAACCCACAAAATAGCAGAGGGAAGCAGGGCTCCAGCCCAGGACGGCCTGGATGGTCACTGGGTAAGGTCTATTGCATGGAGCTGGGAGCGGAGAGGAGCAGAGCCCAGCGTGGGCTGCACCCGGACCAACCAGACCAGGAACAGGCCCTAGCACCCTGAATCAGCGAGCTGTGGCGGTTACCAGACTTCTCAACCCACAAACAACAAAGACAAGAGAGAAGTTTAGTGGGAAAAAACTGTGGGGACAGAGTGACAGGAGTTTGCAGTTCGGCCACCACCCCAGGGGTAAGTGGAGGTGGTGCAGCTACAGAACTACAGCTGTAGTTGCTTCTGGCTCCAGGCCCACCTGGTTGGGGGAATTAAGTGATGGATCTGAACAGGAGTGCAGAGCCTGCTTAGATCTGAGTCACAGTCCATGTTGGCGGTTCTTGGGGGAGAAGGAGCACTGGTGTGGCAGAGTTTGCTATGTAGAAATAGCTCTGAAAACAACAGCACAGCCCCTCAAGCTTGGGACAAAGTACTCTATACTCTACAAGCAGTCATACCCCAACAAAAAACTCAAGGGTCAAGTAGTTGGCTGGAAATATGGCCAGGCAGGAAAAACAGACTCAGATTCAGACTAAGACTTTGGAATCTTTCTTTGGTCAGAAGAAGTCAACAAAGTCAAAGAGCCTACATCAAAAGCCTGCAAGAAAAACATGAGCTGGTCTCAGGCCATGGAAGAGCTCAAAAAGGATTTGGAAAAGCAAGTTAGACAAGTAGAGGAAAAATTGGGAAGAGAAATGAGAGTGATGAGAGAAAACCATGAAAAACAAGTCAATGACTTGCTAAAGGAGACCCAAAAAAATACTGAAGAAAATTATACCTTAAAAAATAGACTAACTCAAATGGCAAAAGAGCTCCAAACAGCCAACAAGGAGAAGAATGCCTTGAAAGGCAGAATTAGCCAAATGGAAAAAGAGGTCCAAAAGACCACTGAAGAAAATACTACCTTAAAAATTAGATTGGAGCAAATGGAAGGTAGTGACTTGATGAGAAATCAAGATATTATAAAATAGAAACAAAGTAATGAAAAAATGGAAGACAATGTGAAACATCTCATTGGAAAAACCACTGACCCGGAGGATAGACCCAGGAGAGATAATTTAAAAATTATTGGACTACCTGAAAGCCATGATCAAAAAAAGATCCTAGATATCATCTTTCAAGAAATTATCAAGGAGAACTGCCCTGATATTCTAGAGCCACAGGGCAAAATAGAAATTGAAAGAATCCACTGATTGCCTCCTGAAAAAGATCCCAGAAAGAAGACTCCTAGGAACATTGTTGCCAAATTCCAGAGCTCGCAGATCAAGGAGAAAATACTGCAAGCAGCCAGAAAGAAACAATTTGAGTACTGTGGAAACACAATCAGGATAATACAAGATCTAGCAGCTTCTACATTAAAGGATTGAAGGGCTTGGAATATGATATTCTGGAGGTCAATGGAGCTAGGATTAAAACCAAGAATCACCTACCCAGCAAAACTGAGTATCATGCTCCAAAGCAAAATATGGATTTTCAATAAAATAGAGGACTTTCAAGCTTTCTGAGTGAAAAGACCAGAGCTGAATAGAAAATTTGACTTTCAAACACAAGAATCAAGAGAAGCATGAAAAGGTAAACAAGAAAGAGAATTCATAAGGGACTTACTAAAGTTGAACTGTTTTGTTTACATTCCTACATGGAAAAATGATGTGTGTAATTCATGAGACCTCAGTATTAGGGTAGCTGAAGGGAATGTATGTATATATATACACATATATATGTATATGTATATGTATATATATAAACAGACAGAAGGCACTGGGTGAGTTGAATATGAAGGGATGATATCTAAAAAAATAAAATCAAATTAAGGGATGAGAGAGGAATGCATTGAGAGAGGGAGAAAGAGAGACATAGAATGGGGTAAATTATCATGCATAAAAGTGGCAAGAAAAAGCAGTTCTATAGGAAGGGAAGAGGAGGCAGGTGAGGGGGAGTGAGTGAATCTTTCTCTCTTCATATTTGACCTGAAGAGGGAATAACATACACACTCAATTGGGTGTCTTACCCCACAGGAAAGAACAAGGAAGGAGATAAAAAGGAGGGACAATAGAAGGGAGGGCAGATAGGGGGAGGAGGTAATCAAAAGCAAACACTTTCAAAAAGAGACAGGGTCAAGGGAGAAAATTGAACAAAGGGGGCTAGGAAAGGAAGGACCAAAATATAGTTAGTCTTTCACAACATGAGTATTGTGTAAGGGTTTTACATAATGATACACATGTAACCTATGTTGAATTGCTTGCCTTCTTAGAGCAGGGAAGGGAAGTGAAGAGGGGAGAGAATTTGGACCTCAAAGTTTTAAAAGCAGATGTTCAAAAAAAGTTTTTGCTTGCAACTAGGAAATAAGATATACAGGCAATGGGGCATAGAAATCTATCTTGCCCTACAAGAAAGTAAGGGGAAAAGGGGATGGGGGGAGTGGGATGACAGAAAGGAGGGCTGACTGGGGAACGGGACAATATGTGCCATCTTGGAGTGGGGAGAGGGTAGAAATGGGGAGAAAATTTGTAATCCAAACTCTTGTGGAAATCAATGCTGAAAACTAAAAATATTAAATAAAAAAAGAAAAATAGTATTTCCTATTTATCTTGTATATAGCCTGCTTTGTATGCCTTTGTTTGTATGTCTCCCCCACTGGATTGTAAGTTCCTTAAGGGAAGAGACTCTTTTGCTTCTTTTTGTATCCCCAGAGCTTTGCACAGTGCCTGGAATGTAGTAGGTGCTTAATAAATATTTTTTGATTGGTTGGTTATTCAACATGCACTATCTTCATTGACCAATAGGTGGCACTACAAGCTTGAGTCTGCCAAGATCACTGCACATGTGTGACCAGTACCCCTACCAAGTGTCCATGCTCAGAACTCCCTAGTTGCTTTATGTGGGCTTTCTCTGTGGAGATATGAATATCTATAATAACTCATGAATCTTTTATAGCTCAGCCTCTATCCTATTGAGATTCTAAACCAGCATATTAAGTGATTTGAAAGTATTACTCACACATGGTTTCAAGGGACTCTTTCTTACAATGAAAATGAAATAAACAGTGTTGACTTTCAATCTTTTGAGTGTCAGGTGATCCAATACTTCATAAGGTTTGAAATCTCAACTTTGTCGTAGTCTTCCATGCCAGGTTTCTCCCAGACATACTGGAAGACTATAGTGATAGGGGATAGTCCATCAAGTAATTTCATCTCAGAGAGAGAAGGTATAAGAAGAAGACACGTCCTGCTGTCTGGCTGCTCCTAGAATGACCACCACCTGTTCCCTTTGTGGGCTCAACAGTGTTCTTCTAAGCATCATCTTTCAGTGCGGTCTTCAGATGTTGCTGTCCTGGAACCCTGAATGGCAGAGGAGGACTTTCCAGTTTAACAAAAGCTGGACTGTCCCAAGAAAGCACACAATGTACTAACTCTCATCCACCTTTTTCTCTCACTGTCTCCTGCCCTGCAGCCCCTAGGCATGTCCAGCATCTTTCTTTTGGATCCTCATAAAGTGTCACTTTAAAACCCCCCTCTCTAATCCCTCACTTCAGAGGGGGATGCTGTAAAACCTCAGGCATTCTATTTATATCACAAAGCTATCTAGTCCTTAATGTCCTGGTTTCTGTACCTTTCCCACACCAAGACCTGGGAAAACCTATAGTCAGTCAGTCAACAAGCATTTATTAATCACCTACTATTTCCCAGGTGCTGTGCCAAACACTAAACATACAAAGAAAGACAGAAGACAGACCCTGCTCTCACAAAGATCAAGGTTCAAAGTAGGGGAAAACAACTCTGCATGTGCAAGATGTATACAGCTTAAATGGGAGATACTGTTATAAGGAAGGCATGAGCCTTCCTAGAGAGATCCATAAAGAGGAAACACCAGGTCCATGTGGATGGGTGACAATCAGATACTATACTTATAATTGGAGATTTACTCCAGGTAAGTGTATACCTACAGGAAATTGCATCCAGCTTTTAAAGGCTCTTCATACCAACCCTCCTTTCAATCCTCTCAACATATCCATGTGCCCCCAACCCCACTTTGGTCATACTCCCCCTTCATCCATCTCATAGTCCCCAGTGTCTCCTAGGCTGACTTGGGTTCCCAATTACAGTGCCCCATGGTTCAGATTATTCTCTCTATTCCCTTATCATCTCCATCCAAAACTACCTATCCTGTGCCTCACCCTCCCAGGAGTCTATTCTTTGCTAGGATGAATCTGATAATATTATCTATGATGATGCAAAGCAGAAGGTAATTTACTTAATCTATTACTTCATCTTGGGTAATATATTTACCTTTTGACAAAGCCTTCCTCTAATCATCAAATCAAGTCAGCAAACATTTATTAAGTTCCTACTATGTGCCAGGAACTGTGTCATGCCCTGAAGATACAAAGGAAAAAAAATCCAAACTGGTCCTTATCTTCAAGGAGCTCGTGATCTAATGAGGGAGAGACAACGTAAATAATTATATACAAACATGATATATTTACAGGATCAATTGAAGGTAATTTCAGAGCAAAGATAGTAAGAAAGGTCGGATTTTAGTGAAGGGCTAGTGGAATCCAGGGATTTGAAGAAAGCCTGCATTCCGGACATGAAGTTCAGCCAGTGAAAAGTCTTGGAGAAGGAAGATGGAGTTGTGTTCGGGGAACAGCAGGAAGACCAGTATCATGGGACATTCAGAACTCCTCGTTCAAAGCAGTTATCAGGCACAGATGAGCTAGTGAGGATGATTCTTGTGGGAATGGGGGCATTTCTTCTGCGGAGGTGGGTGTTAGCTTAGATTTAAAGTCAGAGGACTTGGCTCTGTCCATAGCTGTGTGACCTTAGGCGAGTCATCTGACCATTGTTGCCCTTCATTCATCTTCATGTGATGGTGTAGACCAAATGGTCTATAGCCCCTTCTAATTCTAAATCTTTAAGCAAATTTCAACTTCTTTGTGCCTCAGTATTCCCATCCTGAAAATGAAGATGACACTGGTAGTATACCCTTTACAGGGGGTTGTGAGGATAATCAGGCTAAAAAGACAAGTAGAATTGGCTGCCAACTTTAAGGTGCTGTGCAAATGCTATTATTTCTCTCCCCTGCAAATCACACAACGTGAGAGTAAACTATGGGTTCTAATTCTTAGCACATCTTCCCCTCCTTATATTTAGAAAACCATAGTGAAGTAGCCATAGTGAAGCTTCCTCTCTAGGCTAAAGAATCCTAAAGCTAAGAATTCTTAGCTCATTAGAACTTGATGAAACTGCAGATGAAACCAAACTTCTCATTTCAGAGATGAGGGCACTGAGCCCCAGCAAAGTGAGGAGAGTTGCCTAAGCACCGTGTTATTTCTCTATTTCAAGGGCTCCTTGTGAACTCTTCCCTTTGCTCCTACCCCACCTATGCAGAACCAAAGCTTCTGGGTCTTTGTGAAGGCATGACATTACTAAATATGACTCTTCCTCCAGGGGTTCCCTCTCCCACATGGCTCTAGAGCTCTGGGTTCAGAGAACTGTGTTCAGACCTGAGGAGGTAGGACTGACCCCAAATGGGGGTATTCCATTTCTTATCTCTCTGGCTCATCATACTCCCAACTCTGTAGTAACTCTTGGAAAATATCTTTAAAAAGTTTAGGTATTTTATGTCTAAGATCTCCCCACAATGTGAATACCAGGGTCCCTTCTAGAAAAGGAACTCCATGTACAAAGCAGTTATCAGGTATAGATGGCTATTTCTACTGTCACTGAAAATGCCTTAGATAAAAATGAGTCATGAGCTCGCACAAATCAGAAAGCATAATGCATCTCAAATGGCCATTTATGCTCATTTTTCTCTCCCTTCAAAGTAAAAGCCTCTTTATGAGACTGCTGTATCAATATTTAACATTCACCTCAGTAAAACACTTGGTCCAAGTGGGATCTCAGAGCCAGCTCAAACTGACATGGAGCTGATTGTTAAAATTTCCACTTTGATAATTTCCAGCAAACCTTGGCAATTGGCAAATGTTACAAATCAGGGCTTGATTTATCATTTTGTTAATTGTCTAGGCTTAAGAAGGTGATGGGGAAAATGCTAATAATAGACATTAAAGTTAAAAGTGTATCATGTGTATATATATTTTTTTTCTAGAAAGCTGATTGCTAAACATTTACCGACACACCCCTGTGACCAGATCCCATGTTCAATTCATGGCAGATGCCCCTTTCTACCAAAGGTCTATACCTTATTTTCTTTTGTTCTTTTTTTTTGAGGGGGGAAGGCAAGGCAATTGGGGTTAAGTGACTTGCCCAAGGTCACACAGCTAGTAAGTGTGTCAAGTGTCTGAGGCTGGATTTGAATTCAGGTCCTCCTGACTCCAGGGCTGGTGCTCTACTCACTGTGCCACCTAGCTGTCCTTATGCTTTATTTTCATCAAATGAATTAGAGACACTCAACTGATCTGATCAGCCCCTCACTGAGGCCAGAGTGAAGTAAGGGGCAGAAAGTGAGCTGGAAGGCATTTGGGAGATTAGGCCATGCTTTAAATACCCCAAACTTCTCTTGAAAATGAAAAAAGCCTATATATATATATGTATATATGTTCTTCAGGGGGTGCTGTGTGTCCGTGAATCATGGAAAAGCACGTTTCTGAAGAACCAAAATTACAAATCACCTAAAAAGCAATGGAGAGGCAGTTGAAGGTGTCTATGTGTGTGTGTGTGCAAATAATTCAACTAGTGATGAATGGATGACAAAAATGGTGGGAAAATGACAACAAAGAGATGTTTGAATGGAAAAAGAGGGGAGCAAGAAAGAGGAGATCCAGAGAAATGACCCAGGAGTCCTCTAAGTAGTTCAGTGGTTAGAGCACTAGGCTTGAAGTCAAGAAGACCCAGGTTCAAATCCAGCCTCAGACACTTACTAGCTGTATGACCCTAGGCAAGTCACTTAACCCCATTTACCTCAGTTTCCCCAACTGCAAATGGGGATAATAATAGCATCGACCATTCCAGGGTTGTTGTGGGGATCAAATGAATATTATTTATGAAGTGCCTTCCTTCCTTCCTTGGTGATTTATGGAAAGCTGATAAAGCATGAATTATTTATGATTGATACCACTTGGAGGACCAACATAAACAAGATCACACAAGTGCCACGGAGGAAAGAGTGCTGGACTTGGAGTGGAAGCCCTGAGTTCCAATCCTTCTTCAGACTTCCTACTAACTATGTGACCCTTGGCAAGTCAATTAACTTCCTTCTGCCTCAATCCCCTCACCTCCCAAATGGAAGTGATGACAGCATCCACCTCACAGGGTTGTTGAGAGATCAAGTGAATGCTAAGTTCTTTGCAAGCCTCAAAGTTTAAGTTAAGTTTATTCAATTCTTATTCTTATTAATATACTCATCCAGGTATCAAAGGAGCTCCATCTTTCCAGGGAAGACCAGGAGCCAGAGGAACATCTGCTGGGAGAAAACAATTGTGCTGGGAATCCAAGCTCTAAACATGTCTCTGCACCCATTCTCTCTTCCCCGTAGTGCTCCAGGGAGTACATCCAGGGTCTAGGAGGCTAGAATTTGTGATACTTCTCAGATGAACTGAAAGCAAATCTGCCTGAGCTTTCAAAGACCACGTGAAGGAGGGAGAGTCAAAAAGAAACAGCCGATGTGCGGTGAAAGACTCAGTGGGTCCTGAACAATATAATAAGCTTGCTGTTTAACCCCCCCAAAGTGAGGATGATGCCCAACACCAATTGGCAGGCTGAGGGCTATTGGGGAGGGGATAGGGAACCCTGCTAAGTATTGCCAGCAAACAGTTAAAGTTTCTATTTATTTTTGAAAGTTTCTTTTTTATTGTGAATTTGACAAACATAAACAAACATGAACTTTTCCATATACAAAGAACAGAAAGAAGATTGTATGGGACACCGTGAAGCTCTATTATGTACAACTTTTTAAAAGTACATATTCCATTTAATATAGTACTTCCAACACTGCCCTGCTTGTCTGGGTGCCCTTCTGAACCTCCCCCTGTTCTCTTCTGTGTATTTTTTAAGGTCCTCTTAAAGATGGACTAAGAAAATGAGAGATTATATTAAGTAGTGACTGATAGGAGCTGCAGTTTTGTAGTCAGTCGATCTATAAGTGTTTATCAAGTGTTCCAGGCACTGACCTAAACAGTAGGAATAGAAAGAAAGACGAAACCACAGCACATACTCTCAGGGGACATATATTCTAAGAAGGGAGAGAAAATGTACATAACCAGGGACATACAAGTTATGTAGAGTAAGGAAGGGAAAGGCAGTAGCAGCTTGGGAGGGGGACCCAGGAAAGGCCTTGTCCAGAAAGTGGGATAAGAGCCAAGCCTTGAAAGAAGCCAGAAAAATTAAGATGTGGAGGTAAGGGGCAGAAAAGCACTTAGGTGAGCAAAAAGTAGTTGGGGTTTACATTTCTTTAAATCTTTCTCTAAATTGTGAATCACCTCTTAAAATGCATTGACTAGGGATTAATTTATAGCAATGCAGTTACTTTAATAAAGGGTTTTCCTCCTATGTTTTAGTATGTGGCACACTATCTCAAATATCTACCATGATGCCTTATATACAGCAGGTACTCAATTATTGTTTTTGGCAATGTAATCTGAAAGTTGGAAGAGACTTTGGGTCTCTTTTTGGTTTCAATTGGATAGGTCTTCTAGGTAAACCCTTACTCAACTTGAACATCTCATCCATGTGACTGGGAGAAGGCCTAAATGATGAATGTTTCAAATCCCCTCTCTGATATTTACTGTTTGATCTTGGACAAGTTTCTCAACCTCCACGGGCCTGTTTCTTCATCTGTAGAGTGAGATGTTTGGACTAGAAAGCCTTTAAGGTTCCTTCCTGCTTTTAGTCTATGATACTAAGTCTCTTCCCCTCTCTTGACCTCAGTTTCCCCATATGTAAGAATAAGATGCTTAGATTCACTGGCTTCTGGGTCCCTTCCAGCTTTAGACCTAGAATCCATTCCACATCTTGGGATAATGGTTTGAGCAAAGGAAAGGTTTCCTCTACAAATCATTGACTTTCAGTATTATGAACTAGGCAGGTCAACCTTATCAAAGGTTTTAGAGAAAAACCTTATCCCAGGTTTGCAGATGACCTTCTTCCCAGGAGCCTCCAAATACAAGCTCTGACCCACTGAGGGGCCTAGAAAAGCAGACACAAAGTAATCTGGGCACAATTGCTCTGAGGGCCCACTAGAACCAACACCTTTTGTCCTGAAGCTGATTTTGACAAGAAGCAGTTTGTCACCACATGAGTCTTGGGCCCCAGGGATGAAGGGGAGAGGCTGGAGTAAAGAGGCTGCTCCAGATTAGGGGTCTTCTTTTTTCAAGCCAGACTTTATGGACCACTATGGACCTGTAACCCCATGCTCTGATCACACAAAGGGACTCCATCTGGGAGATACCGTCTGAGAAAATAGCTTCACTCCAGAATTTCACTTAGATTTCCCAGGAATTCCTATCCTATGTACTTGTCTATATTTCTATGGTAGCCCTTTCAGTAGAATGTGAGCTTTTTGAGGTCAAGTACCTTGACATTTTTATACTTCTAGCTCCTAGAATTATGACTTGTAAATAGACCTTTAATAAATGATTGTCGAATTGTTCAACCTGTCCCCTGTCTAATCTATTCCTCTACAAATCTGACAAAGCAATCTAAGTTTGAGTCCACTTTCCCTAGAGACCTTGTGTGTACAAATTGAAAGTGGGCTTTGGGTTTGTGGGGGTATTTTTTATAGCAACTCTCTTTGGTATACCTGGTTAGTTATAACCCTTTCTAAAAGCTAATTTAATATATCTGTCAGTCATCAGGGAACACACTGGTGGGGGCTCATGAGTGACAGTATATATACACATATGCACACACATACATGTATATACACACTTCTATGTAGTGAGAGGTGGGCTGGAGCACTTCCCAAAGGTTAAACATGCACCCTGGCCCCTTCCAATGGTCCCTTTAAAAGAATACTAGTATTTTGATAGATGGGTTAGTTTTTTCATTTGTTTTGTCTCTGAATCCAAAGTTCCTGGCACAATGCCTGGCAAAGAGCGGGCACTTACTATATACTTGTTGAATTGGATTGGGTGGGATTGGTCACCCATTGAAGGGCAAAACAGGGGCCAAAGCACAGGCTCTCTCCATGGAAACTTCTCCCAAGATCCTATTGCCTTTTTCCAACTTGGGACTGTTTCCACACTGATGGGCAGTGGAAAGGGTGCTTTTGTTGATAATGAAACCAATGGAAAATCACTGGGAGCCTCCTGAGTGCAATCCCCATTTGCACAGGTGAGGAAGGAAGTGATTGTATTTATGAACACACTTTGGGGCTCTCTCTGTATATACATCAGACTAAGCTGATGAGCACATAGGAAGGCTAAGGAATCCAGAATAACTAAGGACAACCTGGAGAACAGGCACAATTTGCAGGTGAAATAGACTGTCTCTGTTAGTGTCCCCTCCACCATTACCATAACACGTTTATTTCTTATATATGTTGTACTTCTTACAAAATGAAAGTTCCATGAGGGCAGCAACTGATTCATTTTGTATTTCTAGTGGCCAGTGAAGTGTCTAGAACACAGCAGGCCTTTAATAAATGCTTGTTGATTGATTGCTTTGAGATGCAAATCAGACTCTCCAGCTGAGGGCTGGAACACAAAGGGACCTTCTCTCCCTGGAGAAAAGAACTTGGCCTCTGACTCCCTTTCCTCTTAGCAGACCAGGTGTCCTCCACTAGCTCCAGTCCTCCATGGGCCCAGCCGTTCTCTGAGAGGCTCTTCTTGCCTGACCACTTGGAGGTAGATGCCCTGTGTCATTTATTAATCCAGGATTTAAACAATCAGAATCCTGTATCTGTCCCCAGGACAAGATGATTATCGGGGCTCAAGGAATCTTTTGTTTCTCATCAAATATTATCCAGGTTTTATAGGGAACTGGACATCAAAGCAAATACCCTGGCCAGCCCCTCAGATTTCACTAAACTGTGTGTTTGCCTTGGATGACAGGTACAGCAGTGTACAGTGTCTGCTTCTGAAAAAGTTTTCCTAACCTCACCCTGCCTGGCCATGGCTACCTGGGGCTATCTCTGTTTAACCCTGCCTAGACACAAGAAGATACCCCAAATCCTTGTCTGGCTCCAACACCATACATGTTTTTATTCTTTAGATGAGGGGAGGGTTGGATAACAGTGTTCTCAGGAAGACAAAGGGCAGGGTTGGATAACAGTGGTCTCAAGAAGACCAAGCTCTGTGACTACTCCAGTGTTTTCTTTCCAATCAGAGGTTAGAAGTCTTCTCTTCCCCTCTACTCTCCACTCCTCCCTTCTCCTCTCCACTCTTCTCCTCCCCTCTCCCCTCTCCTCCCCCCCTTCCCTTCCCTCACCTTCCCTTCCCTTCCCTCGCCTTCCCTTCCCTCGCCTTCCCTTCCCTCGCCTTCCCTTCCCTTCCCTCGCCTTCCCTTCCCTTGCCTTCCCTGCCTTCCCTTGCCTTGCCTTCCCTTGCCTTCCCTTCCCTTCCCTTCCCTTGCCTTCCCTTGCCTTGCCTTCCCTTGCCTTCCCTTCCCTTCCCTTCCCTTCCCTTCCCTTCCCTTCCCTTCCCTTCCCTTCCCTTCCCTTCCCTTCCCTTCCCTTCCCTTCCCTTCCCTTGCCTTCCCTTGCCTTGCCTTCCCTGCCTTCCCTTCCCTTCCCTTCCCTTCCCTTCCCTTCCCTTCCCTTCCCTTGCCTTCCCTTCCCTTCCCTTCCCTTCCCTTCCCTTCCCTTCCCTTCCCTTCCCTTCCCTTCCCTTGCCTTCCCTTCCCTTGCCTTCCCTTCCCTTCCCTTCCCTTCCCTTCCCTTCCCTTCCCTTCCCTTCCCTTCCCTTCCCTTCCCTTCCCTTCCCTTCCCTTCCCTTCCCTTCCCTTGCCTTCCCTTCCCTTGCCTTCCCTTGCCTTGCCTTCCCTTGCCTTCCCTTGCCTTCCCTTCCCTTCCCTTCCCTTCCCTTCCCTTCCCTTCCCTTCCCTTCCCTTCCCTTCCCTTCCCTTCCCTTCTCTTCCCTTCTCTATTATAATACCACTAATTAAAATACATACATAGTAAGGTGGCATTAACTAACAGTAGCTCGATAACATTTTTATCCTTGTATCTGTTGTTCACTAGGGGACAATCAACCTGTCTTGAACACGAAGGAATGAAACTCTCCTGGTAGAATTTTAGGATCTTAGTGACAGGTGGGAGAGAGATCCATGGGGCAGGGAGGATCTTCTGCACATCAGACCTGCCCCTTCTCCCAAAGCCTCTTCCTTCTCTGCTTCCTCCATAGCATCTAGACCTGGAAAGGGGTTCTAGAGATCATAGTGCAACCCTGCCCCCAGCCCTATTTTAAAGTCAAGAAAGCTGAGGCTTAGAGAAATTAAATAATTTACCCAGGGTCACACAAGGAATAAATACCAGTGCTGGTATTTGATCCCGTATTCCCTAACTCACAATCCAGTTCTTCTTCCACTTGGCTGTTTTGCTTATTCCTCTCGGGACACATCCTGGCTGTGTGACCTTGGGCAAGTCTCTAAACCTCTCAGGGCTCTAGGCAGCCCTCTGAGACTAGAAGATGCAAGGAAGGTGCTGATTTGCTTTGGGAGAGGGAGTTTCCTTACCTGGATTGCCTTCCATCAGTGAAATCACAGATCCAGTCCTTATTCTTGTCCTGAGAACCCAATGATTATATCGGTCAGATACATGTTTCTTCTAGACCGGGGCTCTCTCCTAATACCAGAGGATCATTGTCAGAATATGGCTTCCTCTCCATGGAGTCAATCTCAAAAATGTTAGGCACATTTTGAATAAATGATGTGTTGGGTGAGGTAAAAGGGGGATTTTGATTTGCATGTGGGTTGGACTGGATGCCCTTGGACATCCCTTCCAACTCTGAGAAGCTGTGATTCTGTGACTTACTCCTAATTTTTCCCATATCCCATAATAAACAAATGTGAACCTGTGATGGTGGAGAGAGCACTGAACTTGGCAATGAGAGCCCTGAGTTTGAATGGTGACTCCACCAGCAATTACATAATACATATTAATAAACAGGATCCTGACGAGAAAACATTTTAACACATCCAGGAACCCATTATAACTGAGTTCCCATCATCACCAGTCTACCCCATTTTCTGTCTTTTCTTTTTGTTTCCCTTTATGTATCTATCTCTTTAGGCCGATTTCTCTCTTCTATCCATTTCTCTTTGTCTGTACAAGTATGTTTTTTTCTCCTCTCTGTCTCTCTGTCTCTCTCCTCTCTCTCTGTCTCTGTCTCTCTCTGTCTCTCTCTGTCTCTGTCTCTCTGTCTCTCTCTTTCTCCCTTCTCTCCCCCCTCTCTTTTCTCTCTTCTCTCTCTGTGTCTCTCTCTTTGTGTCTCTCTCTCCCCTTTCTATCTCTGTCTCTTTTTCTCTCCTCCCTCCTCCCTCTTTTCTCTCTCTCTCTCTCTCTCTCTCTCTCTCTCTCTCTCTCTCTCTTTCTCTCCTCTCTCCCCGCTCTCTTTTATGGCCTCTCTCTCCATGTCTCTCTCTTTGTGTATCTCTCCTTTCTATCTCTCTTTTTCTCTCCTCTTCTCTCTCTCTCTCTCTCTCTCTCTCTCTCTCTCACTCTCTTTTCTCTGCTTCCTTCCCTCTCCCCTATTTGTCTCTCTGTCTCTGTCTGTCTTTCCATGTCTGTTTATGTCTCTCTGTTCCTTTTCCTGTCTCTGACTCCATCTCTCTGAACCTGTCCCTTTAGCTATCTCTTTTTGAGGGCAGGGTACGTGTTACATTTGTCTTTGTATCCTTGGGGTCTATTACAGTTCCTGGCACATAGTAGATGATTAATAATGTTTGTTGATAGATTACATCCCAATTGTTTTCAGGCTTCTAGAAGCAGGTCCCTATCACCTTGGTGGAGCTCACATTATAGTGAGAGATAGTAGATAGGTCAGTGTGATGGAAGGTCATGAAGACTCATCTTTATAGAAGGCTTTTATCACAAACATGTTGCAAAATAGGTACGTTAGTCAAACCTAGAACTACAACAAAATGACCTGGGTTTTTATCACTCATGGCCAACATTTAATGTCATTCCTATCACAATATTCTGCCCAGGGGAGTGGAGAACGTTGTCCCTGTCCCCACAAGTCCATCCTAGATTGAGGATATGCAGGGAAAAGATTGTCTGGCCAAGTTGCCCAACATCATCATTCTCACTCCTTTTTCCAGGGGCATCGAAGTCCAGTGGCAGGACAATGGTCAGGATGACAGGTGATGACTTGGAACGTAGTGGGTGACTTTGGTCTCTCCCAGGTCTGCCCAAGCTCTAAGCACTACAAAATGTCTGCTTTAACCACCTTCATGGCTGTTGGAACAAATTGTTCTCATCTGCCCATTCCTCTGGGCAAAGTTTTCATATGCTAGGAGTACACATCCCCTGACTTACTGGTAGGTTTAAGGCCTGTTGATTACCCTCAACCTGGTTTAGCCCAGCTGCAGAGGAGGTTATGGCCATGTGGCCACTGCTCATGCTACAGTCACTGAAGATACTTAAGCAAGGGAGTGAATGGGTCAGACTTGTTCCTCAGGGAGATATTTTGGGTAGCTGAGTCAGAGATGGTAAGAGGCAGTGATGAGGAGGGAAAGCAGCCCAGACTTGGGGTGGGGGCGGCCAGTACAAAAATGCTGAGCTGGAAGTCAAATGCTGTGTGTGAAGAATAAAAAGGAAGCTGATTCTACAATACACAGAGGGTAATAAAGGGCAAGAAGGCTGCAAAGTGAGGACAAGGGCAGGTTGTGAAACACTTTAAATGCCAAGCAGAGATGTTTCTATTTGTTCCTGGAGGTGATAAGGAGCCACTGGAGCTTATTGAGTAGGGGGCCCTGTGCATGATATGATCAGACCTGAGCTTTAGGGAAACCACTTTGGTGACTGAATGGAGTATGCTCTGGAGTAGGGAGGGACCTGAGGCAGGCAGACCCACCAGCAACTACTATAATAGTCTGGGCGTGAAGTGATGAGGGTCTGTACTGGGGTGGGGGGGGCAGGGGCAAGGGAGAGAAGGGAAGGTATTGAAGGGATGTTGTGGTGTTGGAGTGTACAGGCCTTGGCCACTTGGACTGGACCTAGGAATGGAAGAGATGGAGGAGCCAAAGGCTGTTCCATGCTGACAAACTGAGGCAGGTAGGTCACTGTTGGCAGAACCAGGGAAGGATGAATAAAGATTGGGTCGAGGTGGGAAGCTGAAGAATCTTGCTCTGAACTTGAGGGGTGTCCAGATAGAGATGTTCAGTGGGTCGCTGACAATGTGGAGCTTGGGAACAGGATTAGAGATAGATGCACAAATACATCGACAAAGTCCTAACACATCCCGGGAACCATGAACTCAAGGCCAAGGAGGGATGTAGACAAGAAGGGTTTCAGGAAGGACTGGGGACTATTCACTGAGCACCTCACTTGTGCTTGAACCAAATCCTCAGTGCCTTGGGGATTTACATAGTTACTCACAGGCTTTTTATAATACCCACAGGCTATTTACAGAAACTACCCACATGGTAGTTGACTTTGCCTTCCAAGGAGCTGATGGCCTGAAAGGAAAAACAAAGGGGCATCATAACAGTGAACAAAACCATCTAAGAGACAATACCTAGGTCAGGGGTGGGGAACCTGCGGCCTTAAGGTCACATTAGTAAAATCTGGATTCAGTCAAAAGGTGAACTTAAGGACCTAGAAAGCCACATGTGGCCTTAAGGTAGCAGGTTCCTTACCCCTGACCTGGATGAATAAAGAAATGCTGCCCACTGGGCTTGAAGTCAGAAAAGACATGAGTGCAAATCTATCTACATATACTTAACTAGCTGTGTGACCATAGGTAAGTCACTGAACCTCTCTGAGTCTCAACTCATTCACTCTAAAAACCTAGAGCACCCACTTCCTAAGGTTGCTGGGAGGCTCCAATGACGTCTGTAAAGTGCTTTGTAAATCTTGAACTTCATCTGCTATTCATGTGGACCTGTCATTGCCTTACCCAGAGACACAAAAGACTTATTCCTGGCAAGCTGAATACCAACTGTATTTTTGAATTTTAAATTCACTGAAGAAGAATAGCTCTCAGAAATACTTTGCGGGGGCGGGGTTGTAAGAATAATCCCTTAATATGCCTGTTTAGAAAATTTTAGGTTTTTATGAAAACTTTTGTGAGTATCGTGTGCCCCGGAGTCTATAGGTTAACCTAAGATTTATACACCATAGGAAATTTCTGTTCTAACAATGGAGCTCCTGGATGCCAGGGGATGGAGTCTGTGGAAGATGAAGGCATTAGATAGTTCACTAAGATAGTCAGAGTCATTGTTCAAGGTTACTGGTTCAAAGTCCATTCACTCATTCATAGATGCATTCACTTATTCATTCATTCCTCACTAGCTATATGATCTTAGACAAGTCCCTTCCCCGATGTGGGCCTCAGTTTGAGGGGACTGGACTAGAGGACCTCTCATCTCCTTTCTGTCTCTAAGTCTGTGATTGTTTGGTACCTCTTTCTAGGACCCCACTCTACTGCCTGAGTCCCCCCATGGCCTGCATTCCTTAGCCGAAGTTCCCCTCCATTCTTTCCTTGCTTCAACCTGTAGTCAGTCTTGAGGTGTCTGGGTGGGACATCTCCGAGCTGCAGCCTCACCCAATGAGCCATGGTCACTGCCCCTAGATGGTTCTGGGAGATGTGTCCCCCCCAGGACCCTGAGAACATAAGAGAATGGCACAAACCCTGAAAACTATTCCTCAAAGGCCACAGAAGTGTCCCTGCCAATTTTCCATGCTGCCTTGTTGGAGGTATTTCTAATTGGTATCGCATTTCTTTGTCCTTCCCAGTGCCATGGTCTTTTTTCTCCTTCTGGGTCTTCAGGGACACCTTGTCTTCTTTCATTAAAATCGCTGTACACCCTTGGCCACTTAGACCTAACAACAAAACTAAACACATACAAACAATCATCAGGAAATGGCAGTCAGAGGCCCCCATCGAGTGAAGTTCCATGATAGCCGCACCTGATTCAATGAGGCGATTGGAACCAGATTATCTGCTGGTCACTAAAGAAAGGATTCTAGGATTATCAGAGTTAGGACTGAGACCCAGATCTTGGATCAGTGGAAAGAGTACAGGAGTCAGAGGACATGGCTTCCTATGCCACTTGAAGCCCTTAGTGCCTGTGTGACCTTAGCAAGACACTTCAAATTCCTGGTTCTCAGTTCCCTCATCTGCAAAATGAGAGGGTTAGAGAAGGTCCCTTATAGTTCTTGGATGTAAGATTCTATGACCTCCTGGATAGTAAACCAGGTTCTTTTATTTCTCCCATATGAATTCATAGCTAAGCTCTATTTATCTCATTTTTCAATGGTGAGACAGCATGGCATTGCTCATTCAGAGGTCTCTCCCCCTGTGGACTATGTTGGTTAAGGCTTTCCCCAAAATAACACTGAGAATAAACAGTGACTTTTTCAGCTCACACCTAATTTCTGCCCACTTCTGAGCCCTTTTCCTGACACCATCCTGACCTCCCACCCCCATCTGTTGCTCCTTCCATAAATCCATGGGATCCATGTCCACCCCATTTGATTTTCTATGGAGGGCAAATGTTTCACTGTAGGAAGAGTGAAAAAGAGTTGGCCCTTGAAATGGAGTCTAATCACAGGTTGATAATGAGTTGTTAAACTAACTGATGCCTTTATGAGTTATGGTCAAGTTCCTCCAGTGAATTAGAAAGGAAGAAATGCCAAAGAATGAAGAATGATAGGCCAAGTCCTTGGGGGACCTTCGAAATCCAGTTTGGCAAGTCCAGGGGCAGACATTGGAAGAGGAATTCACCTCATGATGGGCACGTGGAATATGACTAGAATTGAAGAAGCGATTGGAGCTAAGACAGTGGAAGCCCCAACGTAGGCATCCTCCGACAGAGGAATGGAGTCAGGACTCCAGGGATGAGGCTATTTGGGCTGATCTATCGTGAAGAATGTCAGGACAGATGCTATAATGATTAACTTCCACCTCTTCTACTCTACTATAGACCCTAAGGTGGTAATTTTTTAATTTCCTTTCTCCTGTTAGGGAGGATCCTTCATGGGACCCTGAAGCCTCTCCCTCTGGGCACGGGGAAAGTCTGCGTACCTTTTTTGGTTTAAAATGTTTACTTTTACTTTATAAACAATGTTAACTACTGGTACGTGCTATTCTGGATGTACTTATTAGGAATACAGTTGAGAGAAGCCAGGTGAGGGGGAAGAACCTTCAGAGAAGAGAGAGAGAGAGAGAGAGAGAGAGAGAGAGAGAGAGAGAGAGAGAGAGAGAGAGAGAGAGATTTACCTAACTCTGTGGTGTTTTGCCAGAACTCTATTTTTGGCTGGGTTTAGAAGGTTTAGAAGCTGAGAAACACAAAAGAAACACAGATCCTTTGATACAATTTCCCAGAGCAGAGAAGGAAAACCCATCTGGGAAATGAGTCACTAGTGCTGGTAGTGGTAGTGGGGCAAATGGGGTGGTTAAATAACTCTGCTCACCAACCCACCTCACAAGACCTCTCAAACCATTTTTAAGGGCCAGACAGTGATGTGTCCAATACTTTGTCCAGCCAGTGGCCAGGCTCACATTCTAATTAAAGTAAAAAATTTGTTCACGTTGTAAATGGGATATGTCTTTACCTGACCTTTCCTTTCTATAAATCCACACCAGGTTTTTTGGTCTGTGGGATGGTTAAAGAACAACTCCCCTACAAGAGGATGAAAAGTAAGAAAAAAATCACCAGATTTGGTGATTGAGGTATCATGGAGACCTTTGAAAGAATAGTTTTAGTGGTAGCAATGGATAAAGCCAGATTGTAAGGGGTTATGGAGTGAGGGGATAGTAAGGAAGTAGAGATGTATAGATGGCTTTTTCTAGTTTGGGAGTGAAAGGGAAAAGAGTAAGATTGCAGATTAGTAGAGGGGTTTATGCATAAGGAAGATATTTGTAGGTAATAAGGAATGATCCAGTAGATATGGAAGGGTTGAAAATGAAACAGAAATTACTGATGAAGGAAGTTTGGGAAATAGATGGTTAGGGATAGCATAAGGGGGCCAGTTAATCTGAGTGAGAAGTCTACTTCATCCTCTAAGACTGGAACAAAGAAGTGGAGAGAGAAAAAGAATAAAGATATAAAGGAATGGAGTAAAGGAGATGAAAGGTCATCTCATTTTTGTAGTAAAGCAGGAGAAAAGGTCATCTCTTAAAAGAGAGGAGGTTGGGGACAAATTTAGGGACTTGAGGCAAGAGAAGATTTGGAACAGGTGTTGTGAGAAGAATGCCAGATATTCAGAGATAAATGAAAGATATGTTGTTTAGCAGTAACAACCCAGTTAAGGTTAAATAATATGACTTTTTAGTGGAATTAGTCAGCATGGGGGCAAGATTGTCTCCAGCATTTTTCGGCAACTTAGACATGGGAATGGAGAAGACAGATGGTAGGGGTTACTTAGGGTTGAAATTTTGAAGATCACAACTAGCAGAAAGAAAAGGGAATGAGAGATTCAAGGATGTCGAATATAATCTTGTTAAACCAATTAACCATAAAGCCAAGAACATAAAGGGAAGAAGGTGAACGCAGAACAGGGGTGATGGATTGGGAGAACACAGAGGGATAGAAGGGCTGAAGGCTGAGGTGCCAATGGGTTCATGAGGAATAAGGCAACAGGAGAGGCGGAAGGATGAGAGATTTTGATAAGAGAATTTTAGAAGTCAAGATCATGAGTGTGAAACAATTTTAAGTGATGGTGACATTTAAGGTGCGATAATATCTGTGAGTGGCTATTGTAAAGATGTGGATCATGAGATTTTAAGGGGCTTATGAACCTCAGTTCATCATCATCAATCGAGACCAACTCAATTCAATTTTACCAACATTGATTATACACCTACTATGCGCCAAACAGTGTGAAATAGTTCCTGCCCTCAAGGAACTAACATTCTATTGAAAGATATAATGTCTACATAGGAAAATAAATATAAAGTATAAACAAAGTAACTCCAAGGGGCCAACCACACTAAACACTGGGAAGACCCTTATGAACGAGGTGACAACTAACAACATCTAAAATTTATGTAACACTTTAAGGCTTCTAAAAACACTTTACAGTATCTCTTTTGATGCCACTAGCACTGTGAGGTAGGTGCTATTATTATCCAAATGGGGAAACTGAGGTTGGGAGATTTGATCAGAGGCTTACAGCTAGCAAGTGCCTGAGTCAGGATTCAAATTCGAGTCTGAAGAGTCTAAATCCAGGGCTCTGTCCACCCCATCATCTATCAGCCTCTGTGCTTTGAAGGAAACTCTGGACTCCAAGAGGCAGAAGGGAGAGGACGAACGTTCTAAAAATGGTCAACAGCCTGTAAAAACGAAAGGAAGTTGTGTCAACATGGATATGGAAATGACCAAGTATGAAGACTGGAGTTGCTGTGGATTAGAGAGAAAGGACAATTGTGAGTTTAGGTGCTGAGCTCCTTGAGAACACAGGTAAAGGGACGTGGGGTCCAGTGAATCAGTCACACATGACTCCCCTTCACAATCTCTACTTCCCTGCTGTTCCCAAAAGATTACCTCCCCCCATTTCCCACCTCCATGTCTTTGCACAGGCCATCCTCCATTGCTGAAATGTGCTCCTGCCTCACCTTTGCCTCTTAGAATCCTAGTTGCCTTTCAGATTCAACTCAACAAAGGACTTCTCCTAATTCTCTGATCACTAGTGCTATCCCTATTGGAAATGACTTTGTATATTCTTTAGGTACATGTTGAGTATAGGACTCCTTAGCAGAATGCAAGTTGCTTGAAAACAGGGCTGTTTCATTCCTGGTTTTGTATCCTGAGCATGTAGCACAGTGCCTGGCACATTTTTTAGTTGTTTTCAGTCGTGTCAGACTCTTCGTGACCCCTTTTGGGGTTCTCTTGGCGAAGAGACTGCAATGGTTTGCCATTTCCTTCTCCGGCTCATTTTACAGATAAAGAAACTGAGGCAAATAGGGTTAAGTGACTTTCCCAGGGTCACACAGCTAGTAAGTGTCTGAGGCCAGATTTGAACTCAGGAAGAGGAGTCTTCATGACTTCAGACCCAGCACTCTATCCATGGCATCACCTAGCTTCCTGGCACAGAGTGAGTGCTTAATAAAATTTTAAATTGAACTGAATTGAATCAGTATTGGGAGGTAATAGACGATGTCTTGAGCCTTAAAGAATGAGTAATGGTGGCAGATGGAGGGTCTGGAAATGGCAGTGAGGAGCAAGGATGATATTTATTATTGCCTTTAGTCCAGCATGTGCGAGGTGAGACAGAAACTTGGCTATCCTGAGACTACATCTGATGCTCTAAGTTACAACGCCTCTAATTCTGGGGTGCTTCCACAGAAGCGACGTCTCCTCTGGGCTCTGCCCAGGGGTGTATTAGAGCTAGCTCCAACAGGCACTGACTGAAGGGCTTATTGTAAAATTTTCAGTGTGTGTATTTACACCTCAGAAATCAGCAAACAGTAGGAATCAGAGCTTGATTGATTGTTTTGTCGATCATCTGGATTTAAGAAAGTGTTAATAATGCATATCAAACACAAGTGGGTTGTGCTTATATTCTCCCCCATCCCACCTCCAAAAGCTGGTTGTTAATCATTTACCAGCATCCACTGCCTCTCTCCTCATTCTTCTTGTCTTTCCCAATCTGTACAGCCCAGAGCTGGGTCTAGACACTGTTGAACGTTCAGTCGTTTCCCGTTGGAGTCTTAGCTTTCATTAATAATCTGGCATGACTGACTCCTATCCCTGACTAACCATCTCTGAAATGTGTGCTGTGGCATAAACATCATGATGTCAAGCACCAAGAATGCACGTTGGGTGGAAAACTCTAGTAAGTTGAGACTTCCTGGCTAGTGATTTAAATAGCCTTCTGTTTCCATCCCCATGACTAATGGGAGGCACAGAACAATGGAAAGGGTACTGAATCTGGAGTCAGTTTACCCGAGGTGAAATTGTGGCTCTGCTGCTAACTACCTGTGGCCCAGTGTGGTCCCTCATTTAACTTCCTGGGATCTTTACTCCCTCCCTTGAAAAACAAGAGAGTTAGATTAAATAATCTCCAAAGTCCCATCTATTTCAGTTGGTCAATCAATAAACATTTATTAAACACTAACATGTGTCAGGCACTGTGCTAAGTGCCACCCTAAAGCTACCAATAACCTCATCATTGTGATATCAAAAATGGTCTTTGTCCTGTCCTCATCCTTTTCAATACAGAATCTCAGAGTTGGCAGGTACATTTGAGCACCTCTAGGTTAACATGTACCTAAACAGGAGTCCCTTAGAAAACTTCTCCAACAACTGATTATTCAACTTTGAAGACCTCTGATGTCGGAGAGCTCACTACCTAATATGGAAGCCCATCCAACTTTTGAAAGCTCTCATTGTAAGAGTGTCTTTGCTTAACCTTGTCTTCTTGTGACTTCTATTCTTTGCCTTGTCCCTCTTCTGCATGACAGACCTTCAAATACTCGGAGGTAACAGTCGCATCTCCACTAAGTCCACCCTCCTCCAGGCTAACCATCAAGCTATTCTTTAATTTCCACAGCGCTGGGCATTTCTGACCATTCCTCCCACCTCAGCTATTGTGACGCTCTGCTTGCGGGAATCCTTTTCTTACCAACCCTCCTCCCCCATTAGAATGTAAACTTCTTCAAGGCAGGGGCCATTTTTGCTTTTTCTTTGTATCCTCAGAGATTAGCACAGTGCCTGGCACACAGTAAGCACTTAATAAATGCTTGCTGATTAATGGATTGCTTGCCATTCTAGTGTTCCCTTTGTTGGCTTCTCTGTTCCCTGTGATCTATTGAAAACATTTCTCAAGGCTCCATCTTTGACCCTCTACTCTACTCTCTGTCTCTCTTTCTGTCTGTCTGTCCCTGTCTCTCCTCACCAATTCTCACGGTTTCAGTGATCACCCCACCCCCTGGGGATGGCTCCCAAGACTTTATCTCCAAGTCTATCTTCTCTAGTTCAGGCTTCAATTCCATATTTCCAATTGTCTCTTGCAAATTTCCATTTGGAAGTTTCAAGACTAATCTGGCTCCCATTACCAACTCCTCTGTCTATGCAATGGCACCTCATTCTTCTACCCATCTGGCTGCCAAGATCCAATAGAAAATCTTCTGTTTGGCATCAAAACACACCTTTACCTTTTCATATCTTTACAGTTTTCTTCCTGTGTTTTCCCCTCTGTGAACTCTATGATCCAACACCACCAAACTTTTTGCTGTCCTGCCTCCAACTCCCTTTGTTGTTGTTGGGTTGTTTCTAACTCTTCATGACATCATCTGGAATTTTCTTGGCAGAAATACTAGAGTGGTTTGCCATTTCCTTTTTCAGCTCATTTTACAGGTGAGGTAACTGAGGCAAACAGGGTTAAGTGACTTGCCCAGTGTCACAACCCAGCTAGAAAGTGTCTGAGGCCAGATTTGAACTCATGAAGATGAGTCTTCCTGATTCTAAGTCCAGTGCTCTGTCTTCTGCACCACCTAGTTGCCCTCTCAACTTCTTCGCTCCTATTCCTGGAATTTTCTCTTTCCTCACCTCTGCCTTTTGGCTTCCCTGGCTCTCTTTAAGACTCTGCTGGAATCTCAGGTTGTACAGGAGGTCTCTTCTCATCCCCACTCCCTTCTGTCCTTTTCCTTCTGAGATTACCTTCTATATACACCACATATCTCTCATATGTTCCTTATTGTTTACATGTTGCCTTCCCCATTAAATGTTAATTTCTTAAGGGAAGAGGTGGGTTTTGCATTCCTTTGTCTCCCCAATGTTCAGTACAATACCTGGCATGCAGATGGCACTTAATAAATGCTTGTTGCCAGACTGAACAAGTAGCCACTGCTTTCAGGGCCTTTGACAGGAATCCTCCCACCAATAATACCCTTTCTCTTTAACACTTTCAAGACCCCACGGTCCCAGGGACCACCCCACCCAACACATCGACTTGCCCAAGATCACACAGGTGGGGGCCAGAATTTGAACTCATGACCTCTGACTTTAAATCCAATGTTCTTTCTTTAAGACCCTGGGCTCTTTCTACCCATTTATTCTACCTACATTTTACTCCCCTGGCCTCTCTGCTATTATATTAGATCTTTTAGGTAACAGGGAGCCACTGGAGAGGATTAAATAGGGAATGACAAAGTCAGACCTATGCTTTGGGGAGATGACTTTGACAGTTGAGTGAAAGATGGACTGGATTGAGGATGGGAGATCAATGAAAAGGTGTTGTCAATGGCACTATGCTTGTACAAGCATGAGATCTGCATGACAAATGCCTCCCAGACTCAGAAACCTTCGAATTCTGAATTTCTCTGGGGAGACAGTGGTGCTTGGCCAAGTCACTGGAGGAGGCTTCGATCGCCAAGTCAAGCTGTCTCCTCCGTGTACTCACGCAGAAAGAACAAAGGATTTTATTGCTCTTTAAAAAGCCTCTCTGCGGCTCGTCCTTCTTGATAGGATCCAGAGCAGTCATGGAGTGAGCAGGTCTGGCCTTGGAGCCAACTGATCTGGGTTCCTTCTTCCCTCAATGCCCTGAGTGGGATAGAGTGGATCTTAGGGATTTCAAGTGAATGGGCTCAGGCAGTTCAAAGGGACACTTGGCTGGACTGGGCGGGCAAAGCCACACCAGTTTGCTGAGGAAGTCACTGAGAAAGAGAACAAACAGAGTGGGATCAAGATGGCGCTGATGGGGGGAGGATGGTATCTCTGACAGGCTCAAGGCTTTGAAAGAGCCTTCCTGGCATTCAGCAGCAGTGGGTGGCACTTACATGTGACCAAAGCAACTGCAGGGGGCAACTTGGAGTCTTCTCATTAATTCTCCCTTCTGTCCCAAGGCTTGGGTGCTATTCATGGTGTAGTATCTCTCTGGAATACCCGGGCTACTTTTTGCTATCTTCCAAGGCTCCTCAGTCTTTGGCCTTCTTCCCGGGCTTGAGACATAGTAACTATGGGCAAAGTCACTTAACATCTCAATCTCAATTTCCTCATTTGTCAAATGGGCATGATAATAATGCGTACATAGAGACAACACTGCATAGTGCGGAGAAGATCTGGATTCTCGTCTCCTCACAGCTATAATCTGGCTGCGTGACCCTGGGAAAGTCACAACCTCTCCCCTAAGACTAAATTGCAGAGAAGGTGCTGACTTGCATTGATGGAGAGATTTTCCTCACTTGGGAGTTCCCGGTACAAATGATATCAGAGGACCAATCCTTATCCTGCCTACCTCACTGGGATCATAGAGAGATTTAGAGCTGAGACACCATCCAGTCCAACCCTCTCATTTTACAGATGAAAAAATAAACAGGAGTAATTTGACTAAAATCACACAGGTGGGAATTGTTAAAGACAGGCATTGACCTCAGGTCCTCTGGCTCCACATGCATCAGTCTTCATACTACACCAGGGTCCCCTGTTTTTCCTGTCCAAATGATGTGATGGTATGTTTGTACATCTTTACGAACTGTATTTTATTTTTCAAAAACATGCATTTATTTTCTCTCCCTCCTATGTCCCCATCCACATTTTTAAGTAAAAAAAGAAAAACAAAGACCTTGTGACAAATAGGCATATTCAAGCAAAACAAATTCCCACATTATAGAGGTCTAAAGAAATGCCTTATTTTTCATCTTGAGTCTATCACTTCTCTGTCAGAAATTGGGCTTACCTTTTGGCACATCGATAACACTATTAGGCCTATTCCCTGAAGAGATCAAGGCAAAAAGGAAAAAGGACCCCTAAGTACAAATATATCTATAGTAGCTCTCTTTGCGGTGGGAAAGCATTGGAAGTTAAGAGGGTGCCCATTGACTGGGGAAAGGCTGAATAAACTATGGTCTATAAATGTAATATAATGCTATCAGGCTGCTTTGCAAACTTGAAAGTGCTCTATAAATGCCATCCATTATCTTCATCTTTCCCTACGCTGTCTCTGTCAGAGAATGTATCAGTTGCCCCAGTTTTGAATATCATCTGGTATCACAGGATTTATGACTGGGAGCTATCTTAGAGATAGCACTTCGGCCGACCCCCTCATTTTACAGATGAGGAAATGGAAACCCAGAGGAGGGAAATGATTTGTCCAAGGCCACAGAAATTATAAGCCACAAATCTGGAATTTGATCTCAGTTTTATTGGTTTACAATTAAGGAGTTTTTCCATTGCTCCACAGTGCTCTTTATAGGGATGAGTTCTGTATGGACATCTCCACATGTCCTGGACCTCCTGTCTAAGCTCCATTTCCAGCTATCCCTCGACATTATTTCAGTACCCCAGACTCATCTAGAATGGATTCAGTCATCTCAGCATGGAACTTCAAGGTCATCCAAAATTCCTTCTCATTTTTATTCCTTCTCTTTTTTCTCTTGTCCTGCATCAGTCATCAAGTTCTACTATATCTTCCCTTCTCCTGCCATTGCATAATCTCTTACCACATTAGGCTTGAACCAACATGGGGGCCTCCTAACTAGCCTCCTTGACCCCAATCCTTCTCCCTCCCAAGCCAGATACACACTGTGGATGGGTGAATTTTCCAAAAAATACTGAGAGGAGGCAGGATGGTATCTGGTAATGGCAGAATGGTATCATGAAAAGGGAACTGAGTTTGGAGCAGAAAGCCAATCTCTTTGTTTCACCTCTAATGTGACAATAATGAAGACGATTAAACACCCTGCGACTTGCTCATGTATCACATGACGGAATCAAGTGAGAAAGCTTTTAAGGTCTCTTGAATTCTATGGAATTTTATGGTTTTTTTTTTACTTATTTGGGAGACAGAATGGCACAGTAAACAGAAAGGAAGCCTTAGAATCAGGAAAGCCTGGGTTGTAGTCCTACCTTTGTCAGTAGCTGGCTAAAATAAGGGGAAATGCCTGCACTGGACAGTCTGACAAACACCAGGTCGGAGTGTCTAAGCAGCAGCATCTTGGTGACAAGGAAGGACCCGGCTATTCAAAAGATCAAGCTTAGCTTATGCCAATGGAAATGAAATATGACATGGCTAATGAGCAGTCTTGGAGGCGAGGGGAACTGTTTATGTCACAATGAGGCTTGATTATTGACTTCCCAGATGATTGTGCTAATAGGAATGAATGAGATGCTGAATTCTGTTCTGATCATTCCGTTAATGTGCACCATGATTCTCTTGTGCAGATCAAGGCTTTCATAGAGCATAAATAAATTGCAAGTCTCTTACTTTCATTCCCTTTCTGGCTGTGCTTCTGGCTTTCTTGAGGTCAACATCATACCCCAGCTGCAATCTTTCCCTGGAACATCCCTTAGGTCCTAGAGCCTCTTCAACCTGGACCATCCATGCATCTCCCAAACTTTCTCACCTTTTTTACCATTGCTGCCATTCTCTCTCATTGGTGAGTTTCTCTATTTTGGGAAGTAATTCAGACTGGCCAACCATCACTGTTCTGACTGTGCTTCTAACTCTCTGGACCCTTAACACCATACTTCTGCCCAGGTCCCTTTATTCCTACATTCCCCCTTTCAGCTCCTTTTTGCTATTTGTCTTCTCCTGCCATTAGAATGTAAGTACCTTGAGGACAGGACCGTCTTTCTTTTTGTTTGCGTCTATAGCCCCAGAGCTTAGCACAGTGCCAGGCACATAATAGGCACCTACCTGTCCATTTCATGTTTGTACATTGGGCACCTATTTCATCCTCCCCTTTGTGGTAAACTCTAAAAAAGAAACAAGAATGGAATTGCCCCTTTGGTAGCTAGGGTAGGGGTGAAAGCCAATGGATATGAAAATAGGGAGCCCAATTCCCTGAGGAGAGGTCAGGTTCTCCTAGTGATGTACATGCCTACGTTACAGAGTAGAGAAGAGTGGGTACCCTGAACCCCTATGAGTCCCAGCAGTGGTTGCCTCTAGCTAGGGAGATACATGGAGAGCTTTAGAGGTGAGTTTCCACATTTTGGAGAATTCTGAGCAGTCTCTAGTCAGTCTAGTTTACATGGTGGAATAGACAAAGCATTGGATTAGGATCAGTCCTCTGACACTTACTAGCTGTGTGACTCTGGGTAAGTCACCTTACTTTCTTCAACTATGAAATAAGGATAGTTATAGTGCCTGCTCCACAGATTAGTTGTAAAAATCCAGTTAAATAATGAAGCAAAGGATATAAAACTCACAGATAAGGAAATACAGACTATATTCAAAATAAAAACAAAATTATTTCTGGGTTGGAGGCAGGGGACTAAGGAGATCAAGAAAGGCTTCTTGAAGGCAGTGACAACTGATTTGAGCTTTGGAAAGAACCAGGGGTTCCACAAAGTAAAGGTGAGGCAGGAGAGCATTTCATCGAAGAGCCAGGAGATGGACTGCGTTCAAAGTAGGACTGTGTACAAAGGCTGGAATTTAGCACGTGAGAGGGGATTTGATGTTCAGTCAGCCTGGAAAAATAGGCTGTATCAGATTGTAAAGGGCTTTGAATGCCAAGAGAGGCTTATATTTCATTTTAGAGGCAAATAGAAAGGGTCCCTCGGAGGATTCATAAGCAAGGGTGTCACCTGGTCAGACCAGAATGTCATCAGCTAGGTGGCATGGTGGATAGAGTGTGGGACCTGGAGTCTATAAGACCTGAGTTCAGATTCAGCCTCAAATACTTCCTAGCAGTGTGACCCTGGACAACTTTTGTTTGCCTCCATTTCCCCATCTGTAAAATGGGAGTAATAACAGATTGTTATGAGGATAAAGATAATAATTGTAAAGCACTTAGCACAGAGCCTGGCACAAAGCAAGTTCTGTATAAATGTGAGCTATCCTTTGGCAGCAGTGTGAATGATTGGATAGGGGTGGGGAGATTCTCAAGGCAGGGAGAAAGATTAGGGATCTATTGTCTGGGTTGGAAATAATGAGGGTCTGAAGTAGAGTGGTAGGGTGTGGAGGAGTTCAGAGAAGGGGGCACATGTGACAGATGATATAGAGATAAAACTGACAGCTGCCTGGATGTAAGGGGCTGAAGGAGAGCTGCGAGTCAAGGATTTCTTCAAGGTGCCTGGAAGAATGGTGGTGATGTTCAGTCAGTCAACAATCATTTATTACTCTGTGCCAGGCATTTTAGGCAGAAATAGGAAAGTTAGGAGGAGGGGTAACGTCCTTTGAAACTGAAAATCTGCAATTCTAGGTTGCACTGGATGCGTGTTTCTAGATTACAAAGGTCTTCTTGACTCCAGGGGCTCTCTCCACTGCCCCACCTAGCTGCCTTCTAATAAGGACTATGACACAATTAATTAAACAATTATAAGGTGTCTTCTCTCCTCCACTAATGGTTTCCTGGGTGTTATCTACCCAACTAGACTCCAAGCTCCTCACTTTTCCTCCTAGCTCAGAGCTAGGTACACAGTAAATCCTTGGTAAATATTTGTTCATTGTTTCCTTTGACTGAGCCCAGGGGCAGCAGCAAGGTGTCCTGTTTTTCACCTCTACAATTAGAAACAGAGGAGATGAGAGGATAGGTGGAGTATCATGGAAAGAGGTCCTGGGCTGGGTAGCCAGGGGTTCTGCCACTAGCTTTCTGTGTGACCTCGTGGAAGCTTCTTTGCCTCTCTGATTGTCAGGGCTTCGAAGACTGGACCAGATAGTGGTATTTAGAGCTGGGAGGGGCTTTACAAGCCATGTTGTCAAACTCCTTCATTTAGAGATGAGGAAAGACAAGGGAGAGAGAAGGGATTTACTCAAGGTCACATATAAAGCCAAGTTCAAATTCAAAACCTCTAATTCCAAATCCAGAGAGCTCTGGCCACCACACCACAGCTTCTAAGCTTCATTAAAATTCCGAGGTTCTATGATTCTAGATGAGATCCAGTGCCTCTGGAACAGTCCAGGGCAGTTCAAAAGACCCATCAATCCAAATTAAAATGACTCTAAGGTACCACATCACACCTATCATATTGGTTAACATGACAAGACAGTATAATGATAAATGTTGGAGAAGATGTGGGAAAATTGGAACATTAATGCACTGTTGGTGGAGTTGTGAATTGATCCAACCATTCTGGAGAACAATTCTATGCCCAAAGGGCTATACAACTGTGCATACCCTTTGACCCAGCAATACCACTTCTAGTCCTGTATCCCAAAGAGATCATAAAAATAGGAAAAGGACCTATTTGCACAAAAATATTTATAGCAGCTCTTTTTGTGGTGGTCAAGAATTAGAAATTGAGGGGATGCCCATCAACTGGGGAATGGTTGAACAAGTTGTAGCATATGAACATAAAGGAATACTATTATTTCATAAGAAATAGTGAGCAGGAGGACTTCAGAAAAACCTGGAAAGACTTACATGATGCTGAGTGAAGTGAGTAGAACCAGCAGAACACTGTACACAGTAACAGCAGCATTGTGTTATGGCTGACTTTGTTAGACTTAGCTCTTCTGAGCAATGTAAAGATCGAAGACAATTCCAGAGGACTTAGGATGGAAAATGCTATCCACATCCAGAGAAAGAACTATGGAGTCTGAATGCAGATCAAAGCATGCTGTTTTCTCTTTTTTGTTGTTGCTTTTTGCTTTTTCTTTCTCGTGGTTTGTCCCTTTGGTTCTGATTCTTGTTTCACAATGAGTCTAATATGGAAATATGTTCAACGTGATCACACATGCATAGCCTATATCAGATTGCACACCATCTTAGAGAGAGAGGGGGGAAGGAGGAAAAATTAAGAACTCAAAATCTTATAGAAATGAATGGTGAAAACCATAAACAAACAAACAAATGAACGATTAAACAAATGAATGAACAAACATATATGAATAACACACATAAATGAATAAATTAGGGGAAAAAGATCTATCAATCAGCAAGCATGTATCAAGTGCCTACTATGCTTAGGCTGCTGTGGATACAGAGACAAAAATGAAATTATTCCCACCCACGTGGAGTTTACATTTTATAGGGAAGACAATGTGTACATAAGGATATGTAAAATATAAGTTAATGGCAGGGAGGGAGGAAGAAATCAGGACAGTCCTCCTGTGCCTGAGCTGAACTTTGAAGGAAATGGAGGGATTCTAAATGGCAAAGATAGAGAGGAAGAGCGTTCCAGGCAGGAGGAATTAGCTGTTTCAATAGATCAGTGACTGAGATGGATTTTACGACTTAGAGCCAGAAGGCCCCTTAGATACCAAGCCTCTCATTTTTTTATAGAGGAGAAAACTGAAGCGTAGACAAGGGAAATGACTTTCCCAAAGTCACACAGGTGGTTGGAAATGCCCCCGAAGTGCTGGAGGTGATGCAGTCTGAAGCCTGACTATCTGCTCATTCAGCTCCTGTAATCTACATTTTTCTAGACTCATTGAATGTCCACTTCAAAGCTCTCCTCATCTATGAGTCTTTGGAAAGGCATTTGCCATCTATATATCACAGAACTGCAACATCTAAGAAAAGTAAAGGACCTCAGTTGTCATCTATGAGAAAATAATGATTTAAAAAATGCCCGCAATAACATCTGACAAGCCTTTGTTTCTTGATTAGTCGCATTTGTCATGTATTTGTCAATATCTCCTTGCCTTGCTAGTCCGATTGCAATCTCCTTGAGACTAGGGACTATCTTCTGCCTCTTTTTGTATCCCCAGCGCTTAGCACAGTGCCTGGCACATGGTGGGTACTTAATAAGCATTTATCGATTGGTTGGTTAGTTGGCCATCCAGTCTCTGCTTAAAGACCTCTAGGAAGAGGGGACTTCTCCACTTTTGGGCAGCTCTGATTTTAGGAAGTTTTTCTGACATCAAATCTAAATTGGCTTCTTTGAAGCTCAGTTTGAGGCCAAACAAAATAAATTTAATCCCTTCTCTACATGGTAGACTTTCAAATACTTAAAGACAGCTATCATGTTTCCCCTGACTCTTTTCTTCTGGCTAAGCCCAGGTTCTTCTTATGGTCATCATACGACGTGGACTTAAGGTCCTTCTTTATCCTTTTCATTCTCCTCTGGGCCCTCTCCAATTTGTCAGTGTCCTTCCTAACCCATGGCATCTATATCTGGACACGATATTCCTGGTGAGGTCTGACAAGGGCAGAGTTGAACAGAATTGATACCTCCCCATTTGTTCCCAGACACTTTGTCACTCTTGGCACAGTCCAAGGTCCCAAGAGCTGTTTTGACTATGAGATTATTTCCCTGATTCCTATGGACCTTGCAGGTCCCCTAAGACCAGGGGGATCTTTTTCAGAACAACTACTGTCTCTTTATAACTCCACATTATGTGCTTGTGAAGTTGGGGTTTTTGTACCTATGGGTAAGATTTTGCAGTTAACCCTGTGGAATTTCATCTTACTAGATTCAGTCGAATGCTCTGGCCTCAAAATCCTTTTGGGTCTTGTCTGCCATCCAGTGTGTTAGAAATCCAGCTGAGCTTGGTGTCATCTGCAAAGTGAATAAGCACGCCAGCTATACTTTTGTCCAAGCTACTGATAGGGTGGTAAAATGGATAGAGCACTGGTGCTGGAGTCATCAAGATCTGAGTTCAAATCTAGCCTCAGACTAGTAGCTAGTTTTCTTTGAGCAAGTCACTTAACTCCTGTCTGCCTTGTTTCCCAAATCCATAAATGGGGTTAATAATAGCACCTCTCTCAGAGACTGGTTGTGAGAACAAAATGAGACGTTTGTAAAGCGCTTTGCAAATATTTTCAATGAAAATCTTTTTTATTTTTCCCAATTTTAAAAACATTTTTATTTAAAATTTTGAGTTTCAAATTCTATCCCTCTCTCTCTCCCTCCCCCTTCCCTGAGACAGTAAGCAAATGGATATAGGTTATACATGTGCAATTACGTAAAGAAATTTCATATTAGTCATTTTGTACAAGAAGACTTGAATAGAAGGAAAAAATGAAAGAAAGAAAGTGAAAAATAGAATCCCTTAAGTTGTATTCAATCAATATCAGTTCTTTCTCTGGAGGCAGATAGTTTGCTTCTTTATTAGTCCTTTGGGATTGTCTTGGATACATTGTATTGCTGAGAATAGCTAGATCATTCACAATTCTTCACTGAACAATGTGGCTGTTATTGTGTACAATGTTCTCCTGGTTCTGTTCACTTCACTTTGCATCAGTTCATGTAAGTCTTTCTAGGTTTTTCTGAAATCATGTTGCTTGTCATTTCTTATAGCACAATAATATTCCATTACAACATGCCCCAGCTTGTTTAGCCATTCCCCAATTGATGGGCATTCCTTTGATTTCCAATTCTTAGCCACCACAAAAAAGTGCTGCTATAAATATTTTTGTACAAACAGGTCCTTTCCCCTTTTTTGGGGTGTCTTTGGGATATATAGACCTAACAGTGGTATTGCTGGATCAAAGGGTATGCAAAGTTTTATAGCCTTTTGGGCATAGCTCCAAATCGTTTTCCAGAATGGTTGGATCAGTTCACAACTCCACCTTCAGGGCATTAGTGTCCCAGTTTTCCTACATCCCCTCCAACATCCAACATTTTCCTTTTTTGTCATATTAGTCACTCTGATAGGTGTGAGGTAGTACTTCAGAGTTGTTTTAATTCATATTTCTCTGACCAATAGTGATTTAGAGTATTTTTTGATATGACTATAGATATCCTTTCATATCCTTTGACCATTTATCAACTGGGAAATGCTTGTATTCTTACAAATTTGACTCAGTTCTCTAGATATTTGAGAAATGAGGCCTTTATCAGAAATACTTGTCTTTGAAAATCTTAAAGTGTTTTATAAATTAAAAAAAGTTAAGGGCAGAGATGGAAGAGAGCATGAGTCCAGCAGAGGGGTTCAAGGAAAGCACCTGGCCTGGTGGAAGGAGATCCGAAAGATTTCATATTTTTGCTTGTTATTATTACAGATTGCACAAGGTCAAATACAAATTCCTGGGGTCATCTATTGGCAACCTCTCACCCTGTTGATGTTGACTCATTGACAATTACTCTTTGAGTCCAGAGTTACGAATCCATCTGAATTTTATTGTTGCTTAATCTATAGCTCTCCATCTTCTCCACCAAAAAGGTATGAGATACTTTAACAAAAGCTTTGCTAAAATCTAGGTAAATTCCATTCACATTATTCCTTTCATCTACTGGTTTAGTGGTCAAAAAAGGAAACGAGGTTAGTCCGGCATAACCTGTGCTTGATGAAGCCCTGCTGGCTCTTTGTAATCGCCACTTGCCTTTCTGGATGCTCAACAACAATCTTTGAAAGGATCTGTCCTAGAATTTTCTCAGGAATCAAAGTCAAGCTCACTTGCCTGTAGTTTACTGGCTCTACTCTCCCCCCTCCCACTACCTTTTTATTTTTATTTTTTGAAAATCAGGTCGATTTTCATCCTTCTCGAACCTTATGGTACTTCAGTTTTCCAAGATCTTTTGATGTTGAACCTTAAGTATTCAGGTATTTTTTTTAACATCCCTCTCCTTTCTATGACAAAATTACGTTCAATAAGAATCATAAAGTACAACAACAAATAATAACGGCCAGAAACAAAGCATGGAGAGTACGAAATGTTTTGGCATTGAACTTTATATGTAGAATTATGCCAGGAAATTTTAAAATAAAATAAATATTGTAGTACAAAAAAGAAAAAAATGGATTAATTTATAATTTACTACATTAATAAATTTTGGGGAAAATGAAACATTCCATTGTAATCATAAATAATTTGCCAGTGACTTCCTCAAAATTGACTTTCTTTCAGGGGGGTTCTGGAGCCAGCAGAAAATCCTCGAGTGTGTTGTTAAATTTTTAGTGTAAACATTTAAACTTTGGAAATGAGCAAATATAAATTCCAATCAGGGCTTGATTTATTGTTTTGGTGATTGCCCAGACTTACAGAAATGATGGGGATAATGTTAATAATGGAGATTAAACTTCAAAGTGTATTGACTGGGGCAGCTAGGTAGAGTGTTGGCCCTGGAGTCAGGAGAGCCTGAGTTCAAATCCTGCCTTAAATATTAACCGGCTGTCTGACCATGGACAAGTCACTTAACTTTAACTTTAAAAAAGGTGTGCTGAGCTTTTTGAAATGCTAGTTAACATTTACCAGCACACTCCCATCTTTTTCCAGCATTCATGTTCAATAATCAGTATAGCCAGATTTGCCAACTATCCTCCCTCCAACTGATGAAATACTATTTATTAATTTTAATTTCAAAAGGTTCTTTTACACAAACCAACAAATAGCTAGACAATGTCGGAAACATAAAGATAAGTTTAGCAGATTCATAAAAATCTCATTCGACAAGTGAATTTTAATGAAATTAAAATATCTGCGGAAAGTTAGATTTAGACAGTGCCTAAATTGTACCACTGATGCAATGCTTTATTTTCTTGATTTGTGTTTTAGTTTTAAAACAAATAATTAAGAAGAATAAACTTTAAATTTAAAGATGCTATTCAAATCTAGTCAAGTATTTCATAAATGAATTGAAATTTTTACTGACCAAATAAAATTCTGTTTCACTTTAAAATTTTTTGAATGCAAGTAAAACCCCACGATCCATTTTCCTTTGGAACAACTCTCATTGTTAAGATTTTTTTCCCAGACATCTCTTCCAGGAGTGGGGAACTTTCAGTCTCAAGGCCACATGTGGCCCTCTAGGTCCTCAAGTGGAGCCCTTTGACTGACATCTCGAGGTTGAAGGTTCTCCACCCCTGTCTTAGACTGGGAGCTCTTTTAGGGCAGGGACTCCCTTTTGCCTCTTTTTATACACTTAGCACTTAGCACAGTGCTAGCACATAGTAAGTAGGTCCTTAATTAATATTTACTAATTGAATGATGGCAAATTAGGGTGGTTGCCTAGGGCTCCATGCTCTAGGGTCTCCACCCTTCCTAAATGGCATTTAGGGCTATTTTTTTTCTTCAACATTCTTTTTTTAATAAGTTAATTTATTTATTTTTAGTTTTTAACATTCACTTCCATAAGTTTTAAATTTTCTTCCCCTCCTTCCCCTCCCTCTCCCCAAGATGGTATGCAATCTGATATGGGCTCTACAGACATATCCCTATTAAATTAATGGCCATTTTCACCTAAATTAACCAGCATAAGAACTGGTATGTGTGAATGTGTGTGTATGTGGCTGTGGGTGTGGCTGCGTGTGTGTGTGTGTGTGTGTGTGTGTGTGTGTGTGTGTGTGTGTGTGTGTGTAGCAGGGGAGCTGGGGAAGGGAGAGTTCACAGTGTGATTTACCCTTCCTCCTTCCCCCCTCGAGGGATACCCTAGGGAATGTGAAAAGGCAAGAGTTAAGTCAAATCAACAAGCACTTATTAAGCATTCACCATGTGCCAGGCACTGTGCAAAAGACTGGGCATACAAAAAATGAACAGAAAGAAAGATAGCCCCTGCCCAGGAGGAGCTTCTGTTCTAATTGGGAAGACAACACCTTAGGAAACTGAAAAGAGGGACAGGGAAGTGGGAGAAAGTCAGGAGCTTCAGGGGTGCAGCCTTGAGAGGAATGGAGACACGGCTAGTCCTTAAACTGGAGGTTCTGAGAGGAACCAGCCAATCGGTGGAAGGGGCCACCAGGGAGGAGAAACAGGGCCAAATGCTGCATTGTTAGCCTACCCCCCACGCCATATATCCACCAGGTTGGGAGGGATCTTAACCAAGTCACTTGCCCTCCCTCTCCTCATCGGTACAGCAAGGGAGTCCGATTTGAAGATCTTCTAAGGTCCTTTCTAGCTCTAGCAATCCTTCCTTCTTTGGTTCTATGAGATAAAGTCGCTTGTGACCAATGCAATGTTCAGAAATGATCACAACTGGCATCAATCTGGTGCTTTAAGGTTTGCGATCTGTTTTTCATACATTATTTCCTGGAGCCTCAAACCAACCCTAGGGATAAGGTGTTTGTAATAGTAATTAAGGTGGGAGTTTTTGCTGTTGACCTTTAATGGTTCTGGCCTTTGTTTGAATAGGGCAGATAAAGTGGGATGTTTTTGTATTTCTCAGCACTGAGACAATTGGGAGTCATTGATTTGTATCTGATGTGATATTGCCCAGCCTGGGTGAGGTCTGGGCCCTCGAGGCCGTGAACAGGATATATAAGTGCAGAGGTTAGTGTTCTCTGTCAGAGCTCTGAGCCACAGCAGGAGTGGTGCGTGACTCTGGGCCAGCCATTGTGAGCTCCCCAGCTGAACACTCAGATGTTGAAAACTAAGAATTGTGTTTGGTCTGTAATTCAGGATGCTGGTTTTTTCCCCTGAACTCAGTAAATGATATTTGTATGCTGGATTAAAGTAAGATTGTTAACCCCTTAATGTTGCTTTCCTTGGTAAAGCAGATGAAAAGGACCTGGGCTTGCAGTGTTCTGTGAGCTGGTTGTTGTTGGCTTTACACCCCCACAGTAGCTGCTAGGTGGATTGTTGTTACAGGTGTTATTATCATCCCCGCTTTACAGATGAGGAAACTGAGGCCTGAGCTAAGTGATTTGCCCAGGATTCAAACCCACATCTCTCATGGCCCTCGGGCCAGCCCTCTTTGCATTGGTAACACTTCCCTCTCTTAAGAAAAAGGCTTTAGGGGCGGCTAAATAGCAAAGTGGATAGAGCAGGACCAGAGTTTGAATTTGATCTCAGACACTTGACACTTGCTGGCCATGTGACCCTGGGCAAGTCACTTATCCCCCATTGCCTCACCCCCCCCAAAAATGTTTTAGACAGGAGAGAATGTGGAGTCCACTTAGGGACCATTGACGGATCCATGGTTATCAGTCTATCACTCCATCATATAACATAAACATCAGAAATAAAATAAACGTCCAAAAGGAACATCAGAAAATTAGCTATTCATATCTTCATGTCTTGTTTATTACTTTGTATCTTATGTTCCAATTTACATACACATCTCCCCATTAGAACATAAGCTCCTTGGAAGCGGGGGCTGTTTTTGCTGGTTCCCTGTATCCCTGGTACCTGACACATAGCTCTTAATCAATTAATTACAGAACGTCTACTCAGGGTCCTTCACCTTTATGTGTCATGGACCTCTTGGATAGTTTGGTGAAGCCTATGGATTCCTGCCCAGAAGAATATTTTTAAATGCATAAAATACTTAGGAAAATTATTATATTGAAATATGGTTATCTATACCTGTATCTATATCTATCTAAATCCACAGATCCCAGGTTAAAAATACCCAATTTTAGTTCACCCAATCATTTTAGTGATTCTTCCAAGGTTGTGTAGGTAGTAAATAGCAGAGATAAGATTCGAACCCAAGCCCTTTGATCTGCCCCTGCTCCATCACCCTTTGTGTGGTACCAGGTTCAGCTGCTTATCTATGCTGGAACTGCCTGGCCTTGGATTCTTCCCAAGTGAAGACAATTCTGGGCAGCAGCCCCGCTTGCAGGTAAGCAGCCTTTTGGCCAATGACCAGAGCATGGGAAGGGCTCAAATAAAGGGCATCGTTACTGGTTTACCTAGGCTGCCTCTGTCCAGGAGGCTCATCTGTCTCCTCCTTGTTCCAGAAAAACAAACACAGTTTATTCTTGTTCTTCACAACCGACAAAGGCCTGTGGTTTACTATCTCAGGGACTGGCTGTCCCCAGAGCCCTTCGGGGTCACTCCCTGCTGAGTTTCAGTGCCAACATTCCTCAGAAAGGGGATGGCTCCTTCCCCAGGGAGACTTATGGGTGTGGGGGCATGGGTTATGGTTAGCATGGATCTGAAGCCAAAGAACCTGGGCTCTCTTAGACTTGTGGGATCTCAGCACTTTGTGCCTCAGTTTCCTCTGGGCTAAATGGCCTATGATCTGAAGACACGACCTTACAGTTCTTGTAGCCATATGGGCATGATGGTCATGTTTACAGCTGCCTTTAATAGCCTGACATAGTGATAAGAACCTTGGCATGTCCTAAGGCCATACCTTCCTAGATTTAGAGCTGATAGGGGCTTCAGGGAGACAACATCTTTTTTTTCGTGAGGCATTTGGATTAAGTGACTTGCCTAGGGGCACATAGCTAGTAATTATCAAGTGTCTGAGGCTGGATTTCAATTCATATCCCCCCAGACTCCAGAGCCAGTGTGCCACTTAGTTGCCACAAGGCAGCGTTTTGTAGTGCAGTGATTCCCAAACCTTTTAAACTATAGTATGGTTTTCTTTGCCAATAGGAATTAGAACCCATTAACCAGTGAAGCTGGAGATTGTACTGGAAAGTCCACACATGGACTTTCCCTCCAATGTGAGTAACCATTTTTTTAGTTCAAGATATGATGCAATTTGAAGTTAGTGCATACATGTAGCAAGCAAGTTTTGTTTCTTTTTGAACATGGTGACTGCCTTATTAATATATAATGGATAAGAAAATTTACATTAAATAAAATTATTTATATATTTTTTAATATGCAATAACATATATTGCCTAAAGTCTTACAGTACACTGAATGAAGCTCCTGGAGCTCTTGGAAAACCAATGATGCAATAAGATGTTAGAGTTATATAGTATTTTAAGATTTGCAAAGCGCTTTACAAATAAGATCTCATTTAACCCTCACAACAACCCTGGGAGGGAAGGGCTATTATTATCCCGATTTATGAATGAGGAAAACTGAGGAAGCGAGAGGTGAGGTGACTTTCCTCTGGTTATAAAACCAGTGTTTGTAGCGGGATTTGAATTTAGATCTCTCTGACTCCAAGTCTAAAACTCTATGGTGCCACCTGGTATAGAAGAAAGAGCATAACTCTTGAAATTCAGAAACGCTGGGTTCAAATTCTTACTCAGACCCTTCCCAGCTTTCTGATCCTGGGCAAGTGGCCTCCTCTTTCAGAGAAATTTCCTTGTCTGAAAAATAGAAATAGTCATAACATCCACTTCCCAGGGTTGCTGTGGGAGAGCATCCCAGGTGTGAGGAACGGCGAGAGGAAAGTCTTGTGGGTGGAACAGCCAGAAGGTCTGTGTCACTCGATCGAAGAGGACATGTAGGGGAGTGAGACGAAAGAAGCCTGAAAAGGTAGGAGGGGGCGGGCTATGAAGGGCTTTGAATGCCGAGTGGAGCGTTTCGTATTTGATTCTGGAGATGATAGGGAGTCACTGAGTATGGGAGTGACAGGATCCGACCTGAAATTTGGGGAAATCACTTTGGTGGCTGAATAAGGAAGAAGGGACAGGCAGGCCAGCCATGGAGCAAGAGTGTGGAATAACCATTCCATTCCGGCGGCTGCAGAATGCTCCCGGAACTCAAGGGAGTGCGTCTGGAGAGAGCCACGAATAGTCCAAGGCCAACGGAGCTCTTGTCCAAGGTGCCAGCATCGGGGTGGGGATAACGCTCTGTCTCCCCTGAAGGAGAAGCTTCCTCTCTAGCCCTTCCACCCGAATGACTTGAGAAGCGCCTGAGGGGAAAGGACCTGAGTTCGAATTCTCTTTCTGCCACTTGGGTGAGCAAGTGAAACTCCCCAGACCTCGGTTTTCTCATCTGTGAATGTGAGAAGCCTAGACCAGATGGCTTCTGATGTTCCTCCAGCTCTAAATCGATTTTGCTGTGATTTGTTACAGAGAGTTTATGGGAAACGGGGACAAGAATCTCACAGACGGGTTGTGGCTTGTATCGATGGGTTAAGCAATCTTTGAAATATTCAGGTATCTGTCCCTTGGTAGCTGTAGGTCTCAGTTTCCTTATCTATCAAACGGGAATAATTCTCATCCCACCTGCAACAGCTGTTGCTCATTGAGTGACCTTGGGCAAGTCAGTCAGTCAATAAGCATTTTTTAAGCACCTACTGTATGCCGGTGATTGTGATTCAAAGCAAGTCTTACGACCTCCTTGGGCTTCAGTTTCCCTGTGTGCAAGATGGGGCTGGATTAGAGGGCCCTTGCAGTTGTCCCTTTCAGCTCTGGCTCCATGGAACTGTCACAAATTTCACAAATCAATCGCTAAGATGGCTGACCTGATTCTTTACACACATTCCTCACCCCAACCTCATGATAACATTGTGACATAGATACCAAACATGTCATTAGTTCTCTTTTTTCATACCAGATTCTGGTTTCATTGGTATAGAGAGCTAACTCTTGGTAAGGACATCCCCTCTGCCAATGCAGGTAAGTAAATGTCTGAGGTCAGACCTGAACTCAGGTCTTCCCGAGTCTAAGCCCAATGCTCCATCTGCTGAGCCACCTAGCTTCATCTGTTGTTCAGTCATTTCAGTCGTGTCCGACTCTTCATGACCCCTTTTGGGTTTTCTTGGCAAGGATATTGGAGTGGTTTTCCATTTCCTTCTTTTTAAAATTTTATTTTTAATTCATGAAATAAAACAAGCATTTCCATAATATAGAATGAAAAAAAAAGATGATTGTACATGAAACTGCAAATCTATTAAGTCCAACTTGCTATTCCTTTTAAATATATAATAAGGCTATCATGCAATTTTTTTTTCTTTCTATCCTTTCCCCCTCCCCCCACCCTAGAGAAGGCAACCATTAGACACAAATATGTATATATGTAAAATCCTTCTCCAGCTTATTTGACAGATGAAGAACCTGAGGCAAACAAGGTTAAGTGACTTGCCCAGGGTCACATAGTCTGAGTTTGGAGTTGAACTCAGGTCTTCCTGACCCTGGGCCTGGTGCTCTGTTCACTGAGCCACCTAGCTGCCCCTAGAGGGGAAAAAATGTTGGATTTAGAATCCAGTAACCTAGATTCAAATCTCAACTCTGTTACTTTATCGTTTTGTGACCTTACGAAGTTATCTGCCCACTCTGGGCCTCAGTTTCTTTCTCTGTAAAATGAGAGGCTTTAACCAGATGATGCTTCAGGTCCCTTGTAGCTATCATCAGAACTGGGATTGGAACCTAGATCTCTCCTGATTCCAAGTCCAAAACACTGGCATCATGCTGCTCTCCAGCATAATACTTTTCATGTAGGTCTCAGTTTCAGAAGAAAATTTATATGTGGAAGGACTTTGAAAAGTATCCAGGGTTTCACCAACCAGGAAGGATCTTAACTGACTTCTGTAGTATCACTGAGGTAGGTCTAGGTATAGGCATTTACGCTATACTAATGAGGCTGCTAGGTGGCACCAGAGTGCACAGAGCCTGGGACCTGGAGTTGGAAGACTCATCTTCATGAGTTCAAATCCAGCCTCAAACACTTAGTAGCCATGTGACCCTGGGCAAGTTGCTTAACTCCGTTTGCCTCAGTTTCCTCATCTGTAAATTAGCAGTTGTGTGACCCTGGGCAAGTCGCTTAACTCCATTTGCCTCAGTTTCCTCATCTGTAAAATGAGCTGGAGAAGGAAATGGCAAAGCACTCCAGTATCTCTGCCAAGAAAATCCCAAATGGGGTCATGAAGAGGAGTTGGAGATGACAGAACAACAGTAGGTGCTCATTAAACGTGCTGCTTTATTAGACAATTCTTCCCACATCCAGTCGAGCAAAGTCCCGCTTTCTAGCGTGAGGTTGCCTGTGTTTAATTCAATAAATTTAGCTTATCTCAATTCAATTCAACGAACCACAGACTTAGAGCCAGAAGAGACCCTTACAGGCTACCAGGCTCAATCCTCTCATTTTACAAATGAAGAAACTGAGGCAAAAAGAAGTTAAGTGACTTGCCCTGGGTCACTAGGATAGAAAGTGTCTGAGGCCTGATGGGAGCTGAGGTTTTCCTCAGCTTCTTAAGTATCAATAGACAAGCTTGTTCTAAAATGAAGCCTGATCCATTGGGTGCCACAAGTATTCTTAGAGTTGGAGAGAGGGAGAAGGGCTGGTTAAAAACAAGGCCCTAAACCTCACTGTATTTGGGATTTAACTCAGAAGTTCGGATGCTATTTATCTTACCATCAATATGTGGCAATCACACACACACACACACACACACACACACACACACACAACATGTCTAATCTATGTTGCCTGGCACTGGGCAATATGCCCTATCAAGGCAAACGATTAAGTCCTCTCTACTTGCCAGGAGACCACCGACAAATACTTCCCCAGGTCTGCTGTATTTATAACCTCAGAAAAGAGCGATAAATGTCAACCCCCAGAGTCTTATCAACAGCTACCTACTGGATGTCCTGTAGATGTCTTCAACTCAGTATGACTAAAAGTGATACCACTGTCTTTTCCCATACCCTCCCCCTTCCTGCCTTCCCTATGATTGTTGAGGGAACCCCTCTCCTCAGGCTTCCAGACTAGTGCCCATCCTGGACTCCTCAGTCTCTCACCCTCCACATCCAAGCTGCTGCCAAGGCCTGTCTCGGTCACCTTTGTGCAATCTCTCCTGACCCTGCCCCCACTCCAATGCAGACCCTCATCCCCTTATACCTACTGGGGGGGGTGTGCATCTGCCTACCTCTAGTCTTTCCCCTTTCCAGTCCATCCTCCATTCAGTCACTAAAGTAATTTTCCTAAAGCGGAGGTCTGACTATGGTACTCCCCTGCTCCATAAACTTCAGTGGCTCCTTCCGTTTTTGAAAGCCTTTCAAATTTGCCTCTCTATTTTTTCAAATTTTGCTCTCTTTCCAAGTTTCTTAAGCCTTACTCCCCTTCTACATACTCTAAACCCACCAACACTGGCCTTTTAGCTATTCCTTGAACCCAGCACCTCATCTCCCAATTCTGAGACTTTGTACTCACTTTTTCGCTCTCCTGGAATACTCTCCCTCATCTTCTCTGCCTTGTGGATTCACTGACCTCCTTCAAGACTTAAGGAGCAGTTTTGGCACAGTGAGTAGAGCACAGGCTTTGGAGTCAGGAGAACCTGAGTTCAAATCCAGCCTCAGGCATTGACCACTTACTAGCTGTGTGACCTTGGGCAAGTCACTCAACCCCAATTGCCCTGCCTTCCCCTCTCCAAAAAAATAGACTTTACTCAAACCCAACTTTCTGGTGTCTTCTCTCTCAAATAATCTCCCGTCTACCTGGTATATATCTAATACATACATGGATCTTCACATGTTGTCTTCCCCCCACTAAGGTCCTTGAGAGCAAGGATTTTTATTTCCTTTATTTATGTTCCCAATGCCTGCCCCCTAGTAGGTGCTTAGTAAATACTTACTGTTTGATTTTCTGCTGTTTCAATGAAATCCCTAAGGAAGTGAAGTGGGGGGGTGGCGTAGTAGAGGGAGAAAAATGTTCTTTCCAAGAACCAAAGACTTTGGGATTTTCCAGTGGTGGAGCAAGTTTGTCTGCCAACCCACCTTTTCCAAATGGAGATGTCTAACATCATGGACCCCATCCTCATTCAAACGTGCCTACAGTTTTGGGGCACCACCTTTTCCTCCTTCCTTCACCCAACCGTTCTTCAGAATGGCCTTAAATTGGGCAATAGAGGGCCTCGTCAAACCCCTAGTGGCTTTGAAATTTATCAGCAGTTCATTTGCCTCAGTTTCCTCATCTGTAAAAGGAGGGACTTCTGAGGTCCCCTTCAGCCCTGGATCCATGATCCTATGAATCAAGCTACTTGGAACCCATTTGTTGAGATAAGTTACATATCTATTTGCAAACCCAGTGACCCAGTTCTGATCGAATATACCCCCTTCCATGGGTCCTAGCCCTGCTGGTGGATTCTATCTACTCCCCCACTTCCTACCCCCATCCCTGGGGCTCCACTTTCCTGGGAAGAAAGTGACAAAAACAAACCCATTTCTTTTTGCTTCCCTGTAACATTTTGTGATTAAGGAAAGGAGGGATCTCTGGAGTCCGGAGCTGCTCACGTCAGCTTGGGTCCTGGCTCCCGTGTGGGCACCAGTGCCCACTGCTCTATCTGCTACTCTGTTTCCATCAGAGAAGGCTGGAGAACAGAATGGCATTGTAAGAGGAACAGGCGTGGGGGCGCCGAGGGCTCTTGATGGGCACTGTAACCAAAAGGGGAAGCGAGGATGTTCAAAGTGCACAGACCTTCACGTGGGGCCTTTGCCAGGGAGCAGAGATTGCTTTGTTTTCACTTTGCTACTTTGGTTCTCTCTCCGATGGAGGCTGGGAGGGGAGGAGGGCTGGCTCTATGCCGGTGGGAGGCAGTAGCTATGGCCTCGGGACCCTCATGTACCATGGCTCCCCTGGGTTTTAGTGGCCAAATAAGCTTGACTCTAATAGCTCCCCTTTGGTGGCTTCAGGGCTGGCACAAAGCCCTGTCCAGACAATGAGCCAGGATCTGAAGGGTCGTGCGGCATCAGGGATAGGGCACTGTACATAGAGTAAGGAAGATCTGGGTTCAAATCCTGCTTTAGACACTAGCTGTGTGACCCTGGACTCAAAGGTCTAACCCCCTCATTTTACAGCTGAGGAAACCAAGTGCCAGAAAAGTGAAACGATTCTCCCAAAGTGCTCTTCTGGCCTTAATATGCTTTGGATCACAGATTTAGAACCAGAAGGAACTTCAGAGGCCATCTAGTTTAATCCTCCCATTTTATAGATCAGGGAACTGAGAGTTAAAGGTACTTGCCTAGGGTTTTACTGCTATAGCTGTTAAGGGCAGGATTCGAACTCACATCTTCCTGACTCAAAGCCCATTGTCCCACCACCGCTTAGGCCTGGTTCTGCAGGAGGAGACTGAGGAGCTAAATACCTGTGTGGCTAAACATGAAAATGCCACTTAACTTCTCTGGTGGGCCTCAGTTTCCACATCTGTCAAACAAGGGACTGATTGGACTTTTTCCCCAGACTGCCTGGCATTCACTTTCTATGTGTTCTCTCCACGAGGGCAGCGGTTTTTTCCCTTTCGTCCTTGTACCCCCCCCCCCCCCCCCCCGCACTTAGCACGGTCCATGGCACGGAGGGGTTACTTAATATCCATTGGCTGGGCTGCGGCCTCTAAGGCCTTCTCCAGCTCAAGCTCTCTGCTCCCATTATCCTTCTGTCTCTGACTTACTAGGAGGATGGTGGATTTGTTTGTTTGGGTTTTGACCTAAGTCGTCATCCCTGCGAGGAAATCTTGATGGGGAAATGGTCTCCAGTGATGAGGATTGGCCCACAGCTGGTGACATCGTCTGGAGCATTTCCTGGGGACAGTGAGAGGTTAAGTGTCCCACAGTCAAGATGAGTAAGAGGTGGGACAGCAAGGTTGACCCTACGCATTACGCCACCCTACCTTTGGCTCCCACTTTACAGATGAGGAAACCGAGTTGCCCAGGACCCCAGATGCAGCTAATATCAAGGTGGGGATTTGCACAATGAAGTCTCACAGATTTAAATGAATGGACCTTGGGCATGGGTAGGAGAGAACACCCTGAACTCATGAGAAGCCTGAATTACAGAATACAGTTTAAAAAAGAAATACAGTTTGGTTACTTTCCAGTGCACCAGCCGGGCAAAGTTGCCAAGTAGAAAGAAGCCCTTCGGACCTTCTTGAATGAAGAGACAGGAATCCTTGAGATTGGAAAGAGGCACAGTCAGGACAGGACAACCCGGAGCCGAGGGCCGGACCCTGGAGATCTGGGGAGGAAGCTGCCTTTCTCCCCAGAGTAACCATAGAGGGCTGCAATCAGTGCCTGGGTAGGGCAGCCTGGGATCCACACCTGGAGGTCAGAATAGGAAGCAAGATCTAGGGACCGTAAGAGGTAAATAGCACTTTCAGATTTTCAAAGCGCTTCACGGGCGTTATCCCAACCATTTTATAGCTGAGGAAACTGAGTCCTAGAAAAGGCAAATGATTTGCCCGAGGTGTGCTTATGACCTTCTAGGTTTGGGGTCATTGATTCAGAGCTGGAAGAGACCTCAGGCCATCTAGTCAAACCCAATAACTGTACAGAGGAGGAAACTGAGGCCCAGGGAAGTGAAATGATTTGCCCAAGGACACACAGGCAGGATTTGAACCCAGGACTTCTGACTTTATAGCCAGTGCTCACTTTCAAGCCTGGGGAAAGTATAGGTCAGGATTGAGATCTGCCAAACCAGTCCTTGGCCTTAAAGATTTTATATTTTAATGGACAGACAACAGGCATCTAAATACGTACAAGATATATGTAGCAGAGTGACATATTTGTGTGTCCCAATTCAAGCATGGAATGTCATGTGCAATTTTGCCAGCTTCTTCCCCATCCCCCTACCCTACCCCAACACATACACACACACACACACACACACACACACACACACACACACACACCCAATACCACCATCAACAGCAACAATACACCAAATATATTCCCACCTCCATACTCTGGCTCACACAGTGCCCCTTGCCTGGAGTGCTCTTCCTCCATCTTTCTCTCTGCCCAGCTAAGTCTTACTCATCCTTCTTCAGGTCTCTGTTCTCTGTGAGACATTCCCTGTCTATCCCCACTCAGGTGGATTGCTCCCTCTTCTGAGATCCCAGGTGCTTAACAATAAGATGCATTCAGTGCTTGGCATGTGGAATATGGAATTGTTAGTTTTTTTATACATTTCATAGGTGAGACAGCTATAGGTTGGTTCCAGAGCTGAGAAGGAGCTTAGAACAGAAGATTTCAGAACTAGAATGTCAGAACAAAAGATATCAGGGCTGAGAGGAAGCTTAGAATAGAGGGTGATAGAGTTTGGAGGGAGCTCAGAAAAGAGAATGTTGGAAGGTGGAGAGAGCTTAGAAGAGAGGATGTCAGAGCTGGAAGGAACCTTAGAACATAGTGTTAGATCTGGAGTGAAGAGCGAGAACTTAGAACATAAAATGCCAGCTCTCAAGGGACCTTAACAGATAGGCTGCCTGTTGTGGGGCAGGGGACTAGTGGAATTGGAGAGATGCTGATTAATCCTCCTCATTCCCACAACACCAGTGAGGACTGTTGTGGTCCAGAGCTGGGGCACCTCCAGGTGGTTGATCAGGGATGTAGCTGTGGGCAAGAAGAACATGGAAGTGGGCTTTGGGATTTGAGCTAGAGAGCCTGAGACCCCAAGGGACCCCTTTGTCCACTGCTTACTAACTGGCTAGTCCCTTTTACTGGTTTTTACCTGGGGGTATTGGAATGGGGTTTAAGTAGAAGGACCAGGTCTGGAACCATGATGCTTCTGAAAGTGAAACAGATTATAGGACACTGACTGTCTGAGGTGGAGGGAAACTCAGAAGAGGGAATGTTAGAACACAGACTATCTTCTCGAGACTGGACAGCAAAACTGTAGAATGTTAGAGCTGGAAGGGATCCCCCTTAGTGATCCCTGAACCGAACTACCTCATCTTACAGAATGGGAAACTGAGTCCCATGGAGAAGAAATGACCCCCCAAAGTCACACAGCTTGTAAGGAACAACTGTACTCTGAGCTCCTCGCGGGTAGAGACTGTGCTGTTATTCCTTCACCAGACTTGTGCTGTGTCCTATACAACCTCTTGTCTCTTTGGGGCCCCACATAGTAGGTGCTCAGAAAGTGTTTCCTCGGCTCAGCACCACTGGCTGCTTGGTGGCTGGCCCGGAGAAGCCGGAGTCCTTCGAAGAGCTCTTGACAAGGCCTCCTTCTCTTAAGTAGGCCAAACACTCTCTCCATAATCTTGTTTACACTGGTAATGTGCTTAGCAAGCCGTTTCCTCCCTGAGGCTTCAAGTATAATTTGCCCTGTGCTGTTCGAAAGTTTATCATCAGTTTCAAATGAGTGTGTGGGAGGAGGGAAGGGCAGGGGGTAGGGGGAGAGGAGCCTGGAGGGAGGTTTGACTGAAACAGGGGAGATTTTATTATCACTGCATTGGGGATCAAAGTGGGGAAAGGGAGAGGAAGTCGGGGACGTAAGATCAGAGATAGAGAGTCAGAAACGACTTTTGGAGGTCAAGTCCCAAATGGGGAGACTGAGGCACACAGAGGTACCCAAGGTAAAACATCCCAAGGTCATCAGCTCTATAGCTCAACTAGTCCAAAGCCCTCCTTTGACAGATGGGGAAACTGAAGCCCAGAGAAATGAAATTAAATTACACAGGTGATAAATGGGATTTCAGCTGAGATCCTGACTTCAGATTCAGTACATTCTCTAGTTCAGCGATGGAGCAGTACGTGGAACAACTCACACGGGGCTAGACCAGCCCCTTCATTCTCTAAGTGAGAGCCCAGAGCTCCGGGCTGCCCAAGGAGACACACAGGCTAAAAAACAAGGAGAAAGTCATGTTTGTCTCCGCTAGGGTGTCCCTGCTAGGGGCCACCCGCCTCTCCCCACAGAGACAGGTTGTTCCGCCTGTCCTGAAGGCAATCTGATGTTTCAGGGACATTTTAGGTCTTTTCATTCCCTTTCCTAAAAGAATGCCAGAAAAAACAAATCTCTCGGCTGTGGTCTATGTGGTCCCCAAGCTGACCCCTTGGTTTGTTGAGTATCCTACACACTCACCCTGAAGCCAAGGATTGGGGGGCTTCGGCCAGAAGGGCCCAAACAACGCACAGGGCATAGGGAGGGGCCTATCAGAAAACGCTTTCTCCTCTCCTTGGACTGAGGGCTGTCAACCTCAAAGCAATCGATACAGGCTTTCTATTTTGTTTTCTGTAAAAATAGTTGTCTTATCTGCAACTGGCTTTTCCAAGAGCTAATAGCCATAAATTCTGGCTGTAGGACATGTTTAGAAATGCCTCCTGCGACCAGGGTGATTTATCCTCCAGGGCTGCATATGTGCAATCCGGCTTGGTTTGGTGGGAGAGTGGCAGTCTTGGGTCCTCGGCATCAGGGGATTCATATTTGGGTGGGACAGTGGCAGTGCTGGGTCCTTGGAATCTGGGGCTGGGGTGGGGAAGGCCTCTCTCCTCTCTAAGTTTGTGAAGCAGGTTGTCTGGACCTGTTGGTGCCTCTTTATTAGTGGATATCAAGGATTTAGAGCTGGAAGGGACATTAGAGATTATCACATCTCTCTCTCCTCCTTTATTTTAGAAAATGGGCAATTGAAGCCAAGTGACTTGGCCAAGGTCACACAGACAAATAATTTAACAGAGCCCAAGTCTACTGAGGCCAGCTCGCAGGACTGTAGTTCTGAATCCAGAAAAGCCCTTAGAGACTATGGCGTTCAAGCCTCCCATTTTATAGACGGGCAAACAGGCACTAGATTTGAGCTGTCTGAAGTCACAGACCAGGGTTCAAAGCCAAGCCTTCTGACTCTAGATCATAAGTGTTATAGGATTTCGAGCAGGAGGAGACTGCAGAGGTCATCTGTTCCAGCCCACTCATTGTAGAGAGGGGACAAGTATGACCCAGAGAGGATGTGTTACGATTTCGAGGATATACCATGAGTGAGAGTGCCAAGCTTCCTGACTCTGGATCATCGGATTTACGACTGGAAAGGAGCTCAAAGATGATCGATCACATCTGCCCCTCCCCCCACGTGGCAGAAGAGGAAACTGAAGACAGAGAGGGAAAGGACTTTCCCAAGGTCACACAGCTAAGTAACCTTCTGACTCGAACCCAAGGCCATTGTTTTAAAGATGGAAGGGTCCTTAGTCCCAATTCTTTCCTGAGCTGATTGCTAAATTTTCAGCGTGAGCATTTTTACCTCAGAAAACAGGCAAACCCTACAAATCAGGTGGCCACTAGGGGGCGCCATAGTGCACAGAGCGCTGGGCCTGGAGTCAGGAGGACCTGAGCTCAAATTTAACTTCAGACACTTACTAGCTGTGAGACCCTGGGCAAGTCACTTAACCTGTTTGCTCAGTTTCCAAAACTGTAAAATGGGGACAATAGCCCTTACTTCCTAGGACTGTGGCTAAAATCAAATGAGATAAAAATTGAAACCATAAAAAATTACACGAGATAATATGCATATAATGCTCAGCACAGTAACACTTAATAAATGCGTGTTCCCTTCCTGCATGGACCGAGTTGTCAGCCTCTTTCCAGGTTAGAGGTAAGAAGAAGGTATCCTATGGTAATGTCCCGGTGTGCTCTGTGGCCCTGGGCAGCAAGGTCTGTTCTCTGGGCCTCTGTTTCCCTGGTGGTATGATGAGTGTTCTGAGAGGCTGGGCCAAAAGCCCTTGTACCCCCTTTCCCATCTTCCAGACTCCTAGCTCTGCTTCTGCTTCTTCTTTGTGGCCTCAAGGCTTTAGCATAGTACCTGGCACTTAGTAAACCCTTAATAAAGGCTTGTTGATAGATGTATGCTTCCCACTGGGTTTCCTCAGATTATCTCTCCCTAATGAATCTTATCTCAGGAAAGAATCTGATAAACTCATTCACACTGAAGTATAAGACTCCATATGATATCATTCTTTTTGTCTATTTGTGTTTCAAGACGTTTAAGCCCAAGGAATTAATCTCTAAGCGTGGGATTTCTGGCAATGGTAAGTTGAGAATGAATTAGAAAATTGAGGGGGCCTTCCTAAGGCCCTTAAAAACTACTCTGATCCTTCAGTCCTAGGTCTTAGAACTGGAAGGTACCTCTCTCCAGAAATCAGGGAAGTTACTCAGGAAAGATTGGAATACATGCTTCGTTTACTTCAGATCCAGTGCTCTCATTCAAACATTTCAGTTGTCTGTTGTTCCTATTTACATTGTGGCATTGAGTTAAGTGTTCTCCCGCATCAGTTCAGAAAAGTCTTTCCATGCTTCTCTCAGCATTTAGATAAGTGACACAGTGGTTACTGTGCTGGACTTGGAGTCAGGAAGACTCAAATTCAAATCCTGCCTCAGGAAAAGGATCCCTATGTACAAAAATATTTATAAGCAGCTCTCTTAGGGTATCAAAGAACTGGAAAGTGAGGGGTTCCCATCATTTGGGGGCTGGTGTATGAATGTGCTGGAATATTGTTGTGTTACAAGAAATGGTGAAGAGAATTGTTTCAAGTAAACCTGGGAAAACTTGTATGAACTAATACAAAGTGAAGTAAGAAGAACCAGGAGATAAACAACTTTGAAAGACATAAAAACTCTGATTAACTTAAAGACTGAGCATGATTCTGGAGGACTTAGAATGCAGCATTTTACCCTCCTCCTGATAGAGAGATGATAGACTTAGGGTGCAGATTGAGACATAGGTTTTGGACGTGGCCATTTCGGAAATTTGTTTGCTTGGCTATAAATACTTGTTATAAGGGGGAAAACAAACAAATTTTGCTTTAGACACTTAGCTGTATTACCCTGGGCAAGACACTTCACCACTATCTGCCTCAGTTTCCTCATATGTAAAATGGGAAAATAATGGCACCTACTTCCCAGGGTTGATGTGAAATTCAAATGAGATGATATTGGTAAAGTGCTTTGCAAATGTTAAAGGACTTCATAAATGCAAGCTGTTATGCATAGTCATCACTGCTTATGGCTCAGTAATACCTGATCTTTAGAAATTCAAAACATTTCAGTAGGATTCAAGTTACGAAAATGCTAATGGTACTCAACTCACCTGGAACAACTCTATTATGTCAAAGGAACCTAGTCCGTGAGAGGCAATACTAGATACACACGGATGACAGCCGACATTGACAGACCACTTGGAGGCTTACAGTATGCCTCACAGTCATGATCTCATAAACAGTCCTAACAGCCAGTGAGGTAGAGTTGTTTGGTCATTTCAGTCGTGTCTGATTCTCTGTGATCCCATTTGGGGTTTTCTTGGCCAAGATACTGGAGTGGTTTGCCATTTTCTTCTCCAGATCCTTTTATAGATGAGACAACTGAGGCAAACAGGGTTAAGTGACTTGCCCAGGATCATCTAGCTAGTTAATGTCTGAGGCTGGATCTGAATTCAGGTCTTCATGACTCTAAGCCTGGGACTCTATCCACTGCTGCTATCCACATAGCTGCCCTTGGGGTAAACACTACAGTGTTTTTACAAATGAACAATCTAAGGATCGGAGGGGCCCAGGTGCCTTGCCCATAGTCACATATATATTTATATAACCAGCTCCAATCTCTCCTGAGTTTCAGTCTTGAATCATTAACTGCCTCCTGGACATCACCCATCTGTCTCCTAGAGGTCTCAATCTTGCCACCTCCATAACAAAACTTATCTCCACACTTCCCCCAAATTATCCCATCAATTCTGCCCTATTTCTTTTGAAAGCACCATCACCCAACCAGTTGCCCAAATTCACAACCTCAAAGTAATGCAACATCCTTTCTTCCCTGTCCCTATCCCCATTCAATCAGCCACTAATGAGAGGCAGCAAGGTGTAGTAGAGAGAAAATAAGACTTGGATTCAGGAAGACCTGGGTTCCAATCCTGCCTCAGGCACTTATCAGCCTGATTAACTAAAAAAACCAAGCATGATTCTGGAGTTCAACCTGTTTCATGTTGTTAACCCTATTTCCTCTTCTGGAAAATGAAGCGTTTTTAGTTTTAAATGTATGACCTTATGTGTGATCTCAGGCAAGTTATTTAACTTCCCTGGCTTTCCATTTAATATGAATAATAATAATTAGCATGCCTACAGCATTTTAGGGTTTGTAAAGTGCTTTACACATGTTACCACATTTGACCTTATCTTTTACAAGCAGCTAGGAGGCTTAGTGGACAGGAGGATGGATCTGGAGCCCAGGAGACTTGAGATCAAATCCAGCTTCAGCCTCCTGCTAGATGTGTGGCCTCAGGGAAGATGTTTTCATCTATTAGAGATGATTACCACTCCTACTTACTAGAGTTGGTGTGAGCATAAGAATAGAATACTTACAAAATACTATATAAACGCCACATATTGTTATTGTCTAGGTTGGAATAAACGACGTCCGAGCTGCCTTCGAGCTTTAAAAGTGGGATTTTAGGTAAAACCATATATGAAGCTGGTTGTTTGCTTTGTTATCCTTCCACTGAAGGAAACTTCACCAGTCACACCACGGTTATGGACCCTCCTGTCCCTCACTCATTGCCCTCAATATAGACTCATAGGACCACAGATCTAGATAGAACAAATCTCCTTAGAAGTCACCTAGTCTAACTCCCTTGTCTTTTTATAAATGAGGAAACTGGGTCTCCGAGAGGTTAAGATGCTTAACTACGTCCTTGGTGGTTGTTGTTCATTCTTCATTCTCGAAGAGGACCCATTGGCTTTAAGTGAGGCAGAGCTGCACAAAGTCATCGTCGTCACTCTGTCCTTCAGAGTTATCAGAGTCCAGTGGCAAGGTAGAAGTTAAGACATCTGGCCACACAGCAGCAACAATATTGTACGATGATCTGCTGTCAATGACTTAGCTCTTCTCGGCAATACAGTGATCCAAGATAATTCCAAAGGACTCATAAAAGAAGATGCTGCCCCTCTCCAGAGAAAGAACCGACAGAGTCTGAATGCAGATCAAAGCATACTGTTTTTCAGTTTCTTTATTTTTTTTGTGGGATTTTTTTTGGTCTTTTTTGTCTTCTTCCACAACATGACTAATAGAGAAATATGCTTTGCACGATTGCACATGTATCAATAACCTTTATCAAATTGCTCTCCCAAATGGTGAGAGAATTTGGAACTCAAATTTTTTAATAATGAATGTTTAAAATTGTTTTTATGTGTAATTTAGGAAAATAAAATATTTTTAAAAATGATGACCATAGAGAATAATATGAGACATGAAATGTGGTAGGAACCGAAGGAAAGTAAAAGTCATTTGATGCAGGAAAGCAGCATCCATGGTGAATACAATAATGAAATTGGGAAAAAGCAATAAAAATGAAATTGATTGTTGTGTAATTATAACGACCCAAAGAAGATGTGAACACCCACCTCTCTCCCTTCTCTGCAGAGATGGGAGACTGGATTTGGAACATTACATACACCGTTAGGCTTGACTGATGTGTTGGTGAATTTGGCTGAAATGCTTTTGTACCTTTTCCTTTTTGTTAAAAGAGGTGGTTCTCTGGGTGGAGGGTAGGGAGGGATATATTAGGACATGTTAAAATGTAAACTCCTTGTTAGTCAAGATTGTTTCATTCACTGTCTTTGTGACTCCCGTACCCAGCACACTGTTAGGCACTTAATAAATGCTTATTTACTGATTAACATGAAACGATGTAAAAGCAAAAAAAAAAAAAGAGATATGAATAAAAATAAAAACAGAAGACTGGAGGTATACAATTCTAGAATATTGAAGCTGGAGAGACCTTTGAGATCATCTAGTTCAACTTCATTTTATTTATTTATTTGTTTATTTATTTGGTAAGGCAATCAGGGTTTGGTGACTTGCCCAGGGTCATACAGCTAGTAAGCGGCAGATGTCTGAGGCCAGATTTGAATTCAGGTCCACCAGACTTCAGGGATGGCGCTCTATCCACTGCACTGCCTAGCTGCCCCTTCAACTTCATTTTACAATTGGGGCAACTGTGGTACAGAGAAGGAAAGTCGATCTGCTACTTACCATTTAGGGCAAGCCACTTCTCTGGGATTCAGTTTTCTCTTCGGCAAAATGAGGAAGGGGTTGGGATTAGATTATTTCTAATGTCTGCCTTGAAGATCTAAGTTCTCTGATCTGGCAAATCAAATTTTCCTTGGAGTGAGGGGGGCTAGAAATACATGGGGTGGTGGTGAAACACATTGAGAGTTCAGGTGAAGTTGGGTAAATTCAGGCAGCTCTCAGCCCTTAGGGAGGGCTCCCAAAGCTTTTCCATGTGAGAATAATGTCTGCCTCCTTCCCCCAGACCCCCCCCTTAGCCTATGTTAAGAATAGTCTCTGCATTCCTCAAAGAAGGCAGACCCAGCAGAACTAACCCATTCCCATCACTCGGCTTGCTCAGATGTTACATAGGTCAAGTTGAAGCTTTTTTGGCTTCAAGCTAGAGACAGGCTGCCAACTATGTGGTTTGCTACATGCAAATTTTTGTCAACAGTGGTTGTCCAAGGCAGAGGCCTCACTCTGTTTTCTCTGCTCCCCTCCCCCACACCTTTTGTTCTGAGTTTTAAATAACTGATTTGGAAGAAAGATGTGCAAATGTTATGTCAGCTTGAAGGCACTGGAAGCTTGAGAGATGGGTTGCTGGGAGAGTAATTGACATCTGTTACCTGATGCCTGCTGGTCCCTGCGATGCACTAATAGGAGCGATGAAGCCACCATAGGTAGAGAAGCCTAAAGGTGGGTGCAGCTTTCTTTTCTGCCTTCAGTCCCAGAAGAAATGAATAATCCTGAGAGAAGACATTGTCAGGCAGGGCCAGACCCAGGGATGGGTAATGCCTGCTTTAATACCAGAGGGTATTAGGTTATCAAACCTCATTAGTCTGAGTCTCTGGTTCTTTGTGTAAGGGATCAGATGGAAGGAGCTGGGCTCTCCTGGATTATACAGAGTCTTTCGAGAATGTGGATGATCCCAACAGGAGGTGGCTGGCTGAGAAAGGAAGGACAGCAGAACATCTGCTCCCTTTAAAAGGGAGAATATGCCAAAAATACAATAAACAAGTGGGGAAACATTCCTCCCTTTCTGGCAGACACCTCCAGGTAGCCCTCACTCCACACTTGTGCCTGTCAGGGCTGGAATTACAGAGAGGGAAGACTGAGCTCTCACTATAAACCACACCTAGCCAGAACCTTCTCTCTTCTAGGAGATTCCTGAAAATGGGGTTCCCTTGGTTTCAAGGAGCCCAGACTTGGGGGCCCTCTTTATATTCCCATCCAAGCCTGGGATCTCCTCAGTTCCAACATTCTCTGGGGGTTTCTGGGATTTTCAAAGTTGGAAGAGCCTTTAAGATGATTTAATCCAGACCCCTCCTTCTACAGATGAGAAAACTGAGGCACAGTGAAATAAAATAACTTCCCCAATGTCACATGGGTGTGTGTGTGTGTGTGTGTGTGTGTGTGTGTGCATGTAAGTGACAGAGCTGAGATTTGAACTCAGGACCCCGGATCCCATGTCCTGTACTTGTTCCCATCATAACAAAGGGATCTTCTGAGGACCCCAGATGTTCCATTAACTACAAGTCAACATTAATACATCGATGCATCAATAGACATGGAGTGTGGTGGCAGGAAGCTGGGGAAGAGGCCAAGGTCATATAACATCATGAAACATACAGTCTAACAAAGGCCAAGGGCACGGAGGACTCTAAATAGATCTTAACACCCCAGCTTGGAACAGTGGAACAAGTGCTGATTCCTGAGTTAGAAGACTTGGGTCCAAATTCTACCTCAGATATCTTACTTCATGTGTGTCTTTAGGCAAATCACATTACCTCATTGGGCCTCAGTTTCCTTGTCTATATAAAAGAGAGTGTTGGCCTAGATGACCTGTGAGGTCCCTTTCAGGTCTTGATCTCTGATCTTATGACCCCTTTGGATAATCAAACCTTCCTTCATGATGCTTCCCTCTCTGCTCCTCTTGTACTCTGCAGAGGACCACTGTCTTCAAATCAGGCCATGGAGGAGCATTCCATTAGGTTTTAATTTGGTAGCAATCAATCCACTTGATAATCAATCAAGAAGCATTTATTAAGTGCCTACTATGTGCCAGACATCATTGTGGGTGGTGGGGACACAAAGACAAAAAAAATTAGGCCTTCTCTTCAGGGAGCTTGTAATCTAGCTATTTCTACCAAAATCCTCCAGTGCTCCATCCTGGCATAGTGGTACCCCTGGATTCAGTGCTATCCCAGGGGAATACAAGATCTAGCAGGGAAGGCTCTGATGACAGGTCCTGTGGAACACTGGGCAGCTAGGTGGTACCATAGTGCACAGAGTGCTGGGTCTGAAGTAAGGAACACTCATATTCTTGGGTCTCAGACACTTATTATTTGTGTGACCCTGGACAAGTCACTTAACTCTGTCTCAGTTTCCTCATCTATGAAATGAGCTGGAGAAGGAAATGGCAAACAACTCCAGTATCTCTGCCAAGAAAACCCCAAATGGGGTCATGAGGAGTTGGGCATGACTAAAAATGACTCAACAACTTGTGGAACACTATGGCAAGAACCTGAGGACTAGTCTAGCTAAGCTCCCAGAGGCTCAGCACCATGTTGGCTTCAGGATGTTAAATTTTTCAGCCACATCAACTCTTAAGAAATGTTGATTTTAGCGGCCAAAAAATTTGGTTTTGAGATTGTAAAAATGGTATTAAGAGGCTGGCTTTGTCTTCTCCTCCAGGGGCCATGTTTGGGGCTGTGAGTCTAGGTCTGTAGGACACTTTGATAAAGAGATGATTATTAATAAAAATAAAGAATGCTGACTAAATCTTATTACTCATAGGGTTCTGTGTCTGTGAAAGGAGAAGTAACACATTAAGACACCAGGGCAGTAGGGTAAAGGGGAGCTCAGTTAGGAGCCCCTTTGATAGTAGTAGCATAGACTCATAGGATCATGGACCTAAAGATGGAGGCCATTTAGTTCAACCTTCTCATTTTCAGATAAGTAAACAGAGAACCAGAGAGAAGTGACTTGACCAAAGTCACATGATTAGTCAATAGAAGAGGTGGAAATTTGAACTGGGGTCATCTGTCTTCCCAGGTCAGGGCTCTTTCCACTCCATTAGAAGTGGACTGCCTTGAATCACCTTCAATCACAAGAGAACATATATTGAAAAGTGCAAGACTAGTGGTTTCAGTGGTGTAAGGAACTCCCAGGGTGGGAACTCCCATGTGTATCTTAGAGCATTAGAGTAAGTGATATTAGCCTCTGGTTTGCAGACCCTCAAGAGGTCTAGGAATAGATTTCAGGGGGTTTATAACTTTGAATGGGAAAAAATCACACCTTTGTTTTCATTAACCTCTAAGTGAAATTGAGCATTTCCTTCAGGTATAAATATAGGCAATAAACATCATTCAGAAGAGGGGTTCAGAGGCTTCTGCTGCTAATGGGTCCAGGGCATAAGGAGAAGAATTGCTGGATTAGAGAGTTGCCTGAATCTCAGACAGGTTGCAAACTGTCCATAGTCACATGCTCAGCTAATAAATTTCAGAAGCTATATTCACCCTGGTGCTGCTCCTTGAATGACTTTGAGAAAATCACTTAACTTTTGTGGGCCTCAGTTTCTCCATCTGTAAAACATGGGGACTGAAGATGGAAGGACCCTCAGAGGCCAAGTCCAACTTCCTCCTTTTCCATAGGAAGGAAATAAGGCACAAGGAGGTCAAGATGACTTAGGAGAGTACTCAGAACCTCAGATTTATGATTCCATGAACCTTGACTCTCTTGAAAAATGTGAAGTCCCTATCCAGAGTCCAGGCACTGACCAGGCTGTGGAAACTGAGGGATTGAGACTCCCTTCTCTTACAGATCTGAGATAAGGCTCCTTGATGAGGTGGTCTGGGAAAGCTTACAAGGAACCCAATTCTGTGTCTAAACAAGGAATTCTTCATGTCCCAGAGCCGATGCCATAGAACCTTTCCCCTGGCACTAAATAACTCTCTGCTTTGGAAAACATACCCCACTGACATTTGGGTGGTGACAGTGGGAAGCTCAGAGTCTGGATGTCTGAGACCATGGCTCTGGGCTCTGAACCCCAACCCACTCCTAATGCCCTGCACTCGGCTTTCTTCATTACAAAAATGTTGCAGCGTTAACACACTCATGATGGAGCTGCCAATTGGTCCAATTATTCTAAAATGCAATTTGGAATTATGCTAAGAAAGAGATTGAAATGTCTATATCCTTTGATGCAGAGATTCCACTGCTAATATTAAACACCTATTATTATACCAGGTACCATAAGTGCTAAGGGCTGGGGATACAAATAAAGGCAAAAGATAGTACCTGCTCTAAAGGAGCTTACAGTCTAGTGGCAAGGAAGACTGTCGTGTGTGTGTGTGTGTGTGTGTGTGTGTGTGTGTGTGTGTGTGTCCTCAGCCCTTAGTACAGCGCCTGGCACACAGTAGGTGCTTAATACATATTATTATTGTGAATAGCAGCATATTTTGTAGTAACAAACAACTGGAAACAAAGTAGGCTTTCATTGACTGGGGAATGGCTAAGCCAAATGTTTCCCATGGATGTAACAGGATATTTATTACTGCACTGCAATAAAGAATAAAAATGATGAATACAGAGAAATGTAGGAAGCCTTGTTTGAACTGATGCCAAGTGAGAGCTGCAGAACCAGGAACATCAATTTATATAATGCAACAATGTAAATGAAAAGAGCAAGAAGAAGAATGGATCTGAGCCCTGCGTAATTATATCTGAGCTTGATGTCAAGCAGAAGAGGCAGAAATGGACCCCTTTGCAAAGGCAGGTGACAATGGGTGTAGAGCAAGGCACAAATTGTCGGATTCATGTCAGGGGGCTCTGGTGCATGCTCGGAGCCTGTCTGCTTGCTCTGCCGATGCCGTGCGTCCATGGAGGACCCTGGAGACTTGTTTTGGGGAGAATTATGATGACATACAAGGGAAGGGCCTTGAAGATGCTGTGGAATACGTGTGCACATTCTGTAATTGGTTCTGGTTAGCTAGTCGCATGGTGGGGAAGAGCCATTTTTGATCGGCTACATTCCTGAAACTGTTAGTGCCTTCAGAAAGACCAGAAGCAGCTTCAGCTGCCTTGGCTGACGTGTTGGTAGGCTTTTTTGAATGGATTTTTACCTGCTATTCCATTTCTTTTTTCTGCTCTCTGCCTCCTTATTTCACATCCATTTGTCTGGCAGCTAGGTAGTGCAACGGATAGAGGCCTAGAGTCAGGAAGCTCTGAATTCAAATTCAGCCTCAGACACTTACTAGCCGGGTGACCTTAGCCAAGTCATTTCCCTCTGTCTGCATCAGTTCCCTCATCTGTAAAATGGGAATAATACCAGCACCTCCTTTCCAGAAGCTCAAATGAGACAATATTCGCACAGTGCTCAGGCGCCAAAGGAAGCGCTCTATAGACGCTCTTTCCTTTCTGTCCTAATGCCGTCCAGAGCCGTCTCCTCCTTCCCTCCAGGCTCCACAGAGGAGGCGGCTGTTGTCCTTGAGGACGGCTCTGCACATGTGGACCGACCCTTCCTCCCTGCAGAGAGCCGCCCCCGCTCCCCTCACCCCGTCGCTGACCTTCAGCGTCTCCTTATCCCTGACTCCGTCCTCGCTGCCCACGAACATCGCCTGAAGAATATTCGCCTGGTCTCACCGTTCCTGTCGGCTGTCACGTCTTATGTCTCCCCTTCTCTACTCAATGTTCTGACGCTCCGCGCCTCTGCTTCCTTTCCTTCCATTCATTTCTCAGCCTTTTGCATTTGCAGCCTGGCTTCCGACCCCATCATGCCTCTTACCGTGGAGACGCTGCCGGGATCTGCCCTGCTCCCTCTCCTCTTTCCCGTCTCTGCTGTCTCACTCGGTGACCCACTCAGTTCCCACAGGTTTAATGCTCATCTCCAAGCACATGATTCTGTCAGCTCAACCCCTGTTTCACATCACCCACCGCCTATTTGACATTTCAAAATGGATGTCCCATAAGCTTCACAAACTCAACTCCTCCAAAATTGTACTCATCATCTTTCCCCCACAAACCTTCCTCTCTTCCAGAATTTCCTGCCACCATCCAGGACCCCACAGCCTGCCCCACCCCTCATCCTCCAGGCTTGCAGACTTTGGGTCATCCTTGACTTCTCACTCATTCAATCACATATCCAATCTGTTTCCAGTTTTTGTCATAACACCTATTGTGTATGTCCCCTTCTCTCTACTCACACAACCATCACACTAGGGCAGGTTCTTGTCACCTCTTGCTTGGTGTCCCTATCTGCCTCAAGTTTCTCCCCACTCCAATCCAACCTCCACTAAGCTGCCAAAGTGAATTTCCTAAAGTGAAGTCCTGATCATGTCAAACTGTCCTGTCTCTCTCAATAAACTACACCGGCTCCCTATTACCTCAAGGATCAAATAAAAAACTCCTGTGTTTTGCATTTAAAGCTCTTTACAGACTGGCCCTTTCCTACCTTTTCAGTCTTCTTATACATTACTATGGTCCAGTAGTACAGACTTATCATTCCTCACACATACTATTACATCTTCCACCTCCTACCTTTGCCATGGTTGTCACTGTGCCTGGAATACCCCTCTGCCTCCCGCCCCACCATCTCTGCCTCTTAGGATTCCTAGTTTTTCCTTCAAGGCTGAGCTTAAGCACCAATTTGTGTTGGGGGGGGGGGGCTTTCCTAGCCTCCCCAGCTGTTAGGGCCTCCCCCTATGATTACGTGGTGTTGTCTATTTTGTATGTGTCTTGTGAGTGTATGCATATACATACATATGCATATGCATGTATATATGTGCATATATATGCATATACATAATACATAGTGTATATAATCATATATAATCTTCCTCATTTGAATGATAGCCTCTTGAGGACAGGGACTGTTTCATACCTTTCTTTGCATTCCCAGCACAGTGCAAGGCACATAGTAGGAACTTAATAAATGCATGCTGATTCATTGGTTAAAAAGGATGTCTCTATGGGTAAGGGAAGGGGAACAGACACATTTGGAAATGGGGGTAATGCAAAAAAATATTCAAAACAAAAATGAAATTGGTGCCATCCATCTGTTAATAAATATGTATTAAGCTCCTACTATGTGCTGAGAACTGTGCTAAGCCCTGGGGGCACAGAGAAAGTTTCTGCCCTCTAGGAACTCACAATCTGATAGGGAAAGAAAGTATATTAAAAGAGGCTGAAAGGAATCGGAATAGAGGGAGAAGGAAGGGGGAGAGGAGATATTCAGCTCAGGGTATGAAGTTCAACAACCAGGTGGGAAATAATGAATTGTCTTAGGCATCCTCTTTAAACGGTGGAGGGTCTGAGAGGAGCTCTCCAAGGTCTGCCCTCAACCCTCTCCAGTTAGAGGGAGGTAGGGACCCGAGGGACAAGGGGTACTGAGAAGGTGGGAGCTTCAGAATTGATTTCATATTGCAAGAAGGTGAATTTCCAGAGACAACGATGAAATCCAGTAAGCCTCCAAGTGGGAATCAGTAAGAGGGTGCTCAGGCTTTTGTAATAGGGGATCTCAGAGTCCTGAACCTGCTAAGATCCCCACCTGAGATTCAATTCAACAAACAAACATTAATTCCCAACAATGTAGGAAGCAAAAATACACAAGAAGCTTACATTTTACTTGGCAGGATGCAACATCTACCCAGACAAGTAAACACCAATTATATACAAAGTTATTTCAAGACGGGAGAGCCCTCATAATTGGAGAGTGTGGGTGGGGCAGAAAAGGCCTCCATTAACAAAAACAAACTAGCTATATAACAAATCAATAGCTAGTATTTATCTATCCATATCTATCCATTCATCTGTCCGTCTGTCCGTCCGTCCATCCTTCTATCCATCTATCTGTCTATCTATCCATCCATCTGTCCGTCCATCTGTCTGTCTGTCTATCTATCTGTCTATCTGTCTGTCTATCTATCTATCTGTCTATCTGGGTCTATGTATGTATGTATGTATGTATGTAGGTATGTATGTATCTGTCTGTCTGTCTGTCTATCCATCTGTCCGTCCGTCCATCCTCCCATCCGTCTATTTATCTATCTACCTATGTGTCTGTCTATCTATCTATCTATCTATCTATCTGTCTGTCTGTCTATTGGCAGCTAGGTGACATCTAGACTCTAGAGCACTGAATCTGGAGTTGGGAAGAGCTGAATTCCAATCCAACCTCAGATACTTACTATCTGTGTGACCCTGGACGAGTCACTCAACCCCTGCCTGTCTCACTTTCTTTGACTGTAAGATGAGGATAATAATAGCACCTCCTGCCCAATGTTACTGTGAAGATGGAATGAGCTATTATTTGTAAAGTGATTAGTGCCGTGCCTGGCATGTAGCAATTTATTTATAGCATTTGGAGGTTTTCAAAGCACTTCACAAATGCCATCTCATTTGATCCTTACAACCCTGAAAGGTAGGTGCTAGTATTATTCTCATTTTACAGTTGAAGAAATTGAGGCAGGCAGTGGATAAGTGACTTGCCCAGGGTCACACAGTTAATAAGTGTCTGAGGCTGGATTCAAATTCTGCTCTTCCTGATTCCAGGACCAGCTCTCTAATCACTGTGCTCCTGGTTAGCTCTGGGAGATAGTGTAAGAATTGTAGGAAAAGTGGGGAGGCCAAAAGATGGTGAGGAGTACGTGGTGTCTTCTGGCGTGGGATTCAGCCTGTGCAAAGATATGGAGAAGGAAGATGGAATGTCATGGATGGGGAACAACCAGTCATCCCATTTGACCAAAGCAAGGGAAATACAGTTAAGACTGCAGGGGCACATGGGAACTGGGACATGAAAGGAATTCATGTCTCAGCTCAAGCTGAGCCTCAGAATGATTTTCTTTCATACTTGGGAGGAACAGAGTTCATTCAATGAGAAGTCCTGTTAAAACACACCCCTGGTGCTCATGCCTGCTTTTCTGGTCACACACTTCCAGTGTGTGGAGTTTGGGGAGTCGCAGAGAGCTCTGGTAAGACCCCTCAGAAGCAGGCAGAGAGATCTGAATGGAGCGTGGCAAACGCAAACAGGACACCTGGGACATCTCGTGCTAGCTCTGATATTTACTACCCATTTGACCTTGGGCTAGCCATTGATCCCCTCTTGGCCTCAATTTTTTCTATGTTAAATGAGGCATTGGACCCTCTGACCTGTAAGTCCCTCACAGCCTTGACATTCTAGAATTCTGGACCTAACTTGCTGTGTGACCTTGGTCCAAGTTACTGAGCTTCATC